>NW_026848220.1:0-614871 GCF_030549165.1 Lasiosphaeria miniovina
TAGCCGTCGATGTAGGATCTCGAAGCGATCGCGGGCAAGGAAACGAGGGAACCGATGCTGGGCATTCCGGTCACTTAGAGAGCTTTCCCAATAGCTCTCGATGGTCCTTTCCTTATGAATTCCCATATAAATCAGGACCCCAAGGAACAAGTAGACCTCTTCGCAAGACGTAGGTACCCAGGCCAGCTTTCTCGACCGACTTTGCGCCGGGCCCTGAAGGCCGGGGATTGGCGATTCGTTCGTCCACTTGACCCAGGTTTCGACGACGTGCCTAGGGACGAATAGCGAAATAAACCAACAGCTCGCTCGGGGAGACTCGAAATAGTAGGCTCGCGATCGGGCACGTCGAAAGGTGCAAAAGGGTGGCCGGAATCGTCGCCAGATTCCTCGGTCGGGGGCTCGTTGGGCAGCCAAGAAGCTGCATCGCAGGGCTCGCGCTCGCAGCTGCCCGTACAAGCGGCAGCTAAATCTTCCTGTTCGACGGCAACTGTAATAGAGTCTTCAATGGGGTCAATTAAATCCGTCTTGAAGCCGTTAGACGGCTGCTGTAGCCAAAAATGTATGTAGGAGGCTTCTTTTTTTCTCGGTAAATTTGACGTACCGCGCTAGCAACAGGGGTGGTGTGGGGCCCAAGATGTCACTTTTGCACGTTCGCGGTCGAAGGGATAAGACGGTCTTGCCGCGCAATATACTAGCACCGATCGCACTTCAGCCCGTCAAAGTGAGGTCCCGCCAGGTCTAGAATGGCTAGAATGGGGCATGCCGGTAAAGTAAAGAAGTTGAGTGAGTCCTAGTTGTGGAATAATTAAGCCGAGGAGTCGTCCGACAGCCTTTTGGATAGTTGCTCTCTGTTGGGCGCTGAGGTGCCGATGCTTCGTACGTAAGTGGCTAGTGACTTCTTGTATAAGACAAGCGTACTGGCATGATGTACATATTAGAACGCCGTGTGGCTGCAAGACTTTGAACGGATCCATAACGGTACGGTTATTATCTTTCAATTTATCAAGTATATTAATGCGTAAGCTATTCAGAGCCGCCAACGCGCGACGCCAAAAGACCCCCGTTTGATATTTGCTTTTTCCTCTCAAAGATCCAAGGCACGCTCACCTTGAGCAGCCGTACTGCAAGTCGTCGTCTAAACCCTTGCGCTTTCTGCCGACCTGATTAGCCAGCCCCACGCACAAGCCAACGCCATTGTCCTCAATTGCGCAAACCAACACCCCTTGCTACATCACGATATTATGATCGCACAATTCTGGAATTTAGTACTGGGATATGCCAGATTGAGCGCTTTCTATGCATGCAATTTGCTTCGGTTTTGAACCCGAAAACCTAAACGGATTCTACTCGCGAAGATTGAAATGGATTCTACCCCATGTCTGGAATTGTGGGTCGAGCTTGCCCACCCATTTTAAATGGATTCTACTACAATCCGAAGGGGAATTACGGTTAGGATTGTGTGTCCTAGAGTGAATTGCTTCTATTCTTCCGTTCCAGTCTTTCCACAAAGACTCTCTCGTATACTTCCTTATGTGGCAATTACATGACGAATTCCAGTGGCGAAGATTACGCATCGTAGGTTTCAGCACCTTCTAGGCCATTCCATCGTACACAAACTCGCCTCCGTCGCATAATATGTGACCTCAAGAGAATTGAACCTGTTGATCTTGCCTTCTTAAAGAAAACTACGGGAGTCATCTCGATATCAATGGAAAATGATAGAATTTCCATAGTTTCTATAAAGCAACCCATCCTCCCGGACCCTTCTGGTGTCAAACTAGGAAAAAGAAATAAAGAGGATGAAGTAGAGATAGCTAAAAGGTACTGTACTAAACATCTTGCGAAAAGCCAATTGTAAAGACTTGTCCAGATGAACAGCCGATAGACATCATCCGCCCGTGGACGGCAGAACAAACCGGGCGGTATTCTGGTGATAGCCATATTACATTCCGGCCATTACAATTAATCCAAGTTTGGTCGTGCCCCCAACTATATCTATTACTCGCTAGATTATCTTCCGAGAGGGCGAATGACCGAACTAAGTCGCTGTGGCCTTCTAGCGTTTGCAGGCATTGCCCTGAGGCGGGATCCCAGATCTTGATGGTTTCGTCGTCTGAACCCGATGCGAGTTGCTGGCCATCTGGTGAGAAGGCAACTGAACGAACCCAATGGCTATGGCCTTCTAGCGTTTGCAGGTATTGCCCTGAGGCGGGATCCCAGATCTTGATGGTTTTGTCGCCTGAACCCGATGCGAGCTGCTGGCCATCTGGTGAGAAGGCAACTGAATTAACCGAATCGCTGTGGCCTTCTAGCGTTTGCAGGCATTGCCCTGAGGCGGGATCCCAGATCTTTATGGTTTTGTCGTATGAACCCGATGCGAGCTGCTGGCCATCTGGTGAGAAGGCAACTGACCAAACCCAACCGCTGTGGCCTTCTAGCGTTTGCAGGCATTGCCCTGAGGCGGGATCCCAGATCTTGATGGTTTTGTCGTATGAACCCGATGCGAGCTGCTGGCCATCTGGTGAGAAGGCAACTGACTGAACCCAATCGCTGTGGCCTTCTAGCGTTTGCAGGCATTGCCCTGAGGCGGGATCCCAGATCTTGATGGTTTTGTCGCCTGAACCCGATGCGAGCTGCTGGCCATCTGGTGAGAAGGCAACTGAATTAACTGAGTAGCTGTGGCCTTCTAGCATTTGCAGGTATTGCCCTGAGGCGGGATCCCAGATCTTGATGGTTTTGTCGTGTGAACCCGATGCGAGCTGCTGGCCATCTGGTGAGAAGGCAACTGAATTAACCAATTTGCTGTGGCCTTCTAGCGTTTGCAGGCATTGCCCTGAGGCGGGATCCCAGATCTTGATGGTTTTGTCGTGTGAACCCGATGCGAGCTGCTGGCCATCTGGTGAGAAGGCAATCGACTGAACCCAACCGCTGTGGCCTTCTAGCGTTTGCAGGCATTGCTCTGAGGCGGGATCCCAGATCTTGATGGTTTTGTCGCCTGAACCTGATGCGAGCTGCTGGCCATCTGGTGAGAAGACAACTGAATTAACCAATTTGCTGTGGCCTTCTAGCGTTTGCAGGCATTGCCCTGAGGCGGGATCCCAGATCTTGATGGTTTTGTCGTGTGAACCCGATGCGAGCTGCTGGCCATCTGGTGAGAAGGCAACTGACTGAACCCAACCGCTGTGGCCTTCTAGCGTTTGCAGGCATTGCCCTGAGGCGGGATCCCAGATCTTGATGGTTTTGTCGTATGAACCCGATGCGAGCTGCTGGCCATCTGGTGAGAAGGCAACTGAATTAACTGAGTAGCTGTGGCCTTCTAGCGTTTGCAGGCATTGCCCTGAGGCGGGATCCCAGATCTTGATGGTTTTGTATGAACCCGATGCGAGCTGCTGGCCATCTGGTGAGAAGGCAACTGACCACACAAATTCGCTGTGGCCTTCTAGCGTTTGCAGGCATGCATTCCAGTCCGCTTCTACTATTGGCTTTGTGCTGATCCAGCTAGGTTCTTCCGACTTAAATTTCTTTTTCACTAGACTAGAAGCTGGTGCAAATATGAGGGCTGATGTGTACGCTTGGAGGGGAGCTTGCTCGATTATCCATCTGTTGGAGAGAACGAACCGATGTGCATCTCGAACAAAAGCCGTTAGCTGCCTCTGATCAGCATGTTCCTGCATCTCTATTAGTATAGTTCTCTGACGGTAGTAAGTTATACATACGAGTAGGAGCTTAAGCTGTCTTATGGCAATGACACCCTCCGACATAGCTTGGAGTAAGCTAAGAGCTTCGAGCCAGTAAAGGTACTTCTGCTCAAGGAAGGTCTGGATTGCATCCAGTATGTCGTTTTGCGGCACATCCTTATCGGAAATTGAGTTGTAGAAATGGTCAACCCAGAAAACGCACGAGTACTGTACTGTAGCCAGTGGGTCTGGAGATGGCGTTTGAACCCCGTCGATTAGAAACCCCGGTTCCTTCAAGCCGTATATATCGCGCTTCAAGACCGCAGACATCGCATTGAGCGATCGTGAGAAGATGATGTGGTTGACATGTTCTATCCCATGAGGGAAGACCCAGTTGAATGCCTTTCGAGATGCCTCCTTATTAGGCCTGCCGAGTAGAAAATCCTGGGCAGATTGGTGGACAAAATAGATGATCCCTTCTCGAAGGGTCAAGAATGAACCGCAGAGCCTGATAATCGTTTTTAACGGCTCTAAATCATCTACAACGTAGTCTGGTATTTCGTTCAGGATAGACTCCAGATCATCAGAACCGTCGTCCGGCATCTCGATGAGAGTAGAGTCCAGAACATCCGAACTGTCAACCGGCATCTCGGTAAAAGTAGTGAGTTCCTGAAGGCCGATGGGACGGCGAACAATCGTGATGATGGCCAGAATCTGTTTGCAGAGGTCTGCATCTTGGGAGGAACGAATTTGTTCTATCATCTGCGCATAGAGAGCATCCAAACCCGAGGGAAATGAGCGTAATTTTGTCAAGGTATGCCACTTCTTAACCTTCGGGTCGGCAAGTTCTTGGCAGACCAACGCCACCCAGAGGAATGTACCGTTCGCATGAGAAGAAAGATGTGCATGCACAAGCCTTTTTGTTTTCTTGTCGTAGTGTTTCTTATCCGATAGGTCTCGGACTTTGTAGCGGATATATGCGCTGACGGCAGTATTAAGGGACTCGGCGTTCAGCTCGAGGCTGAGCTTGTAATTTTGAGCGACGCCAACTAATTGCTCCTCAATATGAGGTAAGTTGCGACTAGAGACAACCCATTTGACGCGGGAAGATGATATCTGGGCGACTAGTTTGAGAAGTTCCGGCAAGCCAGTGGCGCACTCGTCAAGTGCGTCAATGACTAGGTAAGTTTGCTTCAAGTTCGGGTCTTGTAACAGCTGCCGGAAAACCTTCGATAAAACTACCCATGCCATTGCGTCGTCAGAAGCGTATGTATTCTCTGGCAAATGTAAGAGGAACCGGGGTTGCCGCCGAGCAAGGAGGTAAATCAGCCCTCGTAGCACGGCAACTGCGCTATTGATGCGCAAGTCGGTAGCTTGACAGAAGAAATATGCCAAGTTGCCACCGTTAGTAGTGATGGGTTGCTCTAGCTCGTTGATGATGCCACAGAGCAACATGGTCTTGCCTTTGCCAGGGTCGCCCTTGATCCAGAGCAGGCGGGACTCTGGAGAGTCGCGCCATCGGTTAAAGTCGGAGTTGTCGAAGACCCAGCGGTAAGCGTCAACCAGCAGGCCACCTTTTTCTAACTCAATGCGCTCCTTCTCGTCACGCGGGTCCCGCGGGTCTGTGGGCCATAACTTTGCCAAGCAGAGGTAATCCTCATTGATCTTGTCTCGTAGCCGCTTCAGTGCCTTCTGCAATCCTTCGCCGTAGATAACCGGTATGTGTACGTCAAAGATGCCGAATAAAGCGTACACCTTATCTTCCTCATACTTTGTGTCTCGCTTGTCCATCCACGCCATTCGTTCAGGGACACTGAAATCAGACAGAGGGCTTCCCTGGAGAGCTTTCAGAGGGATCCCGGTTATGGCGTGTAGTTCTTCTTCCAATGACTTCTTGTCTCCCAGGCGCTCGCGCTCCTTAGAGTAGAACTCAATGATGGTTGGAGCAATAAGCTCTTGCAGTGTCCATCCACGGGTGAACCATCTGCATTTCTGAAAAGCCAGTTCCAAGCTACCGTTACTGTTGGCACTATGCTCTTTGGCTGGGACGTCCGCGAGATAGACATAGCATTTGGCTGCTTCACGGTACCAGCGAAACATGGAGTTGAGAGCGTGCTCAAGCTCGACTTTGTCGGACTTGTTGATGCAGCACGTGTCAACCCAAAAGTATTTGAGCCCATCGAGCCAAGCTTGATCTCCGCAGAACTGCATCTTAGCATAGCCTGCTTTTTTCTTGGCTGTACCGTCCGCCATGTCTTCGAAGGAGACCTCCTCGTCGCCCCATGTGTGTGAAAGGATCGCGTAACGGGGGATCTCGGGGATCGCGTCATTCGGAATCGGGTTCGTTAAGTGGAGCTCGCCGGTATCGCCTCTTTCCAGGAGCCGCATCTTGCAAGGTTATCGGTTTCGGCTCGCAGCATGTATTTGTACGGTGCTCAAAGGATACGCAAACGGAAGGCTTCAAGGTCGTGGATCTATAGGTACAACGCATCAGTAGCTCAGCTTTATTCATCCTAAAGGCAAGAAATACCACCTACCATTGGCAGCCAAGGCGCGCAGTATACATCACAGTGGTCCCGATCGTACTTTGGCCCGTGATGTGATTGTTGTGGCCGACGTTGGGCTTGACGCGTTTCGCTGTCACTGCCTGTCAGAATCCCCAACCCCGCATGTCAGGCATTTTGGTGGCGTTTGCGCCTGACGGCTGGCGCCAACTGCGCGTGTCAAAGCATCGTGATTGGTATCTGTTTTGCTGGTGGGCTTAGCCACCTCCCTCCTCAAGATGAATGACAATGTGAAAATGCCCTTTGAGGGCGATTGAGAAAAAGGAGACACGAAGGCAAACCGTACTTGGCAATGGGAAATACTAAGTTTGCAAGTAGATGATGGATTAGCCACGTACCTGTCTGCGTCGTTGTACTGTGGAGAAGGTCAGGTAATCACCGCCCAGCGGTACTTTGAGGTACTTGCTTGGCGGAATGTCAGCTTGCAAAAGCGGGGGAAGTGTTGGCTGTACTGGCATCACGATGTACCTGAATGTCTCCGAAGTATATGCGGTCCGTGCCCAAACACCTCAAAGAGTGTAAGACCGGACGCCGATTTCGATCCAAGCTGTATAAATATAGGTTTCTCTTTGTAAAGAAAGAGCACCCCAAAGGACATGCATAAATCAACACGGACGCCCACCACCTGTCGCCAACTGGCCAGACTACTGCCAGTTGGTATGAGCCACTCGGCCACACCCCCTGGGCGCTCTACACTCACAAAGCACCCTAACCGTAATTCCCCTTTGCAGTGAAGTACACTGCAATGAAAATGGGAGGAAGCTCGACACACATTTTCAGACAGGGGGTTCACTGCAATGAAATCTTTACGAGTACACTGCAATGAACTTTTCGGGGTGATGCACGAAAAGTGTAAATAGCTTCATTACGTGGAGCGCTACATCTAGCACGTGATATAGCGAGGTCTAGGGATTTCCAACCTTAGGGAAATCCGCCGCGCCAACCTAGCCTTAGAAAAATCATTCGGTATTACCGCTTCAAATGGTAGCAGCGACGCAAGAAAGAGTGATCCTACCACACCACAACTTACTCACGCAATTTGAGGCAGTAGTTTCCTATACAACCTCAACTTTTCGCGAGCCCGCAGCACCGCGCGCGTGCAAGTGGCCTGTCAAGCATCTCCCGGTCAGAGGCCTAGCGAAACATCGCAAAGCCTTCGATCACCCCTGCTACAGCACAAACCTGCACGCCCGGACTTGGATTGATTCAATCTGTTCGAACAACGCGCATTCCAGCCACATAGAGGTGGGTGTAGCAACGCATTCATCAGCTACACAGGCGGCGGTGGAGGCTTAGGGGTCCCAGATTCCATATAAGTGGCCTCCAGCCATCTCTTTCTTCTAGATAGACATAGACAACAATGACCATCACTTGAACCACCAGCTTTCGGCGTGCAGCACGCCCTATTGTTTCCAGTACCGGTACCTGGTGATTCCAACACAATCAATTGCAGACGCAAAAGGGTTCGCACCTCAGCCGCTGATCTTTGGTAGGCCGCTGAGCATCTTCAAAACCCAACTGTGTGATGATCATTGGTAGCCGCGCAGAAAGGTCGCGAAGTGTAGCACTAGTTAACTGGCTGCTGATCCCCTTGGTAGGTAGCTGAGAGACGAAGGCTACCCCCTCACATTCGTTTTCCTTTGTCTTATTCACATCACCTGTTGGCTTGCTGCGCGCGACCGGTGTCGTCAATTGAGAATCCATCATGGCCAGCCAGGGAGGACCATCCAACCGAACACTTCGGCAGGAACAAGGAATCCATGGATTACCTGGAGTCCGAGATCATGACCAGCCCCAATGATATCAGCAACCAGATCGCGGATTTGAAGAGAGACCTAAGTAGACGAGACGCCAAAACAGCAGCTCAGCTGGAAGACCTCGCCATCAAACAGACTCGCCTTGCGGAGCAATAACAGTTGGACATGAAGTACATCATCAACTTGCTCCAGACTAGCGAGAGACGTATAGCAGCTGAGCAAAAGAGAAGCCGTCAATCCATTCAAGGACACCTCAAAACACAAGCTACGGACAGTCGTAACCACACATATAACACCATCATCAGCCATCTCAGCAATCAGCGTCAGCGTGCCATGCCTGACATAACAGAGGGAGACAGGGAAGTCTTTGAGTCTGCTGAGGAGGATGATCAGCCAATTCATAGCCCCAAGGCCGACCGAAGCAACCCCAGATCGACTCTTGAACTACAGCCGATCCCCGAGATCATTCGAGGCAATCCCAGAATTTCCCGTCCATACAGCCAGTCGTACGCACCTGTCAACACTGCTACTCAGCAGCAGGAACGACAATCCGCAGGCGCGGACAGACATTGCCGACGTCGAGTGACCATGGGCCCCCGCCTGGAAGAGCTGGAGATACCAAGCTCCCCGGTGATGCACGCATCTGCTTGCTGGGGACGAGAAGTCCGTCATCAATCTCACGACAGCTCAAGAGCCATAGCAGGCACTTCCTCAGCCGTCAAGATCAAGCGAGAGGACGTGGGGCAGTTCATTCCTTTCTATCCGGACCCCAACGACCTGGGCATCATCACGGACGGAAAAAACATTATATGCACTGACGTCTTCTGCTTCACGGATCGTCTTGAGACCTTGGAGGATGAATCCACTAGGGAGGATAACGAATGTCAGTTGCTCGGCCTCATGAACACCTTGCTCGGAGGTGCCGCTCTCCTTTGGTGGAACAATGAGCTTAATTCCGACTCACGTATGGTCCTTCGACAAGCCGGCCTAGAGACTACCATGACTGCCATGAGAGACCGTTTCGCCCCCGATGCCACCGAGGCTACAGAGAAATTCGGAGCAGGCCCTCTCACGTTGAAGCACATCGCCAAAGACGAAGTGGCCCTGACCCGGTTCATTCAGAGAAAGCTTCGCTACGCCAGAGCCATGGGGACTCTTCTCCTCTCTAACAAAAACTGGCACGGCGTCATGACCCAGATCTGGACCTCAACCAACCTTGGCATCAAGCAGTACCTACCTGCCCCGTTGAAGACCTAGACTCTGGCTGAGTATATGCAGAAAGTAGACGAAGTTCGACCTCTTCTACGATCTGCAGCTCGCGAGAAGTATCCTCGTATTATGCAGAGAACTTGTAACATTCTGCAAGACCTCGGCGACGTCTCACAAGCAGGATCTAACGATAACGAACCCTAACATTCTGAATACCAAAAGTACAAGTCTAAGCACCGCCGTCGCGAAGATCGCTACCGCAGCGATGATCGCTATCGCAGCGATAGTCGTTATAGTCATAACGATAGAGACAAAAGCAAGGACAAAGACTACAAGATGGAGGACGTTCGGGAGAAGGACCGTCATCGTGATGAGGATCGTGACAGGGATCGGGATCGCAAGCGCGAGCACCGGCACCGCGACGACGACTACCGAAAGGAGCAGCATAGGGACAGAGCTCACTATTTCGATGGCGAGTTCGGAGAGGAGAGCTCGTACGATTTGGACTCGGAATCATTAGAC
The DNA here is from genome assembly GCF_030549165.1 of Lasiosphaeria miniovina. Taxonomy (NCBI): domain Eukaryota; kingdom Fungi; phylum Ascomycota; class Sordariomycetes; order Sordariales; family Lasiosphaeriaceae; genus Lasiosphaeria; species Lasiosphaeria miniovina. Next base: position 9,730 of record NW_026848220.1, read on the forward strand.
CGTTCAACTAATGAGGAAGAGGAAGCTGAGCAAGCCTTTCTAATTCTCCACCGGCACCTAACTTGTTACAAGTGTCACAAGAACTTCATCACGGTTGGCAAGAAGCGTTCCCACGTACAGAACTGCACTCCCTTCAAAGCCGTGCAGATGGAGGGCATCGTCACTCCCTCGCCGGCGTCTCCTACACGTCGAACCTGTGGCTACTGCCACAAGCTTTTCGGATCCCGCAACAAGCTGTTTGTCCACCTGAAGTCCTGTGAGCACGCCAAGGTAGGCAAAATCGCGGATAATATGGACCTGCCAGCTCCCCCGGAGCCTCCCTCTAAAGACATCGCTCTATTGGCCACAGAGCCGGTGTAGTACGAAGTCAAGGAGGCCCTAGTAGAGATCGTGTAGGAAGCAGATGACAACCCGCGCTCTAAATTCACGCACCTACGAGCTAAAGCTAGACAGTCCAGTGAGGCTGAGGACATCGAGTTTTGTTTTGATCTAGGCGCCAGTAGAACGATCATCCACCGTGCCTTTCTGAACACTCTCGAGCACTCTATTGAGAAGCGTAACAAAGGAAGACTCAACGGTGTGGGAAAAGGCCCTAAGCTGTCAGAATGGGCCACCTTCAAGATCTTCCTGCCTGGTACAGACCTGAACGGCAAGCTGGTCCTCATGAAGTTCACGAAGTCAGCCTGGGTAGTAGACGTCGATATCCCCAATCTCCTAATGGCTAACGATTTCCTACACCCTCACGAGGCCACTATTGACTATCATGCGGAGCAAGTCATCTTCGCCAAACTTGACTTTAGGGTCCCGTTCGAATGTGTCAATAGATCTTACGCCTGTGTTCGCAAGGTTACCACAACCCGTAAAGTTGTCCTGTTACCCGGACAGCAAGCCTAGCTGCCAGTTGACTACAAACCCCTCCCGACGGACAGAAATTTCCTTTTCAACTCCAAGCATTCTGCAGTCGTCAACGCCTTGATCGACGCTAAAACCCCTAAATTAGTCCGAGTCGTCAACCCTTCCAGAGGAACAATGACGATTCCGAAGCATTTCCACGTCGGAGAGATCAACGAGAACACCAACAGCGGTTACTTCGCAACCACCTGGGGAAAAGCGATGAAGGTTTTGACGGCAGCTATAGTGGCTGCGTCATTGTTTAGCCCAGCAGCTGCCTCCGCAGCGGCTGTGACAAGCGTCCAGCCGCTTGTTAACTCTGCATTTCATGCTCTCAACTCTGGTTTTCCAATTATGGACTCCGTACCAACCGTCGGCGTTAACATGACTGACATCTGCTTTCACGCGCCGCCCGTTTCTTCGAAATTCGAAATGACTGACCTGATTCGTGGCCTAGCCACGGGAAACATCTCCCTCGACACTCCTCCATACCTCCCCAACTCAGCGAACATCACACCCTCTGGCATTACAGGCATACCTATTAGCGACTTTGTCTATAACATCATCGAGCCTACCACCGCCCCTATCCCCGTCGAACAGCCCAGCGTCCCCGTTGAGCCAGACCCCGATAAAGCCGAATCACTACCTCCAAGCATAGAAAAACACTCTACATTGGGTCTGAAGATGTCAGACGATCTGCCAGAAATGATCATAGAAGAGAGGGTCAGAATACATGACGCGGACAAGGCATGGGAAAAGGAGCTGAAGAAAGTCGTCAAAGAGTTTCCTAAACTCTGGGTCAATGAGAGACTAATTAAAGTCCCTGAAGCCGAGATGATGAAGCTATCTCTGGCAGAAGGTTGGCAAAACCAGAGGATCGCCAACCGCTCATACCCGCTGAGTCAAAAAGATAGAGTGGTCCTAGATACCATATTCAATCAGCTCCACAGGGAAAACCGCATGGAATGGGTTCACGAACCGACGCCGTTTGCAGCGCCCGTCTTCGTAGTATGGCGTACTGTTCACGGGGTAGAAAAAGGCCGAGTTGTCATCGACTTGAGATCCCTGAACAGGGTCTCTGTCCCAAACAACTACCCGTTGCCCCTGCAGGTGGAAGTGATAGCTTCGTTACGAGGCAAAACATACATCATGGCCATAGACGCAACCTCATTCTTCTACCAGTTCGGAGTTTACCCACCACACAGAGACCGGTTTACCCCAATCAGTCCTCGAGGGCTAGAGAGATCGACAGTCGTCTTCATAGGTTATCGAAATTCTCCCGCCTACACTCAACGGTTCATGGACAGGCTTCTCACCGACCACTCCTCCTACTGCAGAGCCTTTATAAACGACATTGTGATCTTCTTAGACACCAAAGAGGACCACCCCCGCTACCTACGGACCTTGTTCAAGCTCTTCCTCAGTAAGAACATCGCGATCTCCCCAACGAAGTTGTCTCGTACAGGGGGCGGCCGGCCCAGCCTAGAAATAGAAAGTGCCTATACACACCCTGTCACGGCACGGTACCGTAGGCGCTGTGGGCAGGCCTACGGGTGCGTGACCATACTATAACCTACTACAGATTGCAACTTGGTAGCTTGCAATTCTGGCATCCGTTTGGAAGGTGTGGTGCAGCGGTAGTAGGTGCTGAGCCCCGCCGTCACACACCCCGTCGAAATGGTGAGGCTTAAGCAGCGCTGCCATGCCGAGCGAGACGGGGATGTGCTTGCCCTGGAGGGGGTGTAGGGCGCGGTCGCAGGGCTCGACGCCCTTGGCCACGAGTGTATAGCCGTGCGAGGACAGGCGGACCTTAAAGAGGGCGCCGCGCGCACTCCAGCGGTTGAGGCGCATAGCCAGCTGCTCGCGCACCAGGCGCAGGAACTCGATGGGTTGAGGCGCGGGACGGCTGCTCCCTCGCCCTGCTGGTGCTGCTGTTGCATGTGGCAATGCGGCTGCTGCTGGTGATCCGAGGCGTTTGGGCAGGCTAGTTCGAGTGGCTAGCCGTGTGTTAGACCTAGCAGGCAGCGCTGGGTGCAGAAAGGGCGGTCCTGGATGCTAATACGTCGCTCCGTTAGGGGGCTAGTGCTGCTGCCAAGGCCGCTGTGTTCTTGCTAGCCTTGCCGCAAGTTTTGCCTCCTCCCGCTGCTGCTCTCTTGCGTGTCTGGTTTGGTGGATGACGGCCGCCTGCCGCCAGTGCGACGTGTCGGAGAGGGAGGGGTGCTGGCCTCGCTGCTGTCGTCGTCCTCGTCTTCGCTGTCTTTTCGGGGGCTTACAACGGCGGGCTCTGCCTCGTGATAACGGGCGCGTATGCGGATGGGTGAACGCGTGAAGCCCTTCTAGCGTTGGGGTTTGTAAGGAGTGGCATAGGGCTCCTTGCGCTCCATCTGGGGAATCCGTTTCAGGATATCGTCGTACTCGACGGCCCAGGTGTCGAGCTGGTCGGCCTGATAATGCCACGTTTCGGATGGTGGGCTGGTACGGAGGGCCAGCAAGATAAAGGCAAAGACTTGGGCGGTTGCTATGCGGTGCAGCCGGGCGTCATCGTTATCCATGACGTCGACGCTCGGCACGTATAGTAAACGTTGGCGGATTCGTCGCCGATATGTAGGAAGACGAAGGCCTCGCCAGTATATACGTAGCCGTACCGAATATCCTTACTAATCATGTAGGAGAAGAGCTGCGTAACGACAGGGGCCACGAGCTACTTCGAGTTAAAGACAGAGCCCTCGTCGTCCTGGTTGATAATATCGCGCTCTAGCTAATCTCGGATGCAAGGCCCTCGACAAGCTCGCCCACTGTGAGCTTTTGTGGTGCCTTGTATTCGATGGCAAGCGACGGTACGCCCTATCGTCAGTCCGGTTTCCGGTAGATGTAGAACTGGTCCGCCAGGTTGCCCTTACCGCGAGCCTTACGATGGGCCTAAAAGGCGCCAGTGGGGATCTAAGCGACATGTTCTCCAAGGGCTCGACTTGGCGTCGCTGGCGTCCACATCGTCGGCGGAGCCAGGATTGGTATGACTCTCAAAGTCACAGTTCCGCGCATGCCGAGGGTGATGCGCAGCACCGGATCCTCGGGTACGGCCGCAATCAGTGACTTGACCGCATTTTCGACCACGTTACGCTGAAAGTCCCTCAGCCCAATCTCACTCCCAATAGGCTTAAGCCTCGACTTGACGTATTCCAGCTGGTATTGCGACGGGAACGCCGCATTGGATGAGAACATGGTACTGGCCGAAAGAAGGTCCCAGATCTGCTCCTGCTTTGCCGGGAAGTCGTCCCAGGGAATGATCCTACGAGGGCATATCCGCCACATGGGATCCATGGTTACGCCTATCGTGGTCTCGGAGCGACTGGTCAAGACTTGGATGGCGAGGTCGAGCGAGTGACAGCCCTCCAAATACTGCTGGAGGGCCTGCGATTGTGAAACCACCGCACGCTGTACGGCATCCTCTCGCTCCCGTTCGGCCTCTTGGCGTCGGCGCTAGTCCTCCTTGCTTTGGAGTTCGGCCAATTCGCGTCTTCGCTGTTCTTCTCCACGTAGACGCTGTTCCTTTTGCAGCTGCCGCCGCAGATGTTGCAGCTCTTATATAGCCGAGTCCTCTATTGCAAAAGGCTGTTTCGTTTGCTGCGGGTCCGGTTGTCGAAGCAAAGTTGACATGTTTTTGTACCAGGCTTGAAATTGACGTGACCAAAACTCGATGAAGGGCAGCGCTAATTGACCGTGCGCAGTACCGAGCAGGAACTGTATTGATTAGGTGCCTTGTCCTGGTCGATTCATCGGGGGCTTGGTGTGGCTTGGGTGGGCGTGTTTGTTGTCTCGTCTCGGGTGGGCGGGGTTGCTGTGTGGCCGCGGCCGCCGCAACTAAGCCACTCAGTAAGTGATTAGTCATGAGCAATGCTTCAGACCATTGTGTAGAAACGGCTTTTTTGCAGAAATGGCTCTACACGGCGAGGAGACTTCCGATGCCGAAGCCCGGCGTTACCCCGCTAATCTGCCACTCATCACCGCCTCATGGATCGCGCCTGCGGCTCTTGTCGTCCCCAAGCATGGCAAGTGCTCGATAGGTGATATCAGGTGGTGAACAAGTGTTCATAGGCCTTCCCAGTTTACGCCACGGAGCTATTGGCTCAAACTTCAATTCCTCAACAGTTCTTCATGTTCGGCTGTAACAACTACCCGGCATCAACCTGCCGAGAACCTTCCACCCCTCTCGCTTCCTTCGGCTATTGACCGCAGCACAACACCAAGAGCCTACACCAGATGACTTTAAGGCCCCTAACAGGCGAATCGAGTGGCAGATCAACAACCAAGACCGAGGCCTGGTATTCATCCCTCTAGACCTAGCCAAAGCGAAGCTCTTCGTCTTCGTCGACGGCTCCTTCGCTAATAACCATGTTGCACGCGATCGATGTTGACAGCGCATTGAATTGTCTGCTCAATAGGTCTAAAAGTACAGAAAAGAACACTTCCTTATACTCATGGAGAGAGGGCAAGGGAGGCGTTGTAATCAGCCCGAAAGAGGGCATTCCGAATGAAATGAGGACATTCCGAGTCAAGAATGAAGGAAATAACAAAGAATGAGGGAGCTCAGAGGCATGTCAACCAGGGCCTGTCCAATTCCATGAAAAGTGGGTCAATTCCAGACGACAGACCCCCCAGGCTTGTATGCGGTCAGCATGTAAGCCTGTAACTTGCCTCATTACCCAATTAGGAAATGGTGATGTCTCCTGTGGTGTTGTAGGTCCACAGGCCCTATGTAGTCGTCCTGATCACAATCAAATGCTGTATGTCCTGTAGGTTCAACATCGCTCTGAAGTGCTCAAATCGCTGCCGGGGGAGGTTCTTTGTCAAACCATCGGCCGGCATTTCATCAGTGGGTAGGTAGTCGATGAGGAAACTTCCTTTCCTGAATTCCTGCTTCATCCACATATTCTGAATGTCAACATGCCTTAGTTTGGTGTTGATTCTGTCGTCCGTGATAACCAGCCGTATGGTCCGCGTGTTGTCACAGTAATGCTTCAAGGGTTCCTCTAGGTCAATGGAAATGCTATTGAGTAGGCGTTCAAGGGCAATAGCTTCCGAAGCCGTTGTTTGTAGTGCCCTGAGCTCAGCCTCAGTTGTTGTCGTGACAGTGGTTTGGCGGCTTGCTTTCCACACAATCGGTCTCCCAAAGAGGGTCATGAAATAGCCCTGTGAGGACTTCCTACTTTCTTCGTCATCTGCGAAAGAAGCGTCGCTACAAATGACCAAAGTCTCTGGCTCTGAACCGTAGGTGATCGCAAGGAAGCGTGTGGAGTAGAGGTACGCTATGGTCTGTTCAGCAGCCTTGTGGTGTTCAGGGGAGGGGTTGGTCAGGTGCCTTGATAGCTCAGAGGCTGCACGAGCAACGTCAGGGCGAGTAATGACGGCGGCGTATAGGATCGAACCGACTTTTTCCTGGTAGGCCTTAATGCTTTGTTTGGTGGCCTTGCCTCTATACTTCGTTAAAGGGTTCACAGGGATCGGTATCGAAGGGTAACTGGCCCGCCCTACTCCTGCGTTGAACTCGGTAGCGATTTGCTCAATATATCAGTCCTGGCAGAGGCTAATTTGAGGATGCTCTCTATCACGGATGACCCTGATTCCTAGGAACTAGTCTAGGTTACCCTCATTCCGTATTTCGAATTGTTTTTCGAGCTGGTTAGTGAGTCGTTGAGCCGCATCCTCATCTTCCTTCCGGTACATAATCAGGATATCGTCAACGTAGAAGAGGACAAGGGCTTTGTCGTTGACGAAGATGCAGGCCTCCTCTGTTGACTTCGAAAGGCCTAGGTTAAGTAGGGCTTTCGAGAGCTCTTTATACCACAAAAGTGGTGAGCTTCGTAGTCCATATAGAGCTTTATCAAGCTCCAAGACTGTTCCAGGCTCCTTAAATTCGTCAGGGAGTTTCACGTGTACCACTTCGTTGATGTTGCTATTCAGAAAAGCGTTGACGACGTCGTACTGCCGGATTTCTAGGTCGAACCGGACGGCTATAGCGATGGCTACTCGAAAAGACCTCGCGGCGAGCGTGTGGGCGTAGCTATCGTGGATGCTACTCTCCTGAAGGTCCCCTCTAACACAAATGCGTGCCTTGCACTTGGCTAGGTAGCCTGCCTGGTCGAATTTGTAGGTAAAAACCCACATCAAAGGAAGCACCTTTCCTAAGGCTAAGGTTCGGTCAACCTTTCTCCATGTGCCTTTGCGTACGAGAGCTCGTAATTCCTCGCGGCAGGCCTCCTTGAACTCTGCTCCCTTCGGGTGGTGTGCCAGGTCTTTGAATGCCCTCGCGGGCTTTGGTAGGCCGTCACGATGAATGCCGTTAGTCGTGACGGCTGCCGAGAAGACGTGGTGGAGAGTATAATGCAACCCCTGGATTTCCTCCTCTTCATCGAAATTAAGAGGTGGGCTCAGAGCGTTTACTAGGCCCTTCGGCTTCCTTTTGCTTTGTTGTTCAAAGAGCCGGCCTTTCTCAGTTTGTTTGCGTACCCTATTGCTTCTTCCAGCAAGGCGTTCGCTCTCTAGGGTTGACGGCCCTGCTGATGATTCCTCGGTAGGATCGGGGGATTCGCGAGGCCCACCCGTAGATTCCGAGGTAGTCAGTCGGTTAGGTAGCTATGGGAGACTAGTAGGTGCACCCTCGGTATCCCTCTCTATGCCAAATGAGTGCTCAGCCCTGACCTGTAAGGCATCGTCATGATCAGTGTACGATGTGGTCGGCGTTAAGGCTGGCGTAGGTAGTCCACCGTCATCGGCGTTGTCAGTCGCCTTGCTTTCTTCCACCCCTGAGCTGTTGCCCTGGGTATCTCCGGTGTTGACTACAATGCAGTCTTCCACAATCTCGTCGTCTTCGGCTACGTCATTGAACGTTGGTGGCTCTGGAAGTGAGAGGATTTCCGTCAGGCCCCGGTACTCCTGGATAGGTACACAAAGCCTTTTTTCTTCCTCAGGGTCAAAGAACCTTGTTTCATCGAAGGTGACGTCTCTTGTGGTGATGACTTCGTCTAGGGCGGGCACCCAGATCCTGTAGATATTGGTAGCAACGTACCCAACCAGGTATCCGATGTGTGCCCTGGCGTTGGTGCCGAAGTGAGTGCTGTGTTTCTCACGTTTGTACCCCTTTTGTAGAGTGTAGGCGCGTGCTCCGTAGGGATAAATGCCACCCCAGGTCGGCTTCAGCTCCGTATTGACGAACCGGTTATGTGCATTCATCCAAGCCTGGATAACTTCGTACGGCGTTTTCCAGCCGTGGGTTCGTGAGGGTGATATGTTGTGTAAGCGGGCAGCCATTTTCGCGGTCTCTGGCCAGAGGTTTCTGGGTAGCCTTGCGGCTATGATCATGGTGCGGGTTTTTGTCTTGATCGTACCTCCTGCCCTCTCGGCGCCTCCATTCGGTTCTGGTGTGCTGACTGGGGTCCTCTCGATGTCGATGGCTTCGTCCATGGCCCAGTCTTGGAAGAAGGAGAGCCTCTGGTAATCTAGGTTAAACAGCGACCTCTCGTTGTCGATCCTAATCTTGCAGATCGCCAGACCGTACTGCCTTTTGACACAGGCTTCAAATCTGATGGCGATATCTACCGAGTCGTTTTTCTTGGTCATTGAGGACGACCCAAATGCCGCCGCTATATTCGTCCTTGATGGCTAAGAGGTATAGGCGGCCGTTGAAGCCTTCTTCGTACTCAAAGATGTCTATCGAGACTCTCTAGAACGGTTGTTTTGAGCGATTTTTCCGATGCTTGTCGGGAGACAATTTCGTGTGCTTTGCCTAGCCGACAGGCCTCACAGTCCTTGAAGTCTCCTGTGATCTTGATCCCTCTTGTGTTGTTGGCCAGCTTGTTGACGGCTTCCTTGTGTAGGTGCCCTGACCGTAGGTGCCAGAGATACCCTTGGTCCTCCCTTGGGGGTAGAGGGTCTCTGGAAGGCCGGTTTTGGCGATGAGATTGGATTGCTGGAAGCACGAATACACCTGCATCACTTCTTGGTTTGCTAAGCGCTAGAAAGCACGAGGAAAGAGCGTTATATTGGATAACAAGGAGATTGTACATGAGTTTAAGCTGAATGATGACCTTATTCTTGTCATACGTGCCGTACCGAATCGTTTCATCAAGGCCCACATACCAGAATTTGGCCTTCTTATTGAGAATGATTCCCGAGACGATGTTAACGTAGAAGCCGGGAATGACGGCCGTATCCTCTAAGGCTAGATCAAGCTTGTTTTTTCCTTTCGGACCGTTAAGAGCGTTCTTGATGACCCAGGTGCCTCTACCTTGAACGGATAGGCTGCTATCGCCGACTTGTATGAAGTCTTTCGTAGAGGGCGTGAACGTGCCGGGCTTTAGTGCGGCCTTGGAGTTAACAACGTGGATCGTAGCACCTGTATCGAAGATGACGGAGCGTGAGAGAGGGTGAGGGTCGTCGTTGATGGCGTTGACTGTGGAGATGGCCACGGCAGCCTAGTCCTTTGGCCAGTTTTCTTCTTTTCACTCTTCGGTTGCGGAGGCCTTCTTGATCTTCTGGGCTAGCTCTTTCCACTCAGGCTTCTTTAGCTCCTCACGGGCGTAGTCGAGCCTTTTCTTTGGAACGTGATGCCGGCCTTTCTTGCCCGTGATGACTTCCTTCAAGGCCCAGCACTTCTCCGGTTTGTGGAAGGCGGCATCAGGTCGACAAGGGCATGTGTAGGTTGGTCGATCGGCCTCTGGCTTGCCGTTGAAGGTAGGAAAGGCGCTGTTGGAAGTGGCTTTTCCTGCCTGGTTTTCGCTGATGAGTCTGAACGTGTTGGCGTAGTAGGGCAGGTCTTCGGGTGCAACGCCCTTTATTTCTGCCTTCGCGATCTCCATCATCACGGTGCCTTTCCAGTTGGCGTCATATGTCCCTGCAGCTGTGAAGAAGTCCTTGAGGGCGAGGGTGCCTTTGATCTCATCGATGTTCAGCCTGACGGCCTCGCTGTAGGCTTCCTGCCATTGGAGCAGCCACTTGGAGGGTGATAGAGACTTCCCTGGCTTCCTGAGGACTGATCGGTAGGCCTCCCGGGCTCTCTCAACCTCTTCTCCTGTAGAGATCGAAACCAGGGTGTGAAGCTTCCTGACGATGTCCTTTAGGGCCGTATTTTGAGGTTTAGCGAGGTTAGCGTACGTGGCGGCCGTGCTAGAGCGAATCCATTCCTTGATCTCTCGGATCAGGGTCTCCTGCTTCTCAAATGCCTTGTGCTCACGCAGTTGTTGTGCCTCAAAAGACCGCCAGGACTGCATTTGTTGAGGGGTAGCGTTGTCGACAAGGTCGCGCTTTGCTTTGGCGGTGCGGGGTGTGTCGAGAGGGTAGCGGCGATCAAGGAAGTCTTCGAAGGTGCTGAAGGTGACCCTAGAGAGCGGGAGCCAGTCGTCGTTGTTGATGTCGATGGGTTCACCGAGGTCCCTATCGCCGGCGACCTTTTTCAGGGCAGTGTACCATGCAGACCATTCTGACGGGCGTGTAAAAGCGGGCTTGTAGAGGGTGGTTGCTGCCGTGGCTGAAGTCATCGTCAGATTGACTGATCAACGAAGAAAAGAAGGAAGGAAGGTTTGAAAGGTGTTGAGAGGGGTCTGTTGACTGGGAACACGAGCTTGGAAATGAGGTGCCGAAATGCTTGTTGCGGAAGCGATTTGTGGTGGTTAGTCCGGGCTCATAACTGTTGCACGCGATCGAAGTTGACAGCGCATTGAATTGTCTACTCAATAGGTCTAAAAGTACAGAAAAGAACGCTTCCTTATACTCATGGAGAGAGGGCAAGGGAGGCGCAGCCTGAAAGAGGGCATTCCTGGTGAAATGAGGACATTCCGAGTCAAGAATGAAGGAAATAACAAAGAATGAAGGAAGCTCAGAGGCATGTCAACCAGGGCCTGTCCAATTCCATGAATAGTGGGTCAATTCCAGACGACACCGTACAGCAAGAGTACTTACCCGGGCTGACCACAAAGGTCGGCCAATGGTCGCCCAGCCAGGAAATTGGGATTGGGCAACAGTCATCGAGGCTGTCAATTGCAAAGGATGGGCCTTACCATCTAAAATTATCCTACCTGGCAAGGTTCATCAAGCTGAGTGGTACTCTTGCGGTGCGCCGAGCGATTGGTCAATTGGAGTTAGTAAGAAGGGTTGGACTGATGATGATCACTGCTTTGAGTGGTTAACCAAGATCTTTGATCCAAACACTCGACGGCGGGCTGTAGGCCAATACCGACTTCTGATCCTTGATGGTCATGGTAGCCATGTCACCCCAGCCTTTGACCAATATTGTCGAGATAATAAGATTGTGGTCATGCAAATGCTAGTACACTTCTCTAACCTATGCTAACTACTCGATGTTGGCTGTTTTTCACCACTCAAATCATTCTACGGCAGCTTAGTACAACAAAAACTCTTTGCTGGGGTCAACCATATTGATAAGCTTGATTTTCTTACTTTGTATATACAAGCCCGACCACTAGGCCTCTGTGACGGCCCACCTTACGCAGCGGGGATGTCAATGGTTGAAGGCAGCAACGAATGTAGATTTAAAGCTAAGGAAGAGAAAGGAATCTATCGCGGGGTCCGCGCAGGGCGCGGAGAAATAGGTAGTGGTGCTCAGTGCGCACAGGCCACACCCTAAGCACAATGCAGCCAATAGAATCAATCCTTTCACTTGAGCCCTGTGGCAACCGTGACAGCCTCTCGGCTTGGAATATCCAAGCTGGATTTGCCGGGGCCGTAATGCCTGATTGAGCGAGGGAGCGCCAAGACAGGGTCATATGACAGGCACGTGTAGTCTAAGTACATAGGTACATAGGGAAGCGGGGCTTAGCCCGACGCGATTGGACCGCGTCTGCCCCACCAAAGGACCACATTAAGGTCCTCGGCAGGGCAGTGCTCCCGAGCTTCCTCCCTCGATCATCAATTTACCTACCTTTTCACGAATAGCCTACCGCATTCCGTGATCTAGGTGACGATCACCCGTCAATTGGCTACCTAGTGGGATACAGTTCATCCAACATCTATAGGATCTGGAATCCTGTAGCCAACAAGGTATTCAGTACACGCTGCCAACACCTCAAATAACTCAAATATGAAGCTATATTTCATTTGAATTGAGTTCAAAATACTGTATTTGAGTTGGGTTGAGGCCCTATTTGAGTTGAGCTGGCTTTATTTGGCCTTATTTGACGGAACTTGCCGCACCACCAAAAAACACGAAAATCTAGCCAAATTTGGCCCCGAATTGACTCCCTAGACCAGAATAGAGCGCTGAATCCAGCCAACGCCCTCAAAACAAGCCCCAGCTCTTCAGGCACATGAGGATATTGATGGTATCGTCGACCAAGGAATGTTGTTGCGTGCTAATAACCAGCTTGGCTTGGCTGAAGGCCCTCTCACACTCAGATGACATCGCTGGTATCGACAATAGGTCCAAAGCCATCCTTGACAATCGAGGCCAGCGTTCCTTGTGAGCCAACCACCAGGTTTATATGTCATCCACCGGCCAAACAGGTTCTGCAAAGTACTCAGCCAGCTTGTCTTTCTGGCCCAGGTCCTCAGGCGGGTCGTAGTAGTCGTAAGAGCGAAGATGACTGCCTGGGCCTGACAGGGCTGGTGGCTGCGGCGCTGTAGGCACAGGAAGGTCGGCGTATTCGGCTTGGTAAAGATCACGGCAAGCAGCGAATGCCTTCCTGGCCCTGTCAGGGCTTAGGCATTTATCTATCCACCTCTTCTTGTGCCCAGGGTGCAAGAGCATAGCGACCCAGTAGGTAGGGGTTTCTTCCATCAACCCAATGTATTCTTGAAGCTTCTGTATGGCCAGTTGGAGACTGGTTCGTACAAAGGAAACGTGATCGTCGTCAGGATCAGGGGAGGAGGGCAGGGCAGGTAGGTCGTCGGCCAACTCAAAGACTGGAAGGATAACCTGGCCGGTCGGCAGGCGCCGCGGCAGGTCGATGACCGAGTCGGCTAGCCGGCCAGGAAGCCGCCGGTTTGCGCCGAGGTCGCTGCGAATTCGCTGCGGCAGAGAAGAAAGGCTCGGCATCGTCGTCGGCATCGTCGTCGTCAAGGGCGATTGATTGAGCCTGTTGGCTAGCGACTGTAATCTCTGGCTGGGCGTAGACAGGCCCACCCGTGAACTCTGTTGGCGCCTCGGAATTTGGGTGCAGAATTCGCTACTGGTGAGTAAGGTGATCAGTCAGCTACTCTGTTGTAGCGATAACTTCAGGAAAACTCGCTGATCTGCCTTCAAACCACTTCGTAATCCTTCTAAAGGGCTCAAGAGTAGTCAAAACAAGCGTAAGTTGATGCCAGTCAGAGGGTTCCAACAGGTCAGCAGTGGGGAGGCGTTTTTTGGGGTCTTTTTCGCCCTGGTTACGATGGCAGCAAAAATCGACCTAGGGGTCAGATCTTCTCGCGAGCAGGACAGCCGGTTCGGACTGCCAAGGCTGTTCAGGTGTGCCAAGACTGATTTTTCGAGGGCCACTATCCCGTTTCTGGCAGCAATTTCGCTGGCCAAGTCGGGCGAACAGCCTGTTCGCAAATTTCGAAGCCACAGGCCCTTGTTAGCGATGTACCGCGCTAATGCAGGTCGCGGCTAACCGGAGAAGGTTAGAAAACAGGGGTGATTCTGGTGTTTTCTGCTGGTTGGAGAGCTGAACAGGCGGTTCGCGCGAACCGCGAAATTGAACGGTTCAGCCCTGGTTTCTAGCCGGTTCGCGGTCGACTGGCCCTGTTGGGGAGAGCGGCGATGGCGTGGAACGGGAAGAATAATACCTATCGATCTGTTAGCATACAGTTTATCACCAAATAAAGATCTCTTCAAACCTACCTGGCCATTATGGGCACTTTCTTCGTTCTGGCCGCCGGTCTGGCCGCCCACACGCTGCTAGGGACTGCGGAGGAGGACTGCCAGCCCAGAACACGACCTGCGGTCTGCCAAGTTATCCATCCAGAGGGGCCCTCCGGCGCGCAACGATTTGCCAGGAGTCTTCAAACTGGATCAGATACGCAGTTCAAAGAGCTTTTCCGTATGGATAAAGCAACGTTCTCGGCCCTGGTGCGTTGGCTGCAGGTCCACGAGGGCCTCCGCAGTACGCGGTATCAAACCGCGGCGCAGAAGGTTATGGTGGTGTTGTATATCCTTGGCCGCGGCTGTGACCAGCGTGCTGCAGCCCATAAGTTCAGGATAACTCAGAGCTCGATATCGAGGTCGTTTGCGATAATCCTCCCGATGATGGTGTCGCTTCATAGGGCGTACGTGCGGCTTCCAGAGGACGATTGGCTTGATCCAGCGATCGAACTCAACCCCAAGATATTAGCGTTCAACGGTTGTATTGGGGCAATTGACGGCACTCACATCAGGGCGCACATAAAGGCGTCAGAGCAAGTCCGCTGGTATAACCGCAAAGGCCAGGTAACGCAGAACGTGTTCGCAGCGGTACGGCAAGACCGGTCCTTCAGTTACGTTCTCGCCGGAGCGGAGGGCTCTATCAACGACGCGTTGTTACTCCATCAGGCCTGTAGTCGCTCCTTCAAAATTCCTTCAAATCGGTATTACGTTGGTGATGCTGGCTTTGGTACTCAAAACGGTATCGTACTACCGTTTTCCAATGTCCGGTATCATCTACAGGACTGGAGGAATGGTCAGCGCCCGCCAGAGACAAAGAAAGAGCTGTATAATCTCAGGCACTCACGCATCCGGACTGTCGTCGAGAGAGTTTTTGGCATTCTGAAGAGGAGATTTAAAATAATCCGAGAGATACCAGCAGAGTACAGTATCGAGAAGCAGGTACAAATCGTATACGCTGTTACTGGGCTCCATAACTTCATTCTCGCGCAAGGTGGAGAGGACGTTCTAGAGCTACGACAACGCGAAAGAATCGCTCGCGCAGCTGAGAGGGCGCAACAACAAGTAGTAGGAAGCCCTTGGGATATTCGCTGGCGTTGCGCAAGTACGTTGTGGCAACAATACTGTAGATATAGGCAAAGATGGTAGAAGATGTTGATAATAGTGGTCAGGTTAGTGTGAAGTGCGGGGTGTGAGGGGTAGGAAAAAAGGCGGTAAATTACGGTAGAATTGTCAAAATCCAGCAAGACCAATATAACCAACGCGATTAAAGTGGCCAAAGGCCAGAAACGCAATAAAAATCAAGAAATCCAACGCAATTACTATCAGGTGGAAATCATGTAATATTACTCCGGACCTTTTTTCCATTCCTCCAAATACCGTGCCTTGAGTTCAGGCCCTGCCCTCAAATAAATTGTCGCTTTGACCGGCCATCTACAAAGGTATTCTGAGCAATTGAATAGATCGTCAAGGGTTAAAGAACTCTTATAACGCCTCTCAATATCCTCCATCGCCATTGCAACGTCCTCGGCGCCAACTGGTTTCGGCGCAGCAACGATTGCCGCGGCTTCTATCATACCATCCGCAAGTCTTGTGGCCTCGGTCTGTTTCTCCCTGCCTCGTTGCGCCTGGCGCAGAACGACTATCGCGGCCTCTGGCTGTATAGTATTAACTGGCCGAGCGTGATGGAGGTCAGGATCGGTATCAAGACGGCGTTGTTGCGTACTGGTTAATCGAGCTGGTCTGGGTTGGCTTGCCGGCGCCGGTGAGCCTTGTTCATCAACCTCTTCCTCTTCCTCCGCATCTCCGCTTTGGTTGGTCTCCTCCTCCTGTTGTTCATTGCGTGCCCTAATAATATCTGCAGGTTCGCGGATCCATTCCCCAGTACTACGATCGTCCTTGAAGACCTCCGCATACACGTCATAATCGCCAATGGGCTTGGTTGCGAGCCTGCGATTCCGACGACCGTTACGGGCCCAATACCGCTCCCAGACTTCATCAGATACGTCAGGCAAACCGTCAGGCGTAAACGACGTACCCGACGTCATGAGCTCGTTCAGCGCACGCCACCTCTTCTTTTCGTAGAAGTATTTGGTAGATATAGTATCCTTCGTCAACAGCTTTTGCGGCCAGAGCTGGCTTGACTGTTCTAACACATAATCCCAGGCCTGTCGATACGATCTTTCCGCCGCGAAGTACCGAAGCCGAGTACAGTCAAGGAACTAGAGCATCAATTGCGCGCTCTCCTCGTCGCTCCACAAAGTCGCTGGCTTACGCTTGCGGCGGCCTGACGGTGGCTCAGGGTTGTTATTCTTCCTCCTCTTTGCTTCAGTCGCTCTCGGAGGCGTAGTCCTCGTGGGCGCTCGCTTCCGGCGACCGGCCGTTGTTGATGGTCCCCCTCCCCCTACCTCCGACAATCGACTACTGGCCAGACTACGCGCAAGCGTCCGTGACAAAGGTGTATCTCCACGAGGCGCCGGCGTTGATGGGCAAGGCGTTCCCAGCGATACCTGAGATTGAGATCGTTCGTCAGCATCGTCAGTATCGCTGGCCTGGCTCGAAACGGTGTCGGATTCGCTGTCCGGCTCGTTCGCGAACGAGTGGGCTGGGCTCGGAGTGTCGTTGAGGAAGCGTTCGGCAGAGGGCTCAATTGACGACGACCGGCTCGTACTGTCGCGCTGGGGTGCCATATCTATCGATTTGGCTGGGAAATATCAAGGTTCTGCACTGGATTCAGACTCGAAGCAACAGCGGCGTCAACAAAGCTCTCTTTGCAATCCTCACATCGGTGGCCGATGAAGGCGGTGAGACTCCTTGGCAACTATACTATTCGTGGATAGTTCAACTAAATAGGCCTTCATGCCGTACTTCTTGGCCACAACGCTAGGCTACAGGGGTTGGCTGTACTCTCTTAGCACCGAACCGGCTGTCCTGTTCGCGAGAAGATCTAACCCTTAGGTAATACATACACCAACTGCCAGCATAATCGCTGATGGCCTTACGAAGGCACTCCCACATCACAAGCACAAGCGCTTCTATATACAACTAGGTCTAGCAGACATCTCAGACCAACTACGCGAAAGAAGACTTCAGGAGCTACAAGAAGACCTTCTACCCTGAGATACAAAAGAAAGGAGCGAAGGCGATACAACGCCAGGATCATGTCGAAAAATGTACTCGGGAACCACAACACCAAGAATTTTCTCACGATGTAAATAAACCCAGTATTCTAGGCTTCAAACGGTCCAGATTTTGCCATTTTGGCCAAATCTGGGGGGGTGTGTTGGATTTTCGAGGTCCTGACTAATTAAGCCCGGAAATCGCTGGCAGTCTGACCTGGAGGCGCATGCAGGGCAACCTTCTGGGCCTAGCCCAGGAAAACCCCTCTTTTTCAGGGTAAAATGGGGTCCCCAGCTAGGAGGTCCCCAGGACTTACCCCAACACTTTCCACACAATAAGACTGTTACATTGAACCGATTTTGGGCCTAGTTTGGGACCAGCTTTCTAACAAGATCTAACAAATATCGAGTCGGGCGCAAATCGCGCAAACGCCAATTGATATCTCGCCGTTGACGACACATAGGATACACTATGAGCGGGACAGACATCCAGGGGTGGAGCGAGAGTAAGGTTCCTGATGCGGTGAGAGAGGGGCTTGGTAAAGACTTGGTAAGAACCCAGGTTCCTAGGCTTCGAAGCAAGATGCTAATTTCTTAGAAAAATGGACTCGAATTCTATATCGACGAGAACGAAAATAACCATGTTGCCGTGATTATCAACTTCAAAGGGCCGAGTGGGATCGTTTATGTAGAGCAAGTTGGGTGGCTTACAATCGGGGAGGACGTAACAGAGACGAGTGAGCGTTTGTATATTACTACAAGCGCTTCTATTGTTACAGGAGATCGGGGGGCCGTCCGTTTTATCCATCAGAAGTAGCCCGTGTCTTATTCCATAGGGAATGACTCACACCACCTATAGCATTTGGCCAAACCATACCGTCTCCTTTCTTAAAAAAAAGGTCCACCAATACGTTGACTAATTAACGCCCAGTGGGCTGAAGCAAGTACTGGGCTTTCCTTTGTCCTGTAATATCGTCTTCAAAACTTCTATAGTAATAGAGACCCTGGGCTCTAAACGCATTCCGTTCCGCTCAAGTAGCGTCGGAGCTATCTCGAGCACAATACCTAGACCGAGGAGAGCTGCGCGATATATTATCGTCTTGTGAGCAAGTCCAGACTTCACAAATTCCATCGTTTTAAGGCCTGTACCAGCCACGTAACGATAAAAGTTTGCAGCTACAAATGGGGCCTCGTTGGCGAGAGGTAACTACCATTCTGGTCGGTCCAACAGGGCCATGAACCGTTTTTTGTTCTCGTTCACACCCCGAATAGACCATACCGGCGTGAGGGCCGTCATTGGACCGGCCAGATTTGTGTCCGTAGGCGGTGTCGGTAAGCTGCTAGCACTACTCTCAACCTCGCTAGAACCGACGCCATTTCTCATCAAGCACTGTCCCTTCATCGGCCCCATGTTATCGGGAGTGCCTGGCCAGGCCCCGCTTGTGAGGGGGGTTCGGAGAAATTGAGGGGGGGTCGGAGAGATCCTGGGATGTCCGCCGCAGGGAGGCTGGAGGGCGTCAGTGCACCAGCCTAAGGCAGTGATGGCCGCTGTGGACGGTGATGAGGGATGCATCGGGGGAGACGGATCACGTCTCTCCGGCGCCTCTACCACGGCGCCAGAAGTCTCTAGTCCGCCTTCGGTGGTGCAATGTATACTGCCGTGAGGCAGGAACGTGTCGTAGGGTTTAGTGAGCGGTGAAAAAGTTGTGATATTCTAGATACTATGAGATCTGTTAGTAAACTCTCTTCTGGAAGATAAAGCTAGATCGCTGTTTTGGTAACGTAAGTCCTAAAATAGTTGCCGGCGGAAGTGAGAAAATTCTGTGTCCGACCAGCGGTTATTCGACGCCTAAGACTCGAATCTAGATCGCCAGCCACGGTTCCTGGAGCTGGAGCGGCTAGATGGTGGAGGAATTTGATTTTTGGTGGTTTTTGGTTACACGGAACGCCCCTCTGAGTACAATTTCCGCATGGTACACGTTTGTCGCAACGGGCTCTCCGTTCGGTGCATGGCTTGCACGCCCTGGGCTTAGCCATTGTGGGATGAGAAGTGGCTGGAGAGTGGAGAGAATTGAGGGAAGAATTGGAAAAGTGGAAAACAACTCCCGGCGACGAAGCGGATAATAATAATGCCGCGCTTTCCCTTTACCCCAGCTTGGAAGTTCCCGAGAAGCACATAAATGAATTGAACTTGCAGGTGGCTCAGCTCGGCTTCAAAATGAGACAAGGGAGTTTCCTTGTCCTGGCGTCTTCACAGAACCACTTTTTCCGGACCCTGCGACTTCGCGAACCACCAGTCTCACCCCACCTTTTTTTGGTATTTTTTTGGTATAAAGCTTAGCTAACCGACTGCTACTATAATAACAGTGTGCAGGTCAACTATAATAAAGAACCCCAACCTATATATAAGGAAAGAGCCCCAACCCATCACACACGACCAACTCACACGCGTACCGAGCGGGCTAAGACCTACAACTTGCGACACTCACTTCACGAAGTCATTTTCCAGACAGCGCAAAGTATATGCACTCAGCACACCGCTACCACGCATGGCTGAGCGGGTTATTAATAGTAGCTAATACAACGTTGTGTCTCAGGCAGCAACGTGAGTCCCATGGAACCCAAAGGCTACGGCAAATCCCACCTCGGCCCGCCCAGCCTCCACCATTGTTTTCGCATCGAGACAGAGAAGGAAGCTTGTTCGGGTGTTGCCATTGAGCACGACGCTCAACAGGACGCCGTCGTCTTCATCTGTGCCGCCTGGACGGGGCACAAAAATTGCCTCGCCCGGGCTGTGGCCTGGAGGTATGTCCCAGAAGAGAGCCTCGCGTGTCAGCGTGTCCGTCTTGACAATGCCGTCCATAGAAGTGCTGCGACCCCAGTACGGCAAGCTGTACACATATCGGTGGCGTCTCGTTGCGAAGTTGGGGTTGATGGTGGGAAGCTCGCCGCAATGTGGTGCGGGTATGTCGAGCTGCTTCGCTACTGCCTGGCTTGGAGTCGCGCCATCCATCTTAGTTTCTTCGGTAGGAGACGGAACTCGGAAGTGATAGCGCGCCATGTGTGTCATGGTATCACGTGCCCTCTGGTCGTTGCTCCAGAACTTTTCGGCGGCCTTGTCTTTTTGCAGCAGCACGTCGTAGTAGAGGCTTGACATGACATCGAGACTGGCGTACTCAATAACATCGCAAAACAGACTCGTCGTGCCATCCCGAACATCCACCACATCTTGCTCTTCAAAGGCATTAACAGTATGGAAGAAAAAGCCGGCGTCTGTTTCAAAGCTTGCCACGACTCCCTTTCCGTGCAGTCGGTCAACCACAAACCACTTGCACTTCTTATGCGAATCGAACGGCTCGATTGCGTCAATCACATTACGCTCCCATGCAATCTTGATGCCGCCAAGACCGACATGTGAGCTAGGGATGCAAAGCACCACGAAGCTTGGGGTGAGATAGAAGCTGTGAATATACGCAGCCTTGACGCCCGGGCCCTGGATGGTGGCCATGACGTCTGTTTCGCCAGTTGCCGCTTTGACGCGAAAGATTCTGTAGACCGTCTGTCGACCAAATTCTTGGTTCCAGTTGAACAGGTCACCGGTATCGGGGTCCCGTTGCGCATGTGCACAGGAGAGGGGCCCCTTGAGATCGGGATGCAACGTCTTCTGGGTCGTGAAGCCAATCGGCTCAAGGCTTTCCGGGTCAACTTGTTTCAGCATTGCGTTGTCGGTCGCAATCCAGAGGTTCTTCAGAGTCGCTGCGCGATGGCCACCAGCTGTGATGGTGACAGCGGTCTTGCCTGTTGGCAGACGCGCTTGGGCTTTCCCCGTGTCGACAAGGTTTCCTGCCGCAGCGTCCAGCCCAGGGAGGTCGGGGTGAACGACAACGTTGATGTTCTCTATCCACTTTTCGTCTTGCGGCACTCGCGCGGCTTGCCATGAACTCATAATCTTGGAGAACAGGCCCAGGCAGGGGTCGCTGCGTTGTCCAAAGCTGTAATACTTGCGGCCGCCGTTCTCTTTGATATGCTCCATCATCTGCTCCGACTGACGACGTGACGAGTAAAAGACCTTGACAGGCCCCTGGTCGCCGGACACAATGTCGAAACGGTGGGTGTGGGCAAGCCCGTCAAACCAGTGTGACGTATAAAAGGTTCCAACAGAGGTGCCCTCAATCTTGTAAATGCCCGGCCCAGTCCGAAATAGGCTCCCAGCCGCCCAGCTCGGGATCTGGCCCGCGACTGGAACTTCAATCGGCCCACGCTCTTCGGTGAGTCCGTCAAACTACCGGAATCGTAAGTATGTGCCCAGCCCGGGTTTTGCGTGGTATTGAGACGTGGCGGGACGGGGCTGAGAAAAAAAGAAACATCTCAGCCAACTTACACCAGCTTCGTTGGGCCATTCGGTGTATGCTCCACCCACGAAATTGTTCAAACTCTCTTGAAAGTCGGCCTTCTCGTCCACCTCGGTCCTTTTGAAGGCGCTGCGCAAGTCATCATGCTTCATGGAGCCCATTCTCGGCTTTGTGTGGCGCGTGGCAGTTCAGCACGTGATGTTCAGCTTTTGGGGGCTGGAGTCTCAATTAGATGTCGAAAAGCAGTGTGTCGAGAAACTGCAGCTGCAGCTGGACGTGAGGTGCTTGAACTAAACGTAGGATAATTGAGGGGTCGCCCTTAGCGCTGAAGAACGGCAGTGTTGGATTGAAAAGCCGCTCAATCGGTGAGCAGGACGGCGAAGAGCCAAAGGCGAGATCTGGCAGGCGCGAGGAGCCTCCCACTGCATCGGTGCTGGGCAACTTCGAAACGGCTACGCGATTCCGACCTGAAGTTAGTCGTCGAGTTGGCGAGAACGGACGAAGGCGGGCAAGCTGAGGGAGTGGGTTGTTAAGAAGGCGCCGTTCTTGTCTAGCTAGAGTAGCTCATGGTGATCGTGACTCGTGCGCTTCATCTCATTCCAGGCCGCTTCGTCTCTAGTGGAGAAAGTCGGAGGGAGGCGAAGGCCAAGTGCCACCCTGGTGAAAATCTCGCGTCAAGGCCGAGAAGACCTTTCCCATTTGCCTCTGGGCTGCGAGCAAGGTCGATTTGCGAACGACACGCCGGCCGTCCAAGACTTGTGACACGTCTCACGAAGCATTCCCGCTCGGCACTGAGAAGCTGAAGTGGATTATTGAACTTTCATGGATATTTAATAGGTGAAAAGTTGTTGTCCTGCCTGCTGATTACCTGGGAAAAGGAGACGCGAATTAATTCGCGTGGGGCTTTGGGTGCCAGCAGTGAGCACCCGCTTGGCGGGAGCACACATCTTTTCCATTGTGGTCACGGCTAGAGGCTCAAAGTGCGCTAGAGCGTCGCAAAATCTAAGCCTTTCCGTTCCGGCAGGCTTGGCTAAACGCGAAGACGCCAAAACGAGAATTACATTCGCCGACGCAAGCGACGGATTTAACCACGGGAACAAGAGTCATTTCCAACATGTGTCACGCCTCCCCTCGCGTGGCTTTAAGCGAGTGAAACGGCTCAGCTCGCGCCACACATGCAAGAACCCACTGGTTGCACCCATGTCGTCATCGAATCAGGGAACTGTAAGCGAAAATTAAGCGAGGTTGCTTAATTGAAACGCTGGGGCCATCAAACAGTCCAGGGTTAGGTGTAGGTGAAATTACACATGACCGGACAGAACACAAGGGCACCTCATGGAAACGACAAGAGGTAATATGTACTCTATAGAGTTACACAACTGAATATTGTGCAATGAATTAAATATGAACTATTTCAATCAGCCCTCGTATAAGCAGTGAGCCTCAGTAGCACTTTGCGCTCTTCCTCTTAGGTCTAGACTTTCGTTTCCTAACTTCTTAAGGGGTTGCGTTTAGCTCTTCAGTAAGGTGCATTATGACACAAAATGGCGACGCAATAGTTCAACAGGTACCCTGCACGTTTAGCTCTTCGGTAGGGTGCATTTTGACACAAAATGGCGATGCAATAGTTCAACAGGTACCCTGCAATACAAACACGCCAGAAGACACTTGAGAGGCTTAGATCTTGGCTGTCCTTTGGGAGCGAGTATTTCAGTTGTCATGGTTTTTGTCTTGCTACCCATAAAGTTGACGAGGATTGTCCTGCTCATTGTTCCAGTCCATGAGCCACCCTGAGAGCTATAATCGCATCCCGATCGTACTCATCCTTCTGTGCTAGAAAGCTGAGATACATGAACGTGTGCGGACAGCCTTGGTATCTCTTGAAGGTAACCTTGCCTCCACCCGCTACGACTTTCATGCCGTAAGCCTCGCCCTCGTCTCTCAACGGATCAACTTCAGCGGTCCGGACAAATGTATCGCAGAGCCCCTTCCAGTTTGGCGCGCGAATGGGGGCGAACCACCAGTCGGGCCACAGCTTCCGTAGCTCCGGCAGCGTCTCCTGCGGCATGCAGAGGCGGCCGAAGTACTGCATACGCTTCCACGGCAAGACGGGCGCCCGATGGAAGTCGTGGAAAGACTGGAACGACGACTGTGTGTAGTATGCGTACGTCAGCGAGTCGGTCGAGGGCGGGACTGACGCCATGCAAAGTCTGAGGGGGATGCCAGCATCACGCGCCATGTGCTGCAGAACCAGGCAGATGTGTGCGCCAGCCGAGATGCCGCCGATCGATACTGAAGTTGGATTGATATTGAGCGTGCTAGATGAGTCGCGAACCTGCCACTGGTGAGACTCGTCATTCCACACGACTGCACGGCGAGATTGTACTCACCCAATTCAGGGCAGCCCACGCATCTTGGATGCATTTTCCCCAAGTTGTTTCTAGATTGGACGTTCAGCACTGCTTGCAATAGCGACAAACCACAGACCCCCGGTGAAAAAAAACAGCACACACCTGGACAGTGACGGTAGTTGACATCGACTACCACAACCCCGGCCTCGCGCATACTGAGACAGAGCTGGGCCTCGGTACAAAGATCCCCAAACACAAAACCACCGCCTGGTCTTTCGAGTTAGTTTGGGCAGCGATATGAACATGGGGTGACTTGCCATGGTAGTTCAAGTGTACGGCATATGGCCCTTCCCCAAAGGCTTGTGGGTCGGGGTGATAGACCCGAACCGGCACTGTCGCGCCATCCTGAGAGCCGACAGCATAATCGGCAACTCTGGGCTCTTTGGATGCATCCAGAGCACACGGGGGCCGGTAGTTCTGCGGGTTGGCGCGCACTTCTTGGATCGGAATGTCGTGGGCTGGCTTGACCTTGGAAACCACGTCGACAAAATAACGGAGGAATTTAGGATCCAGCAACGGGACAATGTGTTCCTCGATGACAGGCACAAGATCAACCGCCTGGGAACCAGCTGCCGCAGTTGGTTCCAGCTTCTCAGCCGACAGACTCGACTGCGAAACCGAAAGCCCGGCGATGGTTGACTCGGGACCGCTCATCTTCAACCTCGGGTATGCCCGATGTGGTTCTGTGTCGGTGGTTCTGTGTCGGAAAAGGTCGAAAGGCCTCGTGCAAAGCAAGCTCCAGCGATTGCAAAGCAGGCTCCAGCGACTGCAAAGCTGGTGGTGGAGAGTGCTGGTAACCCGGTGACGTTGATGACGCTCGACAGCCAACACTGCGGTGCCTTGTTGGGAGAGTGGGAATTGAGGGGTCAAGGTGGGCGGCTAGGCGGGTCTTGCAGCTGGCCGCGGAATAACTACGGGCAAACGGTCCATTTAATTAGCTGCCGAGCATAATGGGGTATTTCGTCTAGAACTATATCTGAAATCCCCAAAAGTATAATACTTGGAGAGTTCCAGTTTTGGATCTTAGTCCCCGTCAATTGCAAAATCGGTTTGGACCTGGATAGCGTCGACTCCGTCCGTCTCATTCGAGTCGGTAGTTGTACCCAATTGCTAATTGTTTCCCGTTTTTATCTGGCTTTTTCCTTTAGCCCTTTTTACTCGCTTTTCTCCTTAATTTCCAGGCGCACTGGTCGTTTTAGCATTGCTGATTTGCCTAGAACTCCAACGACGATGCCGCCAGATGATTCCTCGAAGCTCAAACACCCGACTTGTACACACATTAGCTAATTCCTCGGCAGATACAGACTCTCCTCGAAGATTGTGCCCATGTCTCCTTCGCCGTGCCCCAGTCTGCCGCTTTGGACAGAGGATGCCGAGCTCGACGAAGATGAAGCGCCGCTCCTCTGACTGGGCCAGATAAGCTTATGAAACTGCACAGAGCAGCTTCGTATCTTTCCGTAGCCGTGGTCTTCCCACGTCCAGCCTGACTGGTAAAGATCCTCAATGTCGCCCGGACTCGCGCCTTTGCTCTCGAGATCGGCCTTTTCGGCAGAAACTTGTGCTTCGGCGTCTTCCTCGCTCACGTAGACGCCAAGGATTCGGATATCATTCTCGTCGTTGTGCATGTTGCTTATGCTGTACTGGACGATGTAGACGCCATTGAGTAGAGACGACGCATCGCTGCCGTCGGAGCTGGAGGATGCCGATGATGCATTTTCTGGCACCTCCGGAGGCTCCATGCTTCTCACGACTCCTGAGAGGCTGTCTCGCGCCTCTCGCGCCTGCTTGAACGGAGGTTGGTCCGTATCCTGATTTTCGGCACCCGAGGAGGTGCG
The DNA here is from genome assembly GCF_030549165.1 of Lasiosphaeria miniovina. NCBI lineage: Eukaryota > Fungi > Ascomycota > Sordariomycetes > Sordariales > Lasiosphaeriaceae > Lasiosphaeria > Lasiosphaeria miniovina. The sequence continues at coordinate 35,188 of NW_026848220.1, forward strand.
CTTATGGGATGGCAGTACCCTGCTGCTGCTCATCTCGACGGCCGTGCGTGAAATGTGTGCGAGTGTTGTGCCGTTGGATATCAATATGGCGCAAACTTCAACGCTTGACTTTTGGAGATGAGGAGCCCAAAGCGCTTCGTTCTTCACTGGGACATCTTGACTTTCCAACTCCCCCGCACCTTGCCAATATGGCTTAGCGTATATACCGATCAACCCTTGCCCCTGCCAAACATTTCATTTGTGGAAAGGTATCCGAACCAAGGGAATTATTCCGCCAAAACTTTCGCGGAGTGTTCCACAATCAGGAGTTGTCAGAAAGGCCCTACTACTTTCGGCATGGTCTAGGGTGCCCGGGCAGGGCCCGCACAGGGCACTTAATTAGGCCGCGGTTTTACCGGGTCAAATTGGTCCCGGGCCTGCAAGGGTAGGCCGGTTTTTCCTTCCTAGAACATCACACAATACACTCTTGGAATACCCTCATTTTTGACTGTTTCTGCATGCTGTTGGCCTCTGAGAGGAGTTGGTGATATCCCCGCGATTGCCTTGTCGCTACAGACTGGCAATAACAGTGTCAAACTATCGGACTCCCATGTGCGAATGCAGGTATATAGACGTGGCGACCCAACAAAGAAATCGCCCCACAACGAAATCTCTGCCCCTGTCATCTAATTTCCCGCCCTTCAACTTCAACACAACACAACTTCATCAATTCAGGCTCGAATAGCTTCAAAATACATCATGTCGAACCGTCGAGAGCAGCTAATTCAATCTGCAATACTTGCAGTTGAACAGGGCGCATCGCAGAAGCAGGCCGCGCATGACTTCGGGATCCCTCCTTCTACCCTCTGCAAACGCATCCACGGGGCAGAAAATCGAGCACAAAGTAAACAAGCCGAAAGAAACCTCTCCAATGCGCAGGAAAGCTTCCTAGCCGACTGGTGCCTCAATGAGGAGGCTGCAGGCAGGGCTCCTAGCCGTCGTCAGGTGCAGAGATTCGCTCAAGCTATACTCAATGAGGCCGGCACGAAAAAGACCATTGGGGAGCGATATGTGGACCGCTTCCTACGCCGCAACCCGGCGGTAAAGATGAAGAATTCAACCTTGTTGGAATCCTCTCGAGTCTGCGGATCTACTCGTGAAGCTTATGAAGCTTTCTTCAAGCGCCTGGCCTTCCAAATCAAGGATAAAAAGGTCATCCCGGCCAACATCGCTAACATGGATGAGCACGGCATGCAGGAGCTCGAGACCCGGGCCGGAAAGGTCATAGGAAGCTCCCTGACGAACCGAACCTACGTGAAAAGCTCTGATGCAACAACCTGGGTTTCAGTTATCGAATGCGGCACTGCTGAGGGCGTTCGTTTGAAGCCCGTGATCATATTTACCGGGGCCAGTCTTCAAGGACAACACTTTCCTGATAACTTCAACCTGACGAAGGAATTCCGGGAATGGAAGTACGATTACTCAATTACAGGCTGGAGCAACGCCAGTATTGCGCTGAAATGGCTCAAAGAGGTCTACCTGATCCAAACAAAGCCCCAAAGGCCGGGCGAATGGCGTATACTGATCCTTGACGAACATTCGAGCCATATGAACGAAAAATTCATGTTAGCGGCCTTCCAAAATAAGGTCCAGTTCGTCTATTTACCTTCTCATACATCGCACAAGTCTCAGCCTCTCGATCGCTCGGTCTTTTCACCTTTAAAGACCTATTTTAGGGAAAATACCAAGGCCCTCGCGAGCTTCACATCGTCAGCTCCTGTCAACAGTGTTCGGTTCCTTTACTGCTACAGAGATGCCTCGGGTAAAGGCATGAGTGCCCGTAACATCATGTCGGGCTTCAGTAAAACCGGGATTTGGCCCTTCAACCCGGCTTGTTTACTTGATGACCCTGAGGCGGTCAAGGACAATGAGGCACTCCCGGCCCGGCCTTCAACACCGCCGCCGACGGCCCCGAACGACGATGACAGGCTCTTCAAAACACCGCACGGCAGTCAGGACATCAAGAAGTACCAGGACAGTATTCGGAATGCCCTCAGTCCGGCTCAGCGGCGTGTGCGGGCCTTGTTTACTAAGGTCGGGAGGTCCCTGGATCTGAAGAATACAGAGATCGCGTCTTTGAAGGCACAAATTACGCATCTCACAACCGAATTAGAGGCTTCAAAGCCTCGCACGCGTAAGAGGGTATATGAAGATGGAAATGAGCGATTTGCACGTATAGAGGACATCGCCAAGGCACAAAAAGCTAGTCAAATACCCCCAAAGCGGAAAAAAACGGCTCGGGCAGAAAGCCAGCCACATGCAGTCGAAGAAGCCCGGGAAATAATCGCCCGTGGGCTCGAACAATATAGACAGGCCGAAGAAGAGGATTGAGTATTTTTTTGCTAGTTATTTTGTGTAGAAATGGATAATTTGCGCCCGTGGAGTGGGTGTGGGCATGGCGTGGGCCAATTTCGTTGTGGGGCGATTTCTTTGTTGGGTCGCCACGTCTAGTAATTCAGGTGCTTAATTAGGTACAGATGCAAATGCCACGCCAATCTCCTTTCATCGCGATTCACGATTCACGATTCACGCCACGATGAAGCACTCGCCATTCTCCACTTCAACAAGAGTTGGTCGGTTATTGGTTCCATCCACGCCTTCTTCCTCTAAACCTGACTCCAACGTTCGTGGGTAGCCCCTTACACCTAGACGCATCATTATTCTAGAGTACAACAAGTCTATATCGTGCGACTTAATCCAGTACTTGGGCTTAACCTGCCTCTCAAGCGCCAGCCCCTCTTTGACACCTAAAACCATCCTTATGCTAAACTCGAAGCTATCCTTGAGGCCATGCAAGATTACCACGGTCTGCATGGGTGGAGTGCACTTCTTAAAGTATGCTTGGAGAGAAGGCTGGTCATTTATAATACCATGTGGGCTGTACAGCAACGCTTCGTAGGCAACGTGGCTGCCTGCAAGTGCAAAGCTGCCTGTGCTGGGCGAAGCCGAGGATACGATTGCCGTCGCGAAGCTCGGTTCGTGGTGGCCAGTCAATCTGAAACGCTGAGCCATGTGGAGAGCAGCCCGCCGAGTGAAGATCTTTCTATAGGTGGTGGAGAGAAGTTCGAGATCGTTTGACTGAGTGATGGAGGAAAAGTAGCCCCACGGCTCCATGACTGAGGCAGCTTGCGCAGTAGCAAAGACGCGGATGCTCGGACGGAACTTTCGCAACGTTTTCTCGTGCAAGTGGTCCGAGATGTGGAGGTTGACAAAGATGGCGTCGGTAGGTGATGCCGAGGATGATGACCAAGTACTTTAGCTTGCTCCGTCTACGCTTCTCACCGCGGCCGAGTAAGCATCCTCAATCTCCCTAACCAGCACCTCGACAGTGGCCCCATCGGCGGCGGTGGGCTCGGCAGAGAGACGCAAGTATGACGCCACGGCGAGAAGTTAAATGCGCCCCCAGCCAACCAAGCATCTGAGACGATGTGGTTATAAGCTTTTGTCAATCTCTCGGCGTTCGGGCGAGGAAATGATACCAGCCACGACTGGTCTCCATTCAGCGAGGTGAGTATCGGTCGCAAAAGCTGATCGGGGCCCGCGAAATGAGGCGCAGAACGCTAGCCCGCGATTCCGACATGAACTAGTTAGGGGCTAATTAGGTAGGTATGGAAAGTAAATCAGTATTCGTAGCTCTGGGGTAACCGGCCTGAGGTAAACGTGGAGTTAACAAATCTCAATGGCCAAGTCAAAGAAGAGCCAGACAATGATAGGAATAGGATTTAGTGCCTGCAACTAAGTTCGCGTAGGCGTCCATCATCAGAGCGAATTGTTCGGAGTCCTTCAAGATTCCCTGCCACCGCCTTCCCCTGGATTCCTTCTATCACAGTAAATATACCCCTGGCGTGAGGGAGTTGCGCCCGAGCACCTGACTCCCATAAGCGTGCTCACGATAAGGTACCCTATGTGTTTGGGTAGTTCGCCAGTGGCTTCTTAACAATCTTTCCTTTCTGGTATACATGTCGTCGACGCCATTCCCCAGCTCCATTTCTTTTGTGAACCTTTAATTGAAAAACGAGGAATAAAAACACGTACGACAGCTCAACTTTCCCTAAATTCTCCGGGTTCCCAAGAAGTCTCTGGTTACGCAGTAGACTAAAGATTAAGATTTAGAACAATTAATTATGTGCTCCAGTTGAATAGTTTCGAATTTGATGAATCCTCAATCAGACCCAAAAACACCCACACCAAGTCCTAGAAGTATAATGATTAAGTTATTCCACTTCAAGCTGTGGCTGAGATAATAACCACATGTCGCTTGTCCTTAATATCTGTTAACTTACTGAATAACTATAAAGAAGACCTTTCATTTTACCTCTAAGAACGTCTGATATCACGGCGTGTTTCACCACCCTAAAATCGACGCCACCCATGCTCATTGTCACGTGACTCATTGTCACGTGACTCACTGTCACGTTTGATCAGTTCAGATCAGTCCTGGCTCAGCTTCGGCTAATATCTGCCCATTGAACAGCACAGCCTTCCAAGAAGGTGCAGCTTTAGCCGAAGGGACCAAAAATGATCCCGTGCAAGCAAAGGGCCCAGAATTGGGACATTCGCACCCGCAATAGCCAACCCAGAACTTCATGGACAATTTGTCCAGCCTTCCGCTTGGAAATGCTTATATTTATTACTAGTCGTTGATGCTGGGGATATTCAGGAGATGGATTTGCTAGTGGTTATCATTAGGAGATGAAGGGTATTTCGCATATTTGTTACGGCCTGCTCCTGGTATACCGCGGTGACCTAGGTGAAGACAGATCGTAGGCAAGGACTGCCAAAGGCTATAGGGGAAAGATGACTGAATGAAGGCTAGCACAACTCCTGCGCGTTGGGCGGCACGGGCCGACCTTACCCCGCAGAAGGACGCGTAGGAGGGACAGTGCACAACCCACCGTCATTATTAGGCATCCCACGCTCGTTTTGAAGGGTAACAGTAATCGAGATACAATAGTACCCGGAACCTACAGTAGTATAGTACTCACGACAGGTGAGGGACCTCTTAGTTCCTCACACTAGCAGTACATTGTTCCGTTGAGATCTATTATTTGGAACCTCTGGATTTACGACTTGCTCGACAATATACCCCCTTCGAGAGTTATGCTAGCCTTCACTTAGTCCTCTTGCGCCACAGCCTTCAGTAGTCCATACTGCCGTGCTGTCTTCACTTAATTCACCTCGGTGTATCCGGAGCGGGCCGTAACAAGATGTAATGGGGCTAGCGGTTAGGCGTCGAGAGGGGGCCGAAAGGCCTATGACCCGGTGGTGACGAGAGGGCGCCCGACTAACTCGTGGCAAAAGAGCAACGCCCGCTGGCGCGGGGCGCAAGAGGACTTCTCTCTTGCAAGAATCAGTCAATGCAGACAATACAGTGATTGATTTTCGCCGCCTACTCAGCAGTGTCTCGGAACCATCTCCCTTAATCATCCAATACCTTACAGGGGTGCCCCCCTGCCTCTATGATCGGTTAGGGGGGGGATCGGTTTGGGGGTCCAAGCTTCTAGAAGATAGGTGACAGTAATAAGGCTAGTAAGAGGTGGTAATGCCGGTTACGTTATATGTAGTATTATCTTATAGTAATACTCTTGTTTCGATAATTAAGCAAAACAGCAGTTACTTTAGTGTTGGGTTTTTAAGGGGGGCGTCTCCGCATACTGTTAAATCGTCCCCATCTACTGTAGTCCTGTACACATAACCCTAACCCTGTAAAATTGGTACATGCAAGATTCTGCCACCACGTAATTTACCACTTTTACTATAACCCAACCTAATTACGCTGCAACCTTCGTATTCCACTACAACCTTCCTATGCAACCAAACCGCCACCAACATCATCGCCAACAACTTCAATCGATGCATCAGTAAGGCTTCATTTCCTGCACTCCTTTTCATCGCGCCCATGCTAATTTAGCTTCAGAAATGCCCGATCTTGAAGACTAGCGATTTCGGCGATTCCAGCGATTCCAGCGATGCGCCCAGTGATGAAGATAAGGATGCGCCCGCGCCGCCCGCGCCCCCACCACTTTCCAATCCGCCCGCGAACCATAAGCTTTTCACCTTCAAATATGACACCCTCGACGATTTAATCGTTGGTTTGAACGAATGGGCTTCTTCTGTACGGTTCAGTATATGCAAGCTTCGACCTTCCAACTATGCCAAAGACTTTGGCCCAACAAGGGAAAATCATCAAGTCTAGGGCGACGAAAAACATCACCACCACCGACCACCGGGACTGCCCTTGGCAGGGCGTAGCCGAAGCGCTTGTTTCCAACGACCGGAAATGGACCTTTGAGCTTCTTCCTGAGCATACCGACCATGCAAATCATCCACCTATCGAGAGAGACTTCAACAAGTTGAAGTATGGAGTAGTCTTTGGCCCTGAGCACAAGGCACTCATTGCTTCCTACATCAACCGACCAGCTGTCCCGAACAGAGAGATTGCCAAAGACTTGCGAAGGGCTTTTCCGGGCCTGGATTTTGAGTATTGTCACCTACGAAAATGCCGCTCTCGTATACGCAGACTTGCCCTCAAGGGATACTCGCCATTCAAGGCCACGAAGAAGTTGCTTAACGATGAACACATGCATTACAAAGCCCTTTGGTCAGATGATGAAAAATACAAGCCGAGAGGTCCTTTTTGGTCTCCTCCCTGGTATGAGGAGATGTGGAAGGGTTACCCCTAGGTCCAGTTGTACGATAACAAATATAGTACTAACAACAAGGGCCTTGCTCTCTTCCAAATCGTCCACAAGAACCACCTGGGTAAATCAGTCAGTTGTGCGTTCGGCTTGATCGACAACGAACGTGAGGAAGGCTTCAACTGGCTAATGGACAAGGTCAACGAGCATCGCGAAGAAATCGGCGCTCAACGCCCTATAGTCACAATTACCGACTTTGAGAAGGCGATGAGGTCTTCAGTTGCACGTGCTTACCCTAATGCTTACTCACAACTCTGCATTTTCCACATCAACAAGAATGTGGTCCTGAACTTTAAGAGAAATGGAGCAAGGCCGCTGCGAAGCAGGTTGCCCGGGCTCAGGCTCGGGCGCGCAACAAGAGGAGGAAACCAACAATGAAGAAGACAACGAGGAAGAAGACAGCGAGGAAGAAGACAGCGAGGAAGAAGAGCAGGTTGTCTACCGTACAAGAAGATACGATGACGACGTTGATGAGCTTAGCCAGCCTGTACCACCTCCTCGCCGTACTGTCAACAACCTCAATGTAGCTCGGGGTAGCCGGGGTAGCTGGGGCACGAGAAGCCGGGGAACAGGAAGCCGAGGCACACAACGCAGTAGCCGGGGAGGCACGGCCTCACGACCTTCACAACACCTAGGCACACAACGCGGTGGCCAGGGCCCCACAACATCACGAGCCTCACGTGGCCCTGCAGCCTCTGCAGCCTCTGCAGTAGCCGCAGGTCGTGTTGAAAAGCCTACACGTAGTGGAAGGGTTCCTCGACCGACCGCCCAGGCATTGGAAGGCATAGATTAGTAGTAGTTGTGAGTAGTTGAGAGTAGTTGTAAGTAGGCCTGCAGTTTTTTATTACATTTTTGGCCCTGTTACGTAAGCGAATTCAACGAAGTCAGCTTCGGCTTTTATTGTAGATTTGAACGATTTGAGCGAATCTACGGCCTTGAGCTGGAATTACTGCATTCGGGAGTGTGTTGACGTTGGCGACGGCGGCGAGGTGCAATTGCGGTACAACTGCGTTGCTAGCGCTTGGTGCCATCCTGCTGGGCAATGATTTGAGTCAACAGCAGACATACAGGGCAGCCTTGTTTGCTGGCCGACTTCACATTCTCAAAAGTCGTTGTGATGTTAACGACTAGCCTTCGTAGTTCCCCTTGATATCCGCAGATACTACAAGGCGGAGACATTGTCCTGTCTTGAGACGCCTTTCGGGCTGAACAGAATTTGGGAGAGTAGCTTCTGTCAGACTGCAACAGCACCTTTAGGATTGCGTGCATCAGAGTGAATTGCTCTTATTCTCGTCCTCCAGTCTTTCCACAAAAGACTCTCTCTCATACTTCCTTATGTGGCAATTACATGACGAAACCCAGTGGCGAAGATTACGCATCATAGATTCCAGAACCTTCTAGGCCATTCCATCTGACACACCCCCCCAGATTCAAGCCTGTATGTTGGATCTGACTGCCAGCCTTTCTGTGATATCCACAAGGTGTAGTTGGTGCACGAAATTCTGGTGTTTCTGGGGCGTGAGGGCCTTTGTTAAGCTGTCGGCTATCATGTCCCCTGACGGAACATAATCTACCTTAATCTTCTTTTTCCTTACTTCCTGGCGCAGCCAGTGGCTGTGAATATCCACATGCCGTAGCCGGGTCTGCAAAGTAGCCACCTCAGCCATCACTAGTCGGATAGTTTGTTTGTTGTCGCACAGAATCTTGATGCTGCTATCGTCTAGTTGGACCGCTAGTTCTGTAAGTAAGCGACTCACAAAGAGGGCTTCTTTTGCTGCCTGGGCTAGAGCGAGGAGCTCAGCTTCTGTGGTAGACGTGGTAACGGTGTCTTGTTTGTTGGCCCTCCAACCAATTAAGCCACCAAACAGTTCCATGGTGTAGGCTTGTGAGCTCTTTCGATCGATGGAATTATCGGCAAAGGAAGCATCGCTTGCCACAACGAAGTCGTCTTGCCCACCTAACTGCAATGCCAGTGTTCTGGTATGGTGTAGGTAGTGCAGTACTTGGTCTGCGGCTTTGTGATGGGCTGGGCCAGGATTGGCGTTGAATCTTGTTAACCGTGATGCTGCAAAAGCCACATCTGGCCTGCTAATTACTGCAGCGTATAGAATAGACCCAGTTTTGCGTTGGTATTTCTGAATTGATGATGCCTCAGCCTTGTATTTATATGGCAGAAGTTCTGTAGTTGCCATTGGCACTGTAGTCTTCTTCGTAGGTGTGGTATCGGCCAAGTTGACAATTTTGTCAAGGTAGGCTGCTTGAGATAGCCAGAGTAATTGTCTTTTGCGATCTCTATGCACCTCTATGCCCAAGAACCATTGCAAGGCACCACCTCCTGTCAGCTTGAATCTTTGCTTTAGACCACAAATTAGGTCCTTAGCCAATGCCTCCTTTTCTTTCCGGTAGGCAAAGACAATGTCATCCACGTAGAAAAACACCACAACACCGTCTTTCATCAAGATACACGGTTCGTGTGGGATGCTCTGGAAGCCCAAGGTCTTCAAGGCTCTTGTAAGTTCTCTTTGCCAGAGGAGTGGTGACTGCCGTAGGCCGTATAATGCCTTGTCAGCTTCAGGATGGTACCTGGCTTCCGGTATCCAGGTGGCATCCTCATGAAGATGTCGTTTTCTAGCCGAGCATTGACAAATGCGTTGATTGCGTCGTGCTGGATGAGCTCGAGATCGAACCTAGCCGCAATCGCCATAAGTGTTCGAAAGGATCGACCGGCGAGGGTGGCTGCGTAGGTTTCTTCTTCGAGTGATCGTCTTTGTTGATCTCCTCTAACGACTAGTCTTGCCTTGCATTTCTGAAAACGGCCGTGCTTGTCGTACTTATATACATACACCCACATACAGTCTAGGATTTCTTGGCCTTGTTTGGCCACTTATATCCACGACTGCATTTCTGCATGACTTTGCAAGTGATCTTTTTCAGCTTGCAAGAACTGTTCTCTAAGCACGTGTGTGTATAACTGATTATGTGACTTTGGCACTGGTGGTAGATCTCGACGATAGATTCTTTGTAAACCACCTGGTTGTTTTGACAATCGTTGTATCGTAGCCTTCGTAATTGTTTTTCCATTGTGGTTAACTGCCTGTACTAGCCGCCCTGCAGCAAAGGCTGCCATCCAAGGTTTGGCGTCTGATTGGCTTGTTTTTGAAGGTGGGATATTATCGATTTGTCGGATTGATGCTGCCAATAGTGCTGCTGGTGAAAGAGAGGGTGTAGGATACGGTGCAAAGCGTGCACACGTATAACCAAACTGAAGGGTGATCGTCACCTAGATCACGGAATGCGGTAGGCTATTCGTGAAAAGGTAGGTAAATTGATGATCGAGGGAGGAAGCTCGGGAGCACTGCCCTGCCGAGGACCTTAATGTGGTCCTTTGGTGGGGCAGACGCGGTCTAACCGCGTCAGGGTAAGCCCCGCTTCCCTATGTACCTATGTACTTAAATTACACGTGCCGGTCATATGACCTTGTCTTGGCGCTCCCTCGCTCAATCAGGCATCACAAACTCTTGATGTGACTCTTGATCTTGCACTTGGTCTTCCATAGGCTGGTCTTCGTCATCGGGAATAAAAATGACCCCCTCATCCTCTTGTAATACAGAGGGCTGTATGTCATCTTCTGGCACTACAGTCTCTGTTGCTGTAAGAAGGTGGCTAAGCTCGTCTAGTCGTACGTGAAGAAGATTGTCTTTCAGACCCTCTAAGTTGCCATTGAAGATCTCGTCCTCGTTAAAATCCACGTCTCTTGTATTGAATACCTTGTTGGCTATAGGATTCCAGATCCTATAGATGTTGGATGAACTGTATCCCACTAGGTATCCAATCCAAGTCTTTGGGTTAGTTCGTTGAAGCCGGTTAGACTTCTTCATGGCGTTTGCTGTCATGGCAAAGGCCTTGCAACCGTAGGCTCGAAGGTGGGTTTGATCTGGCTTCTTGTCTTCAACTACAATGCCGTCTTTGTGGGCTAGATGTGTATGGAATCGATCGTATGGGGTTTTCCAGTTATAGATATACCGTGGAATTCGGTTTTGTAGGTAAACTGCAGCTCTGGCTATTTCTGGCCAAAGTGTAGCTGGTAGGCGTGCCCCTGTGCGCATTGCACGAATCCAGAACCTTCTAGGCCATTCCATCTGACAGCTTCTTTGAGAGAATTGAAACAGCAATATGAAATGTGAGGCGTATCAAGTGAGGCGGTGGTCGAGGATAAACCCCGCACTTTGGCAGTGTCCCGGCGAACCAAATGTTGAAGCCCACACACTCCGACCAAGTCTGCACGTGATGCGCCAGTAGACAGCCATCCTCGTAATTCCTCACGCAAGTTTGGTGCCAAGATAGATACAATTCCCCAAACTTCCATTTCCATCAGAAATAATAATAGCATTGCGGCCGGGGGTTCAGTATTAAAATCTAGGGTGGCCTCCGCCAATCCCCTTGTGCGTTAGTATATCACTCTAAGAATGTTGTGCTTGTATTTGACCCGGCGCCATTAAAAAACTTCGGACATTTCTCTACCGTGAGGAAGGATCACAACAGAGTAGCCACTTTCTGGAAGTCGAAGTGTAGCAGCAGCAGTCATATTATGTTCTTGAAAGTGAAGATCGATTATCATCATCATTTAATTACAGAGCCTGTCTCCCAGTTTACTTCATTTTGAGGAACAGGTAACAGACACCAGCATACGTCTCCTGTCTAAAGGGGATGATCTGGTTAGCGGCTAGGACAAAGCCGTTAGCTCCCTTATCTTGTAGCTCAGCGGTAAAGGTGTAATCGGCGTTAACGATGTTAACTATTCACGTTGCTGATGTTTAAGGCATTTTGATTGCGATATTTTCCAGCCCTGTGTTAGGCTACCTTATCCTTAGACTAGTATATATGTACTGGTATATGCAATGCCCTGATACATTGTATACTGTATCAGGGTCATAAACCGGTACATGGTATACTATCCTTAAAACTATGCTAGCATACTAAGTGCCAGACGCACGGTACACTAGATTCGATGAAGGGAGGAATTGATGGGGCTGTAACTGCGTAACTGTATTGTCTGTATTCTTCTGTGGTTCTGGCTCCTAGATGGAGCCTTCTTCTTTTATTATCCTTTATGTATGGTTCAGATGGTATCCTCGCAGTCGCTCAGTCTCACTCGGAATGACCGAGAACTTCGGTCCCAGGAGGACCTCTGTATTTAGATAGACGCACATGGCCTGTGATTGAGAAGGGCAAGGACCTTCGAGGCCATAGTCAATTATTGTGATCCAGAATCAAATTTTTCAGCGCCCACAGGGCCACATACTGTTCCAAGCCACTCCCACAGTGCCTGTGGCAGCCCCTGGTCACAACTATATACCGTGCAATCAGTACTGGTATATTATGTACTATCCCAGATTCCAAGCTAGGGTACTACCCACCATCCTAAATTCCGAGCTAGGATATCATATGCTATCCTAGGGTATGTACTGGTATATTCTAGGCCAAAATTCGGGACCGTGGTCCATGATTCGGGCCATTAGGGTACTGTCACCTCAGCAGTTTCTAACCGCAGTCCGAGAGTTAGGCCTTAACTTGCCCGCTTTCTATAGCATTGATTATAGAAATATATAATCATTCTTAGAGCTTATTATACAGTGTATTATTACGCTTGGTGAAAGAAGTGTTAATGATAAGTTGTTCCGAAAAATGGACAACAACCTAGGCGCAACCGCTTTAGACGCTAGAAAAGGTGGAGAGCCACACTTTTGGAATCCGAATTTAATATACATGATGTATCGACGTATTGAAATTCCAGGTTTTTTCTTTTCCTTTAGTTGGAGTGAAGGAAAGCGCGGCTAGGTGGTGGTGGTAGAGGTCCCAAAACTGGGTCCTCGTAACTCCACCGCCATTTTAGACCCGTGGCAGCTGTAGCCGAGGCAGCCCAGGACTATGACCCCCTCGCTCAATCTGGTTCAGTCTGGCTCAGGCCAAGGCGGCAACTGCTCAGTTCCGAAGAAGGAAAGGGAAATTCATGGTGTCGATTTTAGGGTGGTGAACTTACTGTTTCAGCTTTACGCCAGTCCTGATGTGATATTAACGACTATGGGGGATGTTTAGGATTTGTTTCATTATTTTCTCATGAGCTGTGACTCGGGCTTGGTATTGTGGCCGGATCAGCCAGACCCCGAAGTCTTTGGTTGGAACCGGATGATCGTTCAGCTGATCGACAGGCGACTACTATCCGCTAAATGTGTTGGTCCTGGCACTCTCGATTTCTTCATTTCATAACAAGCATCATCGAGGAAACACAAACCTACATCAGCCCACATTCAGCCTGTGACATAAAGCCCTCGTAAAAAAGCTGGCGTGGTGCTCTGTCATGCCAAGCCACCACCGGATATCGAGTTTCCTCGTCAAATGCGCGGTTGCTTTAATCCAGACGTCGGACCTCCGCCACGCCTACCGGAGAGGTAAATCCCCTCAATGGCTTCAAATGAGAGCAATGTAAAACAAATAGTGCCCAGAGCTGGATGGACTTGGCGCCACATCCTGGCATGCTCCGATGATGGCTAAAGTCGACAGTGCTGCTGCCAAGCTCCATTATCATCTCGGGGATCAGTCCAGACCACTCCATGCCAGACCACTGCACACCATTCTAGTGCCAATGGTCGTATAAGGCTCTCCTCGATACGGGGGCGATTGATTATACTCATGCTCCTTCGTCTTGGCCGGGCAAACAATCGCGACGATGGCTCCCGACACTCACTCGCCTAATTATTTGACGGGTAATTGTCAGAGCTTGCGCCAGTCAATCACGGCAGCAGCTTGGCTCGCTCTCGTGTTTGCTTCATGGCCACTTCGCACGTTGTTTGGTTACAGCAAAGCAATGCTACTTTACCGACTGAGTGGCAAGCATGCAAAAAAAAAAAAAAAAAAAAAATGCTTGTGTTGGCGCAGGCTGCCACCGAGGCTCATGCACCTTCACCGACCAGACCGAGGGCTCTCGATTTCTTGGTCCCAGCGACCAGGTTTTTTGCCCAGACTTCGCTAGCGAGCAATCTCGAATAGATTAACCGCAGGTAGCGGCTCCATATATAGATTACCAGCTGCTAATTGCGCGTGACGCAACGACGCGGCATCACCCCCCGGATTCTGTGACCCCGTGGGGGAAGGTTCCTCCCTCCTCGTGTTGGATTCCGGGGCCGAGGGGAATCCCACGCTTGCCTGCTACTGGACACTGGAGTGGCCAATACTCCCACGGGCCGAATATCAAAGAGTTGCCGCCAGCGCCGCTAAGGATCTGGCAGAGATTTCTCTCCAGTTTTGCCGCGGTGACGCTGGGGGCTGGGGTTCTTGTGCAGGCAAACTTGGAAACAGACGGGAGGCAACAGGCCGCTAGCGGAACAAGAGGGTAAAGTTGCCGCTCAAGCATTGCATTTAGCCGGAGGCGAACGTCGCTACCCCTCACGCCGTCCAATCCTATGGGTCCAAGCTACAGTTGACAGGCGACGCCAAGGCTCGGGACATGGGATTGCGACTCTGGCTTGTAACTCCAACCACCTGTTCCCCGCCTGCGGTTGGCTGGCTTCAAGTCGGTGGAAAGTGCTCTCGGGCCCGAAGGCCAGCTCGATCTGGGTTATGGGCTCCCAGTGCCAGGCGGGCCATGTTGTGCCCGTTTTCTCCATCTCGGACGAGGTACCTTCCCCACTGGGCCCGTCCGCTTCGCCAAGACCGGCCATCACAGGCCGTGATTCTACCTCCCCCGCCGTGGAGATGGCTAGTAATCCGACCCAGGGACTGGGGAAAGTGGGTATCCCGATGTCTTGGATCCTGCTGCACGGTAAATTGAACCCGCACAGGCGGCCAAATTAATAGGGGGCTCTTCCCCGGGTTGTTGTTGACTTTTGCTGTCTTCCTCAGCTCTGGTGACCTGTCTCCCAACCCATCCGGCTTCCCTTGCCTTGCCTCCTCCAGCCTGAGGTCGAGTTGAGAGCATCACATCCCATCGCAGCTCGCCGCGACACACCGGCAACCACCATGGCAGGAGCAGGTGCTGCCGCCGACAGCGGCAAGTCCGACCCCATCGTCACCCGGCTTGCCAACGAAGACAAGGTGCCCTTCTACCGGAAGCCGCATCTGCTCTACCTCTACCTGATGCTCTTCCCGACATGCATGGGAATCGAGCTGACGTCGGGCTTCGACTCCCAAATGATCAATGCTCTGCAGATTGTGCCTTGGTGGGTCAAGTGTAAGTGTCATGCCACTATCGGCCGCCGAGCAAAGACACACGCTGACCTCTTGCCTCTTCGTCCTCGATTAGTCTTTGGGGACCCCCAGGGAGCTCTCAAGGGAATCATTGCGGCCGCATACTCGCTCGGCGCCATTCTCTCGCTCCCCTTCGTCCCTAAAATCAACGATCGGTTTGGCCGACGGTGGTCCATTTTCGGCGGCTCCGTCGTCATGGTGATCGGCGCGCTCATCCAAGGCTTCTCGACCCACGGTTAGTTATCACTGCGGGACGACGACGCCCATTCCCCTGTAATTACTGACTGAAAATCTACCAATAAGTGGGCATGTACATCATTGCTCGCATGATTTTGGGCTTCGGCATCCCGACCTGCATCGTGTCCGGGTCCTCGCTCATTGGCGAGCTTGCATACCCAAAGGAGCGCCCTGTCCTGACATCGCTCTTCAACGTGTCATACTTTGTCGGCCAAATCGTTGCCGCCGCCATCTGCTTCGGCACCAACAGCATCGACAGTGACTGGGCCTGGCGTATTCCCTCGCTCCTCCAGATTTGCCCGTCAATTCTTCAGATGACCTTTGTCTTGTACGTCCTACCCGCATTCCACGAGCCGTAATACCATGACTTGCAAGCTAATGCCGCTCTCCCAGGTTCCTGCCGGAAAGCCCTCGCTGGCTAATCACCAAAGATCGCGGCGAGGAAGCACACCAGATTCTGCTCAAGTATCACGGAGAGGGCGATAATGCCGTCGAGTTTGTCGAGGCCGAGTTTGCGCAGATGAATGCCACAATCAACCTAGAGCTCGAAATCTCGAAGCGTTCGTGGATGGACTTGTTCCAAACCGCGGGAATGAGACGCCGTCTTCTCATCACCACCATGCTCGGCCTCTTCACCCAGTGGTCCGGCAACACGCTCATCTCGTACGTTGGGCCGTTCATCTTGCTCATCGGTCGACCCGTAGACGGCTGCTGACCAGTGCACAGGTACTTTTTGGGCGATCTCCTCAAGATGATCGGCATGGTCGAGTCCACCTCGGTTCAGAAGATCAACGTCTCCATCGCTTGCTGGAGTTTGGTGTGCGGCGTGACGGTATCTCTCCTAGTTCTCAAGATCCGTCGCCGCGTCATGTACATGGCCTGCACCATCAGCTTGCTCTTGTGCTACATTTCCTGGACGATCTCGATGAAATACGCCCAGACGGCCTCTATCGCGAAGGCACCCAACCAAGCCGCAAACATTGCCGTCCTCTTTTTCATCTACGCCTACTCTCCATGCTACAACATGGGTTACAATGCCCTGACCTATAGTGAGTCGAACTCCCACGCCCCTTGAGCAAGCGCTCGCGCTGACAACCCTGTCACAGCTTACATGGTCGAGGTTTGGCCCTATGCCGAGCGGTCCCGTGGCATTGCCGTGTTCCAGCTGTTCGGCCGTCTTGCGAGCTTCTTCACCACCTTTGTCAACCCCATCGGCCTCAAAGACGTTGGCTGGAAATACCTCATCTCGTACTGCGTCTGGCTCGCTTATGAGGTTGTTTTCGTCTACTTTTTCTTTCCCGAGACGTTTGGCAGAACGCTCGAAGAGCTGGCTTTTAGTAAGTTCATCTCCCTATTGTCTTCATCTCCCCATTGTCTTCATCTCCCCATTGTCTTCATCTCCCCAATGTCCTTGTTCATTATTCGCATCGAGACTAACGCGGCACAACTAGTGTTCGAGGACAAGGCGCTGGCCGATCAGGCCGTCGCCGCGGTCCAGAAGGCCATTCGGCACGAAAATTTCGACGCCAACGGCCCCGAACACAAGTATCCGTCCGCCGAGGTCAAGGAAACTGTTGTCTAAAAGTTGTCAGCTCATGTCTAGTGGGTGAGCTATAGCAAGTTTGGGTATCAGAGTTGGAATTGGGAAACGTCATCCTCGAGATGGATCGTTTGACACTAAGCTTAATTCCTTAGTTCCATCTTCTAAATTGACTTTAATTATCGTTGTGTTTGTCCTCTTCTGCCAACTTTGGTTAATGATTCCTTCCTGCTTAACTATTTTTGCGGGCACTGGGCTCGTAGTCAATGGCCGCGCAGTCAGTGGCCACGCAGTCAATGGCCGAAGAGGGTGCTCCCTTATTTGATGAGTTGTGAAAGAGGCTATTGGTGCTACAAGTCGTTCACTCTTGGCCATAATACGTTCAAGTTGGAGTAAGCCTTGGGAGCCACCTAAGTATTAACCCACACGTGCATAATCGCGTCTGCAGGCTGGCCACAAGCGGCGCATTAGCGTTTTGGCAGAACCCTTGCTCTAGCATGCCACGTCGGGCACGCCCAAGCTGATGCCGCAAAAGCCACGACGCCTTGATTGGCTCAGATGGTCGAAGAAATCCAAATTCCCAACACGACCTTGAGCCATTGGTGCCAATTCATACCAGCCACGTCACAGTGGTAAGCTCCGTCGAGTCCGCCCTAGGAATTTTAGCATCAACAGCATGGGTGCCTGGTGTTTGCGTCATATTCTTGCAGGACCCCCTGTCTGTGCGGGCGAGCTCATTTAAATACCGAGACCATCCCTCCTGAGTTCTCCCCCGTGCATCCACTAAACTGCACCACGGCAATT
The DNA here is from genome assembly GCF_030549165.1 of Lasiosphaeria miniovina. Classification (NCBI taxonomy): domain Eukaryota; kingdom Fungi; phylum Ascomycota; class Sordariomycetes; order Sordariales; family Lasiosphaeriaceae; genus Lasiosphaeria; species Lasiosphaeria miniovina. Next base: position 52,750 of record NW_026848220.1, read on the forward strand.
CCCACGGCGCGCTCTCAAAAAAGAAATACATGCCCATGTATCTTTTCAATCTGCGATGATTGAACCCACAGACAGTAGCCTACCCACCGGGGTCGATTGGCTTTTTTCTCAGCTCCGAAGACTGCTGCATCTACCGAAGGGCGCGAGAAGAAATGGCAGGGCCGAGAGAGCATTTGTCGCGATGCCACTGCTGGGACTTTCCATTCTTGCATTTGTCATTATGGACGCACGCTCCGCGCTCCCACCGGCCCGCGACATCTTACAAGGCGGGGAGATTATTTGGGCCGATGGCGCCGTTCCAGTTCGGACCTCGTTTTACGGCGTGAAGTGGCTTGATGACTTGTGCGTCATTGCCCAGACATCCGGCTTCCCTCGGCCCCTCCTCAGTGGCCATCGTCCTGACGTGCCTCTTTAAAGACTCTCCGTTATGAATATGTTCTTTGTGCCGTCAATTTACGGTTACGATCATGCCGCCCACGCCCAAGCTTTATCGTTTCTCTCTGATGCTGGCGTCTTGCTGGCTGTCTGGTTGATTGAGTCTCTCCGCAGCAAGGAGGCTCTGTGGTTTTTGCGAGTGTAGGTTGTCCTGTCGAGAGCCTTATCTATGTTGGCTAATAATTGATGACTTGGCTGACATTATGGGGCGTCTTTAGCCCAGGGGCGTTTGCTCTTGCGGGCCAGCTTCTAGGCATGGGCGTCGTCTGTCCGTTCTACTACTTTCTTCACTACGTCTTTTCTCCAGCCGCCGTCCGCATTCCGTCCACCGCGAATCAGCGCCAGGTACTAGCTGCTTTCTCTGCCGTCGTTGTCGCATTTTCTTTTCCGGCTTCAGCAATGTTCTTTTGGCCCAGACCCGACACGAGGCAAGCGTGGCTGTTCCTTTGGCAGCTCTATCCTCTCTATATGGCCGTCACATATGCTGTAGCGTCATTGGTTCTTCCTGAGTCGCCCATCAGACTTTCAAGCACGGCAGCCACCCGTCTCTGCATTGCCTGCTTGTCTGGGCTGGGTGCGACAGTGTGGCTCTGGACAACGCATGGCAGTCTAACGGGGATTGCACCCATTTTTATCCCCACGGCCATTCCACGCTTTACCTTACCGGACTTTACGGCCTTTTGCCGGCAATTCCTTTCCTGGGACGAGGTTTTTGTGTTTGGGTCTAGCCTTCTATGGCTTGCCTACCTTATTAACGACCTCGATCGTCTAGGGCCATATGGCTGGCCCCTGGTCCTGCTTGGCACCATTATCTGTACTACTACACTCGGCCCCGGGACTACTGTCGGACTAGGCTGGCTCTTGAGAGAAGAACTGTTGGCAAGGAAATCCAAAAACAAGAAGCAGGGCTTAGCAAAGCACCTCTAAAGTTGTCGTCGTTAGTTCTGGTCCTTGATATCTTGTTAAAACGATGTTTTCCACGTAGTCTCGGTTGCTGCAAATTATTAATAATAACCGGTTAACGTTACCTGTATTGTCGAGCATTTTAATCATTCGTCATTCTCTCGTCATTCTCAGGGCGCAAGATCACAAGTTAGGCAAGGGGCACGTGACCTTATCATGGGGGCTAGAGACAATAGACCTCCGAGACCTCGACCTCCGAGATCTCGACCTTGTTTTAAAACTGATAATTAGGCACCGACACAAGGTTTGTAGCTTCTCATGTAGCCATCCACAGACCCACACCACTGTGCTCCGTAGTCGCGACAAAAATAAGCGCCCACATTCCGAACCGTTCGGTCGGGAACGTCAATATGAAGCTTCTGATTTCAGCGGTTGATGGCTCAGTAATATAGCATGATGACTACATAATCATCTAGCTTGGTTCGAGTTAATCAGCGGGACGGGAGAAATCAGATTGGTTACGACGGGATGGGTGCGCGTAACTTATGGCGGTCTTGGCCAGAGATCGGCCACAAGGCAGCCAACCACAGACCGGTCAGCCATGCATCGCTAAATTCTTACTCGCTAGCGGGAGTCGGAAATCTCACCAAGCCCGGGATGGGGCACGCCGCAGCTGCGCACGACGCGCCAAAGTCCCAAGGCTCCCTCCACTGTCGTAACAGCTTAACCCGCTCGTTGTATTGTCCCATCTGACCGAGAAGCCAAGGGAAACCAGGGTAAGGTACCGTCCAACATCAGGCCGCCTATGCCGTAAATCTGCAAGGCATTCATTCCCTCGGACTGGGCCCCTCGTCATCGGCGCGTAGCCTGGATCAAGTAAGCAAGCCGCTTTCCCCAAACAGCCAATTCGCCGAACGGGTGCAAGGGAACCGCGGAACCACCGCTTCGCGCACCTGGTGCGCCCCAAAACGCCAACGCTTCTGCAGCAAAAGTCCCCGCTCTTGCACTGTTTTCCCGAGCCGATGACAGCCAATGCGGCCCTGCCATTGGACCAACTCTCGACCCAGCGAAACGGCCACCTGTCTGGACGGCATGCTATTTGCTGGCCGCCGCGATGCGACGCTCACGCGGCACTAGCCCAAGATCTTGTTGGGATCGAAATGGGGCTGAGACCCGTACCGCCCTCGACTCATTAATTGCCTGCGTCGGGTGCCCAAGGTACTTAGCTGCCCACCCAGATGAAGCTGGGAGACATGTACCTACCGAATTAGTGGCTCGTCTTGCACACTAGGAACCATACCGGAGCTACGCTATTTACAAACTAGGCTGCTTACCTTGCAGGTTCATACATACGCGATTAGTGACGGTGCTTGACTAGACGGTCCATGGGACGTCGAATCCCTGCTCCAGCCGCTAGTTCCAGAGTAGGACCAAGCAGCGGGCGTTCCAGCAATCTGGGAGCTTCGGTGAATGCATGTGGCTGAGTGCGTGTAGATATGTATGTGTATTCAACGTCATGGCTCTCGTGGAGCCGAAGTCTTAGACGCCCCTGAGCACAACTACCTAGCTGCAAAGCAATTACTCGCCTTTATACCGCGGTTAAGCGATGCCTAGTGAGCATCTCTGCGAGGTATATAAAGGCTCACGGTTCTCTTCAAAACTCCAATGCACATACCGCATTGTAACAATAAGTACAGCGTTCAAGACCTGGTAATATTTGCTTACCTTGCCTCGTTACACTCTCCATATCACGGCTTTTCTCTCGGTCGTTCCGTTCATAAGCTCGACCTACGCCAATCACGAAACAGGATTCAGCAATGGCCTCCACCTCCAATAAGTCATCCTCGGGTGCCCCGGAGCCGTACTACTCGCAAGGTCTACGGGCTCGTTTCCAGATTGATGGAGTCCGAGCCGAGCAGGCCAAGGTCGCAGCAGCAGCGAGCGGCAGCGGAACGGCGTTTGCTGATATTGGCTACGAAGTCGACGAGGCCAAGTACCGTGCCCGTGCCGAGGCCCGAGTCAAGGCAGGCGGCCTACCTACATCGGTGCCGGCGGGGTGGCCAACGGAGCTGAAGGGCCCCCTCGTGTGGACCTCGGACAGCTTCAAGCAAGACGAGACCGAGTATGTGTACAACCTCACGGCCGATGACAAGTCCGAGCTTCTCAAGGCGCTGGAATCGTTCAAGGCACTCGGGCTTGATGGCCAGAAGGTGACCAAGGCCGTGTTTCCGCTCCCCAACCTTGGAAAGCGCCTCGACGCCATCTGCCACGACATCTACGACGGCAAGGGCTTCGCGGTAGTCCGTGGGCTCAATCCAGACGACTACGACGTGGCCGACCTGACCATCGTTTATCTTGGCATCTCTAGCTACGTGGCTGGGCGGCGGGGCCGCCAGGACCAGCGTGGCTCGATGCTCATCCATGTCATCAAACGCGGCGGCGAGTCGGAAGACGAGGACGGCGACTTTGATGTCCAATACTCGGAGGACAAGCCGTTCCACACCGACACGGTGACCGACACGCTCTGCTTGTTCACCCAAGAGCTGGCGTCGTCTGGAGGACTCAGCGTGCTGGCGTCAGCCTGGACCGTCTACAATGAGCTGGCAGCCACACGGCCCGACCTGATTCACACTCTCGCCGCTCCAGACTGGCCCTTCGATACCTACGGCCGCGAGCCGCCTTATTACCGCCGTGCGTTGCAGTACTTTTACGAGGGCAAGCTCATCACTTCCTTTTCGCGCCGGCTCCTCGTCGGACACGCGCCCTTCCAGCCGCGGTCCGCTGGCGTGCCAGGCCTCACCGAGGCCCAGGCCGAGGCCCTCGACGCCGTGCACTTCATTGCCCGGAAGCACGAGATTAAGCCCCGCATGGAGCGCGGCGACATTCGCTTCATCAACAACATGGCCCTGCTGCACCGCCGCGAGGCCTTTGAGAACCACCCTGGCAGCTCCGCCCGCCATCTCGTTCGCATCTGGCTTCACAACGATGAGGGCGCCTGCTGGGCCCTCCCTACCCCGCTCCGTCTAGCCTGGGCGAGAATTTTCGATGATGACGAGGGCCGTGATGAGCACTGGGATGTTGAGCCCATCCGGAACCCGGACAATGGTCGCATCATGCGTGTTGGAGGTTCGTGCGACTGAGACGGTGAAGCCATCGTGCACTTTTCGCTTGATATTCTGGGTTCCCATAGTGTGTTAGCCGGTTTCTGATTATTCTGTGCTCTTTCTCTCCCTTCTATGTTCCTTGGCTGTGTTTTTTTTGGCTGTGTTTTCATATATTGATATGTGCTGCAGTGGTTGAAAACCTTCCACGATTGCAGTATTTTTGGATTGCTTTGCTTCAATGTCTGCCGTTGTGTTTTTGTTAAACATTTGTACCTCACGGTTAAGCCAGATTCTTGTCGTAAGCGAACTAACGCAACGGAAAATTTAAATTGCCACCTCACCCCAAGTGCAGGCTCAAGTGATGTAGTATCACGCCCTTCTATTCATTTTCTCACGTATCCCAGTTACTCACGTACCTACGTGCTTATTACCTCTATTCGTACTCATAGTTAATTTGCGCTCAAACGAATTCTTTTTTGCTTAGCAGCCTCTTTCGCGTGCCGCATTGAGAAGATGAAACACATTCAGCGACGTTCTACGTAAATCATAGCCGTAATTATCACTTGATATTATTGGTGAGTATATTAACTCATTGCTTATTACGAGTATCTTCTGCTTCTGTTTGGTTGATTACTTCGTAAACTCAGTGTTAGAGGCATGCAATGTGCCCGACGGGCTCTTCAGGCCTGTCAATTAGTCATTTTTCACCGGCTCCCAATGTTTATCATAAAGCATCGATATCCAATACAAATCATCACCCTTGTCGTCCCTCTCACGAGCAGCCCTCATTTTCGAAGCTGAACGCCTCGGTTAGCGCCGTCTTGGACGGTCATTGCGGGGTGCGAAGAGAGACGCACCTATTTCTGCGTCCTTGATCATATCGGATGTCCGCCAAACAAAGTCCAGCTGGCTCTTGTCAAGATTAGCGGCCCTGGAAAGCTCTTCTCTGCCACCGGGGGTGTGGGGTAGTGAGAAAGGCATCACCCCTTTGTTAATAAAATGGAAATGCGCGAGCATCGTTTGGGCTCCTGTATGGTGAGCCTTGATGCTAGCGGGGTTTGCGTATTTTCCCTGTGCCAGAGTGTTAAGGTCCAAGACCCAATTGCGACAACGAACTAATGACTTTCATACCTCGACGTTCCACTGGCGGGCCGAGTCTTCGTCTCGTCGAGTTGTCATGGCACAGCTGTGTAGGAGAATAAACAGCACGAGATAGATGGTGAGCCAGTATTCGCGTTTCTTGGCCAAGACCAGCTCATTCAGCTGCTTGAGCAACGCCCTGCTCCAAGGTCTAAGAAAGGTTGTGTAGTTGATGCATTCAAACTGAGCCGTCATGATAAGTGGCATAGGGACCTTGCCGTGGTGGAGACTCTCGGGAGAGTACACTGGCTGCCCTCCGAGTTTGTCCTCGCCGCAAATATGGACGGGATTGCTGATCAGACGGCAAGTCACCCACAACCTGAAGGTGTTGGTCAATAGACTGCGCTCGTCGGGGGTCTGAAGTGAGCGAGATTAAACATCAGCGGCGCCTCTTATTTCCGGGGTGTTATCGGTAAAGGGCACACGTACCGCAGCGGTACCGATATGACGAAACGCTGTCATGTACGTTTCCCAGATAAGGTGGTCGAGATTCCCAATGGTCACGGAGATGAAGTTATGGATGTTCCTCTCAATGTAATCCGTCATATCGGCGGCAGCCTCCTGCATTGAAGCCACGGCGTATCTGGGAATGGCAACTCTCTGCATGCCGTTTTGAGTCATCCATTGCTCCTCGAGCAGATCGCCCTCGACCGGGATGAACTCGCGGACGCGAATTGCAAAGGGTGCATCGAGGTGGTTGGGGGACACGACAATGGTCCGAATATCCGACGACGCCCATCCATTGGCGGGGATATCGACAATATCCATCGTCTGCCATCGCTTAGAGAAGAGCTGGTAGGGTGCCTGTTGCTCTCTGTACAAAGAAGCGTCGGTGACGATGTATCGGTAGCACGGCATTTTGCAAAGGGTAGGGCCGGTGATGTGCTTGCAAGTGAGACATGGGCCGTACGGGTCGCTTGGGTCTGGATTGCACTGGTAGAGTCGTGTCAGTACTGGAAGCCAGGCCATACTGAGGCACCCAGACAGGCGGCGAAGGGATGGTCACGTACGCGGCCTCTGTTCATCCTGCATCTGATGCACGACTTCAGGACCCTGGTCAAGGCCGTGTTACGCTTCTTGGTCTCGTCCGTGTAGGCCCCTCGACGCTTAGGTCCGTCCTTGGCCACGGCGCAGGCATCACGCTTTTGCTTTGACTTAGCTGCATCGTTGGGCTTGGCCTTGGTCTTGCGACGAATCCTCTAGGGACACATGGGCATCAGTCGCTCTACTCCAGCATGATACAGCATGCAAGTGAGTGGCAGAGCCACAACGTACCGGTGGGAGCGTCCACACCCTACTGCAGGGCCCTAGAAGAGGCGCATTTGCCGTAGCCTCCTCAACCTCTTGGGAGGTAATGGCAAACTCGTCGTTGTCGGCATCTTTGGAATGAGGATTTGCGTGACTTGCAGCCTGGTCGTCGGGCTCACTCACTTTGGGCGCTGGGAGGGACGCCGCCTCGCTGGGACTGGGCGAAACAGCAGGGGCGGCGGGAAGAGGACCCGAACCGAGAGCAGCAGCGGGGAAAGAAGCTTCGGTCTTGGTTCCGCTCGCGTAGGAGACGGATGTTGCAGGCGTGCCTGGGTAGGGAAGGGCAACGAAGATGTCGGCCGCTTGATCAAAGACGGTTTGATACGGGACGGAAGCACACGAGACGCTAGACGAGAGGGCACCATGGCTGGGAGAAAGCGGAGCCGGTTTGGCTCGGGAAGCTTCCAAAGCATTTTGGCCCCAGGACGCGAGGCTAACGAGAGAGCCATGCTCAGACCCAGGCCCAGGCACAGGCCCAGGCCCAGACCCACCGACTTGAAGAAGATGACGAGCAGAGCGCCCGTGGTCCGAGTAGGGCGGCCAGGAGTCAGCGCCAACCGTCGGGGGCCAGAGGGGCGCTGCCGCTCTCAGGTCTCGCGACAACGTGTTTGATGGCGTGAACAGGTTGTCGGGGGCGAGGCCGAGGCGCTCAACCAACAAGTCGACGGGCAGGTGCAAGAGGTTGGCAGCTTCCAGCAGCGTTCCGTGCGTGAGTTCGGCATCCATGTTGGCCATCTACCCCAGCTTGAGAGAGAGAAACAGTCTGTGTTTGTGTGTGTGTGTGTGTGCAGGAGCAAGCAAGGGTACCGCGCAGTGCAGTGCAGTGCAGTGCACACGCCAGTCTGACAGTCTCTGACAGCTACAGCACACTGCCTCAGTAGGTACTGGTAAGGTGGCCAGTCAGGTTTGCCGAAAACAACCTGAGGCCGAGTCTGCTCCTGTGTACCAGCACGAATGTGGTACAGTGCAGTCTAGGACGAGCTCGGAAGACATACGAAAGTGGAGGCAATCACGCAGAGAGCGAGGGCAGCGGTGGAATCGCGCCGGCAATGTGGTGGATGGGAGGGGTCTGATGACTAGCAGAAGTCAGAAATCCAGTCTGGGGGGGAAAGACTTGCGACTGTGATCTGGCTGACCAGTTTGCAAACCCGCGCGATACGGGGGTTTCTTTGCTTTAATCCCAAGGTATCCGTAGCCGTGCGTGGCTCGCGCGCCAGGTTCAGCTGAGGTGCTCTGTCCAACGTCCTAGGCAGACCCGCAGGGGACATTCGACGCAACGTCGTTAGGGGGGAGGCAGTGCACAGTGCAGCAGCCTTCGGTGGGACTACCACCTAGATCTCGGTAGGCACCTCTTAATTAACTCCTTAGGTCACCTCCCTGCCTCAGCAGTGGACCACTTTACGCTATCTAATCTTAATATGCCCAAGGTACCTACTAGTAACCGTAGTTGTACGGATGTTGTACCAGTACATCACATATCGTAACATTTTTAACGAGATAAATCTACATCAGAGGCTGGCAAAAATCAGCAAGCTCGGTCGGCCCTTCTAGCTAGAATCGCGGAGAACTGCCACGGGTGTCCAATGGGCACCAGTCTACCCCACCAATTGAGATTAGCAATCTGCGCTCAGCATCGAGTCATCCGGCCCGTAAGCGGGCGGGGTTTTGGTCCCGTCTACTCACACCCTGGCACCCAGGGTACACATAGTAGGTATCAATTCTCCTCAGCCCTGTAAGGCGTTGGGGTGCTCAAGCTGGCTTGGTAATGGGTTTCGCCCAAAAATGGAGACTGAAGGAAATGACAAGTGACGGGCTGGCAAGCTAAGCAATTCCCCAAGTTGGTTCAGGACCGACATTCCTTTTGGTATCTTGTTTAGAATGCTGACAGTATCCACCCGAGACGCTTGGGGTCGCTCCTTGACGCCAAGGCTCACAAATGCTGCGTGGCTGGGTATATTTCACGAAAGGCCTCCATCGTGCCTGCCCGTTCCGTCGTCCCCCACTCTCCGCAGTCCGGCCTGTATTTACGGCACTTGGACCAGTACATACCTGAGTTGGGAACTTGCCAGCTCCTCCCCGTCATCCAAACTGCCTGTACCCCGCACTGTATGTACCTTACTCTGGTTGAAAATATCACAGAGCCACGGCCAGGGAGTCAGTCGATCTTGAATCAATCCAATTCAATCGTTGCGGCCATGGAAATGGGACATGAGGTCATCAATGCGCTATGGCGTCCTAGCTTCGTCTTCAAGCATGAAGATTTGCGGGGCCGGTTGACGAGGAGGAAAGGTGGGGCCGTCACAACGGCCGAGCCATGGGACTCCTCACCGCTAAATCCCAAGAATCGCGTCAACGCTCTACCACCCGCAGGCAGAACATGTCAAGCTTCGCGCTGGCGCGTCGATGGCGCCGCTTCTTTCAAGACGCGCTTCTTCGCGCTCCCTCTGGATTTGCTCGAGTCCAACGGCTTGCCGCCTCTGCGCATCGACGTCTTTGTGCCCGATCAGGACGAGTATCCACCCGCCCTCCGTCAGACGCTCGACGCAGCTTCTGGAGTTGCCCTGCAGCACCCTCCAGCCACTGCTGCCCTGGGCATCTCCCGCTACATCTGCCAAGCCCTAGACCGCCACTGCAGCCAAGACACGGGCTTTCTGCAGCGATATCGTCGCTTGCCCTTTGGCTCCAGAATCGTCATTGACGCCATCGTGAGCAATTTGGCCGACATCGATCTCGTCGTTGAGCCAAATTACCAACTAGAATCCAAGGCGACCTCGCTGCCCGCACTCAAGCAGCTCTGGGCCAGCCAAGTCGCCGACCACGACTGGCCCCCTGACATTGACATCGCCAGTCTTAGCGCCTTCCGCCAGCTCCACGACACCGTCACCCTCGTGCGGTGCAATGTCTCTGCCGGCCGTGGGCGTGAGCTGCACGGCCAGACGGCCATCTTCAAATCGGGCACCGATGGCTTTGATCATGTGCTGCACGAGCTCAAATTCCTCCTCACCACGCCCTCGCATCCGCACATCATGCCGCGCCCCATAGCCGTAGTGACCAAGAAGTGCGGCTTTGGCGGAAAGCAAGGAGTGTTCGGATTTCTCGTGCCCTACCTTCCCGCCGGCTCTCTCCGTGACCTTCTCCCGGCTCGGGACCGGTGCGGGGCGCTCGGCGACTCCCTTAAGCTTCGCTGGTGTGAGCAAGTTGCCTCGGCGCTAATGCACGTCAAGGAGAAAGGAGGCACCTTCTACTCGGACCTCCGCCCAGACAATGTTCTATTGGGCTCACTTGGCGGCCTGTTGTCAGAGCCGGCAGAGTCGGGCATGGTCGCCGTCTTGTGCGACTTCGAGCAGCGTGGTAACTGGCACGAGTGGTGCCCACCCGAGATTTTGTACCCGCAATATCTAGAGAATCTTCGCAGCCACCGCCATCGAACTACGAACAAGGACTGGGACGAGCTCGTCGCATCATACACGCGGCAAAGACCTCCCACTGCTGGTGAGACGTACGTTCAGTCCAAAAATCGCCCGTGGTTTTCGCTGTCTCGAGAAAGTCAGGAGAAGGCCATGGCTTACTGCTTGGGATTATTCATCTACTGCGTGTTTGAGGGCATCAGCACCGTGTGTCCCAGTATGGCGTATGCCTACCCACTTGAGCCGGAAATTTCCTTTCCCCGTTTTCGCCAAACGCCGGCCTGCATACGCGACATCATCAAGGCTTGCACAGCAGACGCTCCGCAGTGGCAAGAACCAACGGAACCCAGACCCGGGCGGGTGATACGGGCGGGCAGCCTCCTGTATCCCGAAGGACACATGCACATGTCACCCGACGCGCAACAGATAGCAGATTCCGTGCTCGGCACTGCACAAGAATGGTGGAAGTCCGAACTGGAGCAGGCACGAATCTTTCTCAATGGCCCTGAGTGGCAAAATCAACAGTTTGGAGCGCAGAGACCGAGCCTGGGCGAAGTCATGAGTTCATTGGGTCTAGCTAGGGATGAAATGGCGTCCTGAGCTCTAGTCGTCAAAGTCGAAAGCAGACGGCACGTGGGACTCCCATGATCTTAGCCCTCTCTCACATTGGATCCCATCATCCCACCGATGACGGCCCATGGCCCTTGGCTTTGCACAAGCTCAAAGCTTCAACCACCAGTTCGGCCATGGCGAGTACCTTTTCCTCGCTCAGTCGTCTCCCAACGACTTGCACAGCGGCTGGCGCTCCGTGGTACGCCGATGCGTCATCTGATAAGAAGGGATTAGTCAAGACTCAAGAAATCACTGCATCTAACGTGTCACCTCACTTGGGTGATGTGGGTCATCGGTCAAGGCTGGGGGGTGGGGTGGGTTTGTCTTACACGCAGCCATGTTTATCGCATCTGTCTCGGTAATGGGCTTGAAGTTCGGATCGCCAACATCAATGTCCTTGTCAACAAAGGTAACTGGGATCACGACAGTGGGAAAATCCAGTACGTTTGTCGAGTTGGTGTATTCGGCATGGAAGAATTTCTCTGGCAGAAGCCCGGCTGTCGCAGTAACGGGCGATATGAACACGTCGACGGGACGGCCGGTTTTTGTTAGCCCAGCTGTCGACATCCAGTACTCTTGGTACCGGTTCCGATAGTCGCGCATGTGGACTACGACGTCTTGGTATTCGGGCAATGACATGGGATCCCGCGGGCCATCGGGCTCGAACAAACCGCTGATCTGAGGCACCTCGGGCTCACCCGACAGCTGCAGCGCCCTCCACACGTCCGGACATCCGTCTCCACGGGCGATGTGGCCATGGATCTGGAGGCTTTCTAGGTTTGATGGCGGGCCCCAGTCGATCGTCTTTGTTATGACGTGTACAGTTGTTAGCTTCTAGTCGTCAGATTAAGGGGCAAGAGAAAAATGGTTCTCGTGCTCACCTCGTATCCAGCCTCTTGCAGGGCGCGCTTCACTAAGCCAAGAGCTCGCTGTACTGGCGGGTGGGGAATCACAATGCCGTCATTCTCCATGAACCCAAATGTTGGTTTTGACTTGGCTAAGCCCTTTCCGGGGCAACAGTCTTCAAGCTCTCTCCACGGCAGTGGTACGACGTAGGGATCCTGGAGCCAGGGCTCGGTGGAAAGCAGAGACTTCAAGACGAGCCGAAGTGTGGTGACTGATCGGCCCATGATACCTGCAACTGTCGGCATGATTTGTTGGCCGGGACCCTGAGAAATACCGAATTCACGTTAGCTTGAGGGAAAGTGACACCCAATCGATTCCTGTGCTTCCTACCGTGTTAGCCACGTCCTTCATAGAGATACGGCCGGAAGACGGCTTCAGACTGAAAACGCCGTTGAAGGATGCAGGCATGGAAACAGAACCCCCAATGTCCGTCCCGACGCCAAATGCACTACCCTTCAGTGCCTGCATGACAGCCTCCCCTGTTTCAAAAGATTCGCGTCAGTCAATCTCGGATCGCAATCAGCTGTCTCGGCATCTCGCCAGCTCTGCTCACCTCCCGAAGATCCGCCAGATGACAGCTGCTGATTGTGCGGGCTCCAGAGATAACCAAGGATGTTGTTACTCGTTTCGGGAGACTTGACGAATCAGTAATGGACTTGATGTGGGTGATGGCCAAGCAAAACTCACCCAGATGCTTTGGACGAGAGACGTCTGCGTTTTTCGTTTGTCAGTCTTGGAATATATACTGGCAATCGGTTAGCAGAATGACGCAACTCGCCTTTCCAATCGGTATCGCCCCGAGTCGATGGAATTCTTTGATGATTTCGCTCTCGAATTCCCGCTCCTTTCCTGTTCCCTTGTTGCCCTCGAAAGTGCCTATCCACCCTACAAAGGCCATGCAAGTCTCGAGGCCCTTGATGTGGAACTGGTCCTTCAGGGTGAAGGGGATTCCGTGCAAGGGGCCGATGAGCTTGTTGTGTGCACGAAAGTAGTCGTCTAGCTCTGCGGCTCGTTTAAGCGCATTGTTGAAACCGATCTCAAGCATGTTCCGCGTCTGCTAATGCTGTGAGCTACGGTCATATTCTGGCGCCGAGGTGGATTATCACGAACAAGCTGGTGGACGACTGCCGCACGCCTGCAGAACGCCGTCGTCACCTGGACAGCTGTGAAAGCCCCCGATTCCATCAGCCCAACGAGATCAGGAACATCCATATCGGTAATCCGGCACGTTTCTGCATCAAGAAGCCCCTCGATGAAGGCACCGACGAGGCTTCGCCTGGCCTCAGCCCCTGCCACTACCGCCGGCGGCAGGACCCATTCTGGGGGTATTTTTGCAGCATCAGTCCGCTGCTTGTCAGCCACGATCTCCTCCCAAGTTCTACCGGCATTTGGTGTGGTACTCGATAGGTGGGAACTTGAGGGGCAATCTGGACGCTTCATCGTATTGGCTAGTCGACTGGCTGGTTTGACAACTCGTTTTCATGCTCAAGATAGAATTTAAAGGGGTGATTCGACAAAATTACGCCTTCACTTAGACGTCTAGAGCAGAAGAAGAGTTGGTCGAAGCACGCGCCATTTCCCGCTTTTATACGGCGTATTTTCTCACAGCTTCTGCGTGTGCCGGCGACTCCCCACGGGTCTTGTGGATGCGGAGGCCAAAGCCAAGGCCCAGTCATTACGTCCCTATGCGGCAAGCTGGTGTGTTGTTCGTCTCTGTTGCTCAAGACCCTTGTGGTTAGAGCACCCTTGTGGTTAGAGCACCCTTGGTGCAGTTGCGGAATCGCGGGTCTAGCATTAGTCCCATGGACCTCCTTCCCAGTCCATCCAGCCAATCCAGTGGAAGAGAATACGAGGCAGCGTACGAGGGTTTGGCTTTTTGCCCCTCAAAGTCCGAACCGTTGGGCCCGAGTTCTCCGAGCCGGCTCCTGGCCGCTGGGGTTTGATCATAAAGGCACCTCAATATTAGCTGGTATCCAGGGGATCCGCTGGACGAGCCGTCCCAAAGAGGGAGTCGCTCTCCTTGACGATATGTTTGTGTACCTTAATACCACCACAGATGCATAACCAGCGACATGGAACCCGACGAATGAAAAGTGCTGTAGTCCACATACCCCAGGTCTCAAGAACTTATCCCGTCAACGGTGCACTGCAAGCGCGCTGCATGTACAATGAGGACCCACAAGCACAGCTGCGCCGCACCCGGTTAAAGTGTCTCTGCACCTCAGTGGCCGGGTGCAACCGGTCAGCACTGGAGAGCCAAGTCCGATTTGCTAGGTAGGTAGGATGCTGCCAGCCAAAATCCCTCGCTGCCACCACCTTGTCGGACCGAGTCTTGCAAATCCAAGCCACCACGCCACTCACCACCTGCCGACGACCAGCTAGAGCAGAGAGATCCAATCAGCTACTTAGGCAGTCTCGATTGGCTGGCAAATATTGCCGCGCACAAATATCGGGGCAACACCCAATATAGGCAACCCGAAACTTTGAGTGCTATTGGGCGTTCTGAAAGAGTCGATGTTGGCCTCTGTCTACGGTCACTATAGTCGTGCAGTCTTGCAGGCCAGTATTTATGGCCAACTCGTCGCGGGTACCTATCAAAGCGGAGGACGAATGTCACGGTGACATGAATATGTATCCTAACAGAATATCTGTTTCTTGATGCGAGTGTATAATTAGTTCATGACATTGCTAAGCCAAATATCTACATCTGACCTCATAACTTGAATATGTAGCTAGGTATCTGGCGTCTTATTACATTTTCTGTGAGCAGAGCTTTGCTTAAGGCGCGACATGTCGCCCCATACTAGAAGGAAAAAGAAAAGAAGGATGAAAGAATAAATAATACATTTTTCTAGAAATGGACACATGGCTACAGTCCAAAATAGATAAAAGAAAGTTTCGACGATTCGTAAGCACATGGCTCGAATCTATCTTACAGGGTTTGATAGGACTGAGATGGCGATAAACCATGGTATGTCATTGAGGGGAAGGGCGTTTTCTATCGATATATACCTATTCTGGCGGGTTGAGTTAGTCTACTCGATTACCGGATAGTTACGTGTGGAGTATTCGTACAATAGCAACTTTGACAGAAAAGGTGGCGGCAATTCATGCACAATTTTTTCGCCTTCGTCTTTGCACTCTGTCACAATGGAAACACGTTAACAATAATTCTCGCCAGAGTCCGCGGCTCGGAAATTAGATACCATTTCCATCAGAATGTGATTAACGAGTCAAGTTCAGCCTAGAACCTCTCCACCTCCCGACCGGGTGTAAAGCCAACTGTGTAGATAGCAACTCAGTCTCTTCACCTGTAATTAATGCATACAATTCCCCGGCTAGACGCACTCGGCACGCCACGGCTGCATCTCATTTGTGGGGAGATTCGGGTTCTCTCTACTTAGCTCCGAGTTGGGTCTCCGAGCAGAGTATTAGTTTACTGACGAATACGTGGAATGGAAACCCGCACAGACCCAAACACGGCAGCAGATGTTTCACAACCTTGGCAATGCGGGACGAGCACACCTGCTGGACCTTGTATCTTGGTAATTGGTTTATGGCCCCGGCCAAGGACCAACGGCCCGGCGGTCGGCTGTGGCGCATATCTGGCGTGCTTGCGTGCATGAACAGGATCGCCGGCGTCTGTAGTCCGCGGGTTGGAGTCTTGGTTGGGTTTGAGACATCGGATGCGGGTCCACTGATGTTTGAGTACCTAGGTACGAAACGGCAGAATAAAAAAGACGCGGTCAAGTGAGAGCAAGACTAACGCAGGCATGTTGCGTCGAAGGGAATAGCCGGATCAAGACCCGAATGAACGATGGAGAGTGTGTTCCCAAACTGACTGACTGAACGGGAGCAGGAATGCGCCAATTACATCCTATCTGTTAGGTGGATCTGGGGAATTAGAATGGTCGGTAATGCTGCCTGCGGGCGAGTCAACCAGAAGCAACAGGGGCCAGGGACAAACGGGAAGGTTGTTTAAAAGACTTCCGATCAAGAGGCGAGTTTTAAGCTAACCAGCATCTGATCGGTTTGCCCACAGATTACGTCAAAGCGGTTAACGACTGTTGTTAAACTCGACAGAACACTCATAACAGGTGATGATCGTAAACTGTCGATTTCAAGCATAGAAATCCATCACGCATCATACCCATATCAAGGAATGGTTATTAGAAACCAGAATCGGCGATCCTTATAACGTTGGTGGCAAGGTGCGTGTCTCGATATTAGATATAGAAGCCCAATGGCATTATGTTTGGATTCCTCTGGTATCGTACCCTTCTATTTCGCACCCTTCTATTTGGTATTAAATCTCCGCTGCCGGACCAATAGGCAGGAATCGTGCCTTGACCCCGGTGATCATGGCCATAAAGTAGTATTGTATGTCGTCGTCGGGGGGCATATGGGTAACACGGATGTCGAATGCCTTTAGCAACGAAGGGACGGCTTTGAACAAAACCATCTCGGCAAGGTGGCGGCCGGGGCACGCTCTTGAGCCGCCACCCCAGATCAGGTTATATCTCTCCATTTGCCGAACCTGGTCGACGTCGCGGTCCTGCCTGTCCTCAAGCCATCTGCTGGGGTTATACTCGGTGGCATCTGGGCCGAATATTTCAGCGTTGCGGTGAAGGGCCACTGGGTTACAGCCCACTGTCGTTCCAGACGGAAAGTAGCAACCATGGGCTTCCATCCCGCCGCTGGGTACAGTCCTAGACAAGGACATACCGATAACGGGATACAATCTCTGGGCCTCCCTAATACTGGCCTGGGTATAACGCAGGCGAACGGCAGTGCCGTAACTGGTCGGACCGGGGACCGCATCACGCACTTCAGCTGCAGCCTTTTGTTGGGCATCCCTGTGGGAGCCAATCATGGCCATGGCCGAGGTGAGTGCCGAACACATTGTCTCATGCCCAGCACCAAAATTGGTCATGGCCAGCCGACGCAGGTACGTCTCAGTAAACTCGGGTCTGTCCTTGTGCAATTGGATAAGGTCGGCTAGGAGGTCCTTCCTACCAGCGTCTTTTGTCTGTTGCCTTGGATCCAGACGCAATGCGGCAGCTACTCGTTTCGAAGTCTTTTGATAGACAGGCTGGCACGTGATGTTAGTAACCACGTTGGATCAGGAGGGAGCCAAGCAAGCTAACAGTGAAGAAGGGCTTGAAATTCTTGGGTGTCTTGAATGTCACGCCCCAGAGGTTTGAGAAGCTTCTACCCAGCGATCTCGAGAAGAATGCGGCGGTAGTGATGGTTGGAAAGAGGCCAAAAACGCTCTTGCGCTTCCAGCCAAGATATCCCTGTGCGCTGGTGCCGGCGTCAGAGCCGTTTCGGATGTAGCCGGGGGACCAGGAAAGCACGACGGCTCCGAGGCATTCTACAGCAATGATGTGCATCCACTCCTTCAGATCTACCTCGGCACCCTTCAGGGACCTTAGCTTCGATATAACTTTATCGATCACGTCGTCGATCGCTGGCTCGAACTTCTGAAGATTAGATGTCTGGTACAGAGGGCGAATGAGCCGTCTCTGCAGTCGATACCGCTTTACATCAAACTCTGAAAGAAAATCCAGCGTATCCGGAAAGTGGAGCTTTAGTCGCCAGTCGATAGTTGGCTTGCTCAAAGACGTGGCCACTGTTGAAGGCGGGGTCAGAAAAAGCTGAGGGCAGCAAGGAGTGTTGACGTACGATAGAAGCCAGATTTATCAAAGCCATTGCCCACACCTATTAGGTCTGCGTTTCAGACTGCTGGTCTCCTGGGGGAGTCAAGGAGTATGTAGGGATAGATATGACGAAAACCAGCGGTAGTCTCACTATATATAGACTTGAATGCTTCGCTCGAGTCAAACCAAACCTCGTTTGGCCCGACGCGAACAGCAGCTCCATATTTTTGATGGAGTGTCTTGCCAAGCTGAAGCATGCGCCCGTGGCGCGCGTGGTGAGCCTGCCAGACATTCGAAATGGCGGCAAGCCTGGGCCCGGGAATTCGCGCGAGAGGATGCAACACGAGGCGGTATGCGACAACCACAGAAAGAACGGTGACAAGGCAGGTGGCAGACACAGCCAGCGCCTTGGCAGCAAGATGAAGCAAGCCAAGTAACCATATGGAGACTGCAAATGTCATCGCGTTTCCCCCTGTCTGCTAATTACAACCCGCCTCTCTGATTTAAGTAGGTACCGGTAGGTAATTATTTGTAGTGTTTAGTGCGCAGAACCGCGTCCCTAAAATTCCAAGGGAGTGATTGGATGTGTTCAAGAGTCAAGGCTTTGAAGAGTCAAGGCTTTGTAGAACGTTGAGCGACTGTTGTAAGGCGGATATGCTTGACTTGGAAATGAAGCCATCGTCTGGCCTTCTCTTGGCTGGTTGAGAAGGATGGAGAAATGAACGATGCGCCTCCCTCTTTCCGGCGGTGCAAATTTTACCCTGAACCAGATTTGGGGTTAGGGTTACTGCCCGACTTGATTCGGTGGGCTGGGGTCCTTCGTGTAGGCACTTGTAGCACGCCTAACGGACATGGACAAGTTAACCTGGGACTCTCGTATATTACCTGGCGCAAACGACAAGAAAAGAGGCGGAAAAAGAGATAGTACATAATTAAATCTAAAGTCCGAAATACGTCATCAACATGTGTCATGAATTGTCATGTTGCGGCCGTGGCGCCATCCGTCAATCACTGCGGGGGGCCGAGGCTCAGCACGTCCAGGCCATTCTTCAGCTCAGTCTTGCTGGGCATTCTCCCCAACTGCATAAGCTGCGCGCTCTGGGCCATGACGGGATCCATGCCCACGCTGGCCATGGCCACCACTGTTTCGCCCTTGGTGTAGAAAGCCGCCCATTTACCCTGGTCAGGCGTGCCCTGCAGCACGACGTCGTCCCATCCGCTGGCCATCGTGTTACCACAGTACCGCATCTGTGCTCCGAGCGCGCTCCAGAACACGGGCGTGAAGAACTGCGGTTCGAGGCCGGGGTTCACAATGTGGCTCGCCACCGTTCTCCCCGCGTTCTGCGCAACGTTCCAATGCTCGATGCGGACGTACTTGCCGCCGCCGCCGGGACCGTGGTACGGGTACGTGGCAATGTCGCCGATAGCATAGACATCCTTGAGCCCAACGACGGAGAAGGACTCGTCCGTCTTGAGGCTCCCATCTCCCTCGAGGCGCACCACGCTGTTGTCTTTTAGGTACTCGGTCGCAGGCGCGACACCCACTCCGAGAATGACGATATCGGCCTCGAGCTTGGTCCCGTCCTTCAAGTGGACAAATCCTACGCTCGATGGGTCCGAGGCCGACGGCTCGGCCTTCTCCACACCCGCCGAAAGGTAGAACTTGACTCCCTTGGCCTCGACTCCTTTCTTGACAATGTTGCCCACCTGTTCGCCCAGTACCCGCTCAAGCGGCGCCTTCTCCATGCCGACGACGGTGACGTCATTACCGCTGGAAGTCGCAACGGCGATTTCCATTCCGATGAAGGACGAGCCAATGATAACAATCTTTTTGCCCTTCTCGCCGATGGCCTCGACGATCTTCTTGACGTCGTGAACATTGCGCAGCGTGAAAACGTTGCCAAGGACCTTGAAGCCCTGCAGCGGCAAGAGCCTCGGCGTGCCCCCTGTGGATAGAACCAGCTTTCCGTAGGCGAACTTTCCACCCGACTTTGTCGCGACTGTCTTGGTCCCGAAGTCGACGCCCGTGACTTCATCCTGGACAATGTCGACGCTCCCGCTCTTGAACCACTCCTCGTCTCGCCATTGTAGTTTCGCCAGATCGGTCAGCAGTGCCTTGCTGAGCTTCGGTCGGTCGATGGGCAGGTAGCCCTCGCTTGTGATGACTGTGATGGCGCCCTTGAAGCCCTTCTCGCGCAGGCCCTCTACGACTCCCAAGGCGCCGGATCCCCCACCCACCACGACAACCTTGTCTCCTCCCGTCGCCGTGCACTTGAAGTTGGGCTTGCGGCGACCCGATTTGATCGTGTCTGCATCGCCAGTGATGTAGACGGCGCCGTCGCGCTCGGTGGTTTTGAAGACGGGAAGCGCATCAAGGCCTGGGGCATCTTCGATGTCGCCGGTCTTGCTGTTGAAGCACGCTACTCGAGGACGAAAAGGTCAGCAGCGCCCCAACTGCTCGCCCACTTACAAAACTCGACAAATGTGCACGACGGGGTGGAAGCAGTCGAAATCAGGGAAACCAAGAGAGACGTACCTCCATGCCAGGGGCAAGTGAGCTTCCCGTTTGTGCCGAGAATTCCCTTGACCAGCGGTGCTCCATAGTGTGTGCACTTGGGGCCAATTGCCTGGACCTTGCCCCCGGCATTAAGGAGGAGGACCTTGGCATCTAGGCCCTCAACTTCGACCTCCTGTTTGTCACCGGGCTGGAGGGCCAGCGAGCTAACGCCCTTGAGTTTGTATTCCGGCGACATTGCTGTTTTTGTTGTGGATGATAAGAATCGATATGGGAGAATTGCTGGTGCGGTGGGAAATGGGCGAGTGAGGCGGAATGCCAGTCGGGGGGTACGTGTCATGGGGAGGAGCTCGTCGAGATGAGGGGTATTGCGCAAATGTCGGGTCAGAGCTGAGCTGAGGGACGGGAATCGGGGAGCTGGACGAGAATGGCAAGACGGCCAGCAAACGGCGTTATGCAGAGGATCTCTGATTCGTGTAGGTGGCTGAAAGTGGTTCGATAAGCGGCGCAATGGGCACCGCCGTAGCGCATTGCTGTAGGTAATCACAATCCATCTTAGTGGCCCAAAGCCGTCTGAAAGCCGTCGAGCTCCCGTCTCAATCTGTGCTAGCAATGCCGTCATAGTGGGGTATCTACACACTAATGCGCTCCCCCGGAAGGAGCCGTGAACTCCCCCCCCACACTGCCCCGCGTTAGCTGACAAACGATTTTTCTTTTACTCGCGCCAGTTTTCTCGAGCACAGAACACCCAGCTCTTCGGCGGGCGCAACTCTTCCCCAATCCTCTCCGCTTCCGGACACGTTAAATTCTCAGCACCTTGGCTATCGCTGGCTGCGCTCCTCTCCATGGACGAGCAATGAATGCTAAGGCCAAAATGCGAATTCCTCCAATCCTTGCTGGGTCATGGGAACATCCCGCCAATCGCCGCCAAACGGACCATAGTCGCCGTCAAACGGATCGATAACCAACTGATTAGGGTTGAAGGGTGATAGCAAGCCCTCGGGCGCCGGATCCCCCAGGTAATCGTCGTCCCACCCCATGATAGGATGGGGCAGAGCCGCGACGACAGCTTGGTCATTTGCGAACCCCCAACGACTCTCGGCCGCCGTCGCATCCCTCAGACCATCGTCACTCGGCTTGGTTTGGTCCCAGACCTTGGAAGTAGCTGCCGCCGACAAATTTTCTCCGCTAACCGCGCCCTGGATCACAGAAACCCTTTTCCTCTGGCTCATTTCGACCGCCGCGCTTGATGCGCGATCTAGCTCGACAACGACGACGTGTAGCTTCTTAAGCGGGATGAGCTCCGATATATCCTTAATCTTGTGGAATATCCCAAGCGCATACTGCACCAGGTCCCTATCATTCGCGAGGGGATCAGAGTCGGGGAACTCGTACATGTTCGACATGATGATGATCATTGCTGAGAACAAAGAACACGTGTTGGCCCTGGAGACGAAACATTAACACAATGGACTACGGCGGGGGTTGGCAAAGGCGACTCACCAGACATTGCAGTCACTCCGGGGCATCTTGTTTGCCAGCGCAAGGCACTCGCGGCTGGCCCCTAGAAGGCGTTTCCAAGCCGCCGGCAGCGGCGGATGTTGGTGGTAGCAACACTTGCGCCCGTCGACTTCGCTGTCCCGGATGACAGCCTGGCTGTAGTTGGAAATGCGCTTCATCCAGTGCGCGTTGTGACTCCAGACCCCGTGGATCGTGGCCAAGGACGCATGGTACGACCATAGCAGTGTAGCCATGTGTATCAGTGCAAAGCGATCCAGGTGGCGGTCGACCGATCCCAGTTGCATCTCAGCAGGGATGCTGCGCCTCCACTTCTCGAGCTGGGCTGCGAGCCTCACCACACGGGACTGCCGTTCCTGGGGAGATATCCTCGTGCTGCGTGTCGAGTACAGGAGATCGTACGTCCGACCTTGGATGTGGGCGAGCTGAACCCGCAGGCGCAGGTAGTTCACGCGCACTCGTCCGTCGGCTGTGTAAATTTCGCTGACGCCGTCGGGCGGGTGGCGTGATGGCAGGTCGAGATCAATGTCGGCATCCACCTGCACGGATGGCGTATGGTGGCGTATAGATATTTCCTTGTCCAGTAGGTACGCGATCCAGAAGAGTCGGCACCGGTGCAGTCCCTCCTCGGCCGTGTAGTTCTCTTCGATGTTGTCCCTCGATTGCAGCCGGAGGCGATGCGTGAGCCTGACCGCCGCACCGATCAGCACCGATGCCGAGCGGGGATCCTTGCTGCCTTGGAGGAGAAAGACCAGCCCGAGCAGGACCTGCAGCCCGAGCAGGTCTTCGTCGCGTGTCACAAGCTCTGCCAAGACGGACTGGGCATTGCTCATGTAATACACGGTCTTTGGGTCATCGTCGTAATCTACCTGTTGACGCGGCACTAGCGGGATACTGGATGAAAGGGCTAGGACGATGTTGATGGCTGCCCAAGCCGCCCGCGAACGACGTGAGGGAGCCGAGTACCAGCCGGCGAGCAAGCGGGCAAATTCCGGTTGGGAAAAAATGGGGATCGCGTGGTTGAAGTATGCAAAGTAGCTGTCCACGATTGGTTGCAGCTCCTCAAGCGGTGGCAGCTTTGGGATGGGCGTGCGGACCACATGGTCGTCATTGTTGAGGGCCTCGGGTCCGACATCGTCACCGCCACCACCGCCGCCGCCGCCGTCGTCGTCGTCATCGTCGTCGCCGTCGAAGACGCTGGAGAGCGTCTTGCCACTCGAGTCTGTCGAGGGACATTCTGGATCATCGAGCTCGAGCCAGGCTTCCATCTGGTCCTCGCCAAACACATTTTTGCCAGGGTCCGCTGGCATTGGATTCGGCCATGGTGCATGATGGCCTGCCGTACGCGCTTCGAGCTCGTTGGCCCTGTTCACCGCGCTGGAGGCAACAGAGAGAACCTGCTGCAGTTGCTGTTCGATGCGTGCCAGACGCGACTCCAGCCCGGGATCCAACTGGGGCCCGCTAGATGCAGCTGCAGTCGGCACGTGGGCTGAGAGCGTCTTGTCCGGAGCCGCAGTTGCACCGCCCAGGCCCGGATGCGAGGCATTTAGCGGGTCAAGGGATACGGCAGGTTTCCTACTAACTCCTGCCCGTCGACGGATAGCCGTGGTCCTGCATTCGCTCTTGTATGTGCGACAATTGGAGCACACGGGTTTCATCATGTCACATTTTATCTTCTTGGTGAAGCAAAGGTCGCAGGCTGTCCCAGAACGTCCATGCCATGTCATCATGTTAGTCTACGCCGAGCGCCGAGCGCCGTACGCCGAGCGCCGTGCAGTCCGTACCTTGGGGGCAGTGGCGGGCATCCAAAAAAAAAACTGAGGTTGTGGGGAAAAGAGAATCCTGGCTGACCTTTGCGCCTGTTCAACTGTGGAACAACCTCCATTCTTGTCTAGGTATTACCTAGGCCGGTAAAGTCCAACGAAAGACGGCTCGTCGTCCTATGTCTTGTTTCCTACGGCGTCTCTCTCTCGCGCTTGGTGTCGCCTTTCTGAACGCGCCTTTCTGAGCGTCTTAGCGAGTGAGCCTTGTAGCGATCAAGCCCCGCCAATGTTGCAACGCCATTTTGTTTAGGTAATGTCGTGCTTACCAATGCGTCAAAGCAGATCACTCGGCCTCGGTGGTCATCCCCCCTCGTCCAAGCCATCTTGGCAGCCCCTTTAGGTGCCTTCCATTTCGGGCTATTGACTTTGTCCTTTTAGGCCTAGTGCAAAGCCTGGCCACAGGCTGAGGAGAAGATCACATAACGCAACAGCAAATGTTGATGGTAATTATTATGCGGAGTACTGAATAAAGAAGATAAATACCTACTAGAAATAATTCACTTCACAAGGCTCGCCAACACTGCGGCATTGCTTCACACATGGCGGGATCTTTAGATCTTATCATCACAACCAACTAATTAATTGCCTACCATTCTTACAATTCGGCGAACGAAAAGCCGACGAGGAGGCTGTAATCAGTAAAGACAAAATAATATTGGATTCCGGATCGAATTTAAATGAAAGAACGACTGATTCAAATTAGCCAGTTCTTTCATACATCGCACTGACGTGTTATAATATAGATGTGTCTTTCTGCACACTGATTATTTGGGAGCATCTACCCTCATGCCAGGAAATTCGACACTCGTCAATCAAGCCACATGCTCTGGGCAGATGCCGAGACGGGAGACGCTGCGAGATTAAATCCTGGTGTTACACTCAAGCAGCTTTTCTCTTGGCGTTGACGCAGGACAGAGTGTTGGCCGTAGCATCTGCCGGCTTGGCGGCTGAATTCCTCTTCTACCTACCCTATTCGTCCACGGTGCCGTATTGAACCCCATTGTACTATACATTAATCCACGAGAGACCCTGGGAGGAATGCGAGTCACCCCGACATGTCGACCGTAGATAGCAGGTGTCGTTCTTATATGGTCGAACCCTTGCCCACGGGGCCACTTCAACAGCGAACTGCTCCCAACCAGCCTCTTTTGCCTATCTCACCTCCCCATTCCGGCCTATCACGCCAAGTGAACTGGAAATTTCGTAACATGGTGCCATAGCCTACCTTCTAAGCCCATCCTTAGACTCCTACCATTGCAGATTGGTTCATTAGGCACCAGCTCGGGTTTCTTCCCTCGATCCTTCGGCCATCTCGGCGGGTATAGACCAGTGCATATAAACGCGTTGACCACAGCACTCGCCAAAACTCGCCAAAACTCTTCATTATCCTACCGGTAGGAGTAACACATTCAAACATTGTTTAGACACAGGCACTTGTTTGGTATGCCAGTTGCAAAGCGAAACAAGACTACGAAAATGATGGGGGGCTCAACACTCACCATGGCCGTGATGGCGCTCTTTGCCTCGGCAGTGGCCAGAGAGGCCCAGGTGAATATGAAGCTAAAAGCAGAGCTTTACGACAGCGGCGTCCGGCATGGGCAAATCATGGCTCTCAAGAATGTGAGAAGACCAAAATCGCACACACTCAGACGAAATGCTGACACGATGAACCAGAAAGTTTGGGCAGAATTGGATGAGCAGGGCGTTTACGACTCAACGCAGTACGCGACGTTTGACTCGGGTATCGACTACGTCGCTTGCGAGGATGGAGTGGCCTCCTATGTTCCAGGCAACCCCAAGTACACGTTTCGGTGCAGCAACTTGGACCTCTACGATTTCAAGACTCACTCGGAACTTGGGAGCTCGTCCGGACGCGGTGCAGGATCGTGGGGCTGGACCAGCCCGGAGGATCGGGAATTTATTGCCATTGCACAGGAGGATGGCACGTCATTCTCCGAGGTCACAAGGCAGGGCAAGCTTGTCTACCTTGGTCGCCTGCCACAGTACACGACGGCCGCAGCCTCCCTCTGGCGCGAGATCAAAGGCTACAAGAGCTACATGGTCATCGGCAGCGAGGCAGAGAAGCACGGGGTGCAGATCTTCAACCTGGAAAAGCTACTTGACATTGATCCGGCGAAGCCTGTCGTCTTCAGCAACCAACACGACCTGGACGGGTTCTGGACCGAGGGGCTGCCTGTGGGACGCTCCCACAATGTTGTGACCAACGAGGAGAGGAACTACGGCGTTGCCACCGGCTTCCAGCCCCGCAACGCTACACTCCGAGCCGGCCTAGTTTTTTTCGACCTGACTGACCCCACCAGTCCCAAGACGCTCGGCGGCACCGGCCAGGACGGCTACGTTCACGATGCTCAGTGCATCGTCTATCGAGGCCCAGACACCAAGTACTTTGGGCGGGATATTTGCTACGGTTATGACGAAGATGCGTTGACGATGTGAGTTGGGGAACTGGCTAGACCGCGTCCGTTGCAATTGACCCGCTAACCGTCGCACAATCCAACAGCTTTGACGTGTCGGATAAGAAAAAGATCCAGGTCATTTCAAACACGTCATACGACGGTGCCAGTTACACACACCAGGGCTGGGTCCTGGACCCTCTCTGGCAGCAGTACCTTATCCTGGACGACGAATACGACGAGGTAGACGAGGTAGGGCTGGCTGCCGACGGCTACCCAATTTCTTACATCTGGGATATCAGCTCGCTCGAGTCTCCCAAGCAGACTGGATACTACAGAGGACTGCGGAGAGGCATCGACCACAACCAATACGTCAAGGACGGCTTCGCCTACCAGAGCAACTATGCCCTAGGTATCAGTATCCTTGACCTCCGCTCTGTTCCCCAAGACCCGACAGGGAAGGGAATCAAGGAGGTCGCGTACTTCGACGTGCATCCCGAGGATGACAACGCCCCGGGCGGAGGTCAGGTCACATTTACTGGGACCTGGAGCCACTACCCCTTCTTCCCCAGCGGGTACATTGTCATTAACACCATGGACCGCGGGGCGTTTGTTGTGAGGCGGTCTGTGTAGTGAGGTTTGCAGGAACTGTGTGACTCCGGAACTCCAGTCGAATGTTCAAGGATCATCCGGGTACCCACTGATCTCACTTTGCCCTAATTAACCATTTATCGTCAGGGGAATTAGATTTGGGTTTATAGTCGCAATACGATTCCATTGCCCCGCATTGATCCCGTCCAAGTGCTCCCTCCGCCCTCTCAAAATTTGTTGTCCCGCACTCCGCCGCGTATCGTCCCTCAACTTGGTCTTGATTAGGCTCCACAAATACCTCATCAAGGCGTCGAGTGCATCCGAATGAGATAGTTGTGAGGTCACCACTCACAGACGCAGCTTGCTCGCCACACACCCAAAGCCGACACCTTAAGAAAATACCGATTTAATGCTCGGCAAATTTCGCGTAACCGCATTCATCTCTCTTTATTCTCGAGTATAGCTATCAACGAGATCAACAATTACTTGACACCTTATGTTGGCGCTACGAATTATCAGAAGCCAGGCCGGTGCTTCGGGAATCCCAGCACTGTTGGCGGCACAGCGCGCCGCTGTCCCTCTTCGTCCAGGCCGAGTCGCAAACTCGCAGGCTCGTCGTGTAGGGACAGTACTGGGGCGAGACCCCAAGGATGACATGGGCGGCCCCGGAGGTCAGGAAATTTATCCAGCCAGTTGGGGCATTCAGAAGTAGCCAGCATCATTCCAAGAAACTCATATTCTACAATGCAGCTGATTCCACACAGACACTACCGCATCGTTACTGCCCTTGGCGTTGCTACCGCCTGCGCCGTCATGACCTTTGCCAAGCTCCTCGAATGGAACAAAGACCCCGACTCTGTCTACGTCCTACTCCACGACTCAACCAAGGGCGAGCTTGGTGATGTCCTCAATCTCAGGGTAAAGCGGCCCGAGATGGCAAATCTCAAGTAATTGAGCATGGGTCCATGGGAGTTACTCGGTCAGATGAAGCCTCATAGGTTGGCAATAGGAACACGAGACGAATTCGGGGCTTGCATTGGCTGACTACTAGAATGTATGTACAATTAAGTGAATTACAACGCTTTGGATCGGGTGCCTGCCTTTAACAAGTATTGCTCGCTTGGCATTGGCCGATCTGGAAACGAAAAAAAGGTTACTGTGGGAACTACCAGTCAACGGGGATGCACAGCCTCAGTGGCTGACCAGCACACGGGCCGCTATGCGGCACGTGTCCGAGGCGCAACCATCACGTAGCCTCCGGGCATCGCCAAATCCAATGCGCACCCTGTTACCGTAGTTCGTGATCCTTTTACATAAAAGAGATACCAGAATACAACCACCACAACCCCCTACCTTTCGTACGAGTTACTGCAGTGACTACCGTATGGATGACCTTGTCATGGTTGGAATGGCAAGGTCATTCGCATGGTAGTCACTGTAGTAACTAGAACGAAAGGTAGGGTGTTGTGTATTGATTGTACTCCTCTCTTTTCTCTACTGTCAGGGACCGCGAACTACGGGGACATGGAGGGGCTAATTTCCAGTGCCCCGCCAACAGGTGGAAAGTCACGTGTTAGGCGGGTGTGGCCCGTGTGCTGACGTAGTTGCCCCACTATTCCACATTTTGGGCCAATCACAGCTCCTGGTTGATCGGTAATTCCTACAGTCATCCCAACAGTTACATTTGGTGTGAACGGGAAGAGAAAACAGCGACTAAATAATAACGTATTTTATAAGCGAATGCCCCATATAAGCGAATGCCCCACGCCCCACACAAATCAGCACCTCCACGTACAACACCGCTTTTTTCCACCACTCGAAATGCGGTCGCCGTCAAAAGAAGCCAGGCTAATCTTGGCCATTCAGGCTCTCGAAAAAGATACAGATCTTACTATTCGAGGCGCTGCTAAGATCTATCAAGTCGATCCTAAGACTCTTAGGCTCCGACGCGCCGGCCAGCCTTCACGACGCGATATTCCAGCCAACTCACGGAAACTTACGGATCTAGAGGAGAGTACGATTGTTCAGTATATAAGCGAGCTTTGCACACGCGCATTTCCTCCTCGGCTTTGTTTTGTGGAAGATATGGCTAACCGATTGTTACGCGAACGCGACGCGCCCCCTGTCGGTAAGCTCTGGGCTCACAATTTCGTCAAACGCCAACTAGAGCTCCGGACGCGTTTTTCGCGTAGATACGACTACCAGAGGGCTAAATGCGAAGATCCAGAGATTATTCGCGAGTGGTTTGCCCTAGTACATAACACCAAGGCCAAGTACGGCATCCTTGACGACGATATGTACAATTTCGATGAGACTGGCTTTATGATGGGTATGATTACTACTGGGATGGTTGTTACTACCTCTGATGGCTATGGGAAGGCTAAAAAAGTCTAACCTGGCAATCGTGAGTGGGCTATAGTTATCTAAGCAGTAAATGCTCAAGGCTGGGCTATCCCACCATTCATCCTCTTAAAAGGAAAATACCACCAGAAAGGCTGGTATGAATGTGGCCTTCCGGAGACCTGGTACATCGGAGTAACCGACAACGGCTGGACTACAAATACGAAAGGCCTAGATTTTATCAAACACTTCGATCTCCATACAACATCTCGTACAAAGGGGAGTGTTGGAATAACATACTGGAATGACGCGCTGATCCAAGGAATGCGGCTCCGCATTCCTGGCCACAGCAACATCTGTGGAGGAGCGGGCCTGACAGATGCATATATATTGGCCTACGCCCACCTGTTCAGATAGATAAGAAGACAGACAGACACAAACGAATCCATCACTTGAACCACCACCTTACGGCGCGCAGCGCGCCATGCTGTTTCCAGTACCGGTACCCTGGTGATTCCTACAGGGAGATACCAGCTCTTAATTCTTGACGGCCACGAAAGCCACCACTCCGACGATTTCGAGAACTACTGCAAGAAGCATAACATTATTACACTCTGTATGCCTCTGCATTCCTCACATCTAGTCCAGCCATTAGATGTTGGTTGTTTTGGGCCATTGAAGAAGGCCTACGGCGATCAAATCGAGGGGTTAATGCGGATGTACATCACACATATCACCAAGGTGGATTTTCTCTATGCATTCAAAGAGGCATTTTTCATCGCCTTTATCGACCAAAACATCCAAGGAGCATTTGCTGGAACTGGCCTTATACCGCATGATCCAGGCAGGGTACTTTCTAAGATGACTGTTCGGCTTCGAACTCCAACTCCGCCAGCCTCATATTACAAACCACTCGACTGTTAGGGTCGTCTGTCTGTAAGGGAGCACGGGCTCCACAGAATGCTGGGTTGGTAATTATGAAGATAGAACAAAGGGCAAGCTCCTTTCGCACGGGTAATACAGTCAAATCGGAATGCCACTCAAAGTGTATGAGTGCAGTGAATGTGTATTGCTTGCTTGGAGAACCAAGCAAGAACTATCTAAGACCGTGGATACGGTCATCGTATTTATTTAATTATGGCGGGCCAGTAAGAGCACAGCTCTTACTTGCCCGGCAGGAAGGAGCTGCCTGGCGCCGGGCACTGCTAGCGTGCCGGGCCATTTGCCTGGTGCCAAGACCCTTCTTGGCACCGGGCCACCTCTGATTGGCCGTCCTTCCGTTTGCCTGGTGCCAAGAGCCCTCTTGGCACCGGGCACCGTCTGATTGGCCCTCGACGAGCGGGGCCCCCAGTCTTGCCTGAGGCGCCTGCCTCCTGCAGCTGGTCCAGTACGAACCAGGTTCGTCACACCTCACCACCAAACACCGCACTACCTTGGCTATCTCAGACTCCACAAAACGCCCAAGAGGCTACCTCACAGAAGGAGCTTATTAAAGGCAGGATATCTAACCACCAAGGCAGCTCTCCGACACCTATGCTGACTGCTGTGGACCAATTGGCTAAAGGTACAATGGCTATGATGCATGAGGTGGCCCTGTTACGTACAGAGGTCTCGGCATTACGAAAGGCCAATGAGGAGCTTAGTAAGCTACGGAGGGCTAAAAAAAACACGTCTACGGCTTGGAGGGTCTCTTACTGTACAACAGGCACAGGATCTACTAGATCAGAAGGCCCTGGGTGAGCAGTTAGCCCAGGAAACAAGGCAAAGTGGTGGTAGTGCAAGGGGGGCTCGTACGAAGGCTCGGTGTTGTGGTGTGTGTGGAAAGCCTGGCCATAATGCAAGAACCTGTCAGGAGGCTGGAGAATTGTCTGGTTTATCTATTCCTAGTTCAATTATTGTCATTTCCTAGTGTTGTGATGGAATAGTTGTAGATAATTGTGGTAGAGTAGTGGGGCATGGGGCATTCGCTTATATGGGGCATTCGCTTATAAAATACGTTAATAAAAAATTGAAAAAAAAAGAAAAAAGAAAAAAGAAAAAGAAAAAAACCCCCAAAAAAACTGGGTAGGTCCTCTGGCAAATATTAAAACATGTTTAGTCTAGGTAGCCGCGCAGGGGTAAGCTGGTCGCAGCCGAGAACGTCAGGTCATCTCGGGCTCTCGGAACAGCCGGAGCCAGGCGATTTAGATGGAGGAATCGCTTGTGAAGAGTCGGGCACGCCGCGATTACTGTCAATAAACTCCTGCCAATGTTTCTGGAAGTCGCCCCTAATTACGAAATTTATGTCAGCTTCGCATGTCAGCCCCTGAGTCGATACGAGACATGACTTACCCTTCGTCGCTCAGCCAGCCTTTGCAGAGGACGGACTGTTTCCCGTATTCTGCCCATTGACCGCCCAAGATGTCCATCTTCGCCCCTGGGCTACTATCGCCCAACCGACGACGTGCTGGAGGGGAAGTAGGGGTCCTTGCGGAGACGCCTGGCCGCAATGCCTGGCCGCTTGAAGGCTGAACGGTTGCAGGAGGAGGCTCTACTATCAGCAGTTGTGAACCAGGAATTGCGGGCCAGCGATTCTGCGCTCCTTTAGGGTCGTTTGGCCTTTTGCAAACGGACTCGCGCTGGACGCAATGGTTATAGCACTCGGCCTCGAGCCAGCGTTGCAGCTTGGGGATCTGCAAGTACCTGGCCTCGACCAGCAGGTCGTTGTACAAGTACAGGTCGTGACCGTGTTCGTTGTCAAAGGCAAGAGGGAAGAGGCCGCGGCGGAGATAGCGAAGGATGTGGGCAAAGAGATGACCATCGGCGTCAAGGAAAACGGTGCCGTCCTCCTGTTTTGGGACAGACCACCGGCCCGAGAAGAAGGCTGCAAAGAATTCACTCCGGTCGACAAGAGTTCCGATGGTAGTGGCGAAGCGCCTGCCGCCCACATCCAACGTCACTGGCTCTGTGGAGCAAGCGAGACTGAACCGGCCAGACTCTGCAGCCTCGGTTGAAGAAAGGGATGGCTTTGAGGGAGATGGAGGCAGCCCGCTCTCGACCGCCAGGCCAAGATTTGTGCCCATCTTTCCTCTCTTGTCGGATTCAAAGCGCCCAGGCAATGGCTGTGGTTGTTTATGGTCGTGGCTGTTGATTGGCGAAGACCGTGCCTAGCCTGTTAGTAATTATGAAGTGGCGAAGTTATATCAAGGGACCCGGCGGCTATTGATTGCCTGTCCATTTTCAGAAACGTCGACTATCTCAGCAACACTGGAGTAATTATATCCCCGAGATTGTCTTTTTGAGATTGCTTGCACACATGTGGAAGCCTGCTTTCCCTAGATGGGATTTCCAGCCGCAGATTTATTGCCTAGTAGAATTATGACACTGACCCATATTCACGATCACCTGAGTTGTCCGTGGCTGAATACGCCGCCAGTACGCTGGCAATCAGGCAACGAGCATCTAAACGGGCGCACGAATTTACCTGCAGGTACATTGAAAGGTGACAGCTCTATGCAGTACTCGACTTGGCGGTGCTATGTGGCTGGGGATAATTCAGGACACGGAAAATGCCAGCGTGCAGGCATGGAATAGGCAGCAGTCGCCTCCAGCCACCCCAATAGCGACACTGCACAGTCCACCGGCGTTTAGGATTTTCGCCTTCTCGGGAACCTCAAATTCACTGAACCCTTGTAATCTTCTCTTGCCAATCCAAATTCCAAATTTGATTTATGAGTTGGATTCGAGGTCGCTGGTAGAAATTGGGTCGACAAACCTGCCGGTTTGGTGCACCCATCATGTCAGTGAGCCTCAGCGAGATGCGTAAAAACACACAAGACCAGTGAAAAGTGACATGGCTGTTAATGAACCGTGACAGCTCTCGTGAAATGCATTGCACGTCTGAACCAGTTGGTTGACTTGTTTAAGCAAATCTTAACAGGGGCCGGATGACGTCGGCCGCTGCTCTGGGTTTACTCATCTGTCTTAAAGCGATGCACGAAATAGCAGGGCTTTGAGGTCCATCCGTCCGATGTCAGCGCATTGGAAGATGTCAAGGTTCGGAGGACACGTCAACGCGTTACAAAAACCCGGGTGTTGGTTGCTTGGGGTGTGGGATTTTTACACAAATTTAGCAGAGTAGCGACGCGACGATGTAGTGTTAGTTCAGGCTAACCACGTGTTAAGTTTGGAGTCTCTGCTGCAAGACAATAAGCGCCAATATAATTCCTCGATGAAAATGTTAGTAATGATGGAACTCGGCAGAATGTCCATGAAATAGTGAGCGTCTACCTAATTAATAAGCTGGAAGTATGAGAATAGTAGTGTAGGTATGGAGGCGGGGAACTAAGGTAGGTAGGTGCCAAGGTAGGTAGGTGCCAAGGTAGGTAGGTGCCAAGGTAGGTAGGTGCCAAGGTAGGTAGCAAGCGGTTGGCAAAATAACACGAACTGCAAAGATGGATTGGTCTGTGCGGGCGGCTTTACACTAGCAGACACTACCAATTTTACAACATTCGATGGCATTCGACTCACACCACCACTGCTGGCACCACACCGCCAGTCCATCACCACCATCACTGCCATCATGGCACCGCATTACCCAACGCCAGTGAAGGCGCACCTCATTGGAACAGCTGCATTCCTCGACTACCACTACGCTCAGTACTTCCACAGTGGTCTTTTCAAAGAGTTCGGCATCCGCAGTAAAACCCAGGGCTGGGAGATCCTGCGCAATGCCAAGGACCGGAGGCATCCAGATCACGAAACACGAGGCCGGAAGCATATCATCTCGGCCGAGGACCTACATCGAATGGAGAAAGTCATCTGGCAGTATGGCTTCCAGGCGCGCATCTTGACTTGGCAAGGTCTAGGCCTAATGACCGGTATCCACGCATCCGCAAGGACGATTGAGCGAGCGATGGGGACCTTGAAATACCGAAAATGCACCACTTGCGAAAAAGTATTTGTTTCTCCATTAAGTGCCAACCGCCGTATCCAAGCCGCCAAGCTCGCGCTTCAATATCGCCCTCGTCCAGAGGACTGGCACGATATCCAGTGGTCGGATGAATGCCATTTTGGACTCTTTTCCGAAGGAAAGATTCGGATTATTAGGAAGCCAGGGGAGCGTTATTGTCCAGATTGTATTCACCACCATGAGCCTGAACCAGCGGCGGGAACCGAAATCCGAAGATATCACGTCTGGGCGGCCGTCGGATGGAATTTCAAGTCCGAGATGTATTTTTACGAAGTCCCAACAAATACCTATGGAAAGATGAGCTTGCAGACCTATCGCGACGAGATTCTGGAGAAGGTTGTTGGTCCTTGGCTTCTCCGTGGCGGTGCTTTCGTGCTGGAAGAAGACGGAGATTCAGGGCATGGAGGTGGAAATTCGAAGCGTGGGAATATCGTAAAGCAGTGGAAGCAAGACCACGGATTGAAGCATTACTTCAATACCCCTAGCTCTCCAGATTTATCGCCAATCTTCGAATTGCTGGAGGGCTGTAAAGCAGTATATCCGTGCCAATCTTCGAATTGATGCGAATATCATGGACCTAGCAGTTGAAGGA
Organism: Lasiosphaeria miniovina; assembly: GCF_030549165.1. Lineage (NCBI taxonomy): Eukaryota > Fungi > Ascomycota > Sordariomycetes > Sordariales > Lasiosphaeriaceae > Lasiosphaeria > Lasiosphaeria miniovina. Next base: position 86,969 of record NW_026848220.1, read on the forward strand.
TGGAGGCGACTGAGTCAAGCGAAAATCAATGAGTACGTAGATTCCATGGTAAGGCGGATGCAAGATGTGTTAGAGGGCGATGGTCGTATGACAGGGTGATAACAGCCACTACATAGAGATACCTAGATTTATATGTAAATCTGGCTCCCAAGGATGTACCTTAAAGTAATGAGTTCGTCTTTTTTTGTCAACCGCTTGGGTAGGTGCCAAGGTAGGTAGGTGCCAAGGTAGGTAGACAACAGTACGTCTATTAGGTAACCGTTGCGAGGCTCTTAATTATTAATGATAGAACAAAACCCTTCCCCTGAACCAGAGAGGTCTCTTGAAAGAGTTGGAAATGGCCATAGGAAACCCGACTCCTTTTTGCGGAATTAAAGCAACCGATTACTGAGGTACCGATACCTTGCGCGTGTCCATGGCCAACGCGCCATGTGCTCTCCTTCGGGACTTTGGTGAGCTGTTCTTTATTGGCCGATCCTTGCTGGGCCAATGGGCATGGACTTCTAAGTGGGGCTGCCGCCGCTCCACGTACCTAATCCCTGTAGCTGATTTGTGACCACCCAGAGAGCTTTTGTCAGCCAGGCTAATGCCGGAACAGCTGGAGGGTACTCTGTATGTCAGCAGCGAAGGATTTCGTCCGTCTCGGTCTCCGTATGGCCCAATCCCGAATTGTTCCCTCATCTGAATTGGGAGTTTCGTCTTTTGACCTCCACAGCACAGCTTGCTCTCCTCATTTTTACGAGAAAGGGGTCAAGCGCACGTAGCTACGGATACCTTAGTTTATGTTTATATCCTTTTCCTGCCCACGCCATCTTCGGCCGAGTTCCGGGCCAGCGGCTGTGTTTCTCATTTGCTCAATCTCCGCTCTAATCACGACCACGACTGGTCCCAAAACATTGGCTGCAGCGCCTCCGGTTCCGCAACTCTGAGACGACTGTAACATCCACCTTGGCGAAAGAAGGTCTTGCTCTAACCTACCATAATTACGCCCAAATGTCGGAACAGATGAAGCGCGCCGCCGAGGCCGAGGCGAGGCGGAGAAAAGTGCGGAAGGGCACGCATAGCTGCTGGGAATGTATGTCTAGTTACCTACCTTACCTTGCACTGTCCATGAGCCTCTTTCCCTTGCCGCCCGCCGTCCCGCTCGAATTGTCTTGAACTCCACTGGCAGCTGCTGGCACGCTCGACGTGATTATGCATCATGTGTGCACCTAATAGACTACGTGGCCTAGGATGCCTTAGCTAGTTCTGTCAACTAACACTTTGAAGGCCGCCGACGCAAGATCCGATGCCAGTTCGGCCCCGGAAACGATGCAGTCTGTTTACCCTGTCAGGGGCGCGGGAGCTCCTGTCGCAGCCAGGAGTTCGTCGACGAATCGCGCCCACAGCAGCAGCCTGACCGGAGAATGGCCCAGCGACTCGGCCGTCTCGAAGACCTCATGTCCAAACTAGTCGATCGCATCCTCCCCGAGTCCATCTCGTCTTCCCGGTCTCGGGACGTCTCCCCTGCATCTTCCGACGACACGGTGGATGACGGCACCAGCACTCGGTACCAGCAGGCTCTCGATGTCCTCGAGGCATCTGTTGTCACGGGTGCCGAAACCCCTGTTGGCCTCCTTCTAGGCCTGCGTAATGGGGACAACAACATGTCTCGGGAACCCCAGCCTCAGTCCTTGCCGACGCCCGAGTCGGACCATTCCGCTCCCCGAAAAGGCTCTGTGCCGAGACACGAGAAGGCCTGCCGGGCGCTGTATGCTCTTTTCCTCTCAGAACACGATATCACCCTGGTTGCCGAGGCTAGCGCCGCCCCATATTTTCTCACCTCACTCTTCAACCCTTTCCGCAACCTCCTCGAGGGCAGATTTGAACACATTAACAACATGAATAATCTACCCGCCCTCACGAACCACCCTACAGTTCTCGCTAAACGGTTGCTGCAAATTGCCATTTCCATCCAGCAGATGCCAACCAACTTCGACGTGCGCAGACTTCAGACAAAACGGAGCCTACCTGACCTCACCTCGGACATCATTTCCACCGTGTCCCAGCTCGTCACCTCCAACGACGAGCTTGTTGGGACCGCAGAGGGCCTCCAGTGTATTATCCTGCAAGGCGTCTGGCACGCCAATGCCGGCAACCTGCGTAAAGCATGGCTCAGCTACCGCAGAGCAATGAGCTTGGGTCAGCTGATGGGCATCGACCACGGCTCCTCACTTGCCCTAAAGTTCGTCGACGCGACTGTTTCGCCGGAACGCCGAACGACGCCTCAAGCCCTGTGGTACCGCATCAACTTCTTTGACCGGTCTACGTCGCTTCTACTCGGCCTTCCGGCAGGTAGCCGCGATGACAGCTTCGCTACGGAAGAGGCCATGAGGCGCGATACGGATATGGAGAGATTAGAAAAGCTACAGACAGTGATTGGCGGGCGGTTGATTGAGCGCAACGCTGACAAGTCAGGCCAGCATTTCGCCATGACCCTGTCCATCCACCGCGATCTCGAGGAAGCCGCAAGGTCGATGGACCCCGAATGGTGGGCCGAGCCTGAAATCGACCCGTCACAGGGGAACGAATCAAACCTCGGCACAATGTTTCACATGATGCTGCAGGTCCACCATTTTGATCTCATGATCCTCCTACACCTGCCATTTATGCTGCAAAGCTCGCCTGAGGTGCCCGATGACAATCAAAGCAAGGCCACCTGCGTACGGGCGAGCAGGGAAGTGCTCAAACGCTTCGTGTCCTTTCGAGGGCTCTATAGCTCGCCATGGGCCTGTCGCCATATCGACTACTCGGCCCTGGTCGCCGCCATGACACTGTTGCTCAGCTACCTACGCCAGCATCAAGCAATCTCCGAGCCCTTCCCTACCTGCGCCGAGCGAGCTGACGATAGGAGACTCGTTGAGGTAGTCCGCGAGCGCATGTTGCATGTTGCCCTTGTCAATCACGATAAGCTCTCCAAGGAGTCTGCCGAGATCTTGAGCCGCATGATGCCTATCCTCGACTCAATTGATGAGTCCATGATTGGGTTCCAGGCTGAAGGCACCGTCAACGCCTTGAAGTTCCTAAACTTGAACGTCCCTCACCTCGGCACCGTCAATATTCAGACGAACAATCCAAACCTCGCAGGGAGATCATCCTTTGCGACGTTAGATCCAGATCCCCCGCAGGGCAACGGCAGTTCGGCCGGGCCTAGATTCCATGATGCGGGCGATACCCACCAGCTGCAGCTTTCAATGGAAAGCATGTCAGGAATCGGCGATGCCGCACCCTCCAGCGACGCGTTCCATATTAGTGTTGGCTCGATGGACTCTGCAATCCTCCCCCCTGATACGACGACCAATGGCATGTTCATGCAGTTCGACCCACAGCCTCAGGACGCTAATATGCTCGAGTTTCCTCTGACGGCCGAGGCCGATGACTGGGTCTTGCAAGGTATCGACACGACATACTGGTCGCTAGTAAACGCGGACAACATCAACTGGGGATCTTGAACGTCGTACAGAGTAGTTACTGCGCTCATGACGCCCTTGTTCAGATAGAACCGGGCTAGCGTGTGTAGCCGATAGCTTGGGCACGTCGCTGCAGAATCCTTCTAACCTATAATGTTGTTGGTTTATGCGGAGAAGAGGCACGCAGGCCTACCTAAAGTAGCCTAACCGCCGTCCAAACTGTTGAACGGTTATAATAAAGAAAGAACCCAGACTTGGGGTTATTCAAGTCCTGGTTTGGCGGCCCAGGGGTGGAGACTTGAATCTATATGGCTCATAACTGTGGCATGCGATAGACGGAGCGATAGACGGAGCGATAGACGGATGACTCTCTAATTACACGAGAGTCAACGCCAAGACATTCTTTGCGCGAGTATTCGCTGTTGCCAGCCAGCGAAGGGCTTTCCCAGGTAGGGGCTTGAGAGCATGGGCTCTAAGGCGAGTTGAAAGCCCCTGGCTATTCCACAAGTCTTCGGCGTAGGTCTAGTTTGGGGCACAAGAGGGTGGAGCAGGAAAAGGCTCAATAGTTCACCAAACTGCGAGGCGCTAAATAAGTAGCCTAAATTCATAATCGATTCCCGCATTGGCAGTGAACTAGAGGGGAGGCTTGCCCGAACTTCAATTCTTGATATCCTCGCATTTATCAAAGCTTGGCGTGAAGAAATGTGGACCGTGGTGACGTCCCGGATGGAGGGACTAGGGGTGGATCTCCTTTCGAGCATTTATCACTCGCTTTCCCCAAGCAGGACTCGAGTTCAAATAGTCCCAGCTCCAATCTCAATAACACGGCCCTTCGGAATCCGAGAACTCGAAATGTTCGCACGACGGGAAGTGGCCGCAACTGAAGCCGTTCAGAGGGAAGGGGACGATAGAGGCCCCGCGAAGGAAAACGCGGCACCGCATTCATGCCGTCATGATGACACAGAACATGATGGCCACCACAACCACCATCACCACCACCAATGGGAAGCACAGCCATCAGTAATTGTATCGGAAGAAGATGTTCTGCGCCGTGTGCGTGAGGGGATGCATTCATCACAAGAAGACTCTGAGCCAAGCAGCTCGAAAAGCCCGAACGACGGCTCAGAAAGTAAAAATGGTATGATGTTTGTTCGTGGACATGGACACTTTAGCAAATATGCTATATTAGTTCTTGATTCATACTGCGCAATGCGCTAATAATCCGTAACCACAGCTCGGGCCAGAAATGCAGACAACGGTAATGAGGCTACCTTGCAAGCTACTGATATGGGTGTGGATGGGAAAGACGCCGCGGGTGGGACAAGCGTTTGATGCAGATTACATGGGAAATAGAAGTCACGCCAGGACATGGAACGCAGCCTCCCAAAGCTTTGGCCTTTGGGCAAGTATTCGTCAATAATTGACTCAACGCTGTTGTACTACGAAATACGATAATTAATTTAGTAAATAAAGTAGGTGACATTCCGAATTGACAGGATTAACGTCCTAGTTGGACCCCTTTCTCCAGCTCACGCAAATGGAATAGTCCAGAATATAGCTATGTCAATAGACTCTATAAGCAGTATAAGGAACTCTTTATTTGATGCCAGAACCACTTGACCTAAGTGCTGCTGCCGGGCCTTTCTTGCGTCTCTGATACCAAAAAGCCGCTATATCCACAAGGAATTGCGCGGATTTGAGACGACCAACACAGACCGAAGAATTAACGAGCATGCAAAGTTTACATAGAGGCTTTGAGGTGACATCTAGCATGCGGTATCGGTGGGTTTTGAGCGTTCCGGCATGAAGCATCGGGGGATCAATTGGCGGCTATGAGAGCAAAAAGACTGGAAACATTGCGAAGAGTCGACATGGTGAATACAAGCAGCGTCATCTTTCAATTTGTCGTATATTTATTTTTGGTTCTGCCGGGCATTGTTGATGGAACGGAGCAAGACGTGGGGAGAAGAGGGCTCCAGCACCGGATCAAGAACCGGTCCAGACCCGGAAGACACCAACTGTTCTCCGCGGCATGCCGCTTGATAAGCAAAACACGCGGCTCATTGATTAACTCTTGGTGGTGGTTATTTGGACACTTGCACCAAACACCAATACTGGCAGCAAATAGTATGGCAGCAAATAGTACAACACACCCGAGCAAGATCGCGAGGCACTGGCTCCCATCTACAATGACGCTTTCTGGGGAGACCTACTTCCAGGCCATGGAGCCCAAGCCGTACGTCTCGACCGGCCTACCATTTGAGCAGGCCTGCAAGCACCACGCAGTCGAGTCCTTTGGGGCAAGCAGAATCTACATCATAGTCTCCAAGACTATCAGCAAGACGCAGGACTTCACGGCGCTCTGGGAGACCCTTGGTGACAGAGTGGCCGGGGTCAGGTACGGCATCACGCCGCATGTCCCAGGGACCGAAGTCTTGGAGCTTGCCAGAGACCTCGCTAGCCTCCGTGCCGACTTGTTAGTGACACTTGGTGCTGGATCTCTGACCGACGCGGCGAAAGTGGCAGTGTTTGCCGCGGCGAACAGCGCCTTTACACTCGAGGCGCTCGACGAGCTCCACGCTCGAGCTCAGCCAGATCCGGCGGCGCTGAAGGGCTGCTCGATCCCGACAATCAACATCCCCACGTCGCTCTCGGGCGGCGAGTATAACCCGTCCGGCGGCGCGACCGACTTTCGCAGTCATCGCAAGACGTCCTTCCAACACCCAACAATGGGCGCGCAGCTTGTAATCCTCGACCCGGCCCTGACAGTGTCGACGCCTGAAAGGGTTTGGCTGAGCTCGGGAATGCGCGCAGTCGACCACTGCGTCGAAGGGTTGTGTTCGACGTTCTTTAGGCCCGGCGAGGGCGGCGGCGGTGGCGGCGGCGTCGACATTCAGGCGGTTGTCGAGAAGTATCTGATCAAAGGATTGTCGTTGCTGCTGCCGGCCCTCCTGGTGACCAAGCAGCGGCCCGAAGACCTCGATGCGCGGCGGGACGAGATGTTGGGGGTGATTGAGGCACTCAGAGGCAACAAGCTAGGCGTCAAGATGGGCGCGAGCCATGGCATCGGTCACCAGCTAGGGCCTCTGGGCGTTGGGCACGGCGAGATAAGCTGCGTGATGCTCCCGTCGGTGTTGAGGTGGAATCGGGAACACGGGGACGCGTGGGTCGAGAAGCGCCAGGAAAAGATGCTCGAAGCCTTCTGGGCTAGCAGCACGGTCGCGGAGACGCTGAAGCGCAGCGGCTTGTCGCGGGAGACGGCGGGCGCGGGCGACGCTGTCGCTGCCTTTGTTGCCGCACTGGGCCTGCCAACCTGCCTCCAAGACGTGGGAATTGGAAGAGAAAGGCTGGAGGGGCTTGCAGAGAGCGCCATGACGGACCGTGATATTCCCACAAACCCAGTAGCAATTCGCGACAAGGAACAGGTTCTGCAGATTTTGGAGATGGCACTGGAAAGGCCAGCAGTAAAGCAATAATTGTTAGTGCCAAAATCTGGTTTTAACAAAAAAAGGCAACTAGCACCCCGCATGCGCGCATATATGCAGGCTGCTGTTAGGCCAGGATTACAGACCATCTTACCCCTCCATCAATTGCGAGGCGGGGCAGGGCGGGGCAGAATTCATTTCGTCGCTTCTGGGCTACCTTCCATATTTGTCCCGTCGTTGCTCGGTTCAAATTATTCCGTACATACATCCCCAGCACACTTTCACTTGCCGCCCAGTACCTACAGAGTACAAACAGAGATTCAATTGAACCGTTACGTCGGACACGACGACGAGACCACCGGGATATTTCCCGCTCTCCCGCAATATGCGCTGCATTCTCCCGCAATATGCGCTGCGCACCTCGTCGCGGGAGCCCTCTAGGTCTCTCAGGCCTCCAAGTTCCAACCGCGTCGCAGACCCCCAAGTCGAAGCCGAAAATCCCCAAACAACCAAACCTCGAATCTAAACCTCGAATCCAAACCTCGAATCCAAACCTCGAGGCCAAAATAAAGCCGTCGTCGGTTGACTCAAGACTTGCTGGAGAATATCTCGCCCGGAAGGAGGCAAACAGGGGTGGTCAGATCGTTTCGACCATCACCAATGATGAACAGAGAAGGCGACACGGCCAAGTCGACAGTTTCGGCCCCCCTACGGCTCGTGTCGCCGTCCTCGCAGTCGACGAACTCGGCGCCGATCGTAACCGAGTCGCCACGCATTGGCATTTGCCCGAAGCAGACCTTTGCCTGGTGTGCTGCGAAGTCTGCAGCTAGCTCACTAGCACACCGCACTATTTCCGCGACATTCGCCTCGATCTCGTCTCCCACCGCTCCGTTACAGACGCGACCGAGCACCGCGAGGAGGTCAGCTCGCACCTTCTCCACGTTAACGGCATGGACCTTGGCGATTCCACGTAACCCGTTGCTCGAGAGGCTTCCTCGAGAGGCCGACCCCCGTTTCCGGGCCCGGGAGCCTTCTCTCGGCCGCAAAGCAGCCACGATGGACTGGAACGTCGCCGACCGCCATCCGTTGGCGAACCTGTTGCGATAAAAGGCTTCAAAGTCGTGGTTCTCGGGCGTCTCGGGACCTTTGGGCTTCTGTCAGCAGGCTACGCGGCTTGTGGCCCTGGGCGTCGGATACCTATGCTTACCATCAGGCCCAAAGCCCGTGAAATCGGCATCGAACAGCCTTTGCCAGGTGCAGTACAGGTTGAACACCATGCTCCCTCCCTCGCCCGCCCCGAAAGCGCCAAACCCATACGGTGACGAGAAGAAGCCTTCCATGAGTCTCGTCCAGAAGATGCTTCGGAGCAGGAAACGCAGCTGGTTTTTACCCTCCCGTACGAGGAACTCGGTGGGGTCCAAGTCACCGAGGCCTGTGTATGACTTTATGCCAAGGTTGAAGGGCTCAGTAGTCGTTTCGACGAGCAGCCTCAGCTGCCGGTACTTCTCCTTCAGCGTGCCTTCGGAGACGGACCGGAAGTCGTCTCCCTTGTCGATCAAATCCACCTCGAGGGACTTGATGCGCTCCTGCAGCTGCGCGGCATTCTCGGAGAACTTCGTCTTCAGACTCCTTGCTTGTTCGGCCATGGCTGCCTCGTAGTATGACTGTTGCCGCCCAAGTTCCTGCGCTTGCTGCATCTGTATTTGCTCGGTCCTCTTTGCATAATCGGTCGACTGCAGCTCAAGCTCGTGTAGGACATCCTCGAGTTTTCGTGCAGTTAGTTCCTTTTCCTGCGCGAGTTGCTGCTTCCCCCGATCCACCTCCTCTGCGATTCTCGCGGCCACGGCATTTGTTTTCCGGCCGAAGTTGGCTTCCATCCCCCTCATCTCGTCTTTCAGAAATGTGACTTGTTCATTGTGCTTCGCAGCCTGTTTCGCGAGCTCGGATTCCAGCTTTCGCGCCTTTGCTTCGAAAAAGTCGCCAAGCTCTGCCTGCTTCTTGAACTCTGCTGTTCGCGCCTCTAGCTGGCTGTGCAGATTCTTGAGTTCTTCTAAAAGGTCGTGCTCCTTCTTGGCCATGATCTCGCCTAGCTTGTCAATCTCGGTGACCATTGCTTGCTGTTTTGTTCTGCTGTCTTTTTGTTGCGATGCCATCCAATCGTCTTTTTCCATGGCAATTCTCCTTGTGTCCTCTTGCTGCTGGGCCATTAGTCCATCCATATCTTTGTCCTTGGCCTCGATGATGCGCCTGTATTGTTCTCGCTCGTCTTTCATCTGAGCTTGCAAACTCTCAATGCTGGACTGGTATTTCTTTTGTGCCTGAGCCTCCTCTGCTGCCCGTCGGCCGAGCTCGGTCTGGTGCTTCTGCCTCAGATCGGCCTCCTTCCGTTCGTATCGCTCCATGAGGTTATCCAGTATACGCTCGTTCTCTCTTTTGGCTGCCTCCTTTTCGGTGAGGTGCCTTGCCCGAAGCTCCTCCATTTCGTCGCGTGGGCCTTGCGAAGGCGTATCCTCAACGAGCTGGTCCGACGGCCGGACGCTAGAATGCCGCGGGCGGAAGCCTCTATAGGCCATTGTCGCCGATGGCGTCGCCTTGGTGTGCAATCACGGAAACGGTGGCGCAGACCAGGGGGACATTCGCACCATAGGGACAAGTCGTGGAAAGGCCCCAACTAAACGAACTGAGCTGTTAGGAGTACAATTCGGTGGGAGAGCAATGAGGACAAGTTCCCACGCCAGGAGGGTTTTCTGCCAGCCACAGCCTGCTCTTGGGACTTGAGTTTGCCCACCCACGACAGGCCCCGGATCTGCACCTACCCCTCCACGATTGTAGGTGTGCTTCAAAATCTGCCTCCCGGCCACGTCAAGGGCGCAGCAGCACACCCAGCGTCGTGACTGGACGCCACCAGAGATAGTGTCATGTGGTGCCTAACCCCGAACTTCCAATTGCTCAATTGAGCTCACATCCACGCTATACCATCTTCGAACACCGGCGGCAGTTTTTCGTCTGACACCATTCTCGATGGTATTTACAATTGACCACGAAAACATTACCAGAACAATTTTGACATATGCATGTCTGAGTAAGCCCCTTTTGCTAACATGCCTGATGCACATTCTAGTTGGGTGGTAGCATGCAATCTCAAACCCGAGCCCCTGCGGGCTCTGCAGCGTGACTAATAGAAGACTAAGGGCCTGGCGGTATCGCGCTGGCAGTGAGGAACTAGCCTCCCAACCTTGGCTTAGTGAGCAAAAAAAAAAAAAAAGAGCATTCAAAATCTCCAGCAAACTGAAACCACAAAGTACGCATTTCCCCTCAAACTGCTTGCCCGGTTCCTTTTCACAATGATTATAGACCATGCAATAGATGCATATGCTAGGGGGAAGGGGGGGGGGGGGGGGGGGGGCGGGGGGTGGGCAGCTCCAAAATATCCGTACATGTTTCAGCTAGTTCTCTGGCTCCATGTCTTGTGGAACCTACAACAAGAGAACCCTCCCTCCATATCTTAGTACGTTGACTTGAGGATATTAACGAGAAGCACTACGATCCCCGCATTAACTCTCCCCCACTTGGACCCTCTCCGCATTTAGTTTCCCTTCTCGACTCCACAGCTCGGGACGGGACTTGGACTCGGCTAGTTTACCCTCGGACTCTGGCATGGTGGCACCACGTGCCGTCGGCCGCCTTATACGCTACTCTGCGTATCTGGTGTCTTTGCCTGTTTTGTAATGGCTTATCAACATTCTCCACGTCTTACGTGTGTTGTCGTTCTCGGCTCTTGCTCCCGTGAGCTTTTCCAGTCAACCTCTATAATGCGGACGAACATATCATACATAACACGTACTTCGCCGATTACTTTCTCGCGCGCCAGCTTACTCTAGAAACTGCCATGCATGAAAAGCGGTCTGGAATCAACATGGACGACAAGGACGTTATCAAAACCGATCTGCTCATCGTTGGAGCCGGTCCAGCAGGAGCTTCCCTGGCTTGTTTCCTTGCTGCTCAAGGCATGTGACTGTCTCCCCTCCTTTCTTTGCTTCTTGATTCGCGTCAAGTCACTCCGGGATACTTACTCAAACTGAATAACAGGTAGAACAGGAATCATCATTGCAGCTGCGGCAGGAACGGCGGAAACACCACGCGCACACATAACCAATAGGGCGGGTTTAGGTATGGCTCCAGCTGACAATAGTCTTCAGTTCCGTTGTCAAACGCGGCCGGCAAGTCGAAGTAGTGCTAATTGAATTTGTTTTTACGACACAGAATGCCTACGGGACATCGGTCTTGAACAAGAATGTCTCGACGTGGCCGGCCCCAGCCATCACATGGAGCACACGAGGTGGTGCCGCACTATGGCTGGAGAGGAATTTGCTCGTGTCTATTCGTGGGGACATGATCCCAAGCACAAGGTATCATTGTCTTATCCTTGACTCTTGGTTTTTACTTCTCTGAAACCGGCTCCGTGGGTCTAACCCGCTAAAGGACTTCGACTAACCTGCGTGTGTCAAGGGCGATTACGAATCAGCTAGTCCTTGCAGCCACGTAGATCTGCCACAGACCCTGTTAGAGCCAATCCTCGTCAAGCGGGCGGTGCATTGCGGCTGGACGTTGCGTTTCAAGACCAGATTCGTGGGGATGACGCGCCCCGCGCCGGATGTCATCATCTCAGAAGTCTACGATGAAGTCTTCAACAAAACTTACCGCATCCAGTCACGCTTTGTCTTTGGGTGCGACGGGGCACGCAGCCAGGTCGTCCGCGAGTTGGGCATACCGCTCGCCAGGAAGCCTGGGCAGGGGCTGGCACTCAATGTGCTGGTCAAGGCCGACATGTCTCACCTCGTGACCAACAGGACGGGAAACCTGCACTGGGTCGTGAGCCCCGAGGAAGTAGACGGGCCTCCGTGGGCCTGGGCCGCCCTCGTGCGCATGGTTCGGCCGTGGACCGAGTGGATGTTCATCTTCCTGCCTGCGCCGGGTGCCGACCTCAAAGCGGACGCCATGGACGCAACCGAAAGCGAGTACGTGGCCAGGGTAAAGAAGGTGATTGGGGACGATTCCGTCGAGGTTGATATCCTCGACGTCAGCAAGTGGTGGATCAACGAAATTGTAGCTGAGTACTATTCCGACGGCAATGTGTACGTTGTCAACGACGTTTGGTCTTCCCCCTTTCAATGACTCTGCAAGATGAATTCCATTTGGTTCTGGAGCGAAATCTCTAACAGTCAATCACAGATTCTGTCTCGGCGACGCAACCCATCGACACCCGCCCTTCAACGGACTGGGATCCAACACTTGCATACAGGATGCCTTCAACCTGGCGTGGAAGATTGACCATGTGATGGCGGGCAAGGCGGGCACCCAGCTGCTCGATTCATTCAGCCGAGAGCGCCAGCCTGTTGGCGTTGAAGTCATAACGCGAGCCAACCAGGGGCTGCGCGATCATGTCCCTTGGCAGAGGGCACTCGGAATGCTGGAGCCCGATGCGAAGACACGGCACCAGATCCTGGCTGAATTCGACGAGCCCGGCGAAAATGGGCAGGCCCGGCGCCGAGGATTCCAGCGTGCTATCGAAAACACATCTACCGAGTTCCACGGACTCGGCATCGAGATGAACCAACGCTACTTCTCCAATGCCGTGTTCCAAGCCGACCAGGGCGCGCCGCCGCCGCCGCCAGAGGACGCGGTCCGGACCTACCAGATGACAACGTTTCCGGGGCGTCGCCTGCCGCACGCGTGGCTCAACACGCGGTCGCCGGGCAAGCGACTCTCTATCATCGACCTGGCAGGGCACGGGCAGTTCTGCTTGCTGACGGGCCCAGGTGGGCACGGATGGAAAGATGCCGCGGCAGTCGTGTCCGAGAGTCTAGGCGCCGAGATCAAGAGCTATGCCGTCGGATGGCACCAAGACTACGAGGACGTCTATTTCGACTGGGCGCGGCGGCGCGAGGTCGACGAGGACGGCTGCGTACTTGTGCGGCCAGACCGCTTTGTCGCGTGGCGTTCCAAGGCCATGGTTCCCGACCCTGTTTCCCGGCTCGAGGCTGTCATGAAGAGCGTCTTGTCGTTATAGCGCCTTGTCGTTATAGCGCATCAACTTAGCATAACACAACATGGATCTCCATGCGCCGGAGCATTTCTGCCGCTAGCATGCAGCCAATAGCAGGCGTGGCGCAGATGCCTGTGACACACATGACCTTGCCGGCTGCTGGGAAGCCTGAAGAGGCCACGGCGGCTTGCATGAACACGAATTTATCGCCCGAGAACAGAATTTGGTCAAGGTTCAAACAAAGAACCGAATGGTGAGCAAGCTAGAGTAAAACAACAACTAGTCCCCCTTGCCTTCAGTGTTTACAAATCGCATCGGATATTCGTCCTTCAAAAGCAAAGATGCCGACGTCGGATCGGCAAAGTGAATCACGGACGGCTATAACGGCAAGATCAAATGCAGAGGCTGCCAAGGAATCAGTCCATGTCTGCTGTCCATGTCTGCTGTCCATGTCTCTCTTTTTTCCCTCTCGCTGCAGTGCTGCCAAGGGCCGCTGATTCCAATCTTTTGATCTTCACCGATGGTTCCGATCAACTGCTGCTGGTCGGAGGAGATTCGCTGTTTCACATGGCGTCGCGAGCCAATCAGGTAGGTATGCTTGGCAGGCGCACGTATTATGACGTCTGCATCATGACGTCGTCGATGCCGCTTGAGGTCAGCTTGATTCGCCAATAGCGCCAGCGCCGCGATCTGCGCCAGTGCGCCTGAACAGCGAACTGGGCTGCAACTGGCACGGAGCGGAGAGGCTATTGGGGGGCGTGAAATACAGAATGCCCAAATGCCGTCAGCGGCTTCTCGTCGCCGGCGCGCCATGAGTGGCCAGACTGCTTCTTTTTGGTGGCCCCGTCACGCGCAACTCTGATCCCGTCTTTTTTCTTGCCCGCCCGTGCGGCTTGCCGTGGCTGCAGCCCAAGCTGCCTGCCATGCTCGTTGACGTTTTGGTCTGTCACACGCCGCAAACCGTGGACAGCAAACTGGATTTTTCTCCTCTTCAAGGCGCGGTGAGCTTACGCTTGTTTGGTCATGATTTTTTTTTTTGCCGTTGGATGCTACCTTTGGTATAAGAACGTCTTCTTGCCTGCCAGTCTGTCTGCCGCATCACTTCTGTGGTTCCTCATCGCATCTTGAATTCTCTCTGCCATTGATTGAACTTTCTGTCCTCAAATCAAGCACCTTGCACGCCCTCTGCCCTGCCAGGCCCACTAAAGTCACCTGACGCCCTTCATCCTCACCACCAGCAGCAGTAGCAATGGCTTACGCACGCACGACGCACGCCGGGCTTTCGCCCTTCTTGACATTCAGCAATGTCATTATCTGGATCTCGGCCGTCATTGTCATGGGCATCCTCTCCTACCTCATCTCCCTCGACAACAACCAAGGCGACCACGTGATCTATGAGGAAGTCATCGTATGTTGTCCTCCACCTGATGAAGTCCATCCATCACTAACATGAAACCCACAGTCGGTTCTCACTGTTGCCTTCTTCCTGGTCTCATTCTTCATCGGCGCCTACCACGGATTCGTGCTGTTCTTCAACCTCATCTTCTCGTATCTCTGGCTTGTCGCCGTCGCATTCACAGCCTCAGACTTCACGCACAGCGACAGCGCTCTTCTGCACACTGTCGAGGCTTTCAGCTTCATTGCCTTGTGAGTTACAGTCAAACATGCCTGTGGATCCATCTGCATCTACTTCCAGCATACTTATTCCGTGTCTCTTCTAGCTTCTTCCTATTCTTCAACGTGGTCTACGACTGGCACTACGGATATGTCCGCGGAGGACGGACCACCGCTGTCGTCTAAGGCTCCTTCAGGGGAGTGGCGCCCAAGTGAACAATAAATGATACGACGACATGCCTTTGCTTTTGCAAGAATGATCAATCACGAGTACAGCAAGCTGAGCAGAGGTTGAGATCATAGCGAGAGTGTTAAGACGAGATTTACGAACTAGCGGTGACTGAACACGGAATACCCAGGCGCTTCTGAGCTTTTGTCTTTAGGAAAAGGCGTGCACTTGCATTTATTGCATTTATAATTGATCGCGTTCTTGCAAACCGGTTATAGTGCTTTTGGTGTGTTTGACAATACTGTGTAATGACAGTTTTGGTGTGACACTGAAAGTCGGCGTTTTAAAAAGTGTAACATTCACGAAAATGAAAACAAAACCTTGTTTTGCAGTACCTGGTATACCCTTGCCTTGCATAGGACATTCCCCTTTCCCATGGCGGCGACCAAATCATCACTCTTTTACGCAGTGTTTGTGCAACCCGGCTCGTATTGTTCTCAGCGGAAACACGCCGAGTGGCTGAGCTGCTGAAGGTTAGCCATAGATGTTGTGTTGCACCCTGTCTCCTCCTCTCAACCTTCCGAAAAAAAAGGAAGGGGGAAAAGGAAGGTGCAAAAAAAAAATGAACGAACAAACTATTACCCGTCCAGTCTCATCTTTTTCCTCGTTTACCCGTTTTACTTTTTCGTTCTGGTGGGGGGTGTCTTTTTGGCCTTTTTCTTTCCCCTTTCATTTTTAGAGGGGCGTTTGTTTTGTTTAACCGCCGGCCCTTTTTATTGTTCCGGAAACGTGGTGACATCAGCCCTCTGTAATGTCTACTCTTCAAACTTGAACGACTTCATCGTCACGTAAGACATGCGCTTCCGGGCTGCAATACCATCACTTATAGTGCCTCTATTTGCACTCCAAAAGTGCCGACCATTGTTTGGCTCTTTGTTTGCCAAAGTACGGTACCGAGCTGGAAGGCGCGGCTGGCCAAAAAGTCGACCCCGACCCGACGCGACCTAGAAGGAGGGCCAAAGCCGCAAAAGCACACCGTGTCGCGTCGGCCCAAACCTTCCTTCAGCGCACTCCAAGAAGGGTGCCTTCCCCTCTTCTCCCAATTCCCACAGTTCACGCATCCCATTCAACAAGTGGAATTGTATCCTAAACTGGCCATTACGACTCGACATGGCGTCGAAATATGCATCTGACTGGCCACGACAGGGAGCTTGCGAAGAGGAGAAATGCCCCCAGGTCCTGCGTCTGCGAAAGTGGGTCCCACCACAGAAGCACAGGGTCAGGGCCCCCTTACAGCCCCTACCCAGCACCAGCAGGCCCATGTGCTGGAGCTCTGCCCAGGTCCGGGTCCGGCACGCACTCCAACCACTGCACATGCCCACAAGCGTGCAAGAGACGCCGCGCCGCCCGTTGCAGGCAGTTCAGCATCAACCACGCCTTGCTGGATGCATGGCGGGGAGATCAGGCGTCCGAAGGCAACGTCAGGGCGGCGTCCTCACCATCCTAGAGCAATCACCTCCAATTCCCTGTCGCAAAAGCATCATCATCATCAGCAGCAGCAGCAGCAGCAAACCTACAGCTGGTCGACAAACAGGCCCCGAAAAGCCTCCCCGGGCCGCTCTCAGTGACATCACCGCCATCACCGTTGTCAAGCCCCCATTGCAGCCTCCATTGCAGCCTCCATTGCATGCTCCGCTCCCACGTCAAGAAATACCGTTTCCGCGCGCCACTCCGACGTCTCGAGCCCATCTGCTCTCCGAACCCCATTGGCTGCCGGCCTCCCCCATCCGTCTTCCTCCCACCTTCCAGCTTCCCGCACTCGGGAGGATCGACAGTGATTCCCGATTCCTGCGCGTACTCCGTATAAGCGTATAGGGTGCGTATTTGCTGTGGCGCGGGGACGGAGTTAGCGCGGCAAAGCACCCCAAGCGCCCTGCTGCGGAACCGCTCCAAGCTAATGCGGCACACGAGACGGTAGATCGAAGTTTGCCCCGTCTCTCTCGCCATCCCGGTGCTATCGAGGCACCTGTTCGGCCCAGAGCCCCGGACGTTGCATCTCCTGGAACGTGGATACCCATGGTCTCATGGCGTGTTGGCCCACTGTCCCACACATTCCGCCGCAGGTTCCGCACTCCCAAGCAGGGCTGAGCGCTCGCGTCGGGTCGCACCACATGACGGGAGCGGCAGAGTTTGGCCCCATGGACCTGGCGTCCTGTAGGCTGCACGTCTGCGGGTCTGTATCTAGTTTAAACCCGTTTCCTTCCATCCAAGCCTGCTCCCATAAGAAGAACGACTGCCGACCTTTTCTGGGATATATGGTGGCGGAACGAGACATGCACCACACGCCGTGCTTCCCCATTCACCGACCATACTCTCATCATGAATGCCTTCTCCGTATCACTCTTCCGGTGCGTTAGAACCGGGCTGGCCCTGGCAGCGCTGGCCATTGCGGCGACAGTCCAGAATGCCGGCAATCCAGTGGTCATCGACCGCAGTGGAGTCTACATAAGGGCCACAGCCATGCACAACGGCAGCATCGTCGCTGGTTATGCCGCCGCGGACGGCACGGCTCATGTCCTGCGCGCGGCTCAGAGTAACAACGGCGGAGCATCCTGGACACGTCTCGGCGAAATCTGGCGCACCGACAGTGCGACCCATGACATGGACAATGCCGAGCCACTGGTCCTGCCCTCAGGACGCATCCTTTACGCCTTCCGCAACCACGACCGGGTGGCCTCGTCGGGCCAGTACACCTACTACCGCATCACCATCTGCTACTCAGATGATGGCGGGCGTACATGGCTGTTCCTATCGCACGTGGACCAGCGGAAAGCCAACACCAATGCTGGCGCCAACAATGGTCTGTGGGAGCCCTTCCTGCGCTGGGCCGCCGACAATACCTTGCAGGTCTACTACTCAAGCGAGAACAGTGCCAAAGACCAGGATAACCTGATGAAATACTCGACTGACGGGGGCGCTACATGGCGCGGACCCATCACCGTGTCTGGCGGCGACCAGGCGTCCTCTCGTGACGGCATGACGGGCGTGGCAGACCTAGATGGAGGTGGAATGAACCTAATGTATGTTTCAGATCCTGCTAACGTGAATCATCAACGCCCATCCCCTATCGCATGCCACCCAGTGACCCCCTGCCCTGGTCACGCAGTGGTTGAAAGCCCAAGACCATGCCACAGGATCCAGCCATGTCACGTAACTAACACTGCAATCTCCCTCCCAAGCTGCATCTTCGAGAGCACCGAGTCTGGCCCTTTCACCATCACACGCGTGCTGTCTAGCGACGGCGGGTACACGTGGTCCAGACGGGCGCGCGTGTACACGGCGGGCAACGGCAAGAACGCGGGCGCGCCACAGATCATCAATGTAGGCGGCGCGCTTGTCGCGAGCTTCATGACTAATGAGGCTACCGACGTGGCCACCATTGACGGCGGCCAGATGAAGGTCGTCACCAGTATGAATTCCGCCGCCGCCTGGAGCAGCTCGGGCGGTGGCACCGGCACCAGCCGTGGCGCCGTCGTCACCGGCGACAGAGGCTCCCACTGGCCTGGCCTGTTCGTGCTCGACAGCAAGTGCTTTCTGGCGCTGTACACCAGAGATGGCCTCGGCGCCGTTAGTCAGCGGTACTGTCTTGCCTAGACTCTCTGTTGAATACACCAAAAGATTCCTTGGGAGTTGGGACGAAGCGAGTTGCATCTGCAATGCCTGGCGTTGGGGTTGTGCATGGTTGATTTGTCGTGGTGGCTTTTGCCCTTAATCCAAATACTGTTCATCATTGGTGTGAAAGCATTATTAATGTCAAAGTATCATTGACGTAAAGCACTTTAATTAATAATAAGATGCCGAGTATTTTACAGTTCTTTCTTTAACCGTTTATAACGACCTGGATAATTAGAATCTAAAAATCCCAGTGCAAAGGGCCAAGTAATATCGGCATATTCGAAAAATGCCCCATCTCATAGGTACTCAATCAACAAATCGGACTCAGGCCAAGGGAAAGATCAAACGCCCTCTTGTCCATATGAGACTATAAGCAGGATTCTCACCAGTGTATGGCCCACGCGTTAGTAGCCACCACAATGTTCAAATTCGAAGCCGCATTTTCCGAGAGAACCCAGTCAACAACACTCTAGTGGGACCAATTCTGCCAGCTTCTTAATCGAATCCCCTGTCTCATTTTCTTGAGAAGTGACGGCAAGGTACTTGAATTAAAACGAAAATAGCAAGGCCGGTGACTTGAAAGCAGTGCGGCGTCCCCTCCACCGCTCGGGGGACTTTCGCGAGCACCCACACAATCAAGGGGCCCAAGATTTTGGTTTCAGCCGCCAAATGAATACAAGTTCAATTGCTCATCATTCATCAAACAAACAAGCATCCACCACGACTTCTTATTTTGGTTTTAATTAATACGTCGTCAGCTCTGGCGTGCCCGCGGCGCGGGGGAAGGAGAACTTTGTCTCAACAAAGACCTTCTGCATCGAGTCCTCCTTGGCGTCGAACTTGTAGTAGACCTTGTCGAGGTCCTCCAGACGGACGCGGTGGGAGAGCATCTGCGTGGGGTCCAGCTCGCCCGTCCTGATCTTTTGCAGGAGCTCCTCCCAGTACTTGTGCACAGGCGCTTGGCCGTTGCCGATGAGCCGGATTCCACGCTGCATCATCGAGCCAATGTTGAAGTGGTTTGTCTACACCTGTGTCAGCATTGCAGCTCCGAGCCTGCTGGGAAGTGGCTAGGGGAGGGAACCCACGTATCCGACATATACGCCCGTGATGCCTGCGCGGCCGTAGTTGCGCACGCCCTCGATCATCTCGTTGAGAATCTCGCTCGTGTCCGTCTCGGCGCCGAGCTGCATCTCGAGCCAGTGCATCCAACCCTTGGCGTACTCCCCCGCGGCACACTCGATGGCCACGTCGGGGCCCCGACCGCCGCACAGCTCCTTGAGGCGGCTGACAACGGTTTCCTTGTTGGTGACGCCGAAGCTGAGCTTCTTGAAGTCGACTAGCACGAGCTTGTCCTTGTGCTCAGCAGGCCACCGGCTCTCGAGGAAAGACAGGCGCGGCTCGGTGTCAACATAAATGACCTTGCTCGCGCCCTCGCCCAGGGCGTATATGCCAGCCATCTGGCCGATGGGCCCTCCACCAAAGATGGCGACCTCGTCTTTCGGGTACACGGTAGTATCCTTGACGGCGTTGTATGCGGTCGGCAGCACGTCCGAGAGAAATAGCGCTGCGACGTCCAGGCGTGTTAGCAGTTGGCTCGCGCGGATTGACTTGGTCACGGAGGCGGAGATACTTGCCCTTCTCGTCGGGGACGTCATCGGGGATCTCGAGAAGATTGACGCTGGCAAGGGGTACGCGCACGTACTCTGCTTGGCCACCAGCGAAGCCACCGGTAAGATGTGAGTAGCCAAAGATGCCGGCTGTCCGCCCGCCATACATGGACTTGGCTGTGGTGTTTGAGTTTGTCACCTCACATTGCGAAGACAGCTTCTGCTTGCAGAAGAAACACTGCGAGACACGGACGGATTAGAGCTGCCGGCCGCCATGTGAACACGGATGATGGAAATGGAGATGTTCCCACCTCTCCGCAGGCAATCTGGAATGACACGACATAGCGGTTGCCAACCTTGACGTTCTTCACGGCAGGTCCAGCCCTCTCGACCACGCCACAGAATTCGTGCCCCAGAATGTCGCCCTTCTTCATCTGAAGAATGACACCTGTCGCACCATCGTCAGCATGTCTCTCTACAAGAAACTCGGTGCAAATGCGGGCTCATCATTACCGTGCAGCAGATGCAGATCACTCCCGCACACGGTGGTTCCCGTGACTTTCAAGATGACATCTCGGTCGTCGAGGACGGTGGGCTTGGCCACGTCGACTAATTGCATGAGACGAACGGGACCTGTGTGTCAGTAATCGCCGGCCACAAGAGGTCAAAGGTCAAGGTGCTGACGAACGGATTTCGACCTTCTGCTTTCCCTGCCAGACGAGCGCCTTCATGGTGGCACCCGGCTCGCCGATGCCCTCGTAGCTCGAGGCGTCCTGCCTAACGTGCTCTTCGCTATGGCCAATGGCTTTCTCGACGCCGTGAGCTGCTTGTGCTGCTGCCATGGTGGCGTGCCGCCGATTAACCATGTGTAGAATGTTTGCAGGGCAGCTGCTTGTTTTGTTTGTTTTGTTTTATTGACATCAAAAGTTGGGTTTGGCGATGTGGGAGGGCCTCTCTCCTTTTAACCAGCAAACAGCGCAGCCGTTGGCCCCTTGGCCTGGGAATTAGGTCCCCATGCCATTGGATGATAATGCGGACTCTCACCTCACTCTGGCACGCTACCTATGACGACTTCGACTTGTCATGGCCCCTTTTCTAAATCGTAGATCATTAGGGGCCTGGGTCCCTTTGTTGCTTCCGTGGTGACGTTTGGGGAATTGACGACGTCATAGGTAATGGGTAATAGTATGGGGTAATAGTATGGGGTAATAGTATGGGGTAATAGTATGGGGTAATAGTAGGGGTAATTACGAGCCCCATTCCTGAAATGTTGGGGGAATCTTCGGGGTAATTTCGAGAGAGGGTGAAATGCGGGTTGGCTGAACTTCAGGCAGGAGCTTCTGCAAGCGAGCATCCGGCATGAAGCAGCGAAACGAAAAATTAGCAGCAAATCCGAACACGGTTCTGCACAACCACGTCTAGAGCTTAATCTTAGTCTCCTTGATCACATCTTGCAGCCGCACAGGATGACACGCTAAGAGGGACGACCCGACGCGCTGGAGCCACTCAACAGGCGAATCGGAAGAATATCAAGTATGGCATGCAATGGCATGCATCCGTCTAGAAGTTTTGGCGCCGAACAGGGCTCAGACGCCGGCCTTCTGACTGCTCCGCAGGCAACCTGGGTAGAATCCTGGCACCAGTACTTTGAGAAGACATCCTCCACCCTGAAGGACAAGGGGTAGAACCGGGGAGAGATGTGGTCGTCTACGAGAGAGATCATGGCATTTACGGACGTAAGACAGCGCAAGAACCACACCGTCCCAGAGTCCCAGCTCTCGCGCATGATGGCAGCTAGCGCCGGTGGATGCCCCGGGGCTGGTGCGACTATAGCTTCTTCCTCTTCCAGCACGTCCATGAACTCGGGACAGACTTGGTCGAACTCGGCGAGATCGTCCCCTGCGAGCTGGTCAATACCCTGTCCCGTAAGCCAATATGGCACTGCAATCATTTCGGCGGGCAGGGCGCAGATCCACTCGAGGTCGATAAGGCAGGTGACGTTCCAGTCATTGTCGACAAAGATGTTGCTAGCGTGGAAGTCTGTAAGCTGGAGGCGGAAGGGCCCTCGGCGGCGCTCGCGCGTAACGTAGTGATGCGACAGGGTCCTGAGCATGGCGCGGGTGGTCATCTGGCTACGGCAGTCTGCAGTGTCGTAGACAGCGTTGCGGTTGGTGAGGAAGCTGCCGTCTCATGGAGGGCAAGCATATCGGCGACAAATAGCTCGGCGCAGGCGTACGTCTCGTCCCTGGGCATAGTACGCGGTGCGCCGTCGTCCTCTAGGATGGCCACGCAGCACACTAGCGGCCGGTCCGCTACCGTCACCGTACCATCGGGCCAGAAGCGGAATGAGCCGATCTAAGGCAGTGGGACGCGGGCCAACGATAGCATTATACGGGCCATGCCGCCAAACAGCCTCCCTCCGTCCCCGAGCCGGGTCACGGCGGTGCTCGACCCACGTGTCCGAGAGAGCATGCGCCCGATGTCGGGGCCGATGTGCTCGAGCAGCACATAGGCAGTCGGCAGGTGCAGGCCGGTTGGGGTTGGGTGTGCTGCGTAGCGCGACAGGATTGGGTGCCCGAGCAGAGCGCCGAGGCGACGCCGAATGGTGCGCCAGAGGCGGACGTAAAAGGCATGTGTACCTCATGGGTGAAGCAGCGACGATCGGAGACGCTAAAGCCACAGGTGGGGTATGCGGGCGTCGGGGCACTAGTGCTGCATCCAAACGTACGTAGCCACCTCGCAGCCTAGCTTCTCGCCAACGGTGCCAGGGTAGGTGTGCTTGGCGAGCTTGTGTGGCATGGGGCAGCGGAAAATAAACCTGGCGCGACGGGCGCGACGGGCGCGTCGCGGCTGCACCACGTCGACGGGCACGCACATGTTGAAGCCGCCGCGGATCCATCGGTCCACCGGCGCGACGGTGCACGTGTCGCCATGGGCGAGCCCCAGGTGGTGGCGGACGAGAGCCTCGATGGTGGTCCGGCGGTCCCAGAGCACCTGAGAGAGTTCCTTGGCGGCTGCGCGGTGGGCCACCAGCCTGATGATGTCGCGTCCTTTTTGAGCGCCGAGTCAAACGTGATAGGTCCCCGGTGGTCCAGCTCGAGCGTGGCAGGCATCGCTCAATATCATTAATGCTCGCTCTGGTCAGGACGGCAGCGACCGGCTAGTGTTATGCGACGCGCGACGCGAGGCGACGCGAGCGCGGCATGATTAGGTTGACTTCTTATTCGCTCGTTGCCGCTTCAAGGTTTGAAGGGTTGGAGGATGAAGTTTAGGGAGCCGATTGTTTTTACGAACGTGTGAATTACTGAAACGGCCACACTTGGCGCGCAGCTCCACCTTTGTCGTTCGAAACGTTACGGTAGCGTAATTACATCAGGACCTCAGTGGAATACACGATCGCAATGCCGGGAATACGGAATAATTACGCCGCCACGGGCACAGGCCAGCCGAATTTCTCCATGGAGACTGGGCGGGATCAGGCGGGGTCAAGCTAAACGACACCCGCGGTGCATCTACAGATTAGGAGATTTGAAAGGCCCACTTCATTCCGAGGGAAAGCGCTCCGTTACTCTCATCCACAGCTGAGACTAAAAAAACATACTGTGGTTCATTTCGTGCCAAGGCCGCCTGGGGTTGATGATTTGGAAGTCGAACTGGCGAAGCAACTATCGGTTGGCGCAGCCTTCGGTTAGCAATCCCCCCAACTTGCAACCTACAATTCTCGGAGAAGGGGACACATCCTCGACGTATATATTGTTGAGCTCGAGGAAGGCGACAGGCTTTCCCAGATATCCCCACACATCCCCACCGGCCGTGGCCAAACACGAGCTCTGTTGTCTGCACCATGCGCTGCCGCGACACGGGATCCGCATTGAGCCACCGCTCGGGCCGGAAGACGTCGACGTCATCACTGAATATGTCCCTTCGGCGCTGCATGGCAAGCGTGTTGTGGGCGACACGGGTGCCGCCGGGAACGAAGAGCCCGTTGATGGTGTCGCCTCCGGGCGGAACCTCTTTCATTACCAGCCCCGAAAACGGAATCTGCATGCGCAGGCCCTCGTAGGTGACGGCCTATCATAGCTTTAAAATCTGCACGAATAAATATCTTACCCATTTCGCACGTACCTGCAGATACTCCATCTTCTCGCCCTCGTCGGCCGTGACAGGGCTAGAGATGCGGCTCTCGGCTGCCGCGACATCAATCTCCTGCTGGAGCCGACCGTAGGCGCGAGATGAGGCAAGGAATAAAAGGGTCGCCCGAATCGCTGTCGCGGTCGTGTCAGAGCCGGCGATGATCTGGAAGGGCACCTCGATTTCGCACTCTCGCCGCGTCACGCCGCGCCGCAAGAATGCCCCGAGCTTGTCCCTGGCATCCTTTTCGCTGTCGGGGGCTGCCAGCCGCGAGGCGACAGCTTGCTCAGCGACAGTGCGAATCCGCACGAATATGCAATGGTCAGCCAGTGTTTATGGAAGGCGGTAAGCTGCAAAGTTCCATCTCCATAGCCCCTATTTCCGGCAGCCAAGATAATTGGCTACACGGAGTTGATATCATGATTAGGTACGGATTGTAAATCATTTATCCTAAATCATTGGACCAAGACTTGTTGTGTTTGCAACCACCGACTGATTGAGGGAAAGAACAATTTAGAGGTGCTCTTACCAGAACCAAGGTCAGAAGGGCCACACTTGCCCAATTCCGGCACCAAATTCTGCTTGATTCCAAGGGTAGAGGCAATCAAGGGGACTTCTCATGTGTAGTCGCCGGATTCCGGGGTTTGTATCACAAGAACCGTGCTTCTGCTAGTGCTGACCGGGACGATGGCTCTTATGAACGCTTTGGGTAAGAATTACTGAAACGGCCACCCATTCTGCTGCTCTGTTCTCTCTTCACGATCTCGTGGCTGTCCGGTGTGTCGGGAATAGCTCCATGTTGGATGCTGTAATGGATACTCTGACGCTCTTTTCGACAGCTGTTGTTTACCTCTCATTATTATTTGTTCTCACTTATTACCTAAGCTACCGTCCCTTCTTTAGAAAATCAAGCAGTAGTGGGTATCTACCAGTAACTATAGTTTGAGCCATAGTTAACTAGGCATTTTACGTTTTGAGGCTGCTTTCAGTGACACACAAGTCAATTAATGTAAAATCCGGAAGATTTCTTGCACAGTATTAAAAGGAAAAGCTTGAATATCCAACGATCCGGGGCATTTGAATTCGTCGTGTCCGCAATTCTCAGGTACCTGACCGGACGCTAGTTACTGGCCTATCTTCTCTTTTCAGACAGGAAGAGGGCTAGATTCCCGCACGTCAGGAGAGACACACTGCATCGCCGTACGTGGGATATATATGTCGCCCCCGTCAAACAGCCAATACGAGGATTGAGATTCGGCCATGTTCGCATTTCTTCATTGCAACGCAAAGATTGCAATGGCATTATGGCGGACTGCAATCGGTCGCTAGAATCAGGAAATTTGGTGGCAGTCGCATTTTCGAATCGCCTCGTGTGGTCCATGATCCTACGTACCGTGTAGATGAGTATCCTCTTGGGAATCTAGCGGAAATGGTAGGTTTATTGCTGGGCGTGCTGCGCCTTTAGGTTCATATGTAGTTCGATGTTTTCTGGCGGGAAAGGAAGCCGTTGTGGAACCCAGGCAACAGCTAGAAGGATTTTTATCATTTATGCAAGCGGTCCGGCTCCCGTTTGGGAAAGGCGCACACAGCCCCGGGAGACGTTAGGTCCAGTTGGTTGCATGTTCAATTTAGATACAGTCGTTCGGCAGCCCGGGACGGCCCCAAACTATGGCTGTAATTCCGGCTCAATAGCTCTGAAATAATGCCCCTTTCAGTCATGGACTAGAACAGCCAAACACGCGGTCTCCCGTCATTTAGCGCATATCTACCTTGGTATATATAGAGATACATGGTCGTCAGAGACGACCGGGCCGTGGTGGTCTCTCTTTTCCTAGCGTGTCGTTGACAACCGCTTGATCTCCAGTGACCCTGAAGTCCAAATCGCCATGTCTTCACAGCGTCTCTCGTTTATCTTGGCTTTGCTCCCGGCTTGGGCCGCTGCGCTAAACTCTCACGGTTACAAAGATGTTGCCAGTGGACAATTTAGTGGTCGCGATCTCATCGCCGGCTGCACTTTTGCCGTAACCGCGGGACCAAGCGATAGCTGCGCAACTCTTGCCGGAGCATGGGGCCTCAACGTGGCAGGACTTCGGGCTCTGAATCCTACACTCACTACCTGCCCCAGGCTTGTGGCCGGTCAATCGTACTGCGTTCAAGGTTCCACTCCAACCAATACACCACCTGGCCCGTCGCCGCCGATGACGACGACGCCGATGACGACGACGCCGATGACGACGACGACCACGACGACGACGTCGGCTGCCCCACTCCAACCTACACAGTCGGGGCTAGCAGCAAATTGTGATACCTTCTATCTTGTCAAGACCGGCGACACTTGCGATGCAATTGCACGCAAGTATTCGATTTCGTTGTCTGACTTGTAAGCAACACACCAAGCTCCCCTCCTTCTAGAACGCTGCCCGAAGTCGATATGAAACTAATGTCTTCCTTTTCTCGACATAGCTACAAATGGAATCCGGCCGTCGGTACTAGTAAGCAAGGTCTCAGAATATCTGATCCAGCCCTTCCGTTTCCCAGTATTATCCAAACTGACACGGAGCAGGCTGCAACAACATGTGGGCAGACTACTACGTCTGTGTCGGCACCCCGGGTAGCACGCACACGTCGCCTGCGCCTTCGCCCACGCCAACAGGGCCCCAGCCACAGATGCCAGGCATCACGCCCGGCTGCAAAAAGTACTACCAGGTCAAGAGCGGCGATACCTGCTTCGCCATCGAACAGGCCAACAGCATCAGCCTCGCTCAAATCCTGGCATGGAACAGCAATCTCAACAGCGGCTGCACTAACCTGTGGCTGGGATACTACATTTGCACTGCAGCCTAATTATCGGCCCGAGTTTGGCAAAGCACGGGTCCGAAGCAAATAGTGAAATAGTGGCATCAAACTATTAGCATGTGTATTGGAGATAATGGCCCGTTTTGGGGGTCAAATATAATATAATCGCGGATCACTTGTTGTTAATTCCTATGAAAGACCATTACCTTCAAGTTGTCGCACTATAGGAGCAATTAAATGCAAGGCTATTCATAGTTGAGTGTGCGGATTTTTGACAGAAGAGTTGTTTCATTCGAGCATTGTCAGGTATAAAAATATCATAATTAGACCACTGACTAAAGGGATGCCTAGGGAACTATATCGAAAGCCACCAAGATTCATTACTAAATAAACATTGCGTGCCATTGACCTGGCTAACATTGCGCACACTTCGGTACCCAGCGGGGAGGGTCGAGGTTAAATAGATGCGATCAACGACGTCTGCCCTCGACGATTGCCCGGCACTCCTTGGCATGCTCCATGGCCTGGCGCTGGTGCTCGGCCGTAGCACCGCTCTCTTGTCCCTCTTTGATCCGCCTCTGCAAATCCTTGAAGCCGACCTTGTTTCTCACCGTAGTCGGCGGGACGAATGCTGGCGGCGCCACTGCGTTGGGCCAAGGATGCTGGGGAAGAACGTCTGGGGTTTTCGGCGGGCTCCGGTTCTGGAACGTAGGAGGACGACCCGTCGGCTGCCGACTAGGGCCCGGGACCGGATCACCGCTGTTTGCCTGGTTCACACTAAAAGGGTTATAGGCGGCCGTGTTTGTGATGCCGTAGACCTGCCGCACACCCAGGTCAGCGATCTCCCGCTTCTTCTTCTCCTCAAGGAGCCGCCGCCTAATCTTACGCCTCCAGCAGCAGCACGTAATAGTGATGGCGAGGAATATAATTACCGCCAAGATGCTCAGCACGATAACGAGAATCTGGGTCGTGTTCATTTTGCCCCATTTGTCTGGGACGTCTGGCACGTCTGACATGTGCGGCATATGCGGCAGTTCCAAGTCGTCATCGTGGTCATCTCTGGCATATACAGGCAAGGCCACGGCAGGAGCCTCATCAACGGTACGGGTTGCTTTAATGTGCACCCGCGGGCCTTCAGTTCCTATAGGAGAGGCCGTCGCATGGCGAAAAACACTATGCAGAACGGCCCCAGCCAGTACAATCCCGGGATACATTCAAAAAAATAGGCCGCAACCAGTAGCAGTTGTTTCGTGGTAACTCTATGGTCCGTAGCAAGCCTAGAAGAAAAGATATGGAGATAATTTCAATCGTTCTGAAGACCTCACAGGCATGAGTTTTTATACTCCACAGCTTCATCAATGGCCAAAGACGCTGTAGTATATTACCTATAACAATGGCTATCAAGACGTTGGGTTGGTAATTAATATTTACGCCTTTCTGAACAAAGAGATTGCATCCTGGCTATTTATGATTTAAATTTACTTGCTGCGGGTCCCGGGTGACAAAGAAGGGTACTAGGAAATTGGCCTCTTTGTTGCCCGCAGTACGGATGCTTGTTCAGCTATAGGGAGAGAGGAATTTGATTCCTCTTCAATTCACGGCTTTATTTCTTCTAATTAGCCCTGGGGGAAATCCTTATGCAACCATGGATCCTTGAGCAGTTCCCTCGCCGTCATTCGGTCTTCGGGGCGCCAAGCTATCATTTTCCGGACAAAGTCGATGAACCTGCGTTTTCCCTCGCCGCTAACGTGGTTTAAGGTATTTTCGAATGAAAAGGCTGCAGGGATGAGCTTGGGGTTTTTGAGGTTACCTGATGATGCTGATGAGCGGCGGAAGTTATTGACGATGCAAACAGCGGTTTCACGTACCGTCTGGGGTGTGAAACTTTGACGTCCGTCTACCAGCAGCTAGCAGATCACTGGGCGCTGGGCCCAAGAGAGCAGTGATATGGGTCAGGTGTGTCTGGTCATCGTACTCGCTGATTGGTTGGTCTCGAGACGGGTACTCAAACAGCTTGGTGCCCTCTAATGAACCCCAAAGCTGGGAAGGATGAAATATTAGAAGTGACTTCGATATAGCGAAGACGAGGGACATACCATGACACCAAGGCTCCACACGTCGGCGCTATACCCATAGCCGGCATCGAGTACCACCTCGGGCGCTCGGTATGTCTCGGCCTGGATGCAGCCTGTTTGTAGGACATCTCCTGTTACCGTGTTACGGAGAGGTCAAAATCGGTGATTTGCACAACGCCAGTCGCCACAGATGGCTGGGCATAGTTGTTCCGAGAAAGATAAATGGCGCGCCCGTGTATGTGCTTTTGCGGCAGCGGGTGGTCGTGCTCATCTCGAGCGTCGCGTTCCAGGATGGAGGGGTCTTCGACTTTGACCATGACATTGTCAGGCTTCAAGTCTATTTTCCGGTTAGCCAGGGTAATGTTACGTCTTTCTGTCAAATCAAATCCAAGTAGTTAGCTGCGCTGCCGTCTTACCAGCGTGAATGACGTGGCACTCTGTGTGCAGATAGTCCAAGCCTTGTAAAACCATCTGCACGACGATTTTCAGAATCTGTGGGGGGATGACGGCACCAGTGAACCGCCGACAGTACAGCTATAGCGGCTCTCGTAATGGATCAAAAACAAGGCGTTGGTGCTCCTCACGCTCGTCATCTACGACAAACGAGTCGACAAGCTTCCGAACAAAGTGCCAGCCTTCGTGTCGAGGGTTCGCCCGAGCAATATGCCCAAGAACGGCCAACTCGTCTTTGGCCAGTTTCTTGGCTGAACTGTGTCTAGCTGTATTTATCTTGGTTGACGTATTGCTCCTGAAACCATCGCCAGCTGAGGCGCACAGCAATTAGACGAGAGTAAAAGCAAAGCACGGTAGGGAAAGGAAATGGGAGACAAACGATGCAACCGGACAACAGAGACTGAGCACCGAAAAGCTTGGCTTACTTATCTCCAACCTACGACAAAACCTCGATATTCTCGAAGCGGAGAAAAAAAAATAGGCTCTCTGATGTAACCTCTCATTCCCGATCGACATCCTCAAGCTCCGGCGGTCCACCGGTCACAACGGGCTCCACGCCCGCGACGGCTACAGCGCTCGAGAACAGTGAGATGCGCCTGGGTTTGCCCACGTCGACTCAGTAGGGCGAGCATCACTAACAAGTCGCTCGGCTACCAGTACGCGACAGCCATTGATCAACAGGTCATACCGCTGCCAGGTGTGGGCAGTTCAGTGAGATTCAGCGACACTCGGGCGCGCACAGTCGTAACTGTGACTAGTATCGATCGCGTGAATCCTAACTGGAAACCAGTCTCCAGGAGGATCTAGATTAGTATTTCTCCCCCATCCATCGTAATGTCCCCAGGCTGACAAACGCAATTATAGCAAATGCGAAGAAAGCGTTCCAGCTACTAGCGTTCCTGCTGCCAATAGCTAACAAAAATCCCTTCTCAGTTGAGCACTTCTGCCGATATATAGTGTCAGCTCCTGATATGGTATTTTAGAAAGTCAAGTGGCTTGGCAAGTATTCGTATATTACAACCCCCTACTATCAGGGTATCAACTTCGACGCCTCTTCCACGTGGCTCGAGGAGAAACTGCACTTGGAGCAGAACGTGTCTTCATATTCCTCGGCGTCTTCGATATTTTGCCAATGGATTCGCGAGGAATATAAAGTTTCTGGTATGAATGGTCTGGGTCAGCCCGAGTTCTCCGATAATGTGTTTTGGTGGTCTTATGGCAAGCGTGGGGGCCCTGACCCAAACTTGGGTGAGGGCACAGTTTGGCCAATCGCTATTGGGAACATAACTGTTAGGTGGGTAAAGCCAGGTAGTTTCATGCAATATCTTGGCTGAGAGAAGAACTTTATGTCCTATGGACAAACCTAACGTCTGGCCCGCCATCATCGCCAGGTGCAAGAATGAAAGCGCTCGTTGTAATATACAAACATTCACCAGCCTCCGATTTATTCTCTCCTCCTGTTACCAACAGCTGACCACCCAGCATAAGCATTCCACGCCGTCCTTCAAAATTGATGATGGCTGCGACATGGTCTTTCTCGTCTATATCGATATAAAATTCACCCTGAAAAATCAGCCTCAGCTTCAAAGCCTAGGACCCTGGGTTCTTACCAAGCCTACTTTCTCTCTCACCGCATCAAGAATCTGACTCTCGCTCCAACCTCGGATGTCTGTCTCGCTCATTGCGTCTCTTATGTGTCGTAACGGCGAGGTACTAATTGGCGTTTGCGCGATTTGCGCCCGACTTGCTATCCCCGCGGCGGGGTATTGCGACCGTACTCGGCATTTTGGCGGCGGATTAGTCCCATTGTAAGTTGGTGGGGATGGAAACCGCTGTGTCAGGTGACCGCCGGGTCTGCCCGGAGGCAATTTCGCAGAGTGTCGGTCATCGTAAGTAGGTTGTTCGCGGTTGATTGAGGGGAAGGAGCGCTGGAGGAGACCTGGGGCGGGTCGCAATACTTATCTGCACGATAAGGGGCAGAGCCTTATTGCGAGGGGCAAATTGCCAGAAGTACCCGACGTCACTGCAGGTCTTTGCTCACGGCTCAAGTAACGCGAAGCTCAGTGATACACGCCTGCCGGGTTTCTGAGACCCTGAAAGCCGGGGCCAGCAGCGGCCCCGCAGCCGAAACCACGCGAAATCGGACTCGAAACGAGCTGCTGTTTCTCAGCTCCATTGCCTGAGTACCCGCCAACACTCGAACTAGAGTAAGGCCTGGCTGATGGAGAGGTTGGACGATTGGTCAACATCGGTTGCATGTGTCGGAAGTGCCTAGGGTGTGCAGAACTGGTGGTTGGGTGGGATTGCCTACAACGACATTCCTCGGTCGAGCACGCATGGCCCACTCCATGGTGAAAATGAGACAAGAAGTCTCCTGTCTCAAATTCAGTATAGCGTGGAAGTCTGGCCCAGCCCAGCCCAGCGCACTCCTATTTTCCCACTAGGGTAGTGGGAAAATGGCAACCCGCGATGCGATTCCGGACAGCCCAAGAGTCTATATTATCTATTATAGTACTGAAAGAGGGGCCAGCTCCGTGCGTACATGCACTGGCTCCAGCTTGGCGGCCCAGGCCCGAGAAAGGTAGATTCTTTCATTATAATCCTTTTCTTTAATAATTATGGCCGCTGAAAGTATAGGTAGTAATAATAGTAGATGGTAATTTCTGGCTCGCATCTCTTACACGCTACACGGGCGGCCACCAAGCAAGCTATCGCGACGGCAGAGCAAAATACCAAGACGTGGTCACGAGCGCCAGTGACTCCAAGCCATAGGCGTCTAGTTATAAGTGACTTCAAGATAAGGGTTATATAGATGGCTCCGTAGTATAAACGACTCCAAGCTATGGGCGCGTCTCCCAAGATGCAACCAACGGTATGGGTATAGTTTGTTAGACTTTCTGTCACGAAGGAGAGGATTCGACTGGCATAACACGCAGTATAACCGTAACCTGTATTGTGGAATCTAAAGCTAAGAAGGAAAAGGAAGGTGTTGCGGGGAGCGGGCAAGGCGCGGGGTTCTAGGTATGGTGCGGACCACGTGATAGGTACGCACAGACTACACTCCAGCACTACGTCATTGACACCACCACGGCACCCGCCGTGACTGTCACGGCGCGCAACGGCCGTAGCACACTATAACCCACTACAGGTTGCAAGTCGACGACTTGCAATTCTGGCATCCTTTTGGGGGTTCTAGCGCAGCGGTAGTGGGTGCTGTGAGCTGGCGCCGTCACAGTGACAGGTATATGGGAAATAATTTCAGCAGAACAATAATAGTACCTAGTGCTGGCTTCACACATGTGGTCGCTATTATCGTGAAAATCGAGCTGCTAAAGGTTAGACTTTAGGGAAATTATCTACTTCCCCTGTTATGGGCTTAGTTGGACTCTCGGACCCCCGACCTCTCCAATACTGCCACACTATAGAGATAATGAGCTTGACGAGGTCTGTTACAATCTGGACAACAGGTCCACGGAGCTAGGCCCGGCCTAGGATTGTGGGGGTCTGGACGGCAGGTAGGAGATGACAGGAGACAAGGAGTACCGTGCACAGATTGCGAAAGACAGGCTTTCAACACACAACCAATGTATGCTTAACCAGATGCATTGATAGCTGCAGAACCGTTCTCTAGAGAGAGCGTGCTGCTAGCTCTTATATAGAACTATGAGCAACCAATCAGAGTTCCTGCCTTACATGCTCAGTCGTGCTCAGTCCTAGACGCACTGATCCCTACTGAGCTCCCTGCTCAGTGCGCTCAGTGGGTCTCGGCACTGATCCTACTGAGCTCAGCCATGCTCAGTGCACCTTGGCAATGGCCCCACTGAGCACTCCCTAATTGGATGCACCTTCTCTTAGCGAGAGCCCCACCCTAAGTGCCGTTCCAGCCAATCCGCAGCGGGCGGGCAACGCCCTCTGCACCTTTGAACCAGGATCGTAACAAGGTCAGTTTCGTCTCGGTCTTGGCCGCGCGCGTACTCGCCGCCAATATCCACAAAATAGAATGTCGACTATCACGGCTCAGTCAACGTAAAGAGACAGGGCTGCAGTAATCATCGCTGAATTCGTAGAATCTAAAGATGAAGAAGGAAGCTATGACGGGGACCGCGCAGGGCGCGGGGAAATGGGTAGTTGTGGGCCACGTGATACGTCAGGCACAGACCACACTCCAAACAGGAGCCTGTCCAGGCCATGCCGTGACATCGACCTGATAACCTTCCTAAGCAATCTTCCCTTGACCTCTTCCAATTATATGAATTTCCAATTATATGAATATCGCTAATGAAGTCAATACCTAATTGGAGCTAGCTTCCGGGATAACTACCGCCGTGGGATGGTGTCGAGGACGGCTTCCTCGAAACTGGTAAGTAGGACGGGCGAGCGACGGTGGGCGGTGCTGACGGGGGGCGGTGCTGACGGGGGGCGGTGCTGACGGGGGGCAGGGAGCGGGCCGCGGAGTCGGTGAGAATCATGCACGTATTCGATATTGCAATACAACAAACAACAAGACAACTCAACGCCCCTTCCCCCCGAATCGGCGTTGCTTTGGCGGATACTAGTCAATAGGCCTCGGTCGCCCAAACTCGGGAGCCTCAGCTGTTCCGGAGACGTCAAACAGACCCGTACGTAATCAGAATTACCGCTTCTCAGTTTTCGCTGCTGCCCCTAGTCTATTTGTTAGGGTCTATGAAAGGTGCGCTAGCCGCCGCCAGTCTATCTCTCGAGTGGCTTCTCACGAACGACGAACCGTGACGGAATGGCAAGCGATCTCCGTAAATGGCCGAGATAGGGAGTGTGGCGTCAGGATCCCTGTATACGATTTTTGAAAAATCGTATATAGGGGTCCTGCTCCGGCCATCTGGATGACCGAGGCCCAGCTGGCCCGTCGCGGTGAAGAAGAGCCGCCTACCTTTGCAAACTCGGGCAGCGGCCTCGCGGAAGCGGTCAGAGTCACCCCTCTGTACAACAGCCGTACTAAAATAAGCTGCTACCGAATCAGGAAGAAATTGCTTAGCAAAGGCAGCAAAATCACACCGGTGGCCATCCAAGTCCGTGATCCACTGGCTGAACCACGTCTTGCCGCCTGTTAAAGTAGACACTAGGCGGGTCTGCCGCCGAGGCCCGCGGAAGAAAGGGCGTAGCTCGCGTTTAGTGAAATCCCAGGGGAGTGGCGGTGGTAGCGAACTGCTACCCGCGCCGCCTACCGGTGCTACGGTGTCGGGAACCAAGGGAAGAACCTGCGAAACCACGCCGACCGAGATCCCTCTTAGCATGATGACAAAGCTGGAAACTACCCGGCACGTAAAATCCTCGTCGGCCGAGGCAGGAAAGACCGGATCTCTTTTAAAGGAGGCAAGTGAGCGCGTGTAATCTCGATCAAGCTGCGGTATCCAGGTACCACAGCTCGATGTTAGACTGAAGCCGTGTTGGACGCTTGAGAGTAGCGTTAAGGAGGTATCCGACCGGAGTGCCTTGTGTGCGTAATCGCGATAGACGGTTTGCGGGGGCAACGAGTAATCAGGCTCCACAAATAACTGGCCATTGTCGGGATCCGAGTCAGTAGCGGGAAGGCCCAAGAGCCCGAATATCCGATCTCTCGGATCCGTCGCCTGGAAATGTCGCGTCATTGCGACTAGGTGAGAAAAAGAAAGCATTAGTGGGCGCATATCCAGTTCGGCCTGGGAGATCCGGTACATCAGGTATGCGTTGGACACACCGCTCATACCGAAGTGTTTCAGTATGACCTGGTAGTAATTGGCCTGGATGCTTCCTGCCGCAATGCCGACCCATCTCCATACAATTTCGCAGTCACCCCAGATCACCAAGGCTGAGGACGCTAAAGCAATCTCTTGAATGCACCAGACACGGTAGAACCAGGCGTTGTTGAACAGACAGGCTACGGTATTCCACAGCGGGGAGTCTAGAGGCGGGAGGCACCCATGGCCGGGGCGAGAAGGGTCGGTACCGGAATGGTAAGTCGGCTCGGTAACGGTGACTCCACTCAAGCCAGTGCCTGCAACAATCCCGCAGACCACTGAAAATGCTACGCCGGCCTTATGTGTGAGATCCTCGCCTAGCCAGACGAGAACCTGGGTAGCGTGCTTGTAAATCATACGCATTAGGCGCACTTGATTGCTCCTTTCGTCGACATCATTCTAGTTGATGCAGATTGCATCAGCCCAGACGTATCTAGGTGTGCTGAAGAGCCGCAGACGACGCAGTCCATCGGCAAGATTCTGGGCAATGCGAATGGGCCCGCTAGGGCTCGGTATAGCGGTAAACTTAGGCTTAGTTCCCCAGACATACGATATCGCCTCGTATGAGTAAGTTGCTATAGCCTTGTTACTTCAAGTTGGATCTCCAACGGACCGTCGGCCGCGGGATCAATTCGTAGGAGGCGAATCGAGTCCCGATATAGCAGCTTAGTATATATAGCAGCTCCCGCCGTTGAAGTTGTTGAGGTTTGGTCTGGTATTAGTAGGTCGGTAGCACTTAGGTCGTATAGCCACCGTGCTGTCTGGGTTGATACACTCTGGAGGCCTATTTAGTTTTTAGTACAAATCTAAGCTGGCCGTAAATAGGTCGTAAGGCTTACTCTCCAGACATAGAGGACACTTGCCCTCTGCTCCCGCAAGGCAGGACAAATGCTCAGGCTTGCGAGTATATTGACTAGTAAATAGCTTGCTATAGCTACGAAGCGAGCCGGAGCCAATACTACCACACGTAGTAAAAGATAAATTAATAACTTAATACTCCGTGTGACGGCCCGCCTTACGCAGTAGGGATGTCAATGGTTGAAGGCAGTAACGAATGTAGATTTAAAGCCACGGAAGAGAGAGGAATCTATCGCGGGGTCCGCGCAGGGCGCGGAGAAATAGGTGGTAGTGTTCAGTGCGCACAGGCCTTAATTATAATGCAACTATGTGTGCGTTGCAGACGCGGAAAGAGCGTTCCTTATAGTAGTTTTTATTAGGTTGACAATGTGTGATATATATTAGCTAGCTAACTCTAGGAGGGGAAAATCCCCGTACTAAATGTGTGGGCGAGAACCCGTGCACGGGCCTACAGCCTATGCACCTACCAGCTAGGGCTAAGCCTCGTGTTACGAACCCCCGGTTCATACTGGGAGGGCTGCAGCTAGGGAGGCGGAATAACTAATAATTAGCAAGCAGGAGGACTGCGGGGCTGGGACTTATAGTTGCTCTGTCCTGGGCAACACAGACAAAGACCGACGTGTCCTGTGTCCGTCGGTAATAGACATTGAATCTGGCAGTGGGTTTCTCTCCATGACTAGCGACTTTGTCATCCTTTTAATCCATTGCCCTTTCGTCGTGGTCGATCCGACAACGCTGGCATTCTTCACCATGACAGGGTAAGGCAGAGATTTGGAAGACCCGGTTTTTTTAGCCCAGGAAGCTATATCAACAGTCCCTCTCCATAGTATTTCACCCTGCTCCGTAGTTAGTTTTCCAATGTCGGAGTTATGAGCCGACAAATTTGCCGCCCTTTCAATCTCATCGGTTTCGTCGTCGTCGTCGTTCTCGTTGTCCTCGTCGCCCTCGTCGTCCTCGTCGTCCTCGTTGTCCTCATCGTCCTCATTGTCCTCATCGTCTAATGTATTTGGTAACTCAAAAAGGGCGAGTTGCTCTAGGTGATTCCCAATGTGAGACTCGTACGTATAGCTGTCCTTGAGGTAGACCTCCAGACATAGAGGACACCTGCCCTCTGCCCCCGCAAGGCAGGACAAATGCTCAGGCTTGCGAGTCATTGATGTTGTCCACACCAATCTCCGTTGGATGGGAGGTTCGAATGTGTTGTTGAAACTCGCCAGCTGAGCTAAACCCGTCTGTACACCCCAACGAACAAGCCCAGGTTGTCCAATGCTCCCTCGTGTGCTTTGCTCAGTCCTTGCGGCGGGCGTACTGCTCGTGAGGCAAGTCGCACTCCAGAAAGAGGTATACATGTAGCCGTAGATCGCGGAAGACGTGTTTTCTGCGTCAACCTGATAGCGCCGTTGCATTCATGGCAAGGTTCTAGTTCAAAAAGAACATGATAGAAAATCACCTACTTCCAAGCGTGCCTAGAGTTTATTGACACTACCATGTAGCAAAAGGGACACATGAAGGGCCCATGAATGTACTCTTTGGGAGTGTGAGGGACTCGCAGCTCGTCCAGATTTGCTGTAGATAAGGCATAGGATGCTCCCGAGACCTCTGACTGATCGTCGTCAAGTTCGGGCGTGGCAAGACTCTCAATCCCTGTCGGAGTACTGAACTCCTTCAAATCGTTAGGCAAAGACGACGCGACGGTGGTTCTTTCACCGCCATCAGCATCCACCATGACGACATCTCCTGTCTCGGACTCAAGTTCCTGGCGAAGTCGACTGCTGTGCTCTTCCCGGTACTTGAAATACTTCCGGCGTTGGGTGAGAGCTACTCCCAGTCTCTTAGCAATGAGTGGATCGAGACCACTAAACTTGTGTTGCACATGCTGGATGTCCCCAGGCTCGTAGTGCTCAAGGGCCTGGGCTCCAATCCTTGACTTGAACACGTCATGGGAAGCTGGGTTGCTTATTGTCAAAGACAACCGAAGCAGACAGTCAACTACGCCGCCGATGTTGCCGAGGATTTGAGCAAGCTCGGACTCTGTAGAAGACTCGTCGTCGTCGTCTTCGTTAACCAAATAGCGTGCTATTTCGTCGTCAACTTCACTTGGCTGGCCTTCGCCTTGCGGGGACCCCTTTTCTAGCAGCGTATCTTGAGCTAGTGGAAGTCATTAGCCTATCATCAATCCAGCTTCGTTCAGTCGTGGGTTTACCTTCTCCTAGCAACTGGCACAGATCCCGCAGCAAGGAAACGACATGATTACGGAGTGAAGATGCGTCGCGGAGTCGATATTCCAGCGATCTAGACCCTGAAGGCCGGTGTGCACTCAAGCTTCCCACCCATAACTTAAATCTCGCCAGGTAGGAGCTCGCCGTCGATGCCGAGTCGGGTGTGTCATTTAGTGATGTGATGAGATATTTGAAGGACGGCAGGGCAGACTACTTCCTAGTCCGAGATCTCGAGACTGAGCACCAGATCCTCCAAAACACCTGCGAAACCCATCTCAAGGGAATTGCCCCGGACTCTAGACTTGACGAGCTGATAGAGAACCCCTTTTGCACTGATTGGAAAGGATTTGACGACCAAATCCGCCTCTGGCTGTGGCGGTCGCATAGTGCGTTCCAACAAAGACTGACGGAGATGATGCACGGTGCGACCAAGGAGCAGCAGCAGATGCTGGCAATCCAGGAAGACAGAAAGGTGTGGTTAGCCCTCCAGCTAGATTGGATCGCTGATGCTAACAGTGGGTGTCTCCAGAGCAGCTGACGGATGCTCGCTCCATCTAAACGAGATCAAACACCGCACCGGCTTTACACTCAAGAAGAAAGACTACACCAGCACCTTGACGAGAATCAAAGAGGGAAACTCGGTTTTACTCAAGCTCACCCAGCAGAACAATGAGCTGGAGCCCAGCAGGCGCTCTCGGTCTCAGGCCAAGGTGGCGCGACTCATCCGCCAGCTCTCCCGCAGCACAGCAGTCGGCTGCTACGGGCTCGTCGCGGACGTCGAGCACAAATTCGAGCTGTACCCCCAGCCAAATCAGCCAGAAGCCCGCTCATTCGTGACCCTTCGCCAAGTCCTCGAGGAGAGCGAGAAAGGCGGCCTCTCACCTCCCTTCGGCTACCCCGAGCAGCTGAAGCTAGCACTAGCTCTTTCCACCAGCGTCCTCCATCTCTACAACACGCCCTGGCTAGCGAGGATCGTGACTCTTGACGACGTCGTGTTTCTGCGGGAAACGTCCCTTAATTATCACAGC
Organism: Lasiosphaeria miniovina; assembly: GCF_030549165.1. Classification (NCBI taxonomy): domain Eukaryota; kingdom Fungi; phylum Ascomycota; class Sordariomycetes; order Sordariales; family Lasiosphaeriaceae; genus Lasiosphaeria; species Lasiosphaeria miniovina. The sequence goes on from NW_026848220.1 coordinate 126,267, forward strand.
GCGTACCAGCCATTCGTAGCTAAAGATTTCCCACCGCAACCCAACTCGCAGCCACAACAAATGCACCCTCCTCTCCCCGCGCGACTCAGGCCAGTGGACCTAACGGTTCTATCCCTCGGCACGCTGCTGATTCAAATAATCACGGGCCGGCGCATAGCAGACCTGGACTTCGACCTCGGCGGTAGTAGTGGCAGCGGGACCGACCTGAACTCGGTGCTATCCAAGAAAGAAGCAGCAAGCCAGCTGGCAGGCCCCGTTCTGCAGTGCGGCGGCATGAACTACGAGAGCGCGGCGCAGTGGTGCCTAGGCAGCATCCTCGGGGTGGCGGGTCTCGAGGACGACCACTTCTGCCAGGATTTCTACGAGGGAGTCGTTGCGCGGCTCGAGGGGGACAGCAGGATACAGCAGCAGTGAAGAACCCGGCAAATCTGACATGGTCACCTGTTTAGATTCGTCGTGGCTGGGAAAACATGGCGTGAATCACGGGGAAAGGTACAGACAAGATATTGGACAGTTCTTAACAACGATAATGTAAGTACTTATGTATGGTGAGTTTTGGTGCAAAAAGTCGTCGTCAATGGATACCATTGAAGGATAAACGGGGCAGATAGAAACACAATGTCACACCCCTGAAGCGATGCACAGTGACGTTTACATCTAGCCCAAACACTCTCTTTAATACTGCCTAAAGAGTGCAGGTCAGGACTTGAGAGGATTTATCCCTTTGTCTTTCGGCGTTTCGATCCCTGACAGGTAGGCCCTTGCAGTTCGGCCTACACTACATCCGACCTAGCAAGCCGGATCAGAAGGCTGTTGATGTCGTGCCCGCCACCTGTCCACTTCTGCACGTCGGCATGGGCCTGCTGGACGCTCCGGAACGCCTCGAGCAGGCGCTGCTTGTCCCGGGCGTCGGCCTCATCAACCGCAGACACGGATGCAGTAGCGGCAGGGTTGTACTGCCTCCAGGGGGTCTGGTCGGCCTCGCACGTCGTCCAGCGGCCGGCGAGGTAGTCCTTACCGTGGACGACGGGGGGCGGGGGCACCTTGCCATGCAGCACGTAGTCGCGCACGGCCAGGGCGGTGCACAGCGAGGCGGACGAGATGGTACAGTGGCCGTACGCCTTCTGCTCGAGCAGGCCGGCGTCCTTGAAGGCCAGTGCCATCTTGACGGCGGCGACGAGCGGTGTGACGGGGTCGTAGGTGTTGCTGAGGAACAGGATCGGAAACGCCGTCTCGATCTTGCTTCCCCTGACGGCCTGCAACAGTGTCGACTCCGACGCCACGCGGTGCGGCTTTGCAATGTCCCAGTTGTTGCACTGAAGCATAATCCCGGTCCAGATGTCGGCAAACTGCGACGTCTCTGCCACCGCCTCAAACTCGGATCTGATCTCGTCGAGCGTCATGTTGACCTGCGCATCACGTGGCAGAGCAAGGCAAGTTTTAGCATTCTCGCAGCCCAAGCGCGAAAGGAAAGGGGAGGCGGGGAAGGAGACGCACCGGCCGTATCTTGTCGCTGCACATGATGGCGCGCTGCGCATCGGTCAAGAGACCGGTCAAGGCGTTTCCAGGCAAGAGGCAGTGCAGCTGGGGATCCTGAAACAGCGCGGCGAGCTGCTCGTGCTGCCGCTCATAGAGGAAGTCCAAGAGGATGCCGAGAAGGGGGAAAAGCTGTGCGGGGCTGTACATAATGGAAAAGACGAGCGTCTTGATGAAGCTGGCGCGGATGATGACGGGGAAGAAGCTATCCGGGTGCGTGAAGGTGATGGGGTTGGCCGAGAGCCCGTCAAAGATGGAATAGTATCGGTGCTCGACGTCAGCCGAAGTATCCCCGTCGCGGTACAGCTTGCACTTGGTGCCGACCTCGGCGCAGAGGCGGAAGAACTCGCCCAGTATCTTGTCGGTGTCGACCAGGCTGTCTCGCCACATGGGCGTCGGGTACAGTTCGGCGTCAACCACACCGTCTAACAACAACCTCCCCACGCGATCAGGGAACATGGAAGCGAAGGTGGCGCCGAGGTAAGTGCCGTACGAAAATCCCCAGTAGACTAGTTTCCCCTTGGTCGGGTTCTCGGCAGCGGCCGCGTGCTGGTCTTTGTCGGCCCGTCGCTCCCACGCGTCAACGATGCTGATCATGTCGCGGGCGACGTGGGCCGTCGAGGCATGGCCAAAGATGCTCTGGCCGTCCAGCTGAGAGTCTTTTTCCCTGCACATGTCGTTGACGGCACGCTGGCCGGCTTCGAGGTACTTGAGGGCGATGTTGCTCGAGTTGACGCCGCCAAAGACAGCATTCATGTTTAACCACTCGAGCCGGTGTCCCAAGCCCTTGCCCGTATCTTCGGGACAGCCATCGCAGGGCGGCGGTGTGGCCCAGCAGTCGGCCTGCGGCGTCGTGTACCCGATACCGCGCGGGTCAAAGCCGATGATGGGCTGGTCCTCGCCGAAGATGGTCTGAAATTCCGGTGCTAGACTAAGAGCTAGAAGCACGCCCGAGCCACCTGGACCGCCGGGGTTGATGAGCATCGGTGACCTGACAGATGTGGTATTCGCATTCTTTGCCGGGAGGAGAAGCAGGGCGATGTGCACTTTGGGACTGATGCATGACTGGGCCTGCGGGTGGTTGTAGTCCAGCGGCACCGTAAGACGAGCGCATTGGAGTAAGGGGTTGATGAAGTCGTAGCACGGCTGCCATTCAAGCTCTGCGCTAGGCGTTATCTGCTGTTGTGTTAGTAGCGAACAGTATGTACCTGGGTATTATGCGCGGCTAGGTATGGTTGTAGGTAACAGGTCAACGAGAGAGAGAGCAACAGACCGAGACCCATGGGTTGAGGGGATCGTAGCTCGATGGCGGATCTGCATGGTCGACATAAGGAACCCTGGCATCCCAGAGGTGCGTTGTTCTGAAATGGCTAAAAACGATAAACAAGACGAGTGCAGTGGCGATCCCAAGTCGAGCCTTTGTCGAATGGCGCCGCGGTGCCACGGGACCTGCAGCTGGCGCTGTTTCGGGCTGGTCTCGGGATTCGACTCCCATGGCGTCAATTGTGGCACAAACTCCGTCACCGACGGTCGATACAACAATTTTGGGTAAAGGCGTTGAGGTTGGAGGTGAAACCGTGAAAGGATGCTGAGGGCAGCACGAGACGAGACGAGACTCCTCACAAAAAGAGACCAGCACCCCGCATCAACAGGGGCTTGGGGGAGCGTTATAAATTGCCGCTCCCGCAAGGCAGAAGGCAGAAGCATGGGCCGCGGTCCCGAGTAGACGCTGAGACGCGCGGACAGCAATCGAGTGGTTGCATTGCGGCACGCGGCACGCATCATGGGCTAGTTGGTCCGCTCCCTTCCAATTGCCACGCCGACCGCCATTAGGATCGTCAAACCATTTCAACGCCTACAGGGAAACTAAAACGCTACGCTTCAAGCACAAGAGGATATTATGCCAAGTTCCGAAGACCTAGGTCCAAAAGCCGGAGCGCCATTTCCAAGACCAGCCATAATTACCCGCCTGCTGGAGCCAAAAGAAACTTCAAATTCGTAACAAGGTAGGCCACATCAAGCTGCCAAAAACTTGTGTCCCTCCTGTTGGAATAGCCAGTCGTGATTCACATCAACCATAAAGTTCGTGATATTAAATTGCCCCGTGCTCGCCGCATGGGCATCTGCTCCGCACCCACTCGACGCGCCCTCAATGCTGGTGCTCAGGGACTTGACCCCGCCAAGGTCTGTTGCACCTGACCCGGCCCCAACAGGTAATCGGGGCACGTTGAAAAAGTCGAAGACGTCGAGATATTCAAGCTCATTCGGCGCCGGTGTCCTGACCGGCGTGACGCTCGCGACTCGGGTTTGCCAGCCAGTCCCGCCACCTTCACCGCCCGCCGCGCCGTGCCCGCCACCCAGGCCGGCCGGGGTGTGCCGCGGCTGGTGGCTAATAAGGAAGTCCAGATCGAAAGCGGTCCGCCGCATGTCAGCCAAGATCTTGACGCTGCTGGGCGTGACGCTTCCGCCTTGTCTCTCGCTCTCACGATGTTCGTCCAGCACACGGGTTAGCAGCTGCGAGTAGCGAGCAGCCACGGGCCAATAGCGGCCCATCTCGCCGAGCGTGTTGACAAAAAATGCTATTTCTGGGCTGAGCTTGCGCTCGACGGTGCTCCCGTGTACCAGCAGCACCCGGGCTGCAACCCACAGCGTGAAGGCAAACGGCGGCCCAAGCTTCGGCAACAAACCATGAGCAACGACGAATTCTCCCAGCGCCGCAATGTTTTCTACGGCGCGGTGACATCTCTGCGACGCGCTGTAGCTCGGGGTGAAGATGGGCGACCGCGTCGTTGGGTACGCCGCCGACGAGTGCAGCCGGATCATGGCCGTATGGTACGTGGCGTGCAGCATAACCCACCCGCAATTGAGCGTCTTGCTAGCCCCGGGCTGGAACATTTTGGACATGTTGCCATGTTCGTTGGGCAGCGCACACTTCCACGTCGTCAGCATCGAGTCAAGCTCCCTGTAGCGCATTTGCCACGTCTCCACGTCTGATAGAGCGCTGATGTCGACGGGCCGCTTCAGGAACTTGTGGATCTTGGACAAGATCCCTAGAATCTCGATGTAGTAGCTAAAGGCACCTAGGTTTTCTGGCCTGTCGACATCGTACTCTGGTGGACTGCCGTTGACACTGCCACTCTGTCCTTCAGGCTTGCTCTCGTCGGCGCGGAACCACCGTGTATCGACCTTCTCGTTCTTGACCCAGAGGTCATCGCGGCATGGGAGTATGCGGTCGATCTCGCGGTCGTCCAGCGCAAACTCAAAGGCCGTTGCGATGGTGGCATAGCGGTCTAGGAGGTAAACCATCCAAAAAAGCCGTCTCCGTGACTCTTCCTCGATGAAGTCGCGCGGTTCGGGAAGAATCATGGCGCGAAGCGTGTATATTGACGTGTAGTACGGCGAGACCGAAAACGAATTGCTCTCCACCGCCAGCCCAAGTTGAACAACGGAGCGCGTGATCAACGCCATGATGTTCCATCCAGGTGGGCCGTTACTGCTACCACACAAGTCCAGGGCGAGGATGACGAGGGCCTGCAACGCTTTGACGGACGAATGTTCCATGCCGTACAGGAGAACGCGTTGCTTAGATACGTCGTGGAATCGACGCCTGCTTTCCTCTGTGAGTCTTGCGTCTGTCGAGTATCGAAGACTGGTCGCCACGACGGCGTGCAGCAGTATTTTATCCGTCTCGTCAATCCTCGAAGGCCCGAATAACGATTCGAGAGTGGATTTGCGGTGCAAGATTGGACACCAAGTGTTGATGTGCTTGAAGTAGAGATCAACCAGGCCGTACAGGAGGTCGTATGGGGGAAGTTCCTCGTCGGCAGCCATCTGGCTCTGACTCTGCGCATTGCTCGCAGTCGGCGACTGTAGCAGCTGTCCTACGCTCGGGACAGTACCGTAATACTCCTGGGCTGCCGCGCTAGGCTGGCTTACTGACTGGGCGCGGTGTTGCGGGGAAATACCCGCCCTGTTCCGGTAGCTGTCCTGTATCTCCGGTGTAAGTGGAGGCAAAGTAAATTCGATCGGCGCCAACGGCTTCTGCAGGAACAGAGCGGTCTCGGCCTGAGGCGTCCGAATCGTCTCGCCGCCAGACCGTGAGAATATCGACGGTGGGCCTAGCTCTCGAGGCGTGCCATGGTCACTTGGCAAACTGGCGTTGCTGCCTCTCACGCTCGGTGGTGCGTTGAGCTGTGCCATGCCGCCGTCATGGCCGCTGCTGTGCCGGCTCACAGGGCTCAAGGTGGTGCCGCCGAAAGAGGTTTGGAGGATTTCGGAGTGTGTCTTGAGTATCTCCTCCAGTTTGTCCAGGCGTTGCTCCAGCTCCCGGCCGTACCCTGCCCGTAGTCCCGGCTTCTTGCGCTCCTTATACTCGCATTGTGCACCGTTGCGGCTACACCACCCGCACGACGGCTGCCCGCGATCGCATTTCACCTGTGGCCCCGGTCAGCGGTGGTCGCTCACATTTGTGCATCGGTAGTACCAGGGGCGTCGTTATCGGATGGCAGAGAGAAAGAGGCGGGAGAGGGCGAACGGGATGGCATGTTTAGGGGACTAGGGGTAAGTCAAGAGTCGGTAGACAAGACCGCAGACCATACTTTCCGCTGTTTGCAGAGCTCGCATCTAGAGTCAATCGTATTAGCACGGATCCTGCCCGACTAGGTGAGCCAAACGAATCCGAGAGAAGGGGAGCAGGTTTCGGTGATGGGGTGCAAGTTGGAAGGCAGAAAAGCGATCCAGCACCAGAAGGCTAGACATGGCACGGATGAAGGGGAGACGCGACATACGATACAGATATGGGCCTCTTGCGCTTGCCGCTGCGGCCGACGTCGTGGTGATCGTCGAGGTCGTTGTCCAAGTCGTCGCCGCTCAGCTGTCCGTCGTCGCTGTCTGCAGGGTCGCCCTGGTTGTGTGAGGACTGAGGGGACGACTGGGGATGCGGCTGCCCGCCGTATCTTGGAGCGTGCACCTGCATCGTGGTGGTCGGGGGAGGAGCGCCAACGGAACGCCCACGGGGACGCCAGCAGCGATCAGTCGCGAGTCGCGAGTCGCGGGCCGCTGGGACAGCGCATTCGCGGTGCCCACAGCTAGTGAAGAGCCGCCAACGCGCGGATGACGCCAGTCAGCCCGAGAGGGGGGAGCCTGGAAGGACCTAACCTTGCCAGCCGCGCTCGAGCGCCAGGGCAACAGCAACTGGACCAACCACTGTAAGCTTATTTCCCAAGGCCCAACCTGGAACCTAGGACACCTCCCGGTCCCGGGCATGGAGGCTACCTCCACTTACCCAGCTAGCTAGCTACCCACTGGGCCACTACAGATGGAAGCCTGGGTACGGAGTAGGGACCAAAGGAGGGGCGACCGAAGTCTCACGCAGGGCGGCGTGCTGTCGGCGCCCAGTCGGGCAAGGGTCACATCAGAGACCTTGATCCGATCCGTCAGGTAGATAGATACCTACAGCGAGGTACTGAATAGGAATGGTAAAGGAACTAGTGCACTCCGTCGGCGCGAGACACGCAGCAGCGGCACGACGATGGCCCTCGGACCGGGCGGTTCGGGGTAATGATGGGCAGAAAAGCGAGAGGGGTGCGAGGGGAAGGGAGGGGGTCGCTGAAGAGGGTTTCGGCCGATTTAACGCGGCACAGAACTTGAAGCACACGGCAAGCCAATTCGCACGCCACGGGCAATTGGCACTTCCGCCAAACTGGGTGCACCTTCACTCCGTTGCACCTCGCACCACGGTCGGAGCTGTCGTTCTTGCTGTTTCTGGGGTTCGTGTGGGGAAGGACAAGCGAAATTGCGGAGAGGATGGGTCGCACGAGTCAGGCAATTGCGGCTTGCCCTCGGCACTGGGCAGTGGCTGCCAGTTGCCAAACGGCGGCTAGCTCGATGGTCCAATAAGTCGGACAGACCAACTGAGCAACTGCGACCGCTTTTTGCCATCTGCATTGAACTGTGAAGTGCTTGCTCTCTTGGGCATAGGGTCATGCCGTGCAATATATTTACACTGTACACACTGTACACACTGTACCCACTGTACCCACTGTGCGGGCGATGGTTATGTAGAGGCACTCCGTACAGGAGGAGCTCGCAGCTGGAGTCCCATGATCACATCCAACCCGATTCCAAGTTCTTGATTTCCTCAATGCAGCCGACGACTTCCCAGACCGCCAACACTTGCATCTATCATTATGCAGTTCTAAAGTGGCTCCCGCAAAATCACGGCCGAACCTGGAATTGGCATCCTGTTTGCGTCCCAGGTCCAGCAAAAGACGAGCACCGTGTAGAAATACCTAGGTAATCCATAGGGCGTGGATGCTGTGCGTAAGAAAAACGGGTCCCACCACTCTTGTCGCCATCGTCGGCTCGTCGAGTCCTCCCTGCAACATCAACAGGCACTAAACCGCTGGGCAGGCACTGCTCCGTAGAGCCTTCCACCGAATTGTACCGCTGCCCAAGGTGCCGAGGTTTTATTTTCTTTTCTTCCTTTTTTTTTCTTTTTTTTTTCTTTTTCCAAGGCCCAGGTCTTTTAGATGTACCTGATGGGTCTGGTCTTTGGTGCCCATCGCCGACAGGCCAGGAGAGGACGGGAGGGAGGTGCTCCATCCAACCCATCATACCCAAGGTTACCTACCTATCCAGCCCAGAAAGCTCCTGCATCACATCACGACGACCTTCTCCCGGCGCCCGATCCACGTGTTCTGGATGCTGCCCAATGGATGATTACCTGCATCAGCAGCAAGTGAGGTAGCCTGCACTGCATGTGGGCGCAATGCAACCCGACCGACGGAGTGCGCTAGACGGCCTGCTAGATCATAGCATGGCATATCCAGACGCTCCGGCAGACATAGTGCTTGGTTTGGTTTGCGCCGCAGCAACCCCGGACCCGAGTTCTGGCCGATGAGAGCCTCAAGCTCAATGTCGCCTCCCAAGGAGCGGCGGGAGCTGCGTCTCCAGGTGCCCGGTCTGCCGAGGTCAGGAGACACCTAGCACTCTCCACAGTCGCCAAACGGACCGGGTTGGGCGGGGTGCCGGATCAAGATCATCTACTATGTAGATTGCTAGTACATGCCTACACTTAGGGCCTCGGAAAGGTGGGGTTGATGCGCGTGTCGAGTTGATGGCGAACGAACGGGGACAGAGAACTCGTACCGGGCAGCTGCCAAGTAGACTCGACTCTGTCTGGACTGGACTGCACTGCACTGCACTTGACTGGACTGCACTGGACTGGACTGGGCGCGACGGGACTGGCCTGACACGGCCTTGTTAGTGTTCCGGGAGGATATGGCTACCCATGGCTCTAGTATCGGTGCATCACTACCCGACCGGCTCTCGTCCTTTGTCCACTTGCCTGCCTCGTACCTTGGGGACGACCCCCACAGATCTCGCAACGAAACAAGCCGACAAACACACATTGGCGCCGGAGCGGGAATCTGAGAATCGAGTGGTTGCACTTTGCCTCGATTGGAGCATCATCCTCGTCTTCCCTTCCAAGAGCCGATTCAGTCTCCGGTCCTGCCCAGCTGCCGGCGCTCGATATCTCTACCCCAAACCCCTTCCCTTCACTGACTGGCAAGGACGCTCTGCGTATAATAACCCCATCCTATCCCCCATCCGGGGCTCCGACTCCTCACTCTGCAATATCTCACCCTAAACCCTCGTCACCATGGCTTCCGTAAGACAGTTTCCGACGATCAAGAGCGTGCGATCTTTTGTGATTGGCGGTGTTGGATCAGGTTTGCAAAGCTTCCAGACCACTCGTCGTTAGATGCCTGCTGACGGTTGAGAAGGCGGTGATTATCATAACGTCAAGGGAGGACACTGGTAGGTCTTGCCCCTGTCCCGCTTGGGTTGGCATGCATGCTTACACGAGACAGGCTGATCGACTCGCCCATCTCGACGCCTTGCTCGAGGTGGGAGAAGTACCGGGCGTCACGAACAAGCTGGGGCATCAACGTCCTTGGCTCCTTCTTCCTCGAGATTGAGGCCAGCGATGGCACCGTCGGCTTTGCCACCGGATTCGGCGGTAGGTCACTCTCAGTCTTGGATGCCGATACGGACGACGACTGACACGGCAATTCCTTCCAAGGACCTCCCGCGTGCTGGCTCGTCCACCAGCACTTTGAACGGTTCTTGATCGGGGCGGACCCTCGAGACACCAACCACCTCTTTGAGCAAATGTATCGCGCTTCCATGTTCTATGGGCGCAAGGGACTCCCTGTCGCCGTCATATCCGTCATCGACCTTGCCCTCTGGGACTTGCTGGGCAAGATGCGCAATGAGCCTGTGTACAAGCTCATCGGCGGCAGCACCAAGGATCGCATTGACTTCTACTGCACGGGGCCCGATCCCCCGGCCGCCAAAGCCATGGGCTTCTGGGGAGCCAAGGTTCCGCTTCCGTACTGCCCGGAAGAAGGCCAAGTGGGGCTCAAGAAGAACGTAGAGTTCCTGCGCAAGCACCGCGAGTCTGTCGGCCCCGACTTTCCGCTCATGGTCGACTGCTACATGTCTCTCAACGTGTCCTACACGATCGAAATCGCGAAGAAGTGCGAAGACCTTGACATCAACTGGTGGGAGGAGTGTCTGAGTCCCGACGATACGGATGGCTTCGCCCAGATCAAGCGAGCCCACCCGACCCTCAAGTTCACCACGGGCGAGCACGAGTACTCTCGCTACGGGTTCCGGAAGCTGATCGAAGGGCGCAATCTCGACATCATCCAGCCAGACGTCATGTGGCTCGGTGGGATGACGGAGCTGCTCAAGGTGGCCGCCATGGCCGCTGCGTACGACATCCCCGTCGTTCCCCATGCCAGCGGCCCGTACAGCTACCATTTCGTCATCAGCCAGCCCAACACACCGTTTCAGGAGTACCTGGCCAACTCACCTGATGGCAAGAGCGTGCTTCCTGTATTTGGCGACTTGTTCGTCGACGAGCCGATCCCTACCAAGGGATACCTAACAGCTGCAGACTTGGATAAGCCTGGATTTGGCCTTACGCTCAATCCTGTTGCTAGAACCAAGCTGATTCCCAGCACATATCTCTTGACGCCCCCCGTGCCGGCCTCGCTCACTCCCCCGGCGCCCGGTGTTACCGAGGAGAGTAAAGAGGCAGAGGATGGCGTCGTGGATGGCTTGGTTGCCAAAGTGCAGGAGCTAACTACTGCCTGAGCGTGGCGTTATTCCCGGTGCGGATGGAGGGCTTCACAGAGCATCAACAGCGCTCGCAATTGTATTCCACGTGTCTCCCTTCCAGATTGCCCATAGCGTTGCCTCATAAAATCGTCCACATCTCCGAGTTTCCCTCGACACGTTTCCCTGTGTGGAGGCTGGCTGATATGGTCTGACGTCATCGGTATCGTTGGCTCTCGAGGCTCCCCACATTGGTATCGCGCCTCGCGGGAGAACTCTTAATGTTCCAAAAGTCGCTTGCTCGCCGACTTGTGGATAGACTGGGTTGATCGGATCGTTGGCTCACGGGCTTGTTCCGTTTAGTTCGCACGTGCATAGTGGAGGATGAGTTCGGAAATGGAACCCGTCGTCGAGAGCTCACCTGACACCGAAACACTCTAGAACTCGCTGACCTCGCTGTAATTCAGACCGAGCCTGGGTGGGGCGTGGTTCCAACAAGCCCCTTGGGGCGAGTGAGCTGGCTGTGTGGGCCCCAGGCAGGCCGCGGCCGTCTTGGGCGGGCCCTGGCTAAATGCAGGGATACACGCCACATCGGCAGCTCTCCTTCGACGACGTCCCATGTGCCTCCACTGCGGGCTCCACGTGTGCCTCGCAAGCAGGGTGTTTCCGGGGGGGCTGCCTATCTTGCCTGCCCGACCGGGACACAGTGAGGTGTGCCAACTGCTGCAAGGGGCCCCTCCTTCCACCCATCCAGCCAAATCTACCCCACGGCAGTACAACGTACCCAAAGTACAGTATATGTACATACATGTGTGTATGAACGCCCCATGCCCATCGCTTTTGAGGTCACGGGCATAGACTGGAAAGGCAGTTTGGCCGAGGCATCAGACGCGAACGACTTTGGCAACCCTGAACAAGCCAAGCCGACGGTGTTGTGGACAGCCCTCCAGGACCCTGGGACAAGGTACCTCGGTGTCCCCGGCGCCATATACGCTTACGCTGTGGGCTCTAGACTTCCAGACGTGGTGGTCATGCCACCCTCCGGGCTTCTCGCTGGCAAGACTGCCGTTATCACTGGTGGCACAACGGGGATCGGGCGCGCCATCGCGCTCGCATTCCTTGCCCAGGGCTGCAGCGTCGCCGTTAACCACCTCGGCCTTTCCAGGGACCAGCCACACCTTGACAGCCTCGTCAGCGAGGCCTCTGAGCTGCTCAAAACCAACCCCTCAGCAGGCCGACTAGCCCACCTCCCCGGCGACGTGCGCGATCCCGAAACGGGCACGCGTCTCGTCGCCTTTGCGCTCGAGCAGTTTTCCACGGGCCGGTTAGACGTGTGCGTGTCCAATGCCGGAATCTGCACCTTTGCCGAGTTTCTCGATCTCGACGCCCATCTCTTCGCCAACACGGTGCGCACCAACCTCGATGGCGCCTTTTACGTGGTGCAGGCGGCCGCGCGCCAGATGGCCCGCGGCCAGACCCCGCCCGGCGGCTCCATCATCGGCATCTCGTCCATCTCGGCCTTGGTGGGTGGCGGCGGCCAGACCCACTACACGCCCACAAAGGCCGGCGTGCTGTCGCTGATGCAGAGCACCGCCGTCGCCCTCGGTCGCTACTCCATACGCTGCAACGCCCTCCTGCCCGGCACCATCAAGACGCAGCTCAACGAGGCCGACCTTGACGACGATGCCAAGCGCACCTATATGGAGACGCGCATCCCCCTCGGACGCACTGGCGAGCCGCGCGACCTCGCCGGCCCTGCCATCTTTCTTGCCAGCGACGAGCTGAGCGGCTACGTCACGGGCGCCCAGCTGCTGGTTGACGGGGGCTTGTTTGTGAATTTGCAGTGATTTATGGGGCTGTTTTTTTTTTAGCATGGTATTAAATCATGGTTCTTTCCTTGTGTTTATCTCATCATCGAGAGTACTCGAAATAACACGGAATGGTCGATAGTCTCGGGTGATTGCAAAATCCACCTCGTTGCTCTGAGGTCCGCCGGCGCGCATCATTGACCTTGCTACTGGACATTTTAGAGTTGATTTCCGTTTCATTTGTGTGCTCCATTTGTATTCAAAGAAGGCAACCCGAATCATTGCACTCTTTGCCAGAGCCTCACTTTGATCAAAAGAATCACGTTAAAGGGGTAAAGGAATGGGGATGTGGCGCCCTTAAGGCTGACTGATGCAGGATATGCTTTGCCCAAAGCATAAAACTCTAGCGCGGGCCATGGCTCTTCAGTCCGGAGATTACGGGTGGTGCTTTCTCAAATCTTGATGCCGTCCTTTTTCTCGAGCTCTCCCATGTCTCGGCCTCAAAACTTGCCAATCCTGCAACCAACTGTTACTGAGCAAACAGTCTCACATTTCTCACTACCAGGCAGCCATGCTGCTCGACCCTGCCCCCCTCACCCCCCGCATGACGGCCTCTAGGCGGTGAAGCAAAACTTAAATATCCAAGCCACAGAATCCTCGGCCGCTAAGAAAACTCAAAATCGGAAAACAGGTTTCGCAGCGCCAAGTTCAACTCGACGCGCTCAACCACCGTCCGACACAGGGCCAGCATGGCCGGCAACATGGACGAGATCCGTCAGCAGGTAAACGACGCAATCGCCTCTTCTGGGTCCCGGATCATCGGCATGGTCGTCGACGCCGGCCGCGCCTCTCAGATCAGACGCGAAGACCTCCAGGACATCAAGCTGAAACTCGACAACGCGAAGACCCGTAGAGCCCAAGTTCCGCCAGCTGTGCAGGGCACAGATGCCACCGCGGATGGCAACAACAGCTCCAAAACAACCTAACGACACACGATCCGAGGGTGTTCCGGACAACCAAGTCTCAAGCAGAACAGCCCTGCCAGTCCATTGCCTCAGATACTGCGGTCGTTTTTCGCCAGGATCACACTGTTCCCTCCCATATCGACAGAATGCTCATAGTGCCTACCTTCCGCAGTGAGTCTTGAGTGTTGGGCTCGGGCTCGCCAACATGGCAAGGGCAAAGAGTGGCTTACCAGACAATCAGAAGTTTTCATATCACCACTCTGGACTGGAACCGAGACTGCCATACTATATACATTGTTCTTCAAGTACTGTGGCGTCTACACAGGTAGGCGTTCTTCCATTCCTCACCAAATGTCCTATTACCTGTGTTAATTCTGCGTGTTCTAGACAACATGGCTAAAAATGCGAGCTACTTTATCGCCGAATCTCAGTATTTCCTTCATCTTTGATACCTTTTCTTTCTTCTCTGAGGTTTCCAATTAACCTTGCCTTTTGGCTGTAAATATTTGGTTCTCAACACCAACAATTTTATATGTAAATCTCCTCTGAACCTGAACCTCATATTGATTATACCTATATTGGATTGATCCGTAGGCCGAACCTTCCCCGACATTGATAGCCATTGGGAAAAGTGCTACCTCTTGATTGCTGAGCCTTTCCATAAAGGCACCGTTGAATCTCTAGGCCTGGTCCATATTGTTATATACCCAGTGCTAACACTGTTGATTATAGGGGACCAAGCTGCTGCATATTCGGAGTTCACGAACAATTCCACCTTGGGTGCCCTGTCTTTTCCACGTGTATAGACAATACCTGTGCTATTTAACCGCATTTATGACCCTCAACTACCACATACACACGTTTGATTGGATACGAATGAGAATGGTTTACTAAAAGAGGCTAGGTTTATTTCCTCTGAATATGTACGGGAGGTGCTGCCAGGGCAAGACAGACCACTGCTACCTTGGCGGAAATCATTTATCAACAATGATAAATGGACTGTACAGCTCTCAACTAATATGCTAGATGGCGTCGAGAGAAGATTAAGAGACAAGCCCGAGACTCATATGGCTCACAGCACGCAGCTCTTATCTTCGTGATCCTCCCATTGTGACTCTTGGGCACTCGCTTTAGCTCAGAAACTACTACTGTAGAACCCGCTGCAACCCCCATCCCCAAAATCATCACTGAATGAGGAAACTATGCTCAATACGCTGAAAACTACCTAGATGTTCGGGCCAAGGTACCTAGTAAATAATTAAAGTCACCATAACAGAAGTGAGTTGTGAACTTCAATTGCCGTAAAATACTACCGCATAATTATCTCGCTGTTTTTTGAAATCAAGTTTTTTCAGAAACCTTCCCAAATAAGAAAAAATTGCTAAAATAGGGGGGTTGGATTTCTGCCATTTGCTGGCAGCTGATAAGTTGTTGAATGGGGAAGTTGAGGGGCTGGTGGAGGGCGACGATTGGCAGTCAATGAATGGCGGGGCTGTGGTGGGCGCGCTGGGGTTAATTGCGGAGTTTCGTCATTTGGACAGGGGTCAGGGCGTGTTAGGATTCGGGCACCCTGGCCGCCGTGCCTGACGCGTGCCAGCGGCATGGTGGGGGGCGTGTCCTGTTGGCCTGTGAGTCCGAATCTCGACGCGGTCGCAGCAAACAGGCCAGGCCATTCACCACTGGGAGTCAGGGCAAGGGCACATGATCTCTTGTCGACTTGGCTGCTCGAATGGCAGCCAGGCAGATAGACATCCAGCCACCTCTCATGACATCTTTTCCCTATCTTAATTGATTTTGAATATATTATTTCGAATTTGCGCGTTCTCGCATGCGTGTCTTGCCTGCCTGCGTCGCCCAAGCTGTCAAAGCCATCATCCGTCCACTGCAGTGTCTCACATTGGCGCCGCAGGTTCCAAACCAACAAGCGTCGGATAGCGTCTAAACAAGCTCGAGAGCGAACCAAGCGATAGTCGACGACACAGAACGCCAGAGACGCCCAGCCCTGTAAAGGCTTTACACGCAGCGCTGCATCGAAGTCGACCCCACCCCACTGGTCCTCATCTGTGGAGCACTATTCCGTATGCCTGAGTCGCGCAATCGAAGACTTTGATGCTCGGACCTGGTTGTCTCTCGAACACGCAAACCTAGAATCCGCGTCTCGATTCCGTGTACCGTCTCGATTCCGTGTACCGTCTCGATTCCGTGTACCCGTCTCGATTCCGTGTACCGTCTCACTTTTGTCCCTTTCCGACTGGGGCTAGAAGGACACGCTCTCTGCTAGCTTTCCTCACGCAAGCGAACCTAGACCGCGACTATGGTGGCGTTTTGCGCGACCGCATTTCCAGCTGAATCAAGCCTTCCGCAATAGGAATGGCCGACTCGTCGGGTTCCGAAAGCCGCCCCCCACTCGACGCCTCGAACGACGCCATGGAGGCTCTGGACGCACCCGGCTCTCAGCCGCCAGACCTTCAGTGCTGTTGTGGGAGGGACGGTTGTGTCTTTTTGAGACACAATTGCTCTGTGCTACAGAGCGTCGAACGCGATGTGCACACGGCGGCAAAAATGGGCCAGGTGAGTCGACTTCCTCGAGCATTCATTCCTGCCTGCGACACCAGCCCCTTGGCTTTCGCCCTTGTCGCTTCCCGACCGCCTTCTTTGTGTTCCTGTCAAGTCCTCAAACCCGCGCTTGCTCGAGTGGCTCCACGCGTGGCCAACAGCCCGGCGACGAACAGAGTACGCTTGTCATCATGGCTACCGTCGAGACCGTGTGGCGCACGCGCCGCCCTAAAACTGAAGATTGCACCCCGTCGCTGACTCTTGCGCTGCAGACGTTGCTTGCCCGCCACGAAGCCTACATGGCATCCGTCGAACGCGACCGCGTCGAGCTCGCAAGCCGTATCGAGCAACTAGAACAGGACAACGCCGACCTCGAAGCCCGCAACAGGCAGGCCAACATGGAGAACCACAGTCTGCGCGACGATCTCGACCAGCTCAACGAGACAGTCAAAGATGCCGACACCAAGATCGAGCTGCTGGAGGCCACGCTTCGGGACTCTCAGCGCGAGATAAGAAGACTGGAGAGTGCCGCGGCCCGGGCGGCCAACCTCGAGCGACAGATTGCCATGCTGGAGGAGGAGCAGGCAACCCTCCAAAAGACCATCGTCCACACCCAGGAGGAGGCACGCACGGCCATGTTCCGCTGGAGACAGGCGGAGAGGGGTATCAACGACCTGCAAGACCAGCTGGAACGCATGGAGAAAGAGGCCAGGGAGGAGCGCGAGCGCCATGTCGAGGTGCTCAGCCGCATCGAGCGGCAGCGCGTCATGGAAAACGAACTCAACACGGCGGCAGGCAGGCTTAAGGGGGCAGCCGCGACGAGGTCAATGACGGACGGCAAGAATAAGGGCAACGTGGTGTCGCATTTCGTCCGCGACATCCTGCAGGACAACGCCACCCTGCAGCTGGGCATCTCCGAGTTGCGCGAGATGTTGATGAGCTCCAACGACGAGATACAGTTGCTCCGAGAGCAGCTTTTGTACCACCAGCCAGTCGATAGCCAGGTCGGCGCCAGTGCCTCGACACCAACACTGCGGGCCGAGCTGGAGCTGAAAGAACCCCCAGCACCTTCGCCTCCAAGGGTGTCACAAGAACTCCACGTGCACCATCACTACCATGTTACCCACAAGCCAGAGTCGAAGAAGCCCAAGAAGAAGAGACAAGGACTCACTCCGGGCACTTTCACTCCGCCGCATATATCGGCACCCTCTACGCCTCGCCTCTCGGCCATGACATGGCAAAATCGAGGAGTGCTCGCGGCCGCTTTTGTTCCCCACGCATCCAAAGACCCGTCCTCGACATCTTCGATGCATGCAAACAATCGCTGGTCTCTGATCTCGGAAAGCCCGTCAGAATTGGCCTCCTCGGCCCCAAGTTCTCCCCGGAACTACAACCGGAACTCAATGTTTGACAGAGCTCTTATGGAAAGCTCGCTTCCCACCTCACCAACGACTAGCATCGACCCCTTGTCGCCCACTTGGAGGGGTTTCCACAGGAAACAAGTGTCAGAGCTATCTACTAGAAGCATATCTGCTGCAGTTGCTCTTCCAGTGGAGCAGGCGCCTTCTAGCAGTGGCGACCAGCCGCCAGCTAGAAATCCACGACCGCACCCTTTAGCAAAACTGATCGTGGATGATCGCCCATCTCGAAATGCTATTGCATCATACACGACCGATGATATCCCTGATCTAGCACAGACCGCCCCCTCAGCCGACGACACCACAATCGACACCCCTAGTACTGATGGCGACGGCCATGAAGCCCAGTCGCCGACCCTTGAGCCAGAAGACTTTGACCCAAGTCTGGGACGTCGCCCACGCACGCTACACCGCGCGCTCTCCCACGAATCCATTATGTCCCTTTCCAACGGGATGGACATACACACGCTTAAAGTCCGGCCTAGCCAGCTGACTCTGCGGCCGCTTGGTGTGACTGCTGCCGGCACAAATGTGAGCGCCATCACAGCCCGCCCGACTATCTCAAGGACAAGTACCAGAGGAAGCAAGGGGAGCGTTTTGCTGCGAGACAATCTGGCTATGGCTGGCCTAGGGTTGTCCCTGCCAAGCGCGCGAGCCGGCGGGAGAACCGTCTCCGGCCCTGCCGTCCACACGAGAAACTCGATCGCGACGCGGCAGTCTTCTAGCGCCCTGGGCAGAATTGTTTCTTGGCGGCCATGGGGCGGCAACATAAGCGCCAGCCCGTCACCTGAACCCAGCCCAACCGCTACCCCCATCCTCAGCACCATCACAGTCACGCCCGCTCTCGCCAGTCCAAACTCGGCTTCCTTGACGAGTAAAGCGGCCCTGGGGTCACCCCACGACAGCCTTTCGTCAAACGACACGTTCCGGGCGCCGGGCATCAATCAGCCTGGCGTGATCCCGGGCTTTCACGAATATTGGGCTGCACACCAACGCCGTGGCCCGTCCAGTAAAGTGACACCCAACGACCTCGACCATATTCAAGAAGCGATGCGCGAAGTGCTCGAGGATTGAACGGCCGTCGTACGATGTTGCTGTAAACCATTCCTGCATTGCATAAGCGTGGTGTTGGGGGATATATTGAAGGAGATCGAACTACTCTACGCACATCTTTCGTTTGTTTGCTGCGATACCTTTTCTTTTGTTATCCCTGTCAGTATAGGTAATCATCACTGCATATACCCTGGTCGGAAGGGTTTTTTGGATAGGGGGAGGGTCATTGGGTTTCGGCGTTGTTCCTTCACGAGCCTGGCTTTCCCTTTCCTCATTGCATACTAGGTGTCAGGGTCCGAAGGTCTAATAGCATGGACGGAGAGATGGATAGATACCCTACGGCATCCGTACATGATACGATGCCAGAGAATGTTGCCATTGTTGCACGAGCCGGGGGGCAAGCTTGAGACTGCCGGGGATATCTGGCGGGGGTGCATTCCATTAAGCTATTTGATCACCATAAAACTTGAGCATTTCCTAGTGTGATTATGTGACACTCTGGCATTGGGCAGTAATTGGCGTTATTAGGTGGAACAAGTAGGTGCAATTAAGTGGGCGTAGTCATGGAACATGTACACGAAGTAGTTTCTGCTCGTTCCTGTGAGCTGCTCATGGCCTGACCAGGCTTCTCGATTGACAATAATGAAACGGCATTGAAGGAAGCAGCTGACGTGCAATTGTTTCAGCAAGACTGGAAATGTTGACGGGGCAGGGAACGCAGTGTTTATTATAATTATGCCCAGGATAGTAGGATATAAATATTAGGGATTATTGTTCCGTCCCTTGCGTATTTTCTTCCCTCCTCCTCTCAAGGCTCAAGGGCTGTCGACTTTTTTTCCCCCTCCCTCATTACCCGGGTGGCTCACGCAACTCTCTCCCTCCCCCTTTTCGCACCGGATTACCTTGCCTCAAAGGTCCAAAAGAACACGCAATGGCGGGGACAGTGCCTCATCAAGATGGCGGCGCACCGGGGGGCACGCACGTTCCGCCGATGTTGCGTGCAAAGGCGCACGAGTTCATCTCCATGTCGATGCTCGCGATCTGCCACCAGCCCGCCGCCTTGGTCGCGCCTAAGATCGTGATACCGCGCACTGGGTTGCCGGCGCCGAACGTCGCCGACCAGATGAACGAGACGGAGGTGCAGTCGTAGGGGCCTATGCTGGTGATTTTGATGGGAAGGTTGTCGGGCTTTTGAGGCACGTTAGTTGGCTCACTTCGTTCGTCTCTCTTTTGAGACTTTAGGCAGATAGATGTGCGAAATGATGAAAAGGGGAAGGGGTCAACCTACCGCGCTCGTCTCGTGGGCGATGAGGGCCTGCTTGCTCGGGAAGGTGACGCTGCCCAGGGGGATCCCGGCTAGGATGTTGATGCTGTCCGACGTGTCCCGGAAGCTGTCGGCCAGGTACTTGGCCTCAGTGTCGTTCCACTTGGGCTCGCTGAGGATGCGCACGTAGGCCGATAGCAGCGTCTCGACCGTGTTGCTGCACAGGCAGCTCTGCTGCGAGCGCGGGTTGTCCGACGTGACCGCCGCCGCCGCCGCCGACGTGGTGACGGCCGCCAGCGAGCAGAGGGCGAGGGACTTGAGCTGCATTTTTCTTTTTTTGCGAGTGCCTTGAGCTATATGTGCGTTGTATTATGAGGTGGGTACGACAATAGGAGAAGCTTGTGCAACGGTGTTTGTCTCGAGTTCCAAGCTTCAAGGCGAAGGTTTTGGGGACCACGGCGACTGTCAAGACGGATTGGCAGCGCAACGATGATATTTCTCCGACGCTGCAAGCACGCCTCCTTGTGTCTGGAACCTGTGTCCATCGGAAGAAAGGTCGCGGGCCATGGCATGCCCTTTATGCTTGCTGTGGCCCCCTTGGGCGAGTGTGCCCTGGGTACGAGTGGGTATTGCAACGAAACGGATTTCGAATTTCAAGATCTTGGGCGTCTACCCTGGGTGCGAGTGGGTATTGCAACGAAACAGATTTCGAATTTCAAGATCTTGGGCGAAAGGCGTTTCACTCGCGCTCGTCTTGGGTTACTGAACCCCGAATTGCGGGTTATTTCGCGCGCAGAGTGGAGTGTAAGTGTGTAATTACCTTCTTAGAAGAGATTAGCTGAAAGGCAGGAAACACTGAATTTCATGTTCCGAACAGGCAAAACGCAATTACGTACGTTGAAACGGCGCTGTCAATGAAATTACCCATCCCGGGTTCCTATCCCTGGCTGTGCAACGACGACGTCGTTAGTAGGCACGTCCGGGACTTCCCCACGGGCGTGGATATTTGGGTGGCAGGCTGCCCAACATCGTATTTTTTTTGATTGCCATTTATTGCACTGCATGCAGGTTTCGATAGCTCGCTTTGTCGAGAGTCACCATGTCGATCTCATTGATCCCTCCGACGCAGCGCAGCTCCCTGGTTGGCCCCGTGGTTCACGCCAACGACATGATATGCGACGTGTATCTCGTGGTGTGTCGGCAGCCGCACGCCGGCCACGACTTCGGCGCCACCGCTTGGACAATGTCTCGCAGGTCGGGCCGAGGAGCGGTTCCAATTCGCGCGCCGTTGCCATGGAGCCCCGTACCTACATAGAGGCGCCGGGTGCCTAGGCCTTGCTCGACTTGAGCTTGGAGGAGTGGTTCGTCTCTCAAGTTGACAAGACGAACTGGCAGGAGTCCCCCTAGGCGGCGAAGCTGTGTAGCGTTGGCGGTGGTCAGCCAAATCAATCCCGGATGCAGGCTGTTGTGGCAGCACGGAAACATGCAGGGTCGAAGTCAGCTGGGTGCATGTCGCCCGAGCTGGCTGGCCGACAACGGACTTGAAAGCAGCCTCGACAGGCTCCTGTACGGTCTTTCGGGGCTGCGGCTGACGGGGCGGTCGTCATCGCGGTCGCCGACATCCCGGCCAGCCATGGGAGGTGGAGCAGGATCTGCGAACGGGTCAGCTATATGCTTCTGAATGCACGGGGTAGCTCGAAACGGAAGCCGGTTTTTGGCTGCCGACATGTTCGGCGATCTTTGTGTGGAGATACGGCATCTGCTGGCTTAGCGGTGAAGTGCGATGATGCGAACAATGCCAAATTTTTTTTAAGATGAGCAGCAGCTGGTCGGATAGGTAGCAGGTTTCACTATGTTGTCTCGCCCGGCACGGACATTTGAACGCTGCAGTGGCCTCACTCGCGTTCCAGCGGCGCGTGCTGCTGCTTTGTAGCTTTGTTGCTTTAAGACAAGCAACTCTTCGAACCTGCACCGATATCTTAAGCAAGGTTCAGTTGTAAAAACAAAGGGGTTTATTTACCCGAGATTATGTATTGGCCAGGCTCCACTCTCCGGTTTCCGGGGAAGTGGAATAAATGAACGGGAATGAACGAACGGGAGCAGCCTGATCGACGGCGGTCCGAAGCGCAAACAACAAAGAAAACCGGGAAACGGACTACGGCTCTACAGATGCTGGGCGGCAAGTCGGCCCCAGTTCCATGGTCCGCAGGGCGTGACACGCTTGGCCTACCGGAACAGGCCCGCGGAGTTTCGACGACCGTCGGACCAAACGTGGAACGTCCAAATAAGCTCTGCAAATTTTCCAACCACATGATAGAATAAACTTGTGTTAAACGTCATCTTCCGCACTATCATACGTGTTCTTGACGGTCGACATGTGACAATGGTGCTGCGGGCGGATGCGGCACGTCCCGGCGGCACGGAATGTTGCAAACGACCTCAATCTAAGAGTAGATTAGCCAATATATTCCACACTCCGCTCGGCGGCGAAGCTACGATGCGACGCGACGCGACGCGGCGCTATATTATCCGGAACACGACGCACTTCCTCTCCGACTGACTGGTTTCGACTGACTGGCTTCGTGCCGATCCCGTTGTGTTGTTACATAGGTATGTAAACCCAACATTTCCGACAAACCCCTACTTTCCCTGGTTTATTAAGCTTTGAAGCCCCAGCCCTGTTCTTCAAGCTCCCTTTTATCCTGCAACAAATCACCCTTCTCCAAGATCCTGCCGGGTAGGCCCCTTTTCGTGTCGTTCGAAAGGAAGAATAATGCAAATATATCGTTTCATCTTTTATCCAAACGCCGTTCATCATGCGCCGCCGAATGCTTCGAAAAAATGTCAACCGCCCAGAACTATAACTCATTTTCGCCTAGCCGTCGCCCCAAAGTCCCTATATTTTCTTTGACGCATCTTCTTCGTCTAATACTCTCGTCATCGCCTGTCGCTCCGTCGTAACCTCCGCTTGTTCGACGAGGTGTCACATACGCGCTAGGAGACGGGATAGGTCAGTTTCAGGGAATGGGATTCCAGAGAGTCGCGACGGGAGAAACACGAACCGCACGGCGGTTGGCAAAATCGCTGTAGAAGCCAAGCCACATTTCGCGCTCGACGCACTTCTCGGCGCCGTTGCCGCGGCAGGGCGGCTGCATGCTCTCGCGCACCGAATCCGACATGCGGATCCAGGGCTTGGGGACGGGCCAGTCGGAGAAGTGCAGGAACTTGGCCTCGTTGAAGGCGGCGACGGGGTCCCAGGCGGCGGGGTCGTCGGTACCGAGGTAGAAGGCGTGCGTCTCGGCGCGGAACTCGGAGGTGAGCATGTCGTAGGGGCGGTGGGGCAGGACGAGGGCGCTGTCGCGGTACAGGTAGTTGACAATCTCCATATCATAGTCATCACCGCCACCGGCCTCGGCGCGAGCCATGACGCGCGCAAACTCGGCGGCGCTCGGGCGCACTAGCATCAGCTGCGACGACAGGATCTCCTTGTCCGGGTACAGCCAGTACGCCCGCGGCATAGCCATGGCGCAGTCGGGCAGCAGGAACAGCTCGTCCATCGGCTGCAGCACTACCGAGTCCGAGTCGAGCGACAGCACCCGGTCGTACTGCGTCTGGTTGAAGGCGAGCAGCTTCGTGAAGGATTCGGCCCAGGTTGCTGTTTCATGGCGACCGTCGTGCCCAGGTCAGCGCCATGACGGGAGTAACGCGGATGGAGAGTCTGCAAAAGGAAACGAGGAGTGGGAAAGGGAAACAAGGATTTACCGTCGGCCGTGCTCCTGCGCTGCACCTCAATGGGAACCAGATGGACCTTGTATTCGTCGCGGGCCTTGATCAGGAGGCGGGCATCGTTGCCGCGGCCGCTGCCGTCGTCTGGGGCGGCGGGATCGAACATTTGCGAGGGGTACATGATGACGCGGTCGGCGCGGCTCCCGAGCTTGTGCAGCAGCTCGAAGAGCATGATGGAGTTGCACAGGTAGTCGCTGTTGGTGACATACTGCGTGTACGCGAAGCGCGACCAGTCGACGTTGTCTAGCTGTAGCTGGTCGTGTGTTGCGGGCTTCGTGGGCGTGTTGGACGTGTCGGGCGTGTCGGGCGTGTCGGGCGTGTTCGGAGTTGTGGGGGTCTCGGGCGTATCGGGCGTCGCTGGTGTTGAGGGCGTCGCGGGCGTCGCGGGCGTCGTCACCGAGGTCGTGTCATTGTGGCCGTATCCCCAAACGGCGGGCGCCGAGACTACGGCATCGTAGTGAAGCACGAAAAGGACGATGGAGAGGGTGATGACTATTGGGGCGATCAGACGCAGGCGCACCCGGCGCGAGCACAAGATCTCGGTGACACTGGGGTGGGATTTTGGAGACCCTGATGGCGAGTTGAGGGAAAGAGTGCTTGGCGACGCCGCTTCCTGCCCGCTGCTGCCATTGGGAAGGGGCGAATACGACATGTACTGCGACGGCAGGCGCAAAAACCGCAACGCCATCGTGGTACGAAACGAGCAAAGACAACAAGACTCGAAAAAGAAAGAAGAGTTGGGGCAGGCGAACAACCACAAGCGCAAAAATGGGAGGGACAGTAGCCTTTGGGGACAAATCACTGAGCCCCCTTAGGTTGTCGAGAATCCGTCCTGCCTAGGTGTGTGCGACCAGTTGAGCAATCCGAGGGGAGGGGAAACGTCAGCACCCAACAGCATTGGATGTGAGTGACAGTGCTACCTCAGTGCTACCTCCCTATTCCGTACCGTACGTGCCTACACTTCAATACGCGGGATACGGTGCCCTTTCGGCCATATCCAGGGACAGATCCCTGCCACTCTCTCCTGTCCCAAACAGACTCAACGAATCGCCTACCTTGGGCGGGGAAGCTAGGGCTCTTGCTTACGCGTAATTCAGCGTTGCATCACTCGGTCTGGAGGCGTCAGTGACGGATACGGTAACCGGGCGAGCTGAGGGCAAGAGTCGCCCGTGCCGGCAAGGTGCATTCATTTCAGTAAGCACCCCCTGCGCCGTGGACTTGCGCAGGTTTTCTGTGTCCCGTCTGTAATCTTACGCGGAAAACGGGGAAACGGGGAAACGGGCTCTCGGGCTCTCAGGCCCTCAGCCCTCTGAAATTCAGTCAGATATGCCCCCGGCCCCGGCAGATGTGGCCCCCCAATTTTGCATCGACGACCCTGCAGATTACGCTATCCTGGCAACCTGGGTGGCATGACAAAGGAGTGGGCCGACTAAAACACTGCCCGACTCCCGTCGCTGTCTGTTGGAAAATCTCGAAAATTGACAATGTTGGCTTCAAAAACATGAGATAAAAGTTTAATCCTGTGCAACAGCAATGTTTCGCATCGACAAGTTGGTCCAGGTGGTGGAGGCGTTGTGTGCTGCGGAATCCGTGGTTCTACCAGCTCGGCACCGGAAAAGCCCCTGTAGCGTCGCGTTCTTTTTGGCGAATACCACTGGGCCAGTTATCTCCAAGCCTTTAAAAGCGCATATTTTGTCAACGATTATTGGTTCAAGTTCAAGTTCAGCAAGGATGATGGCAGTTAAAGAGGATAGCTCTGCCCCAGTTTTGTCGGGCCATCGGAGTTGCATCGCTTTTATTCTTCCCGCCAACTTGGGTCAAATCGTGGCAGTACCTACCTCAGAAAGCTACTTGGTAAAAGCGCCAACACAAGAGTAACATCTTGGCATCAGTGCGCCTTTTCAGCAATTTCAGCCTTGGTTTTCAGGTTCTTCACTTTCCAGCTGCCGAGATCTACTTGTTGCCACTTGCTAGCATCTTCCCTTTTTCTTGATCCGAGAGGTGATGGTCGGAGGGGCTAGCCGGGAGATCAGAACGCTGTGATGGTTTGATCGTTGATTTTTGACTTCGACATCCTGCAAGGTCTGAGACTCTTGACATGAGCTGATCATCTCGAACAACCTCTTCAAACGAATATATTATAGACGTGGATGTGAACGTCTCAATTAACATGAGAGACACACAGCAACAAGGACGCGCAAGTGAGAAACAGCGTTGCACAAATTCGTATGCGGATCGGCAACAAGAGGCCGAATCTGAACCCGGCCTGCGAACGCGTATTCAAGTGCCGTGCTACCCGTCGACCGACGCGTAAGCCGATCCGCGGGATTTGGGCACCGGGCTGACACCACCATTGCCCCCAGAGTCAGACACATCGGGCCCCCTCCCGCACACTATGCTCGAGGAGGTATACGGGCACGGACACGGACACGGACACGGACACGGACACGGCGAGCACGGCGAGACAGTACTGGCCCAGGCTGGTGCCGCCCTGGACGTCGGCGGCAGCGGCAGCTGCCCTACCTGCGGCGGGCACGGGCTGAAGGCGTATTCTTGTGTGAGCACTTCCTTGCTCGATGGGATCGTGTTGACTTGGTAGTTGGCGACGCACTCGCCAGCATTTTTGAGGTGCAGCAGTTGGAACTGTTGCGAGTCGGCTATTAGCTGGCGCGTGTAAATCATGAGAGGAGGAAAAAGGAAGCTTGGCTTGACGTAGTGCATCGTCTTGGGCACCAGGAGCGGGTTCCAGCTGCTTCGAAGCTCGCGGTATGCCTCCTGCAGCCGCGAGAACATCTCCTCGGCGCATTCCACGTCCGTGACCTCGACGTTGGCGAGTTTGATATGCGGCCTCCCGTTTGCCATCGTGTTGACACAGAGAAGCATGTATTTCTCGGTGCCAGCGGGGATAAAGGGCTCCGGCTGGATTGCTTCGTTGTCTGAGGGGGCCGTGTTAGGGGACTGTGGCGGAGAGGTGGGCTCGCTCCCTTGGCCGCTCGATGCAGACGAGTCTGATCTGCCTGTGCTGGCCGATGATACACTGTCGACTGCTGTCAAGCTGCCGAGGTCTGATTTTTTCGAGGAGACGGTGTCGGCGTTGGGGCCCGCTGCGTTTTGGGCAAAGTTTGTGGCCGCTCGGTGTCGGTGTTCGGCCACCTCAATCTGCAAACGCTCACCAAATCTCTGCAGAAAGTTGGCAAGTAAGGTAAGCAAGTGTCTTTCTGCATTCTAGGGTACCGGTTGGCTGCAAAGCGGAAGATGTGACTTACACATGTCTATGAAACGCGGACATATCCGGAGGCTAGTTTTGTCTGACAAAGGTCACACAAGGTTCCGCACGTCTTTCACTACTCTCTGGATAAATGAAAGGGGCCAGGAGCCTGGTCATCGCGAGCCTGTGTCTCTTTCAACAGCTAACATCCCATTTATCTCCGATGGGCATTTCTCGGTCCCTCCTGAGCGACCTGCGACGGTGTGTGATTTTCCTTCGCGTGACTTGTGTTCTAGAACCGGCGTCTCGTCCACGGAGTGAGCCTTCTGTTGAGACATGGACGTGGTGCCTTGTCCATTCGTGCACTCTCCAAGCCGACCGAGAACGTTTTGTAGAGGTGATGACTGTCGCTTCAGGCTATCGTCGAGAGGAATCTGTCCCTGGTCTTCGTCGAGTTTCAGCCAGACCCGGAAGGAGCTGCACATGCTCGAAAATGCAGCTGACGAGGCCATGAAATTTTTGACGTTCTCGAGGCTTTGCATATCGGCGTCTTCTGAATCGTATAACGACTCGTCGTCGCTGCTATCCAGGCCCTCCTCGTCTTGGTCTTTTTCAATTTGCTGCATTTGCCTGAGATAGGCTAGCAACTTTTCACGACTGGGCTGTTGATGCGGTCCTGGCTAATAGATATTATCGCCGATAATAGAGTTCTCTATCTGGACTGAAACTCGTAGCGCAGCGAACCGCACAAAACGCGCCGCTTGGACTTGAATGGGCATCGATGCCTCGTTGCCAAGAGCCCGGCCGTACCGCAGGAGAAAGCGTCGTAGGTTCGTTGGAACCTTTCGGCGCCGACTCTTGTAATAGTTACCTGATATAGCGGCTCGAGTGTGGCATCGAACAGCAAGAGATTCTTGAGCTCGTCCATTGCGCCGCGGATAATACCCGTTGGGAGGGAGCTCTTGGACTACGCCGAGGACAGAGCTTCTGACGAGACACTCTCCACGTCACTCACGTCAGATTCACCAAAACTCGCGTCCGAATTTGCCTTTCGAATGGTGACCGGGGTAACCGGAATCGGTCCAGGGAGCCCTCCAGCCTCTGAGGCCCGAACTTGGTCCCCCAAGCTCTGGCTATTGGTGCTGCCTGTAAACCGAACCGTCTCTCTTCTCCTGTTTCATCGGCCTGCTGGGTTTCGGAAAGGAGGGGCAAATCCTGTGATTCTGCTTTGATCTGAACAAGCGGCGTAAAGGTGTCAACCAGGGCCTGCCACTTTTCTTTACCAAGCTTCGAGACCCGGTCGCAGCCTGTTAAGATATGAAGATCAAAGGATCTCGGCATGTGTGTCATGGCGCGCAGCGTACTCTTCTGCCAGGCTCTGATTGCTGTTTGCTAAGTTTAATATTTCAGCTTAGAGTTCCAATTCATAGACAGTGTCATGTCACGTTAAAGCAGTTTGTGGGATACTCAGGGGCATTTGGAACGTACAAGACTCCAGGGTTAAAAACCTGGAAGATATCCGGAAGCTCGAGTCTCCTAACGTATCGATACTCGGTAGACGATATGTTTGACGAGTCCGCGGACAGGGTAGCTCAGATATAGGACTTGTTGTCGCTGGCAGCTCGGCTGCACTCTCGTACTCGTACTGGAGCTTGAGGTTTGGGATGTCGCCCTCGCCTCTAGTACGGGCTATTCCGTTGACGGCAATACTGCTGCTCTCAAACGTGCCAGGAGATGGAGGACCAGACGGCGCCGCCATGGTGATTGCGAGCGTCGAGACCACTAGGTATCAGGAATTGTATTTGATAACCGGCTTCGGTTGACGTCGCTAGCGTCATTCATGGGAAGGCGGGGTTTAATGGGAGAAAGACACCAGCCTGGTGCAAGATGTGGGGAGAAGGGCACTTTTGACCGCCTCCATGCGGGCGGCTCAGCCACATCTCTCCTTCGCCGTCTGGTTGCTTGGCCGTCTGGTTGGCTGGGCCGTCTGGTTGGCTGGGCCGTCTGGTTGGCTGGGCCGTCTGGTTGGCTATTGCTACCACGCCTCAATCCATACACTGCCAGTTGTAGCGGCCGGGCTGATTTGAACACAAAGAGCCTCGGGCGTAATTTGGCGCGCCTAATGGTAGGTATTCAGTGAACTAGCGTCGAGGATTTGGAGGACGGAGAAGTTATTAAATGGGGGTGGACGAAATTCTTGAGGAGGAATGTAGACACCTACCTAATACCTGCCTAATTACCTACCTAATACCTACCTAATTACCTACCTAATTACCTACCTGATTACCTACCTAATTATCTACCTAATTATCTACCTAATTACCTACCTAATTACCTACCTTAACTAGAGTCTGCAATAAAGCGGGCCTACGATTAGAGGCCCAATGAACTTTGCTCAGTTGTTCGGTATTTTTCAAAGGGAAGGACTTGAGCTACTAAATTCCGATTCGGTTTCATAATGATGTGCAAATGTGGTACAAAAAGTAATGTTCTTAGACACTTCAAGCCCAGCACGTACACAAACGCACAAGTTTCTTAGTTGGTACTACTTGGAATTAGTGAATAAAACTGGCTTATAAGCTAGCTAGGCATGGAGCTGGCTTCGCCTTGGTGCCTGGTTGTTCAGTCCCAAGTCCCTACGGTCCCAACTTGGTCCTCTCCTCCGTAGGACCTCTCCTCCGGCAAGTAAACACAGTCAAAAAAAAGAGGGTGGAAAGTGACGCGCCCCTCAGTTGTTCCCCTCTCTAAGAGAAACTCCTGGCTGCACGTGCCTGCCTAGGTTGCCTAGAAGGTAGGTAGTTAACCCAGACGCCGCACCATTTTGTCGCCCTCCTTGTGCAAAACCCCTCCACCCTCCACCCTCCACCCCTCCACCCTCCCTAGAAACAAAACAACTATCGTAGCACACCGAATCCGTGAAAACTTCGCTCAAGCATCGCGCCAGAAACCCGTCCGTGAAAACTTCCCTCGAGCATCGCACCAGAAAACCCGCCATCGTTGGCAACCTCGTTGCCGTCCATGAGAAATCCATCCCCTTCTCCATCTTGCTACATACCCATAGTCAGCCCAGCGGTGCACCCCAAACTTGGTGGTCAGCCTGCTTGCAAAGATGCCGCGGGTTGATGATTTGTTCCTGGACGGGCCGGGCAAGGCGGCGCGCCTCCGCCACGCAGCGTGGCAGGAAGTGCTGCCGAATAAATTGCCCGGCAGTCGCGACATGTCGGGCCTCCGCCACGTGCTGCTCGCCTTGCGGCACATGTTCAGCATTGCCGTCGAGCGCGGCCCCGTTGTCACCTCGTCGGGCGGCTTCGACGTGGACAGCACGAACCTGGCGAGATTCATCCTCCGCCACGAAATCACCAACCCGCTGCTGGAGCATGCCTGGGCCGACGTGCTCGACCAACACGGTGCTATCTCGGCAGCTGGCGAGGACCGATTTCGGCGTGCCATCTTCGACTACGTGGATGGCGATACGAGCCTCCCCCCCGATCTGGGCTTCGAGGGCATCATGGAGTCGGCCGCGATGCAGACGAGCCTGTGGTCCATACCGCACTTCCAGCTATTTCAGCACTGGGAGCGCGAACCCGGCGGCAACTGGAACAGGGTTCCAAATAATAACCCGTCCAGTAGCCTGGTCGAGTGGGACGGTCTCAGCCAGGAGGGGGATCTTGGCAAGCATATCGGCAGCGTGTTTGGCATGCGTTCGACCAACCCTACTGCCGGTGTCACGAAGTTCTACGACAGATTCGTCGGAGACAACTTCCCCCACCTCATTCGCGTCAAGTACCAGCCTGGCGAAGTTGTCCGCCGCTTGCCCAAAGCAAAGATCCAAACGTTCAGCTTGGTTGGCCGTGTGCTCCAGGGCAATAGTACCGACGACACCCCCCCCCGGAAGTACGTGCTGATCGCCGCCGTCCATCTGCCCGATGAACCCACGGGCAAGGACATGGTGCGTCTATTCATGCCCGCCGGCGAGGCACCTCCCACCAACGCCTCATACGTGAACGACGATGTTCTGGAGATTTGGCTACGAAGCTTCACCGAACCCACATATCTTTACTACTGGATGGAGGCCGCTCTACATAACAGCCCACCCGCGCCTATCGCTGCTCCTCCCGTTGACCAGCCTGGATTATCTCACGAAGCTTCGACCACGGGCGCCATTCCTCCCTCCCAATTTATGTCGGCCCCACCCGCTGACCAGCCTGGAATACCTCACGGATCTACCGCTGATGCCATTAAT
Source organism: Lasiosphaeria miniovina (assembly GCF_030549165.1). Lineage (NCBI taxonomy): Eukaryota > Fungi > Ascomycota > Sordariomycetes > Sordariales > Lasiosphaeriaceae > Lasiosphaeria > Lasiosphaeria miniovina. The sequence continues at coordinate 157,230 of NW_026848220.1, forward strand.
CCCTCTCGATCTAGTATGACGGCAACCTTGGGACGTTCAAGACACAGTCCTCCCTTTCGATCTAATATGACGACAACCGTGGGACGTTCAAGAGGCATTCCTCCATCTCAATCCACTACGGCAACCTTGGGACATGCAACAGACACTGAACATGAGGATAGCAGCAGTGACACAGATACGGAACCAAAAGAGTACGAAGACGGTACTCTACCAGGGGGGGACCAAGAAGATTCCCAAGGCGAGGGATACGTCGACGGGGAGGCATTCGTGGCGGGATCGGCGTTCACAGCGATCAATGGCTCCACACCTAAGAGCGCCGTCCCTCTCAGCGCCCAAGTTTCTAGACTGGGAGTGGGAGAAGTCGTTGTATATGCTGCTGATGGAAACGAGGACACTGAATTGTATGGCTCAAACGACAGCGGAGAAGTCTGTGATGAAACGTCCCATAGATATTTATCCTCGACAGACTATGATAACGTTGGCAATGGCGAAGAGGACATGGGCTGCAAAGAGACCATGGATGACGGAGAGGGGTATTTTGAAGTCACATACATGAGCGACGAAGCCAATATTGCCGAAGACAATAGCCAGGAGGAGAGCCAGGAGGAGAGCCAGGAGGAGAGCCAGGAGGAGAGCCAGCTTGCCGAAACCCAACTCCTCGAGGAGAGCAATCTCGCTGCCAACCATCACGACATGGCTGGTGGCAAGTTCAACACCGCAGCCCAGAACATTCAGCCTGGCGAAGCGGTTGATAATAAAATCATCGTCGGCGACGTTCCAGACGGCGGAGATGTCGATCCTAACCTCATGACTTGCATGGAGCCTGCCGACGAGCCTGCCAGCATGCCCTCAGAGCACACCTCCCAGAATGTCACTAATGAGCCCGAGAACGTCCGCGACGAGTACTTTTCTGACCTTCCCTACACCCCCAACCCTGACCCAAGTGCCAGAGAGGTCTACATCTGGGGCGAGCCACTGGTCTTCGATAGGGCTGCCTTTGAGATGAGCTTCCCCGCCGAAAACCCCGCCGTTTCCGCCTTCGAAAAGGCTCGACTCGCCAACACCAAAGTGGATGGTCGCAAGAGGCTCACTAAGAAGGAAAAGGCGATAAAAGCGATGGAGGCCGAGCTCACCAAGAAGAAAGCAGCGGCCCGCGACGCCGCGCAGCTGGCCGAGGTGATCACCAGGCCCCTGAAAAGGTCTCTGAAGCGCGCCTACGAGGAAAAAGGCACGCCGCGCAAGGTGATGCGCGGCGCCGGCGGCGAGGCCGGCAGCCGCGGCATCCCGCTGACAGACGGCGACGTGGAGACGTCCGAGAACGGACTGCTACACAAGAGCGACATGAGAACCGAGATCACTATAGACGTGCGGCGGGCCAACGTCTCCGTGCCGCAGAGCTTCGGGGAGCGCTTCACAGTCCAGTATAATACCGACATCTTCTTCGCGTAGGGCGGCCGTAACCGCAGTCTCGATATCGTTTCTCGCCTCGAGGCCGGGCCGACCGGCCGAAACCGGTCATATCAGTTTTTCGTTCGCCCCACGCCAGTTGCTGAGGATTACTTTGAACCGCATGGAACACGTCGTCGTAATGATATCCGCAGCCGTGGTAGCAAGAGTGATAGCGTCCTTAGGGGAGACCCTCACCACGACTGCAGAAGTCCTGATATCAATAATGGAAGTCGTGGCAACACAGATGAGGATGGTGATAGTGTGATGTCCAATGGTGAGGGTATAAGGTCGGATAGTGACAGTGTAATGTCGGATGTTGACAGTTTGATGTCGGATGTGTAGACTTTGGGCTTTTAAGCTTGGCTTGGCTTGGCGTTGATTTTGATGTGCAATAAAAATTGCACACCTGGCCGCGGTCCACAGGGAGGGTACTAGATCTATTTACTGCCGGACAAGCGTGGGATTTCGGCGATTGGCGTAGGACTTACATATGTGTCATGTATAACTAGAGGGGTGGGAGATCATAGCGAGTTAGTACTCGTATGGCCTTTATATTAAGTTCTAGGTACAATGTCTTTGGCGTATACATGCGGTTACGGATCATGAGAGGCAGTCTGTTAGGTACCTAATACTATATGGTCATATTTGTGGTACCTTTGGGTCGAGACTCTGATATTGGCCTCTACTTAAATATCTACTAGAATCAGGGGTCACGAAGAAAGTAAATTCAGTAACATTCTTCGCCGCTATCGGGCTGATTTCTGGTAAAGGAATCCGATTTCAAAAAGACTAATAAATAGAAACCTTCGATATCCTAAAGAGCTACCTGATGCTACGGACGGTAGGCACAAAACCGTACCCCGACTTCCAAGGACGGTCTATCTCGCTGAGAAAAATATATACGAAGCTGCTATGTATTAGTTTTCGAGTTTCAAGTACAAAAGACACAACCTAGCTTCACTTATCACCGCCATAAAACGCATCGCATAGTCAAATCACGCCAAGGTACACGCTACGGGTAGTACAGACCCTCGGACCCCCTGTTGGACGGGACGCGCGGGGGATCCGTACTATAGTCGAGGCGGACGTTGCGGACGGCGCGCAGAACCTCGTCGGCGTCGGCCAGCAGCGACCGGGCGTGGAATACGGAGACTTGGTCCTGGACCCAGGCCACGTCGCCCGTAATGGGCACGGTGAACTCGTAGTGGTGGGCGCCGACCCTGCGCAGCGCGTCGACGAAGTCGCGCACTATGAGACCCGGCGCTACGCCCAGCGTCTCGCGGTGCAGCGGCGCGCCGTTGGTCGCGCCGGGGGAGCTGCGCGCTAGCCCGTACCGCACCTCCATAGTCGTTTTATACACCCCTGGCTCAGTTTCCTCGGGCGCCGGCGCGCTGCTGGGCAGGATGTCGATCTGGATCCCCGACTGTAGCGTGTTGTTGCTCGGCAGGAACAGCGACCAGCTGTGGCCGAGCGACGGGTAGCCCCTGTGCGAGATCAACTGCAGCTGTACGACCGGCATGGCACGCATCTGTTCGGTGAGATTCTCGGGGAAGTAACGGACGGAAGTTACTGGCATAGCGGCGGCAGTACCGGCAGAGGACGCCGGCGCCGTCGGCGCTATATTATTTGGCAGCAGTCTGGGCGGGATGGGGTTGAGACGAGACTGGAGGTCTTGCCGGCTCCTCATAGAGGGTCGACCTCGGCGCGATAATCTAGTTATGCCTCGCGGAGTAATCGACGTGATGGCTGTTTGCGTACCTGCATCAACATAGGCAGGCCGTATCGGCCACGAAGCAGGCAACGGGTGACGGCCACGGCCTCGAGAGAATAAAGACAATCGGAAACTTGAGGCAGCTGCTAACGGAACTTGTCCGATGACTTGCGGTGCTTCGGCCCTAGCACCGCTAGGTTCGGAATTATCTTTTTCTGGAAGGGGAGAACAGGGGAATAATCGGCGGCCGTGTTGAGTATTCCGAAGTTGTATCCGTTCCCGGTCCGAGTCACCAGGTTGACTTTCCATAGGACACTTAGCCCTGGGGGTAGCAAATAATAACTTGGGGGATTGGTTGATAAATGAGTAAATGATTGGTTAAGACTTGTGTTTTGGCGTTGGTCTGTTTGTGATGACGTTGGTCTGTTTGTGATGAAAATACTACCGATATAACAAGAATCAATAAAGGGATCTACTAACGGATATTTATACCGATGCTGAGGAGGCCGAACGGCTTGAGTTCCTGTGACACTATAGGCCAACATGCGATTGCTACGTTTGTCATGGTCTTAAATATAAGTCATAAATAAGGCACCTTTGACTGCCATGGCGAATACTTGGCAATAGGACAAACATGTTAGTGTGATCGTGCGAGTAACGGTGACCAACTTGAAATGATACAGCCGTCTGGTCTAACTGGTCTAAAGTGGAGTGATAGCTGACTGCTATCTTTGAGCAGGAGCAAAGATTTTGGATGATCTTCGTTGATCTTGGCTGTTGCTGCCATTCCCGCCGACACGGGGAGACCTCTTTTGATCCCAACGTGTAACGTGCAATGTGCCTGACTTATCTCTAGTTGGTCAGGGATAAGCTAAAACAGTTTTACTAGCACACGAGTAGCATCCCCGGAAATCTTGTAACGTGTGATAAATGGTCTTATCTGTTTGTACACAGAAGAGTCTATGGCTCTATAAGTCATATCTTTATATGGGGCGCCTTGATTACCGGTCTGGTGTGACTGGCGACGTTAGACGGTACTAGGTGACAAAATTGCCGCCGAGTCAAGGAGAAGCACACGAGACGGTATAGACACCCGAAAGCAAGCGTCGTATTGTCGGATATCAAGTGAACTCAGGCCTATATAACATTCCTCAAGATAATCTCTTCTACGTTTTGAGGAAGGTAGGTAGATTCAAGTTGGCAAATGTCGGGTGGAAAATAAGTCATACCGAAAGCACCTTATTATACTAAGAATAGTCTCTCGTATTTTACCAAAATATCAGGCGAGCAGCCCATTCCGCTTATAGTTTGCTACCTATCTCAAACTGGATTGTTCTTGTATTGACTACTTGCTACTGCTTGCGGCCGGGGGCGGGGACGTTTGCAGGCCGTAATTATCTCAGGGGCAAGCATGCTCCCGAGAACAATTTGGTATGCCACGGCGCTACTTTAGACCGCGCGCAAATATGCTCCTGGGCCTTGTCCGCCGGAGGGGTGCAAGGCAGGCTTAGATTGGCAACTTGAGTTCGAACCCTGCTCAGGACGACTCATCAGGCACCCCAGGACGACTCATCAGGCACCCAGGACGACTCATCAGGCACCCAAGCATCGAGCTCGGCCTGCGGCAACTACGGTCGGCTGTCTCGCACATCTCGTACCACACTTTCCGCATTCATGCTTTACACCCACGCGGTCGTGGATGGAGCAAACGACGTCCTCGCAGACAGGCAGTAACCAAGACCTTGCTCGGTATGGGTCGGGGAATGTGATAGGGTTTCGCGAAATAGGTAGTCCTTGATCGGGGACTGGTCCGAAACGTAGCTGTGTGGTGGCATGGCAGAGACCGAGGTTCAAACGCGTCAGGAGATTGAGAGTTGCGCGTGTGAGCGTATACCTGATGATATGAGTGATTGGGGCACAAATGTAGATGGTAAACCCAGATGCCTGTTTGATGCGAGAATTTAGAGAGCATCTGAGTGGGCGACGCTGATTCCTTTAAATAACCTCAAGAGGCCGACTGTGTTGGCGCGAATAGAAGTCAGTTCCTGCCGGATCGGCTGTCCGGCCAGGCGACAGTTGCCGCAACTTGGCACAGTAGACTAGATGATGGAAAAGAAGGCGTATTGTATCAAGTGAGGAACTCCCAGGAGTAAATCACACGGCTACCAGAGCGCAAGGAAGGCGCACATAACAGAATTTGGGTGCGCCTAGTCGAAGATAGTGGTACGAGCGACCACGAGTGGCTCAACTGCTGCAAGCTCTAGACGATACGATCCCCACTGCCTGCATTGTTAGCACGTTCTGAGCAATTGGGGAGGTCTAAGACGGACATTGATTATCACTCACGGACCAGGTTGTCGGGACTCACTCACGGACCAGGTTGCCGGGACCGAGGGATACCATACCCCACCCCCCAACGGATCACCCTAGCAGTGGATCACCTTAGCAGTGGATCAACCTTTTACACCAAAACACTCCCTTTTTGAACAACAATAACTTAGTCAATTGTGAAGCTATTCGCAAGTAGACAATTGACCTAGTTATGTAATTGCATCTAGTTTAATCTTAGTATGGATTTGTAAGCCCAGAAGCCCTACTTTTTTTTCGCTACATTATCGCAAAATAACTCCAAATTAAGTCCAAATTAGCTTCCTGACATTCCTCTCCCCCTACCTGAGTGTGAATTGCGTCTTGTACTACCACAATGTCTGAACAAAGTGACGATAATATGGTCAATACGTACCTAGACGTCACAGATAATAAGCTTTCTATTCGTCAATCGGCTCAAAAGCATGGTGTTCGTGGTATTCCAACCACGTAGGTGTTCCAACGGGTCAAAAAGTGGTAGTACTACCGGGGGGGGGTGTAAAGTTGTTCTGATTCATGTTCTGCTCTAGAAATCTATGGTGGGGGTCTTTGGCTTTGTTCATGGCCGTGCGAGGGCCGTGCGGCGCACGTGCATCGCACCGCCTCCCTTCCAGAGTAGAGTACGGTCACCAACATCGCTATTCCAACACATGGAGTTCCTTATATAACGTTGAACCGACGACTCAACAGAGTCCCCCCCAAAGAAGAGGTGTTGGGTTGACAATGTGTGATGTGCATTATGTCGCCTAGATTTGAGTTACTTTGAGCTACTCTTCAAGCCACAGTCAGCTTATTCTGTCATCTTACGTTTGACCTTTGAAGATGTGTGTTGGTTGAACTAACAGAACAATAAGCGGCGGAGGCGGCGGCAGGAGGCGCAGGGCTACAGGGTCTATATAAGGAAGCCTTCGGCTTCGTCCTTTGAACCTTTCTTCTAGCCTAGAAAGACAATTCAATGCGCTATCAACTCCGATCATAAGCAACACATTAGCTAGCTAACTCTAGGAGGGGAAAATCCCCGTACTAAATGTGTGGGCGAGAACCCGTGCACGGGCCTGCAGCCCATGCACCTACTAGCTAGTGCTAAGCCCCGTAACAAGAGGCCCTCTAAATACAACGTAGGCTCATAGGGCCTCAAGAAAAGCGGCTCATTGAGTGCATCGTCAAGCAGGAAAGACTCGGCTTTGCTCCGAGTTACTCAACGGTATCTAGTATTGCTTCAAGACTCTGTAAAGAAGCAGGGCAAAAAGACCCTGTAGGGAAAAACTGGATTTCTAGCTTCAAAGCTAGAAACCCCGACATTCGAGCCAAAGTAGGTAAGAGAATGGAGGCCGATTGCTTTAACGGGTTTCCTCCCAAAGCCGTCAACTGGTGCTTCAATATAAGGGAGAAAGAATACGACTGGATCAGGCCTGAGCTCACCTTCAACGTCGGTAAGGCCTGTATTATGGCGGGCTTTGGTAAGTAAATGTTGGAATCACCAGGTACCGGTACTGGAAGCAACAGGGCGTAGCTGTAGGCCGAAAACTGGTGGTTCAAGTGTTGGTTGTTGATGTCTATGTAGATCTAAGAAGGAAGGTGGAAGTGGCCTACGGGCACTTATTTAGGTTCGGTGGCCCTGCGCCTCTGCGCCTCCACAGCCACATGTGGCTGCTTGCGCCTCCACCGCCACATCTGTGGCTGACTAGCGCGTTGTTCCAACATTAAATAATACCTAGTTATATTATCTATTACATATACTATACAGGGCTTGATTCATTAGTCCTAGGGGTATTAAAGACGAAGGAAGCCTACCTAAAAGCGATCAAGGTCGTGGCTGGTCCACCATCATCGAATGCATCGGTGCCGGGGGCCCGCATCGACCCGGGCATCATTTTTAAAGGAAAAGACCTTCAAATCGTGGTTTGAAGAGGAAATGCAGAAAATCTGCAACTGGCGCTTCGTTACTACAGAAAAGGGCTGGACTGACAACCAAATAGCGAACAGCTGGCTTGAGGATATTTTCATTCCACAAACCGACGCTGAAGAAGAGGCTGAAGAAGAGCTGCAAGACTGACAAGATCTGGCCGTGCACTTCGTGTGCCAGCACGATATATGGATTAAACAGTCAACTAGTTACATTTTGCCGTATTTGGCTTGTAAATAGCTTCACAATTGACTGCGCTGTTGTTGTTCAAAGATGTAGTGTTTTGGTGTAAAGGGTGATCCACTGCTAGGGTGATCCGTTGGGGGGTGAGGCATGGTATAGACCGATCTTGCTGGTCACGCTGAGGATTTCGCCTACGCCACTTAGCTGTGGTCTTGGAAGGCCATGGACAGCAGCAGCTGCTGCTCACGCCATCCCATGATTCCACATAGCCGGCCCCGGTCAATGTCAAGTGGAACGTCGGGTCGGGACCGAGCGCTGCCTCTAGCGCGCAAGCTCAAGTCGTTTGACACCTGCAGGGACCCTAATCGTACACGTAGCAATCTCCATTTCAGACTATGTTGTTCGGCCATCCCTACTCAGCCAGAGCCGCGTCAACCTGTGGCGCCAGAGTGTCGACGAGCTCGAGAACGTCCTGATCAAGCCTGGCAGTTCTCTGGAGATACTGCCTGACCGGTTCATCATCAGCCTCCAGCAGCGGAACGAGGGCCCGCTTCCGAAGCTCAGCGACATCACGCCCCTGACCACCACCAGCGCCGTCGGCCGCCAACAAGGAAACAACATGCGGCCCGCGGAGGGCCTTGATCAGTGCCAGCTGGCTCGACGGATGCAACTCCGACCCTTGGATCTCCGACACCACGCCCTGGACGGCCGCCTGCAGCCTAGCGAAGCGCTGGCGCGCAGGTGTGTTGTGCTTGCCGCCGCCCTTGATGATGGCCGCGCAGCTGCGCGCCGCGCTTTGGATGTGCGTGATGGTCCTCGTGACGACGAGCACGAACTGCACGGCCTCGAGCACGGCCAGCGCCGGGGCTGCGGCGACCTGGGCAATGGCCCAGGCGGCGAACTGGGTAAAGAGGACGCCGTACTCGAGGATGGAGAAGGACGAGAAGATGGCCTTGTAGAAGCCCCACAGTAGGCCCGCGTTGTACAGCTCGTTGGCCATGGAAAAGGCCGAAGACCACACGGAAGTGCCGTTGCCTGCTCCGCCGGCAAAGAGGGACTTGACCCCGTCGACCAGGTCCGCAATGAGCGTCTGCTTGGCGGCGTCCAGGTCGCGCATCCACCGCACTATGGGCTCGGTGCCGGGGATGGACAGGAACCACCCGAAGGCGGCGTTGGGGACGCTGTACAGCAGGTCGAGGAGGAGGGTGGCGATGCCGAACAGGCAGGCGGCCTCTGTGACGGCGACGACGGGTCAGCGGGTTAGGGATGGAGATGAAGGGGAGATGAAGGGGAGATGAAGGGGAGAATAAAATCAAAACACGGAAACATGAGAGAAAGAACAGAGTGGCGAAAGAGGGCGAAAGAATGGCGAAACACGACGAGAGAAAGAACAGAGTGGCGAAAGAGTGGCGAAAAAGGGGGGGGAAAAGGGGGGGGGGAGAGAAAAGGGGGAGGGGGAGGGGGAAGAAAGGAGGTTCCTACCATCTTTCGGAATCGGCGGGGCGATCGGGTCGTCCCTTGGCGAGACATGGACTGCACTGTGAGAAGCAGTGAACTCCGGCTGGAACAGGCACTCGGAGAACTGGGGCTCGTCGTCGGGGACCCACGGCGTGTCGTAGAAGATGGGCAGGGCCTGGACGCGCGCCGACCTGGCGGTGGCGTTGCCGGGGAACAGGCGGAAGACGCGCGGGTCCTGGCGGGCGCCGCCGTCGACGCCGAAGCCGAAGAGCACGTTCATGAAGCTCTGGCCGGCTGGCAGCTCGTAGTAGGCCTCGCTGGCGCCGTCGCGCGTCGGCAGCAGGTTGACGAAGTCGCCGTCGGCCTCGCCCTTGCACTGGACGTAATAGTACTTTGCCGGGGACCGCTTCGGGTCCGTGACGGTCATCACCGGGGCGCTGCCGGGCGGGTCGCGCTGGATGCGGAAGACGGCGGCTGCGCTGCTGTCGGTCGTGGTGCTGAGGACCGTGAGCGACGGGTAGTCGATCGAGAGCCAGTGCTTCTTGTCGGGCACCTGCAGCGTGAATCCGTCGCCGGGGAGGGACGAGGTCGCGAGGAGGCCCCGGCCCGGCAGAGGGTCGTGGTGGACGGGGTGGCGCGGGGCCAGAGGGACTGCCCTCTCGCCTTCGCGGGCCGTCACGCACTTGATCTCGCCCGTGAGGCCGTACTGGTAGAAAACCGTCGCGCTCTTGGTTTGGTCGGTCCAGCCGTCGAACCCGAACCACTTGTTGGTCGCCCCGAAGGTGCCAAGCTCCTTGATGCTCTTGAACCTGTCGGCCGCGATTCCGTCGACGCGGCCCTGCATGATGCCCCAGACTACGGCGATGATGTTGGTCTCGCCGGCCCGCCGTCCGTCCAGGTTGAAGAAGCGTGATCTCGCCGGATCCGAGGTGGAAGGGCTGATGGAGATGGCAGCATTGGTGTCCCAGGCGATCAAGAGCTGGAGCGGAGAGTTCTCGTACTGGTAAAGCACGGCCAGCGTCTTGTAGACCCCTTTCCACGGGTCGCTGAAGATGGAGCCGTAGTTGTCGACGGAAATGGTCTGCGTGATCGGGTTGATCAAAGGGGTGATCTTGCTGGTCCAGTCGACGCCTCCAAACGAAGCAGACTTGATCAGGAGACGCGGCGGCGCCGGACCTTGGTTGAAGACGGCCGACTTTGTGTCCGTGGCCGTGCTCACGGCGAACTGCACTTCCCCGTTGGCAAGAACATAGCCGTAGGTGATGACGAGGGCCTTGAGCGTGTTCGGCGCAGGGTCCGAGGCCTTCAGGGCCGAATAGGCTATGCTGACCTGAGCCGACGACTTGACGTTGTCGGCGAGCGCTTGCACCTGCGCCGTCACGTCCAACGTGTGCCAGTATGCTTTGGCGACGAAGACCTTGTTCTTGTCGGTCGGGGCCACGAACGACGGCAGATGAGACCCGTCGTAGTTGATTGTACCTGTCTCGGACTGCTTGATGGTCGTGGCCTGGATGGCGCTCAGCGACCCGTTAGACAGGATAACGCGCCAGACACACACCAACACCTTGGTCTGGTTCGGGATCGGATCGCCAAACAGAGCAACGGTGGGCGAAATCGTGAACAGGTTGTTGTCCGCCTTTATCGTGTTGGCATCCTTGACGTACATGCCCCTGAGCGTCTTGGTGACGTCGGCTGTGCCCCAGGTCGCCGACAGAATGTCTAGGCTGTACTCTTGAGTTTCTGCCATGGTCAAGAAACTGCGAAGGCCAGACTGCAGGGACAAGTAGTAGGTAGAAGTGGTAGGAGGGAGAACAAGTGTCGTTTACGGTCTGGGCATGACGAGAGAAAGAGGCAGCCAAAGTCCAGCTAAATATACTTAATTGGGTCCTGGGGCCTCGGGAACAAGACAGTCGACGACAAACATCCCTGCCTGACCTTGTGAATATACCGACAGATCAGAGGCCGCTAAAACTACAATGGGAAAGCCGAAGGACGACTGCACATGGGCTAGATCGGGAACCGATAGTTTTCTGCAACAAAGTGACTATTGTGCGCGCTATCCTGCATATGCAGCTTTCAGCTCGACAAAGAGGCGCCACATTATGCCGGCTCATCACTGCTCCCGTTAGTGTGAATGGCCATCTCTCTGAAACCCCTGCCCAAACCTAGGCCGGGAGTCCGGGGCTGCCGTGTGCCAGTAAACTTCCGCGCCGGTTCATTGCGGGGGCATCCACAAGTCCAAGTGATGCGATCACCAGGTTGCCAAGATTGAGCCAGGGGTATCCAAACCCTTTAACGGCAACAATTATTTGGCAAGGAAAAATGTTTATATCTTTCACCTTCCATCCGATGATCCCATCAATGAGAAACACGAAACACGCAGTTCCTAGCAATATAGACGCTGTCCATCCGACAGAACAGCACATACGACCATACCTAGTTGAGAACTCGGGATCCCGTCCGCTCTCCCCTAGATAAACAACTAAGGGCCAGACTAGTAGTTGGGTCGGTGACGACCAGCGAATCCCTGGTGTTGTATGTCTTTTTGGCCCATTTCTCTCCTTTTTTTATTTAAAATAAAAAGAAACCGCTGCAACCAACGGGCAACGGCAGCAAAACGAAATAGGACAGGGCCCAATCGGGATTCGAACCCGAGACCTCGCACAAGCTCCCACTTTTTGGGACAAGCGGAGGGAGTTCAAGAGAACAACCCGAAGCGCGAATCATACCACTAGACCATTGGGCCTATTTGTTCGTTGTGTTGTTGAAGTCAGAGTTGGGTAGGAGCGTCCATAGGCAGGTTTGGCGCTTGCTGAGCTTGTTGCTGGAAGGGGGGCTGTGGAGCACCGCAATGTGCAGCTCCACTTGGGAATAGCTTCCTTCTTGGCAAGTTGTCGAAAAATGTGTGCATACGAGAAAATGTGTGCATACGAGAAAAATGTGTGTATACGAGGGACTGGATAATTGCAAGATTGCGCGCAGCGCTGCTGTGAATGCCTCCTCATAATGTCTTTCACCCCCCACCCCGGTCTGACGCAATCTAACACATGGTCGCCTAATTCCTTCTTTTGGCACCTGCTCTCTCGGAGTAAATGTCCGATAATGCTGGACCCGCCTGCCTGGAATTCCACAATGACGAACCAGCCGAATCAAAATGTGCAGACTTTGGTTGAACACAGACTAGGCCACGGTCCAACTCCTTCTGTGATGTCATGCCCTGGCGGGAATGACGAGACTTTCTCTCTCTTCCAGGTTCTCTTCGTCAACGACGCCAGATTTGACCTGGAAGATTAGCAGTCCTGTTGGTGACACAAAATTAATGATGGTTGTGATATTAATACCCAAAGCCCATGGGCACTTCACTCTAGAAGGCCTGGAAGTAGCATCAACATCTGGTAAACATCTCCAAACATGAGCAACACGACTTTGTACGAGACCACGATCCCCACCTTCATCCGCGGCCTGCAGACGCTGAGCTACATCCTTGCCAAGGCCGGCGCCTATGCCGACGAGCACCAGATCTCGGCGCAGGCCGTCGCAGGCTGGGCGCTGTGCGACGACATGCGGCCGCTGAGCTTCCAGGTGCAGTTGGCCAGCAACACGGCCAAGAAGTCGGTCGAGCGGCTAACGGCCTTCTCGGGGTCGCCGTGGCCCGACGACGAGGACTCGCTGCCGCGGCTGGCTGAGCGCGTCGACAAGACCATCGACTTCCTCGAGCGCACCGACTTCGCCGCCATCAACTCGCCCAACCCCAGCACTATCCACCTCGTGCTCAAGGACCGCATCTTCGACTTCTCCCGCGAGGACTACGTGCTGAAATACGCCCTGCCCAACTTCTTCTTCCACGTCCAGACGGCGTATGCTATTCTGCGCATGAAGGGCGTGCAGATTGGCAAGTTTGACTACTTGAACGCTTTCCTCAAGGGCGACGAGAAGAAGTGACGGAGCGACGAGAAGTGACGGAGCGACGAGAAGAAGTGACGGATGTCATAGTGCTGGTTGATGCTTGATCGTAGGCACATGTGCTTTTAATCAGGAGACAGATTGCCAATTCTCAAGTTCTTCTCCATTTATTAATATGTAATTATCACTCCCTCGGCAGATTCCAGCCTGCCTCAAAAATGGTAATCGTTGATGCCGAGAATCCTCGTCTCGTAGATATGGATCATGTGTCCCGTCTTGATGTCCTGCACCTGTTGACACGCAACCCAGGCATTAGGTCTAGTCTAGACACTGGAGCTGTGATGAGTGGGATATGGCCTGACGCACTTCGTACGCTGCACTGGCTGTGTCGGTGAGCGGCTCGACCACCGAGTCGATGATTCCCACCGACTCGGAGCCGTCGGCGCCTGCGATTTCTCAGACTCGCAATGCCCTAGACCTTTCGAGCTCGACTGGACTCACCTCGGTAGACGACTGTCTCTCCAATGTCGTAGATTGCCATCGTGTTTGGTTTTATTCCGTGTTTGGTTTTATTCCGTGGTTAGTTTTATTCCGTGTTGTGTGTTTGGAGTGTCTGGAGGCAAAGGAGAAACAATTTCAAGAGCCCGGATTTCCAGTGCTATCTTTGACATGGCGTCTTCACATCAAGTGTTCAAGGGCTGGCCAACAGTAAACGGACCTTGGAATATTTGGTCAGTTGGCCCCACTCATTAGACTCCCAAGCAACGATGAAGCGCAGTAACGATGACGGAAGGTAAGTTGGTTGCCTTATCTGGATGTTCGAAACCATAGGCCACCGTGGGGCGTAAGTTCGGAGCAGATCTCCGACTACCTCAATCACCCAACTTTTGACCAAGGCGATTGCTCCTTCACTTGAGCGAACGAACCCGCCAGACTGGACACCAGGATATCCAGATGCAGGATGAATGCTGCCAGGAACACATGGTGTGGCAACTGGCTTTGCGTAGATAACCCCCTTTATTCGGCAGACTCCATCTCTGCTGTCTGTCTCATTCATGCCCATTGCTCAACACCGATTACCGACACACTTGAGCAAATCCGACCACAATAAACAACGACAACGACAACAACAACCACAACAACAACGACAACAACAACAACAACAACCACAACAACAACGACAACAACAACAACCACAACCACAAACATCGCTTTGATGTGCGTGGCCACCATCACTGCCGACCCAATCCCGTTCGTGACTGGCTTTGGAGTGCAGTGGTAGGTGCAAACCAAATGCCAAGCTGGGCCACCTCAATGGGAGGATGGAGCTGACGCTGACGCAACAAAGCACCGGCGCCGGCACAGCCGAGCTGCAGGGCCGGCCGCGGACGCGGACGCTGGTCCCGGCGTCCGTGACAACGGCGGACGGCCACTCGGCCTTTGACGTGCTCGTCGTGGCAGCCGACCACTCGGCGTGCCAGGACATGCAAAACGTCCTGCAGGAGTTTGTGGCCGACCTGGAGACACAGAGCGGGCTGACGCCGGCCCAGGAGGCGTGATTAGCAGAGGATGGATGGGCCCTGAAAGCCCGAGCAGTCAAAAGAATGGCCGAGAACAGCAGGGCGAGTCTTGGTAGGCGGCGGCTGGCGAAATTGCACGTACGTTGGGAGTGTCACACGTCGTCGCCCAGGCCGACGGAGACACAGCACATGGAACAGGCTTCCGGAGAATTGAGGCATGGCCATAAACGAAGAGGACCCTGTTTGCTGAGCATGGCGTGATGATTGGGCGCAGCAAGGGCGTCACATGTTTCGCCTTGTTTATTTTGTCTTTAGCCTGTATCGCCGCCACTTCTGCAAATGCTTGGCGTCCCCGGATTCCTGCCGTCCTGCACCAGAACCCCCCGACCCCTATTCTCCATTTCCGGGTTTTGGCCCAGACTCCAGACTGTGCAAGCCGTGTCGGTCGCTCACGTGTTCTACGTGTTTGTTCTACGAGACATGCTGGAAAGCACTTGCCCCTGAGGCAGGGACGTTGCGCCTGTGAATCCCGTAGAGAGGAGGAGGTTAAGGCTTCGGAGGCGAGAGCGGGAGAGAAGCGGCGTACCTACTTACTATAAACGTTCCCAACATCGAGCGGAGGAGCTCCCTACCTGCTCTGGTAACCTTGCATGCTGTAAAGACATCCCCAACCGCCGCTTGGCATGCTTGCAACGTGTGAGCTTCCCTGCTAGTCCAGACCGAGGCCCGAAATCCTGCAGCTGGGGCTGCACCCAGGCAATCTCAGATCCCAAAATAGATCCTCAGCACAATTTAAGGTAAGCATGCATATATATATATATTGCCCCCAGGCCCCAGACGCAGTGTCGCCGGCGAATCGGGACCTTTAATATCGCGCTTCATCAAACTGCGAAGCCGCCGCTAGCTAGTCGTGTCAGCTCTATTCGCCTCAAGCACGCCATGCTCTTGAGCCGCCCACCGGACTATCACAGGACTGGGCCTGTCGCTAGGCGAGAAGCAGGCTTTTGCACCTCGTGACGTAGCACCACGCAGCATACTGGGATCGAGGGCCGCTGAAAGGTGTCATTGCAATTGAACGAGTAGAGTGGGCAATATCGGACTTGCTCCGTTAGAGTAAAGTAAACAAAAATAGCAACGTGTCGTGTCGTGCTTTGTCCTGGCCGTACTCAAGCGTCTCCTGATTTCTAGGAGATCTTTCAAATAAGAGGGAATTCAAAAGTGTATAAAGAGCCGTGTTGCCGTCAATCTAGGCCATTATTCACCTGCCATCTCATCACCATATCGTTCAGAGCATTTCATTCACCAACAGAAACAATAGAAAATGTACCTCCCCACACTCTCCCTCGCCCTCGCCCTCGCCGCCGGGCTCGCCGTGGCGCTGCCGACGCTGCAGGACCTGGGCCCCAACTACCTGGCCGGCGGCCCGTCGGGCCACGACGTGGAGATCGTGGGCCTGGCGTTCGCGGGGTCGGGGTGCCCGGCGGGTTCCGTGTCGGGCCAGCTGTCGACGGACCTGACGACCATCACGCTGCTGTACGCCAGCTTCGTGGCGCAGGCCGGCAAGGACATCCCCGCCAGCAACTACCGCAAG
Organism: Lasiosphaeria miniovina; assembly: GCF_030549165.1. Taxonomy (NCBI): domain Eukaryota; kingdom Fungi; phylum Ascomycota; class Sordariomycetes; order Sordariales; family Lasiosphaeriaceae; genus Lasiosphaeria; species Lasiosphaeria miniovina. Next base: position 173,318 of record NW_026848220.1, read on the forward strand.
AACTGCCAGCTCAACGTCAAGCTGCGCTACCCGTCCGGCTGGCAGTTCTCCGTCTTCAAGGCCGACTACCGCGGCTACGCCCAGATCCCCAAGGGCGACACCGGGACCTGCAAGGCCACGTACTATTTCTCGGGCGACTCCAAGCAGGCACGTCTTCCTCGTCACTTGTCGTCCCTCTGTGTGCGCGCGTGTAATTCGCTAACTCGAGAGCGACGAACCAGGTCTCCAGCACGCTGACCATCAAGGGCCCGTACGACGACAACTACCTCAAGACGGACCAGTTCGGCATCGAGAGCACCGTGTGGTCGCCGTGCGGCGTCGAGGGCCTGATCAACATCAACTCCGAGGTCCGGCTGACGCCCCAGGACGCCGTCAAGCCGGCCCTGCTGACGGTAAATTCTCCCGTGTCCTTTGAGCTGATGTGGCAGGCCTGTTCTGCTGGGCACGAGGCGTGATGCCGCCCGTTGCCCAAGTTTGCCATTTGTAAATTCTTTTCTTTTTTGGGGAGGCTTGTTTGAATTTTCTATTAACGGCTTTTTTGTCACAGGTGGACTCGACCGATCTCAAATTCACGCAGGTCCACTACCTGCAGTGGCAGACTTGCAAGAAGTAAGCTGGAGACTAAAAGAGGAGCCGGTTGCGATGGGAAAATGGAACAGGGTTAAGAGGAACTCTCAGGTATTGGGTCGCTGGAAGTGCGGCAGGGACGTGTTGCAGTGTTTGCCTGTTGCAGTGTTTGCCCATGTTCATTACAATGTGAAAAACAAACAAATAAAATTCTCAGCCTCTCAACTTCACGTGTTTTCCCCAACTGGTAGCCTATCTTGACCGAATGATAAAATGTTGGTATCTAAATAATAAAAGGTTGGTATCTAGATTCATGACAACCAATGATACTGTGCCGGAGTAGATTAAAGCTGCTTGACAACTCGCACCCAACAATCTTCAGGAAACCACACTCGCCCTCCAGCCCAGCCATATTAATCACGCCCGTCGCCCAGCCTATACAATCTCAATACTCACCTCAGCCGCGCCGACAGCCAGGGTATCGCTCCTCGCCACAATGAGCTTGACGGTGCCCTTGCCGACCTTGCGGGCGAGGAACGTGTACGCGCCAGCGGAGGAGCCGTTGGTAGCGGGCACGACTATGCGGGCGGCGGCGTTGCTGGTCGACGTGACGACGGGCTCGACGGGCTTGAAAGAGTGGGCGCCGTTGGGGTCGGCCAGCGCGACGGTGAACTCCTTGCCGCGCGGGCCCTTGTACGCCGCCGCCTTGACCGCCGTGTTAGGCTTGAGCTGCGCCGCGGGCGCTACCGCGAACTTGGCCAGGTGGGCGTCGATGGCGGCTGCGAGCGGGAGCAGGATGTTGTCCAGTATCGGGTTGGGTGCTGGGGCCGGCGGCGCTGGCGTCGATCCCGCAGGCTTCGTGCCTGGGGTTCCCGGGGTGACTGGTGGCTTGGGCGGCGAGGCCGGCTTGGCAGGCTCGTTTATCGGCGGAAGCGGTGTTCCCGATGCTGTTGGATCGAGTAATGCGTCAGTAAATAACTGTTTATCGGGTGGGCGGGTGCGTGAGAAGATAGCCTACGCTTTGGCACATAATGGTCGGTCGCATTGACCTTGACAAAGAGGCAGTCGCGGACCCAGAAGACGCTGCCGTCGGTCTGGAGAGACACTTGGCCGAGGGGCTTGGCCGTCTTTTTGGTGAAGACGGCGACGTCGCCGTCGAACATGGCGAGGTAGTATTTCAACACGTCCTGGGCGTCGGCGGCCTGGGTCTGGTGAGAAATCTCGACATCGATGGGGCCCGAGGCGGCACCGGCGATGGAATACCTGACGGCGAAGTAGGTGGAGCGCGCGGACACGCTGACCGTCGTAACGGCTGGCTTTGGGGCAACAATGCCCGTCGCCAGAGTGGCAATCGAGGCAGGATCCAGCGGTGCGTTGCTCTTGGTGGTGCTGGCAAGATTTCCGGTCACGGCGGCCGTGAAGGCTGCGCTCGCAGCCTTTGGCAACGAAAAGGGAGCGGGAGAGGAAGGGCCGGCGAGGCTGGGGGAGGCCTCAGGGACAGGCGAAGTCGATTTGGGACCAGCCATGTTGGGACTTGAGAATTGGGAATGGGAAGTCCTGTCAGGGGAAGGCTGTAGAAGTTCTGTCAGGGAAAGGTTGTAGAAGTTCTGTCAGGAAAAGGCTGTAGAAGTTCTGTCAGGAAAAGGCTGCAGAAGTTTTGTCAGGAAAAGGCCGTAGAAGTTCTGTCAGGAAAGGCCGTAGCAGATGAGGTAGAGGAGAGAGATGGAGTGTACGGGCAGACGAATACTGATACAGGGTAGGGCGGGAAATGCAAGACTGCGGGACTTATACTTTGCCGGCTATTCAAAACAAAGAAAAGGGAGCGAGTCTCGTGGCATCATGGAGGAGCGCGGCGGACGCGATTGCTAACCAGGTGCGAGGCAGCGGCCGATGTCGTTGCGCAGTGATGAGAAGCATCATCAAGGCAGAAACCGGCCTGACGGCGGAGGGCAGAAACCGGCCTGACGGCGGAGCGAAACTATCGAAAAATGCATGCCGGATTTCCGATATGGCTTTGGAGTAGGTAGCTGATAAGACAAGCTAGTATGATTGAGGTCAGTCCGCCAGCCACAAAAACGGGCGTGGTTCCGGGTCGGCCCTTTTCCTTGCCACGCAGCCAGTCGTGGCGCCAATCGTCATGCACATTGCTTCAGCCCTACGACCGTTTCTAGTTGTAGTGTTCCAAAATGCGGGAAACTAACCGGCTTACTCCACTTTGGATGGCCGGTGGCGTCGAACGGTCAAGCTGAGGGAAACGCAGCGGCGATGCCGACGGCCGCAGCGCCGGTGATGGCGATGCCGACCATGTCACAATATTGGCCAAGCCTGACACAGCTGATAGCCTGGTCTGACACAGCTGATAGCCTGGTTTGACACAGCTGATAGCCTGGTGATGGGTGGGTAATGTCAAGTTGGCGTAGGCAAAATTGGAAGATGGGGGGTATCTCGGACAAGTCGTCGTGAGCAATGTCTGCGTAACTACTGCGAAGGCAATTAAGCAAGAGATAAATAAAAGGGAGTATAACAAGGCGCTATATGCCTTCGCTAACTCCTCCCACTTTGCCCTCACCTTCGCTTTGCCCTCACCTTGGCCCTCGCCCGCAAATTCCAACCTAACTTGTTTAATTCGGTTTTGTTTCCGTCGTCCTGCTTGTTCTCCCCATAAGCCCCCTTCTTACCTCGTCGAGACTTGTCGACGCCATGGCCGCCTACACCATCACCAGCATCAGCAGGGTGACCAACGACGACCTGAACACCGACATCAGAGTGGGCTTTGGTGATGCAAATGCCCCTGGCGGCGGCATGCGGATGACGGTGCGGAACGACCACATCTACAGCGCCGCAGACCCCGGCCATCCTGCGGCCTTTATGTACGCTGCCAACCGCATCCCCCTCGTTGTCTCTGGCAGCCACGTGTTTCCTGCCGGCGCTGCCGCCTACCGCCTGAGGGGCACGGGGCCCAATAACTTCACCATCACCACGCAGCCCTTCAACGTCACTGGAGTTGCCGGAACCGACGTCAACTTCGACGCCTCTGTCTTCTCCAACGCGGGCGGCGCTCCCGGCTCCCCCTTCAAGGTGGTCGGCAACTGGACGTGGAGCATTCTGAACGGCATCACGGGCGCCGTCGTTGCCACCAGCGCTGCCACGCCGCTGGAGCTCTACTTCTTCTTTGGCGACCACTGCCTCCCCTACATCTATGCCCAGACGCACTTCCTGGAGCTGATCCGCCTGTCCGTGCCGACCTACGACATAGTCGCGGGCCAGGCCTGGGCCGCCCTCGAGTCCAACATCGTCTGGAACGCCGTGGTCAACCTCTGGAACCACGGCGGCGCGGCCCTGCATTACGACTCGCGATTCCGCAAGGGCGGCGTCACGGAGCACCTGCGCCAAAACAACTTCAACCTGGGCAGCATCATGACACGGTCCGTGGCCACGTGCAACTGCTTCGACCTGGCCGCCCTCGCCAAGCTGACGCTCCTATCGCTTGGCCGCAACGCCAACGGCGAACCGGTCAGTTGCATACGGAAAGCCCTCCCACCTTCTCACCACTGACCCTCGCTCTTCTAGATGATTGCCGGAGCCGCGCTGCAGGTCGACCGGCCGTGGGGCTACATCTTCCCGGGCCCGCTGTTCGGGTGGGCGAACACGGCCGCGCACAACTGCAACAGCCCGTTCTGGCAAGAGCGCCTAGGCGGGCCGGGCTACGACACGCAGCCGCTCATGCCCCAGAACGACGCCAACCGCACCGCGTTCGACTGCCACTGCTACGCCGTCTACGACGACCACACCAACGTGAAGCGCGTCGTCGACATCTGCCACGCCACCCTCACCGGCCCGCCCGTCGCCGCCCCCGGCCCCTTCAACCTCGCCGGCGGCCTGATCGACGTCCCCAACTTCAGGGCCGCCGGCATCGACGTCGGCGCCAATGCCTTCGGCGCCCCCGTCGCGTCGGGTAATTATGTTGTCCTTCCGCAAGTCTGTTTGAGACGAGGCTGACTGTGCTCGCTGCTTCCAGAACAAGTTGTGAACTGGGTCGACTTGTGAGCAAGACACCCGTTGCCGTCGCCAAGAAGACAAGACAGAGTAGCTTCGGGTCTTCAATCAAGTTTCGGCCCTTGAGGTGTGTAAGTTGGTCGGATCAATGGGCTTCGATGCTTCAAGGCGATATGAGCTTCGATGCTTGAAGGTAATATAAGAAACTCATCTAGGCCATCATGACATTAACCAGTGAGCCGAGGCCACTGGGTTATTCGTCCACTAGCGGGGCGGTCTATTCCACGTCGGTGGACAGACCTTTGTGAAGATTGAACCTTGGGTACCTCGTAGTTTAGATAACCGTTTGTTTTCGGAAGAAAAATGAGTTTTGAACTAGTTCTAGACCTAGGCCTCGGCTACTCACCTGGATGCATTTTCTTTTGGGTGTTACTGTTTGATGTGGACGTTGATATTTGATGTGGACGATTGATTTGATGTAGACGACTGATTTGATGTAGACGACTGATTTGATGTAGACGACTGATTTGATGTAGACGACTGATTTGATGTAGACGACTGATTCGATGTAGACGACTGATTTGATGTAGACGACTGATTTGATGTAGACGACTGATTTGATGTAGACGACTGATTTGATGTAGACGACTGATTTGATTTAGACGACTGATTTGATTTAGACGACTGATTTGATGTGGACGATTGATTTGATGTGGACGATTGATATTTGACGTGGACGATTGATATTTGATGTGATCATTGGGTAATTGTTGTAATTATTCTTTTGTTCTCGACGTTGTCTAAACGAGGTTAAATTTTTAAAAACGAAGAAAGGAGAAATTGAAAAGCGAGTGCCCGGGGCCGGGGACATAGCAAGCCCAGGAGTCAATTTTCGGAGTAACTATTAATTAGAAGCGGAACAGTGGTGGCTCTCTTTTGCAAGCGTGGAGAGGCACTTTGAAAATCCTGGACAGTATGAAAAATGGAGCAGTGATGCGCGGAAATAAACGGTAAATACACTTGGTAGCTCCGCTGGTCATTAGCGGGTTGTATTATCCCGTATTGGTGGTTTCTCTTTTTTTTTGTTAATTACCATTTGAGCTTATTTCCTTTCGCCCACTGGTGTATCCAAAGGTTGCCCGACTCGAACTCTTCAGGTCCAGGACTTCGATATGCACCTAGATAATTGCTTACCTACACAACCCAATTCGCCCAGAATCAATAAGGCCAAGTTGGTGGCTGTGCGACAAGTCCTGCGAATCAAACGCGGCGCGTTCTCCCTTGTGGGCGCAGTCAAGCCACCAGACACCCATTTCAGCTCAGCTGAAGGTCGGCCACCATCAGGCTGGCCCTTGGCAGCTTGATAAAAACCCCGCAAGTTCCGGCATGCAGCCCAGTCCTCGGGCACTCGACATATCTCCTCACATCTCCATCGTCGGCACAATGCGCTTCATTCTTCTCGTGGCGACAGCGCTGCTCCTGGCCGCGTCGAGGGCCGCCCAAGACAGCAGTACCGCCGAGGTGCAGGCCGCCGTCGCAGCAAACCGCGATAACGCTACCGCTCTAAACGACATCAAGGCCCCGGCGTGGGTCGCGTCGCCCGAGATCCGCGGGACCCTGAGCAGTGTGTGGTCCTGCCTAGTAACCCTCGTCGCCTGCGCCTACACTGCCGTCCACCCAGCTTGAGACATTGCTCGACACCAGAACACAAGCCATTTTCTTGTCCAAGGCCAAGTGGGTTGCTGTTACAATCTTTCCGCCTGAGGCGGTGCTCTATATCGCTTCTACCCAGTTCCTGGAGGCCCACAACTTATAGGAGTAGATAAGGGCCATCCTCCGGGAGCGCGGTAATCGCGAGGGCGATTCAGACGAGGGCGTATACACGCTCGAACTTTGCTATTTCGCCGTCATGGGTGGCTTCTAGGTGTCCATTGAAGACGTCTACCCTGGCCCGGATTCCATCGAGTGGAATCTAGAGGTTCCAAAGAGGGTCGCGCTTTCTACACACGGCATGCTCCTGCTTGTCGAGCGGGGCCATTTTATCACCATATCAAAGCAGGATATTGAGGACAGAAGCAAGGCCAATCTTCTTCAAGAGGTGCTCGTCATTACCCAAGTAGGCTGGATGGCCGTGCAGTGCGCCGTTCGGGAGGCTAGGGGTCTTCCCATTTCCCTTCTTGAATTGCACACGCTAGTTCATGCCGTGTGCGCCATTATCATGTACGCATTTTGGTTCAAGTCACCTAATTACTAACCTGTGCCTTGTTTTGCTTTTACTCGATCGAGCTGATCTCGTTGGGTTAGAAGCCCGTGGATGTCCGAGACCTCAGGATCGTTAACACGAAGGCGTTCGAAAACGAGACGGCTCTAATGGTCCAAGAACAATTCTGTGCCGGCGCCGAGAACGCGAACGCTGTCATATACCCTCCTGCTCCAGCCGAGAGCCACAACCGCCCGGGTGGAGAGCCGCTGGCAAAGAAATAAGTCCGTGGTAACGGAGAGTCTCGCGCCCAGCTTGAGACATTGCTCGACACAGACAGGCGGGTAGTGCCATTGGTCGGGCTGAGCAAGGCAAGCCTATCACCACCATCAAACGGGGCCCGGCCCTAGCTTGCGGATGGGATTATGGGGATTCACAGATAAGCAGGACATATCAGAGTGGTTGTCACCGCACATTCAACTAGATGAAGCAAGGCTGCATTAAGGTCGCTGTATTCCGAATCGAAAGGTAAGGAAAAGAAAAAGGAATAGAAACTCTAAATTCTGTGCGGGGCTTGAAGAAGTAGGGTTGGTCTGTGGGTCACGTGTTGGGGCGCCGCACAGGCCACTCAGTTTTGTACCCGACCCCGCACCCCAATTGGGATTCTTTACCAGGACCCCTCAGCCAGTTGTCCTGGCACTTGCTAGCTAGGCTGCCTTGGCACTTGCTGTGACAGTGGTCTTAAAATCCACTCCAACACCTCGACCCCAGAAGACGTAACTTGTGCGGCCAGAGTCGCCGAGATTATCAAGACAATTGATCCGGGTCCCGTCTCCGAGCCACAACCACGTACTTCTAAGCCCTACGACTACGACAAAAATTTCAGATTCCCTGGCGAGCGGCTGACAAAAAAAGAACTCATTACTTTAAGGTACATCCCTGGAGGCCAGATTTACATATAAATCTAGGTATCTCTATGTAGTGGCTGTTGCCACTCTGTCATGCGACCTTCGCCCTCTAACACATCTTGCATCTGCCTTACCATGGAATCTACGTACTCATTGATTTTCGCTTGACTCAGTCGCCTCCATCCTTCAACTGCCAGGCCCATAATATTCGCATTAATTCGAAGATTGGCACGGATATGCTGCTTTACAGCCCTCCAGCAACTCTCAATTGGCGATAAATCTGGAGAGCCAGGGGTATTGAAGTAATGCTTCAATCCGTAGTCTTGCTTCCACTGCTTTACGATATTCCCACGCTTCGAATTTCCACCTCCATACCCTGAATCTCCGTCTTCTTCCAGCACGAAAGCATCGCCACGGAGAAGTCGAGGACTAATAACCTTCTCGAAAATATCATTATAATAGGCCTATAAGCTTATCTTTCTATTAGTATTTAGTAGGACTTCGTAAAAATATATCTCGGACTTGAAATTCCGTCCGACGGCCGCCCAGACGTAATATCTTCGGATTTCGGTTCCCACCGCTGATTCAGGCTCATAGTAGTGAATATAATCTAGATAATAACGCTTCCCTGGCTTCCTAATAACCCGAATCTTTCCTTCGGAAACGAGTCCAAAATAGCATTTATCTAACTACCGGATATCGTGCCAGTACTCTGGACGAGGACGATATTAAAGCGCGAGCTTAGCGGCTTGGATACGGCAGTTGGTACTTAATGAGATATAAATCCTTTTTCGTAAGCGATATATTTTCGGTATTTCAAGGTCCCCATCGCTCGCTCAATCGTCCTTACGGATGCGTGGATACCGGTTATTAGGCCTAGATCTTACTAAGTTAAGATGCGCGCCTGGAAGCCATACTGCCAGATGACTTCCTCCATTCGATATAGGTCCTCGGCCAAGATGATATACTTCCGGCCCCGTATTTCGTGATCTGGATGCCTCCGGCCCTTGTTATTGCGTAGGATCTCCCAGCCCTGGGTTTTACTGCGGATGCCAAACTCTTTGAAAAGATCACTGTGGAAGTACTGGCTGTGGTGGGGGTCGAGGAATGCAGCTGTTCCAATGAGGTGCGCCTTCACTGGCGTTGGGTAATGCGGTGCCATGATGGCAGTGATGGTGGTGATGGACTGGCGGTGTGGTGCCAACAGTGGTGGTGTAAGTCGAATGCCATCGAATGTTGTAAAATTGGTAGTGTCTGATAGTGTAAAGCCACCCCCACAGACCAATCCATCTTTGCAGTTCGTGTTATTTTGCCAACCGCTTGCCTGGCTTGAATTACCGGAGGGGTTAAGGAGACCTCTCATATCTCTGCCGACAAGAGCTCCTTCTCGAAAACCGAAGGTTTTCTTTTTGGCCTTCTTGAATTCGCTTTCAATTATATGTGGATGAACACATTGAACTTCTTCCCCTGCGTTTTACTTCCTGCGTTATACGGCGGCATACATCTGATTGCATTGCGATACGAGTTTCCAACTTCCATCGAGGCGCACCTTTGGGCCATATCATTCTACGTCATCATGACGGCCTTCGTATGCTTATGGTGTGTACTCATTCCTTGTAGCGATTTGATTGCATAGACGAACATTCTCTATAAATATATGGTTACTGTGACAGTGGTGAGTGTTGGCTTAATGTTAGGAGCCGCTATATTCACTGCTGCTCGTTTTTTTATTGTCATCGAGTCTTAGTGCACGCAGTAGTGCCTTTTTCTTGTTGTTTTGACCCCCCCGGCTACGGAATCCTGTACCTGTACTCGGTAGGGCCCGCCAGCGGCTTGCCTTACTGTTGTGGTGCCTTTGTAGCCAGTTTACGTTAAGCTCCCTCCACCTCTCCATCCTCTCGCCCTTCAACCCCCAATACAGCCGGACTCGGAAACAAGGACGAAACTGGAACTCCCTGAAACGGCCTAAAGCGCTCCGGATCAAGCAAGAAGTGGCACTTCAGCAACTCCGCAACATCCAGCTCCTTCCCACCTGCACCTCTCATGCCATCCGCCTTCGCCTCCTCCGCGGCCAAAGGCTGAAGACATTTCTTTCCGGCCTTGTTGCGATAATGCTCCGTCAGCTTGTCCTGCCGAGCGAAATTCCTGCCACAGCCCCAGGTCTTGCCATCCTTGAGTTCGCCTGAGCAGACGTATTTCTTCTCTCCCGAATGCAGCCCCTGGTGGCGCTTCCGGTCGTGCGCCCGGACGAACCCCTGGCCGCAAACATCGCACGAGTAGGGCTTTTCACGCTGATGTGTCTGCGCGTGGATCTTGAGGTTGTGGTTGCGGGTGAACGTCTTTGAACAGAGCTCGCAGGCGAAATTGGAGGGCGCTTTGGCGGCGTTGGATGCGATGGTTGGCGGCTCTGGGAATTCGAGATCGCCTGTCAAGTCGACGCCATGGTCCTCCAGTAGATGCTTTTTCAGGGCTTTTTTTGTTGGATAGCCCATCGTAGCGGCGAAGCATGTCGGTTCGATGCAGATGAATGGTCGCTCGTGGCGTGCCGTGTGGTCGTCGCGTTGCTGTGCGTTCGGGAACCCCTGGTGGAAGTACACGCAGTTGGGTCGTTCGCATTTGAACCAGTTGGGCCCGTAGGCGTCTTGCAGTGCTGTCCGTTGCTCACTAGGAAGGGCCGTTATTGCAAAGGTCTCGAGTGTTTGCCGGATCAACTTCCCGAGTGTGGACAAGTCAAGGGGCTCGTGTTCTAAAGGCCCCTGGCCGTATATGCTGAGCTGTTTCTTAGCAGCTGCGAAAGCCAAGCACAGTTTGTCGTAGAATTTATGCTTCTTGAATAGGGAGAGAGTCTCCTGGACTGTTTTAGTGACGATGATGTCTGATAAATCCTCAGAATGCGTCCAATGGCAGTCCAGAAACACGTCCAGCTCTTCGGCTAATTTCTCGACCGAGTTCTCGCAGTCCTTGTGGCGACAGGTGTCTTGAAGATGGAGTGACCAACTTGTCATGGAGTAGTCAAGAAACCCATAATACCCGGCAATGAGAAGGGCCTTCATACGATCTGGAGATGCGTCGTGTCGTATCCCTGGCAGATTGAGATACGAAACAGAAAGAATAAAGAGCTCCAGCTGGATATCTGTCTCGGCAAGTTTGTGCTTGAGAAGGTACCTAGTGCTTGTCAGCGACGTGTTTTGGATGTCGCGGGCGGTGTCATCTCCTTACTCCTTCGCAGTTGGGTGAATGAACTCCAACGTTTGATCCTGCCTGATCGTGGCCAACGGTCCGCAAAGTTCCCATAGTCTCGCCCCGAGCAGCATTTGGTTCTCCTGGCGGATAGTCTGGCCCTCAATATCAATCGACACCGCACCGCGAAGCTCGTACCACTTCAGGGGCCGCTTTGCACACGCCAGCCAGCCAAGAATGGACAGACACTCGGATGGCCGTACGTCTGTGGACGAGAGGAGACGGTCTACTATTCTCGCGTAACTTGGTATGGTTAGTGATCATCAGCCCTAAAGGTATCGGACTAACTTACGCCTCGTCGAGGCCCTTTGGAATGGACTTGAGCTCCCGAACCAGATCCGGCACCAGTGCACACGAGAGCAAATTGGCGAATGCTAGCTCGGCATAGAGGAACATCCCTGCCGACATCGCTGTCAGTGCCATGGCCGTTGAAGAATAATGTTCCCAGAAAACTTGCCTTGGGCCTTTGCTGTGACAACTTTTACTACATCTACACCTGTCGAATCCAAGGATCCAAATCTTGCCTCGAGGGTTTTCTTCTTCGCAACCGAGTATCTTTCTATGTCCCGTCGATTGTCGTCCGGGGTTATCCTAATGGTCGGGATATCGGAGAGATCCTTTCTCGCAACCCCGTCGTCCTGGCTCACAAAGACGCACCGGATTGCGTCCGTCTCGGTCGGCGGCAAAGACTCAATAATCCCTCGGAATACCTGTACGATCTCCTTCCTATCCCGTCTGCTGCACGAGTCGAGGCCGTCGATCACGATGTATGTGTTCTTGCAGCATCCCAAGACGGCCTCGAGCAAAGACCTCGCCAAGTCTCCCGAGGAAAGAACCACCTCCCCGCTCAGAGATCTTTGTTCGTATATATGGGGGAGAAGGTGGGTGTTCTGTGTCATTAGCTGCGCTAAAATTCCTCTTGCCACGGCGAGGAACGTGTTCGACTCGGTTTCCCCCTGGTGACAGAAGAAATAAGCGACTGACGGGTCCGAGCTGCAAGGATCCGTTGCCCCCAAGAGCAAATTCTGCGTCTCTTCAATGATCAAAGAGGCAAGAACTGATTTTCCTAGTGATACGACAACGAGTCAGCATCTCCATCGGACTGTTGAGATCTTTTCACCTACCGGCCCCAAGGATTCCCGTGATCCACAAGAGGGGGTTGGTGCAGTATTGAGGACTAATCCAGCCGTCGAATTTTGGCGTTTTTAGAAGCCAGTCTCCGGAATCAGGGCAGATCGATCTTGCCTTTCGGTGTCGCCCTAGAATCTCCCGTGTGGGATACGGAGAAAGCCACCGTACGACCTCGTCACGCCGACGATCTGTCTCCACCCGCCTTCTTGCTTCAAATTCGAGCCGCAACTCCTGCCGAATTTTGCCGCTATTTTCTATCTCCATTGCGCCTACGCCTTCTGCCAGAAGACGCTTGTGTCGCGCCATGTTCTCCTTGATCGCTTTTATTTTGAACCCGAATCCTCTCCAGGCGGACTGAAACAGCTGTTTCCACACTGGCGGGTGTGAGCAAAGTAGCCAAACCTGACGAGTTTACGGGACCAAACATGTCAGCTGAGTAAAAGTCCGGCATACCTCTATGTCTGAAATAACGGAGCGCTTCCCTATGGAAATCGAGGATGTCCTGATACACCCACACTAGGACGGTCTTCAGATCTGGGCGTGATTCGATGAGTGGCTGGTAAGCTTCCAGGAGCGGTAATTCTTCCCAAATGGCCTGATAAGCGTCCATGAGAGAGTCCAACGCCTCGGTGTACGAGGATGCGGTCTTCGAAACTGGTTAGCTGGTACCCCTATGAGGTACGAGCGACAGGCCGGACTTCAGGCAGGTTAGCTACTTACGATCAGCAAGAATTTCATCGGCCCCTAAGACTTCATTGTCAGTTTCTCCGCCGAATGAAGCGGCGAGAGATGCCGAGTCACTCTGACTCACCCACAAGTAAGCAACAATGTCCGAGGCGTTGACGAAGACTTCAACAACCTTCCCGTACTGCTCCATGGTTTGGAGGAATGGCTCAAGTCGCTTCATGTATCTGAGCCGCCGTTTTGATTCTTGATCCTTTTGAATCCTCCCGATGGCTGATCTGAGCTGGTGAAGACGCGTGCCCTCGAAAGACTGCAATTCCTCGGCGCTGAGATTGGAGTTCTTCTTGAAGTCCTCGAGAGCGAGATGAAAAGCGCAGCTGCAGAATCCTGTACCCGCGGCACCACAAGCCGCAAACTTGGAAGCCATGATTGGCATGGGACATCTAGTAATTGCCTGCTTAGGCTCTTCACTCTCGACGGTGCGCGCGACGGTGGGACGGTGATGATCGAGTGCATTCGTTGTCAAAATCGGTTTCTGTCAATCGCCGTCTAGCTGGTCGTGGGAAAACAGGAACTCCTCGTTCGTTTCTAGAATGCCCAATTGACCACCAGGCTGCGAGGCAGATCCGCTCAAGTTCCTGGTTCGGCGGAAATCGATGCCAAGAGCACCGCCCCATGCTTACTCAACCATCCAATCCATGCTCACTCAACCCATCCAATCCAGGGGAGGGTTCGCACCTGCGCCTCATGCAGGTCGCCATGTATGTACTGTACCACACGCCGCATACCAGCCCGATCAAGCCAACCTATTGAATCCTGTCCCACCTTGGCTGTTTTCCCACTTTTTCGACACCGCCTCCCTCCTCAAAGTAGGGGTCTTGAAGGGTCGGCCCATCACGCACCCGTACCGTGCGCCTGACCCTGCCCTAGGACCTTCACTTTAGCACTTTACCTACTATCGATTTCTCAAGCGCCAGAATGGACAGCGGATGGCCCGATCGGCCGGCGAAGCGCCCGAGATCTGGACAGTTACCCGCTAACGACCTTGATCAAAATGCTACTCACTTGTCCGACCTTCCAAGAGGTCACAGCTCCCCACCACAAGGGGAATACCACGGAGCTTCTGATGGCCCAGGACTTCTATACCGCTCGGAGTATGCGCTGTATCCGCCGCTGATTGAGTCAACAAATAACCTCAGCACCGCGAACTCAGACGACAGGGCGTCGTGGAAAAACAACTGGGCCGAGGATGAAACTTCGGTTGCAAGCTCCGAGTCTTCTAGCAGCAGTGTGCAAGAACGCTCATTGGAGATGGAAGATTGCTCATCTAGCTCAGACTCGGGGGGTGACTCTGAAGAATCTGTTTGTTTTGGAATGGTAGGTGACCTCCAAAAAAATATCGAATACTGTTAACTATACTGTTCGGTATCGTTATGCTGACGATGCCGCACAGTTATGTGACATCCCTGCGAAATTTTACCGATCCCGCGGCCACAATGTCGCCCACGAAATTCGTGAGGTACTGGACTGCGATGACGATCCTGTACCATTGAGTCTTGCGTGTGCTGAAAGCTACTGCATGATCAACACCGAACTGGGACAGTCGATCGGAGTGCTCAACAAGAAGGCCAGCGACGCTTTCACCGAGCTCTTGGCTCTCGGTCCTCTCACCCTCCACGGAAGTTCCAAGCACTCGATTCTTCAGGCTGGACTAGTGGAGTTAGAGAAGGGAGCCCCATCGCCTTGCTTCGAGATGAATATCACCATCCTGGGTCCAGCTGAGATCTCCGAGAATGTGGCCCGAGTGCTTTCTACGCACCGGCTTTATCTACAGCATCCTGATGTCATATCTGACTTCTGCCGCTATGCCAACCCGCAATATCTTGATATGCCCGATTGGCTGGAAGACGAGGCGTGTGATGGGCATGCTAAAGATCTTGCCGGCGATATGGATGCTAGAGACTCGAAGAACCCATCACGGCATCCGAGAGACTTGTTGGCCCTATTTGACGCTCTCTCCGGAATTAAAGACCTTAGACCAGCGACTGCAGACCCATGCATAACGACGCAGCTCAAGGAGTAAGAAAGTCAAACTTGAAAGCGGGCATAATGGACCCTGAAGTGAGAAGAGTTCCACTGATGATGTGAGGGCAGATACCAGCAACACGCCTTGGACTTTATTTTGGGCAGAGAGTTCGGAGACGACACCAAGTATGTTAGCCTCTGGGAAGCTACCCGACCCCATAATGGGGGCTTAGTGTATCGCCACGCCATCACAGGATCCAAAAGGCCTACTCCAGAGGATATTCGCGGTGGAATACTAGCCGATGAAATGGGGCTGGGAAAGACCTTAACCATGATCTCGGCAATCACAACGACGTTGAGGAAAGCAAAAGAGCTAACCAAGCCCTTGCAAGAAGCCGGCGACCCTGGCGCTCTGTTCAAGTCATATTCGACGCTCGTCATCGTCCCTTCTGCATGTAGGTCTGCCGAATAAACGTGAGAGACAACCCGGAGCTGACTGCTTGCTTCCAGTGCTCATTGATGGGTGGGTCAATGAAATTGAGAGGTAATGCACCCTTAGCCGCTGATAGATTCCGCTGACATCAGAGCTTGGTCAGACATACGCAGCCCGGGTCAATAACATACTCCAAACATCACGGCCCGCAGAGGCGACTTGACATCAACGAACCTCTCCCCGACGTAGTCCTATCCACATATGGCACAGTTTGCGCGGAGCTTGGTCGCAGCCATGGCAGCATTCGCCAGATCCACTGGTACAGGATCGTTCTGGACGAAGGTTTGGCGTCCGTCCACCTCTGCAAGTGGGAGTTGACTGACAACCCCTATCTAGCTCATGTTGTGCGAAATTGGTCAACAAAGCAATTTCAAGCCATGAGCAGCATATCGTCGCACATCAGATGGTGTATGACCGGCACTCCAGTGCAAAATAGCCTCGACGATCTCGGAGCCTTGGTACGATTCTTACGCGTACCCATGATCGGCGAAGTCTCCAGTTTCCGCAAATATGTCTCAGGCAAGAACAAGAACAAGAACAAGAACAAGCTGGCAAACCTACAAATCAACGACTACACTAATTTGAAGCGGCTTATCCGGGCAATATGCCTACGGCGAAACACAGACGTGCTGAACCTCCCGGGAGTTGAGTTTTGTACGCGCCATCTGGTGTTCAGCGAGGACGAACGAAACGAATACAATGCCCTCGACTTTGCTTACCGGCAAGCCGTTCACCGAGCCGCCTTGGGCAGTGGCTCGAAAGGACAAAATAGCGGAAGCATTCTGGGCGCAGTCCTCAACATGCGGCTCTTTTGCAATCAAGGCTTGAATCTCGGTCAATATCCCGGGGGTTTTCCAACAGACTCTGATGAGATTTTGAGTCTCATGCAACAAAAGGGAGCGAGTTGTTGTGCCTATTGCGGGTGCGACCTTACTATGGTCACAGGTTCCGAGCCCGCCGAAAAGGCTCGCTTGACGGCTTGCCATATGCTCGTCTGCGGTGATATGGACTGCGCGCAGAGGTTCCGGGATGCGCTTCGAGCCGGAGGCGATCATGGCTTCCCCGTCTGCCCCTTTTGTAAAAACAAACATCGGGATGACAATCTCCTGGATTTGGCGGATGAGAATAACGCAAATAGCGCAGAGAAGCTCGTGCAGTCAGCGTACTCGTCAAAGCTCAAAGTACTACTTGAGAACGTGCAAAACAAGCCAACTGAGGAGAAGAGGTACCTTGCTGCAATCGCGTTGGGGGAATTCGTGGACGAGACTGACCACTGCGCACAGTATCATATTCTCATTCTGGAAGAGGACACTCGACACGGTGGGGAAAATGCTTACCGAGAACGGAATCTCGTATTGCCAAGTTAACGGCAGCTTGAGTAAGAGCCAAAGAGTTGCAGCTCTTGAAGAATTTCGAAGCAGCCCCAGAACAACGCTGCTTCTCATCACTCTTGGCACCGGATCCACAGGGTCAGTGAGGGACCTATTTACTACCTATCAATGTCATGCTGATGTTTTTTTCGCAAAGGCTGAACGACTTAAACGTTGCGAACTCGGTACACATCCTCGAACCCCAGTGGAATCCCTCGATAGAGAGGCAAGCGATCGGTCGAATATCAAGACTTGGACAGGAAAAAGCCGTGACTGTCTTCCGTTACATTGTAGATGAGAGCATCGAAGAAGTAAGTTGTGTACTTTACATGATGCGAGGGACTCTGACTCACAAAACCGCAGGAAATCGAAGACCGACAGGGCACGAAGTTGCAACTGGCCATGGGCGGAGGGTTATATGATGAAGGGTCGAATGATAAGGTGAAGCGGAGGGTTCATCGGCAGCAACAGATAGCGGCGCTGAAAAGGGTTGAGCCGGTCAAGAAGTGATTAATAAGGTGGTAGGATCTTCAAGATAAACACTAGCTCGAACCTTTATCGTGCCTTAGGTAGGTAGGTAATAAAAATTAGTGGGAAAGATGCACGCCTGCATTGGGTTGGACCGGTACCTACAAGTTTTTTTTTCTGTCGGCCTGTGGCCAACAGGAAGGGGGGAGACCACAGTTACTGCCTGGGCATCGCCGATGCCAGCCCTTCCCCTCCAGAAAGTGGTCCAAAAATGAGCGCCCAACAATAGATGATTGCTATCTGGGGACCGACGTCAAGGTGCGATTCGGCAACATTTCTCCAAATGCGACACAACTTCAACATGTAACCAAAAGCGGATCTAAGCAAATGCAGTCTGTACCTTTCGACAGATGTATAAATGGTTAAAGAGAGACTGATATTTCCTTGAAACCTTTCAGCTACTTATTACTTATTGCATGAGCGTGGCCTCAAGCTGGCAATCATTTAGGAGTGTCTACTCAGGGTCAGGGTTAGCCAGACTTGTTGTGTCACATACAACACGCATTAATCAAGGGCAAAAAAGTGCTTGTATTCGGAAGGAAAAGAAAGGTAGGCATAGCCTAGATACCGTAGTTATGCGGCATTCGGCTGACACAGCCTAGGCTGTAAGTGGTCTAGCATGTGCGCCACCTGCGCCCACTTGTGGCTCAGATGCGGCTCCTTCTTGTGGCTCAGATGCGGCTCCTTCCGACGTGTTGCGGCTCTGCATGAGTGTTCGTCAGCTGCGATTTGCGGGGAGCTGCATGCCTAACCGGAGGCCCTCAGCCTTGTGCGGGCTGAGCCGGAACAGATCATTCGCGCCCCATCCACTAATAGTGGTGGTGGCTGTGCTGTTAAGGTTTTGCGGGCAAAATTTGTGGCTGTCTAACTGAAGGCCATTTCCAGTTAACTTCGAACTAGGCAGCAAAGAGGGTCTGTGCACGCTGTCGTGCAATATCAGACGGCAGACCTCTGCACCTATTGAGGGACAAATAATGCGGTAAGTGTGAGGCAAAAGCCTTTAAAATGATATTTCAGCCGTTTTATTCCATCTTCCGAGTTTTTTAAGCGAAACCACAATCTTTAGCTGCGTGGCTGGTGGTATTCATCTTACACTCTGATTTCAGGGAGTGCACCGCCCTGGGAGAGGTTGCCCAAATTCTTCGCCAAACATGTCACGTGCTACTGAGAGGCACTGATTAGCGACTGGTCCGTGCGTTGACATTTGTGGGGTGGGATCCAAAACGGAAGGGGACTTAACTGGTCTTGTCGACGCTCTTCTCCTCTGTAGCATTCTGCAGCTTCCCTCATTCCCACCCCAGCCTGCCGCTTATCGCCGCATCTGCTGCTGATCCGAAGAAGTAGTACTAAAGGGATGACAGCCCCAGGAGATGTCATGAGTGGCGAGTGAAAGCACTGCAAAAAGAGAAATGGAATTTAGTTGCCCAAGGCTATCGATGTCCTGACCAGGCAGCAAGCCCAATCAGAGACCACCGCGCTTTGCGCTCTGTTGCCTCGACAGGCCTGACTGTCTCGCAAGAGCTTGCGAGGTCAAAAGCCGTTTTTAGACCTGCCGAGTATCCACGCTACGGTGAAGGTGGAGGTGTAATTCACGCCCGCCTTGCCCAGCAAGTCCCACTGGGAGGAGCGCGCCAGTTGCCCCGGCAGTTTTGTGGCGTTGGCGGCGTTGGCGGCGCTCCGGCGTTGGCGGCGCTCCGGCGTTGGCGGCGTTCCGGCGTTGGCGGCGCTCCGGCGTTGGCGGCGTTGGAGGGCCTGTGGCACCCACGCGCCGGAAAAGTGTGCAGCCTCCAATTTTGATCAGCGCTGAAGTCCCCCAAAACGCCTTGGAAGACCCCCCTGAGGCTCAAGAAATGCCTTCCGCCAATAGAAGGCGCGAGGCAGATTTATGCCAATGGCGCTGGACATACTGGTGTTCAATGGATTGCGAACATCGTCAAGCAAAGCAGGATATGAATAAAGCAAAAATGGAATGGTAGAAACTTCCTTTCAGTCCGTCTATTCAAGCAATCTAGCTTTAAAATGAAATAAGATGTTCTTGGTTGCGTGGTCGATGATTTTGATGCTGCGCAAAGATCTCGTGAATGCACCGCCCGGAAAGAGGTCGCCAAAATTCTCTCCAAATACGTCACGTGCTATGTGAGGCCTGGAGGGCTGCATTTCGCGGTTCACAACTATTAGTGCAGCGCCTGCAAAATTTCCCGGTCGCATGCCGCCTGGCCTTCACACCCCGTTGGTAGTTCCGCCTGCAGCCCTGCCAAAACACATTGCTTCCATAACAGCTTTTTACAGCACTGCATCATATAGAGGGCCTCGGTGAAGCATGAGTTGCATCTTGCCTGCCCTTGCCTGCAATGCATCTTTCCAGTCCGCCATGAAGTCACGCTTCAGAACCCACAGGCTACCTAGGCATTGGAACTCTGAACATGGAATGTACCACACGCTTTCTGCCCAGTACACCACAAGGAGCACTGGGCCATACAAGTAGCGCATACTTCGTAGTTACCCCGAAGCACTCTCGCGCCTGAAAGTAGAGTATTGACAAGAGAACTTCAAACCAGTTCCGACTACAGATAGGGGGGACTCGAATAATCGATCCCCTCGCTCGCAGTTGACAAAGTCGTATTGTATCTCGCTTCTACCCTCCTTCAGAGCCATGGCGATGGTTTTCCGAGACAATTAAGCAACGTTTACACATAAATCACGATCTAATTGCCCGCTTGCTGGGTGTCCTGATCCCGAATTTTGACACAATCCGATCTCCATCCGTAATCCAACCGCACCTTAAACGCCAAAAGCAAAACCCAAAAGTATATCCCAACGACATGAATCTACACTTATCGTCAACTAAACGACCGTCACGGCGCGCTCTTGTCCTTGATCTGATCCCCCTCGAGCTTGGATCCCCTGTAGTCCACCACCGTCTGCGCCTTTGTGAACACATTGCCCAGCAGCGGCACAAACGCCTGCATGATGCCGTCGGCCAGCTGCTGCGGCGTGAGCCCCTTGCCCCCCCAGAGGTGGCGCACAAACTGGCCCCTGCAGTTGCCAAACCAGCCTTTGCCGTCGGGCAGCGGGCCGCCGTTGGCCTCGGAGCACGGGATGTGCCGGATCATCTCCTTGCCCGGGCTCTTCTCGACCGTCAGGCCGTCCAAGAAGTCGTAGCGCACGAAGCTGCTGAAGGCCGACTGCTCGTGGAACATGACGTTCTTGTAGCGGGCGCACCCCGGGTAGCGCGTCTCCTCGGGGCACTCGGCCCAGTCCTTGAATAGGCGCTGGGCGTTGTCGCTCTGGTGGGCGATGATGAAGCCCGAGTTGAGGTTCATGTTGCCCTTACGGTCGGCGTTGCCGCCCCCATGCGGGTCCTCGGCCATGGCCACCATCACCGGGTCGTCGATGCGCCAGTAGTTCATCAGCCACTCGATGGGCACGGCCGGGTTGGTGAACATGGCGTCAAAGTCGACCATGACCACGTACTCGTACTCCTTGAGCATCTCCTGCGTGAAGATGACCTTGACCCAGTGCGGCGCGCGGTCGGCGTAGGCCGGCGCCCGCACGAACTTGTAGCTGTAGCCGTGGATCATGGCGTAGAGGGAATGCGAGAGGAAGCCGGCCGAGTGGATGTCGAGGTTGGACCAGTGGGGGGGTGTGGCCGGGTTGAACACCTCGCCGTCGCCGACGTGGGGGCGCGTGTCGACATCGAGGATGAGGATGCGAGAGCCAAGGGAGGAGCGATGCGCCAATTCGGACTCGGGGGGGAGGCGCTTAGTCTCGCCGTCGTAGGTGGTGAAGGAGGGTTCGGTGATGGGGAGGATGAGGGGCCGCCAGAGGGCGCGTACGAGAGAGGACAAGTTGTCGAAGTCGGCCGTCGAAGTGTTTGTCGCGGGGTCCGAGTGGAAAGCGCAGGCTGTCGGCGTGAAGGGGTGCAGGACGGAATCGGGTCTAGAGAGAGTCAGTCAACACATCATTGGTTTGACGGGCGGTGCATGCCGACGGGCAAGGAAGGAGCTCGGCGAGGATCAGGAAAGAGTACTCGCATTTTATCCAGATGGTAAAAGACTGTACTGAGCCCAAAAACAAAGAAGCCGAACGGGAGGACGAGGAACGTCCTTCGCCATGGCTGCATGTTGAAGAGGGACGCGATGCCAGTCATTTGGCAATGGCGAACCTGCAAACGAGTCCGAAAGAACTCTGAAAGGGCGACGAGGCAGAAAGCACGATGACGGGGGCGGCACGGAAAGATGCGACCAGGTTGGGACAAACTTGGCGGGGCGCCAAGACCAACTCGACCGAATGTGCCAGGGGGGTGCCCCTGCCGTTCAAACCCCCTGTCACTCCGTAAGCGGCTAAGGTACAGCGAACTGCTGCAGCCAGGACGAGGCTGTTCGCCAGTTGCCCTGGTTAAAAGACTCACGAACTAGAATGATAAAATACGCACTGCCTTTGCGACAAATCTCATGTATTCAGCGGGATACTTATTAGCACCGATGGTGATTGATTTCAAGGCTGAGAGACTTGACTAGAAATTAATGTACCTGCGTCACATCCAAGTGTGTCTGAGATTTGAGTGCAAACATTCGAAGAAAAAACAGAGGTACCAAACCATGACACATGCCACAATGGTTTGGCGACAAAATTACCTACCTATCCGTGCACTTAGTACTAGAATTTATTGTCTACCATAAGAGCTGAGACAAGGAGATTCACATATTTTGGCCGATCTACGGCTCTCCGGCTACTAAACTTACGAGACCTGTTACTGGGTATAGGTTTATTGTTACATATGATCGAAGTTGACAGACCTGTTATTGGGTATAGGTTTATTGTTACACATGATCGAAGTTGACAGCGCATTGAATTGTCTGACTAGGCTGGAAGAACGGTTCAAAGGACGAAGCCGTAAGCTTCTGTAGCCCTGTGCCTCCTACCGCCGCCTCCGCCGCTTATTGTCTTGTTGGTTCAACCAACACACATCTTCAAACAAAGGTTAAACGTAAGATGACGGAATAAGATGATGGAATAAGCCGACGACGGAACAAGCGGACTGTGGCTTGAAGAGTGGCTCAAAGTGGCTCAAAGTGGCTCAAAGTGGCTCAAATCTGGGCGACATTTATTAATTCGTAATGACACAAAACCAGTCACTGAGCTGAAGTTATTTACGATCAGGTGCGGGGCCCTGACCACTTGAGCTCACCGCTCCTCTGGTTCTGGTTTTGTGGTATTTCAATCTATTCATGGGTTCAGATGAAGTTAGAAGATTGATTGCTGGTCGAATTTCAAAAGTGCAAGCAATCCACCCTCGACTCAGCTCGTGCAACCCGCCGACCAAGGGGCTAGTCCTTACTAGCTATTACATTGCATGGTCTTCTTGTTCCTCTTTTGCGCGGCAGCTTGCAGTTTACATCTATCGGTATCTACAAATCTACAAACAGCACCAGGTCTGAATCACGCCCACTCCCCGAACGGGACTTCGAGATGGAATAAGTGTACTGTATTTCTGGTCGAGGAAAATGGCCGTGGCATGCAGGGCATCGAGGGGAGCGAGCGATATAAAGGCGTGAAGTTGAGGTTCGTGGCGGGAGATTTGCGCGAGGTATGCGTCGACGATTTGTAGGCTGGTATTTTGTTTGTCTATAAGAGGTTCTGTAGATCGACCACGTTGGTAGTGAGGTCGAAATGGTGGGCCATTTAGACAAGAGGGCAGGGGCGGTTATCTAGGGAAAGATAAGGGAAAGATAAGGGAAAGACAAGAGAAGTTGACTGCGGCAGGCAAACTTTTAACAATATCCAAGGCAGGCACGACATGAACGCAACTGCAATGCCTGCTGGGACGCGAGTCCGCATAGTCTGGCATACAGTCGGACAAGGCAGCAACATTACAAAGCTGGGATGGCGCCATCACTAGCCCCTACCTGCAATATTACAAAAGTCAAGAGGTGAGGCGTGTGAGTGGCTATGGCTAAGATAATGTTTCTTGATTATCAACTTTTTCACAAAAATAGGTAGAAAGGTTAAAAGGCCAAGTTACACCCAAAGGAGAAACGGCCATCTTGGTTTCCGCCGGCCACCAAACTACCAGGCACGTACTTGGTAATTAGACGCAAGCCTGGGACGAAGTGGATTTTGGTCAGACATCCTGGGACGAAGTGGGTTTTGGTCAGACATCAGTGCAAAACACGGGATGAAATCGTGGCACGGGAGCAAAAAGGCGGTGAAGGTAAATGGCCAAAATTCTGGCAAGATCAATTCAATGATACCTTAACTAAGAAGGAAGGCGCGAATTTGACAAAGGAAAGTGATGCGACATCCGAACGTGAATGCTGATGACAAAGGAACACCGCGTAACAAAAACCAAAAGAAAACACAACTGGCAACAAAACTCGCCTTCAACACACGGCCCCTTGCCCCTCTTCATCCCTTGACCAGCCGTGGGAAGGAAAGCTGCCTGCCCACAACACTCTGGCGCAGAAAAGCGACCAGAAGCGGATTCATGCCGGCCAGCGCGACGCGCTCGACCCACTGGTCCATGGGCAGAACGGCAAAGCCCTCCTCGCCTCCTCTCATCATGCTCGCCGCCAGGTCGTGCACGGCGACCACGGACTCGCCCGACTCGTACACGTAGCGAATGCCTTCTCCTCGACCCACCCCCCGCACGACCTCGTCGACGATGGTCCGCGCAGCGCCCTGCACCGACACCGAGTCGAAATACCCGGTCCACGCGCTCACGTCGGGCGCGGTCCGCGTCAGCCGCGCATAGCGGACCATGTTGTCCGTCAGGTCCGCCGACGGCTCGCCCTGTCCTCCTTCACCCTCTCCACCGTGCCCCGTGACCGCGCTGGGGCGGTGCACGACGACCGGCAGCCCCAGCTCGCGGCTGGCGCGCTCGAGCAGCACCTCGCCGACCCACTTGCTCGCGACATAGCCGCCGTCGCTGCCGTCGCCGTTGGCCTCCGGGCTAAACAGCGGCGGGAACGCTGCCACCGACACGGGGCCTAGACTGGCGATCCCCCGCGCCGCCGTCAGCCGCGCCACCGCCGCCGTCGAGACGAAGTGCACGGGCACACGGCGCGGCAGGGCCAGGCGGATGAGTGCGCGCGTCGAGCCGACGTTGGCCGGGCGCAGGCTGCGGTACGTTTTGAGGAAGGACACGTCGGCGGCTGCGTGGATGATGGCTACGTCTGTGCTGTTGTTTTCGGGAGAGAAGATGGAGCGTGCGTCTGCGTCTGAGAGGCCCAGCTGTGGCAGGGCCAGGTCGCCCGCATAGACGGTGATTTTAGGATGGGCGAGAAGCTGGGACTTTGATTTGGAGAACGCGTTCCGGACGGCGAGGCAGTAGATCTTGGTTGTGCGCGGGTGGGCGATGAGCTGCTGTAGGATCTCTCTGCCGAGGAAGCCCGTGGCGCCGGTCAGGGCTACGACGAGCGGGCGAGGTGCGGCTGCGGTTGTTGGATCTGTCGTCAGGCGGTTAAAGGGGGGTTGGGAGAGCAGCTGGCCGAGGTCGTGGTCGACATCGGTCTCGGCGCCCCAGTCCCAGGTGCTGGCTGCCTCGGCTGGAGCAGGCGCAGATAAAGCGCCGCTGCCTGTGTTGGGCTCGCTGTCCAGCTTGCCGCGCAGCAGCGCCGCCATGGGCCCCAGCGCCGTGGCGGCAAACAGGTCCGTGACGGCGGCGTGCACGCCCAGCCGCTCGCGGATCAGCGCCTGCAGGCCCAGCAGCGCCAGCGAGCTGCCGCCGACGTGGAAGAAGTCGGAGCTGCTGGTGACGGGCTTCCCTGGCGTGGTTGCTGCCCCTCCGTGCGGCAGCGACTCTTGCCACAGCCCCAGGAGCGTGTGCTCGAGTGGGCTCAGGGGCGCTGTCGGGGTTGTCATGGTATCGGCCGCGTCAGTGCCGCGCTGCTGCAGCGGCAGGCCATTGACGCGCCTGCGGTCGAGCTTGTTGGACAGGGTGCGCGGGAGCGCGTCGACGGCCAGCACCACCGACGGCCGCATGTATGGCGGCAGCGGCAGCATGTGCGGCAGCGAGAGCAGAAACGAGTCCCTGCCCGCCAGCGCCGGCGCTTGGGTGTGCCGCTCTGACAGCACGACAAAGGCAACCAGAAACGACGAGGCAACCGGAAACGGCGGAGCTGCGTTGCGGTCAGAACTAGAGCCAGACCTAGAACCTCGGCGCCGAAGCGACACGGCGACCTCGAGCACATCGCCGCGCGTTGCCTCGAGCACGGCATGCTCGATCTCAGCCAGGTCCATGCGAATGCCGCCCAGCTTGACCTGGGTGCTGCCGCGGATGCGCCCGTGCAGCGCGAGCCGCCCGTCGGCCAGCAGCCGCCCGCAGTCGCCCGACAGATGCTCCGTGGTCCAGCCGCGCCGCTCAAAGAAGGCGCTGGCGTGCTCGGCAACACGGAAGGCGGCGACACTCTGTTGTTGTTGCGCGTCGCCGCCCACATATCCCGCCGCCACGCCAGCTCCGCCGATAACCACCTGGCCTAGCACGCCCGCAGGCACCGGCCGAAGCTGCTCGTCGACGATGCGCACCGAGCAGTTGGCGATGGGCGCCATAGCGAACCGCGCCTCGTCGCTTTTGTCTCGGTGCTGCTCGTCGCCAGCGTCAAGCGGCAGCGGCAGTGGCACGACGGCCTCGGCGCACGCAAACGTCGTCTCGCACGGCCCGTAGCTGTTGACGAGGGCAAAGCCGGGCTTACGCAGCGCGGCAAACGCCTGCACCAGCGCCGGCGTCAGGGGCTCGCCGCCGCTCATGGCGCCGCGCCAGCACGAGCCCCGCAGCGCCTCGCCACGGCCGCCACCACCACTGCGCAGCCACGCGAGGTACTCGGTCGGCGTGGCCAGGGTGAAGGTGACGGCCTCGCGCACGAGCAGCGCGCACACGGCGGCCGGGTCGTGGCGCGCCGCCGCGTCGGGCACCACCAGCGTGCCGCCATGGCCCAGACACACCAGCACCTGCGCCACGGCCATGTCGAACGCCGGCGCGGACTGCTGCAGGACCGTCTCGCCGCCCTCGGCCAGCCGCCACCGCGCCGCCGCCAGCGCGCAGAACCCGGCCACCGCCCCGTGCCCCAGCGCCACCCCCTTGGGCGCCCCCGTCGACCCGCTGGTGTACGTCACCACCGCCGTGGCCGCCGGGCGTGCGCGCGACGACACGAACACGTCCTCGTCTACATCCTTCTCCGTCTCAGCCGCCCGAGACACGTCAACGGCGTGCCTTGCCGAGATGCCGCCCGCGTCTAGCAACTCTGTATCCCGCGCCGTGACACCGTCAAGCAAGATGGCCCGCAGCGCACCGGCCGCTGCGTCCTGCGTCTCGAGGATGCCGCGCAGGCGGTGCGGGCCGACGCGCGGATCGAGCGGCACCGCCGCCGCCCCTGCTCGCAGCACCGCCAGCAGCGACACCACCCACCCCGGCCCGGGCGCCTGCAGGATGCCGACACTGCTGCCGCTGCTGATTCCATGGTCTCGCACGAGCCGTAGAGCCAGCCGGTTCACGCGCCGCGCCATCTGCGCGTACGTGAACGTCAGCCGTTCCCCGCCGCCGGGCGTGCCAGCTCCAATGTCGAGGCTGCCGGGAGCAACCAGGGCGACGCGCCCGCCGAACCGCGCCGCCATATCATCGATGCGGTCAACGACGGTAGCGTCAGCCGGCCACAGCGCAGCGCACTCCTCCGGCCCGCGCCCCAGCCGCACCGCCGCATCGGCATCGGCGCGCGCATACAGCGGCGCGATGGCGACGGCGTCGTCGGGGCCCTGCTGCGCCAGGCTGAAGAGGAGTGCCAGGTAGCTGTTTAGCATCACTTGGGCGTCGTGCGCAGCGTACACCCCTTTGTTGAGCGCCAGCGAGACGGTGTTGGCCGTGTTGGGACCGCTGCTGTCCAGCACGTCGACGCTGATGTCGTACGCCTGCGCGCCTGCGGACACCACCTCGCCGCGTGCCGCGCAGCCGAGGAACGATACCGCTGCGTCGTGCACATGCGGCCGGTAGTTGAGGAAGGCCTGGAACAGCGGGTTGGCCTGTTTGTTGTTTTTGCTGTTGTTGCTGTTGCTGTTGTTGTTGTTGTTGTTGTTGTTGCTGTTGTTGTTGTTGCTGCTGTTGCTGGTGGCGTGCGCGTGTGTCTCTTGTAGGATGACGTCGAACGGCACGCGCGAGTGCGCGAACGCGGCGTCGGCGGTGCGTTTGGTGCCGTGCAGTATGTCGGTAAAGTTTGTGCTTGAACTGGTGTTTGCTGCTCCTCCGCGGCGGAAGCGCAGGGGCAGCAAGTTGAGGAACAGGCCGATGCTGCGCAGCACGTCGGCGTCCTTGCGCCCGGCGTCGCCCACGCCGATGCACATGTCGCTGTCGATATCACCATCCTCCGCATCGTTGACGCTGGCAGTGTGTCTGGCTAGGAACACGCGCAAGGCCGCCAGGTAGAAGTGGAACGGCGCGACGCGCGCCCGCCGGCAGCACTGCTCGATGCGCGCCTTGAGCGCAGCGTCGACGGGCGCCTTGGCCAGGTGCGCCGCGAAGACGGGGCCAGACCCCGGGCGGGCTGTTCTGCTGCGCGCCACCGATGCTAGCAGCGGCAGCGGCGGCGGTGCGTCGGCTAGCTGCGCGCGCCAGAAGGCGATGTCGGCGGCCCAGGCGCCCTGGGCGTGCTCGCGGCGCTGCCGCAGCGCAAAGTCGGGGTACTGCAGCGGCTTGTCGTCGACACTGTCAGGGAACGGGACGCCGCCGTACGCGCGCGCCAGGTCTGCCAGGAACACCTGGTTCGAGATGCCGTCGAGCGCGATGTGGTGGTAGCCGAGCACGAGGCAGTGTGCGTCGCCTCCTGCGTGGCCGACGCTGACGAGCTTCAGCCGCACGCACTCGCCGGCTTCGAGCCGGAAGATGTGTGCGCACACCTCGTCGATCTCCCTCTGGATATGGCCTTCGGACGACACGACGGCGTGCTCGAGCTGCCCGCCGAACTTTGGTGACACGCCCTGCATGGGCTGGCGCGTGGCGCCTTCGGTGTAGAAAGTAGTGCGCAGCGCGTCGTGCCGCGCGCCGACGGCCGCGAATGCCCGCGCCAGCTTGCCCGCGTCGACACGCCCGTGAAGCCGGATCGCCGTCGTCACGTTAAAGGCCGCGCCGTTAGCCACGAGTGATCGCAGGAACCAGAACCGCGACTGCGCGAACGACAAGGGAGCCCGCCTAGCCAAGGACGTGTCGGAGGGTGTGTTGGTGGGGGCGGCAATAGTGGCAATGGTTGGCCTTGTAGCTATGGAGGTTGCTGGGGGCAGCTCGGCTAGCTTGAGGGCTTCGGGCTCAGACTCGGAGTCGGATATGGGGGCCGGCGTCGAGGCAAAGTTGCTTAGTGAGCTCGACGACGAGGCCGGCGAGTTGGGCGCGGTTGTTAGGGGAGAATGTCTCGGTGCTAGTGCTGGCTGGGGCACAAGCACAAGGGGGGGCTGCGGCTGGTTTATATCGGGCACGGTCTTCTTTGGTCGAGATCCGGCTGCTTGAGTGATGACCGCTTGCTGGGTCGGGGGTTTGGTCTGAGGGGGGATCATCTCTCTTATATCGGGAGTTGCTGGCTCTATATCTGTTGCTGGATGAACTGCTAGCCGAGAAACTGCCGGCTGAGAACCGGGCTGAGAACTGGGCTGAGAACTGGGCTGAGAAACCGGCTGAGGAACCGGCTGAGGAACCGGCTGAGAAACCGGCTGAGGAACCGGCTGAGAAACCGACCGAGAAACCACCACTTGGCCCTGCTCGAAGCCGAGACGGGGCACCATTTTAGGGTCGAGCAGTTCGCGGGCCGCGAGCAAGAGATGGTGGATGGTGGGCGCGTTCAGGATCTTCATGACGGGCAGATCAACCCCTAGCTCCTTGCGGAACCACGACTGCACGTCGACGGCCACGAGCGAGTCGATGCCCAGCTCGTCGGGGCTCTTGCCCGCCATGGCCCTGCCGTCATCGGCACCTGTCTGCAGCGTCGCCTCGAGCTTCTCCAGGAACGAGTCTACATTATTGGTTAGCAATGTTTTGTTTGTTGTGTGTTGCGGTCTCGGGACTTCTTACCTGTCAAAGCGTCGAGCACCTCCTCCTCGCGCCTAGCTTCCAGCAGCTTCGCCCTCACCGAGACACGCACCCTGCCGGTGCCGCCGCCGGCCGCCACCGCGCCGTCCTGCACCGTCGACGACAGCAGATGCTGGAACACAGGGTTGGCCGCAAACGCCTTGCCGTCGTCGTCGCCGTCGTCGACGCGCAGTCCGGCCGAGATCTCAAAGCCGAAGCCGTCGGCATCACTCTCTCCCGGCAGCCTGCTCGCCAGCACGCCCTCGGCAAAGATCTCGTGAAAGTCCTGCTCGGACAGAAACGAGAAGCCGGCGCGGTGCAGCGCGGCCTGCTTGTCGGGCGTCAGCTGGCGCGACACGTAGCCCGGCCCGACGATGGCGCCGATGTTGATGACGGACGCCGCCAGCCCGCGCGCGCGCCGGCCCGCCGCTAGGCTGGCCATGAAAGCGTTGGCCGCCGTGTAGGCGCTCTGCCCACGGTTGCCGACCACGTAGGCGAGCGACGAGAAGAAGACGAAGAAGTCGAGCGGCGCTTCGCTCTCTCCAAACAGCTCGTCGAGGAACACGCTGCCCTGCACCTTGGGCCGTAACACCTTGTCGAGCCGCTCGACGTCGAGGTCCGGGAACACGGTGTCGTGCAGCACCATGGCGCCCTGCGCGACGCCGGCCACGGGCGGCATGGAGGCGGCGAGGCGGCGGCGCAGCGCGCGCACCGAGGCCCGGTCTGTGGCGTCGCATGCCAGCACGCGCACCGCGCACCCGAGGCGCGCAGCCATGTCGGCCACCCACGCTGCGTCGACCGCCGGCTGCCGGCTCGAGAGCGCAATGTGCCGCGCCCCCCGCGCCGCCATCCACCGGCACAGCGACAGCCCCAGGTCGCCCGACAGCCCCGCCAGCCAGTACGTCTTGTCCGGCGCGAAGCGCACCAGCCTGCTCGCCGGCTGCATGGGCACGCTGGCCGTGTCGCCGCGTGCCGCCCAGCGTACGACGGCCTGTCCGGTTTCTATCCGTGTTTGTCTCACTACGGCCGACGAGGCGCCGTGGTTGGTAATGTCGTCGAGGCAGAGCTCGGGCAGGTGTGGGTTGCTGTCCGCGTCAGGGGGTGCATTGTAGTTGTGGTTGTGGTTGTGCTTGTTGGCAGTCCTGAGCTCCACGTAGCCCAGCCAGGCAGCCTGCAGAGAGTCCGACACCTCGCGAATGCCAGAAGGGCTGGAATCCACACGTGCAGCAGCCACGTCGGCAGCGACAAAACCAGCCCGGCCGAGCCGTTGACAGCCCGGGGACAGGCACGTGGCTACCAAGGCAGCCATGTGGCTACCGGGTGCACCCATGTCCACAAAGGTGGTCACGCCTACCGGCAGCGCCTTGTCGACTGACGCCCGCGTCGACCGCGGGTGCAGCGAGACCCACGGCAGCTGGACAAAGCCTTTGGGAGAAGCGGTGGTCGTGAGAAGCAGCAGCGGCACGCCTTTCCGCGCCGCCAACCTGCACAGCGCGTCGCCGAGCCGAGGCCCTGGATCGAGCACGGCCAGCATTCCGACGGGTGCCGCCCGCGCCAGGATGCCGTGAGCCACGAGCTGCGCGTACAGCGCCAGCAGCGCCTGCGGGCCGTGGCCAGGTAGACCGTCAGCCGGGAGAGTCCAGCCGGGCAGGGCCACGACGTGCGAATCCAGAGCGTGCGACAGGACCACCACGGCAGGCTGTCTGGCGGTGTCACCGTTTCCTTGCTCGGCGTGGCCTAGCGACAGGAACGCGGTACTAGTGTCGGTAATACGGACGGGCTGCAATAGCGAGTACATCAGTCTAACGTGTCCAGCAGCCGTGACGTCCACCTCAGGGTCCGTCTTCTGCACTTCGAGACACAGCCGGTTTCCGCGCTGACGGATCGACAACATTGCGTTATCGACGGGCGCGTTGCGGGCCAGCGGGCGCCGCGTGGCGTTGTACCGCTCGTTCCTGGCGGCGGTCGGCCGCAGCCGCGGCACTAGCACCCGCCCTCCCTGCACCGACTGCTCGGGCTCGCTGCACCACAGGAGGTCCTGCCGCTGGCCGCTATCATTGTCTCTGTCCTGCCGCTGGCCGCTATCATTGTCTCCGTCCTGCCGCTGGCCGCTATCCTTGTCTCTGTCCTGCAGCAGCAGCGCCTCGAACTCGAGCTGCAGCAGCCGGTGCGCCACGACGTCGAGACCGACATCGCCGGGCGTGTCAAAGTCGAGCACGGCCGACCGCACGTCGACCATCTCGAGCGCGACGGACCGCTGTAGCCCGCGGAACATGTTGTTGAGCGGGTTGCCGCCGCGCCGCGCGCCCGTCGTCGCCCACAGCAGGCATCGGCTGTGCTTGAAGGCCGTCTGCAGCGTTGCCAGCGCCGCCGCCACGTCGCCGAAGAGTGATTCGCCGCCGTCGAGCAGCCCAGCCAGACTAACCACGGTGCCGTCGCTGGGCAGCGATACCACGCCCCCCGAAGCCTGCACGTGCGATACGCCGGCGTAGTGCGCGCCGAGCAGGCCGCGGAGCCGTGCAGCCGCGTCGACCGAGCCGCCCAAGATAGTCAAGTCGCCGCGCTGCAGGCGCCGAGCGCTCGCTAGCGGGTCGCGCAAGAAATCCACCCTCTTGTCGACGGCCTGGAACACGATAACCGACAGCGGCACCGGCACGGCATGGTCGTGGGGCGTCAGCGCCTCGATGGCCGAGAAGCCCGTCGCGAGCGCCAGCTCCTCCCACGCGCTGGCCGGCACACACGGCGACAGCGCGCGCGCCCCGTCATCGCTGTCTTCGTCATCACTGCCCAGCCACCAGCCCGGCAGGCCGCCCGACACGAGCCCGACGCGCAGCGAGTCGTTGTGCGTGACCTCGAGCAGCACCAGGCGGCCGCCGGGCCGCAGCAGGCTGCGCGCGTGCGCGAGCGTCGAGCGCAGGCTGCGCGTCGCGTGCAGCACCAGCGACGCGATTACCACGTCGTACGCGCCCTCGGCGAAGCCTTGGGCGGCGGGCGGCTTCTCAATGTCGAGCACGCGGAACTGCAGCTTGTTGTGTGCGCGGGTGGTGTCGGCGAGCTTGGCTTGCGCTTTCGCGAAGAAGCCGCTCGACACGTCGCTGAACGTGTACGACGCGAACGAGCCGCCCAGGGTGTCGAGCATGGCGGATGTGGTCGCGCCGCTGCCGGCTCCTGGTTGAACTACGTAAGCAAATGATCTCTAGGGGTAATTGGTGCAGATGATGGGGCCTACCAATCTCGAGAATATGCATGTGCGGGAAGCGGTGGGCCAGCTCGCCGACCACGCGCGCCACGTCGGCCACATACTCGGCCATGCCCAGCGAGCGCGCGTAGAAGTCGTCCATGAGCCCGTCGCGCCGCATCACCTCGAGGATGTTGCTCTCGCCGCGGACGGCCGGCGCCAGGCCCAGCCCGGTTGCCGTGATCACCTGCAGGTCGATGCTCGATGGGTGGCTGGTGTGGTCATTGTTTAGCTGGTCTACTTGGGCTCTGGTTAAATGTGGGGGAAAGGGAATGGTGGAGAGTTTTAAGAAATGTGACGAAAGTGGTAATTGGCGGCAGAGTATGGCCACATTGAGATTGTGGAGCGCCTCTTTCAGGGGTGTAAACAAACAAAGAATAGGGGCGGAAAGGGGTAAGGGGCACAATGAACTCGCTGTGGGCCCGCAATCCAACGCGCCAACCGAAATCACCCTGCAACTTCTGCAGAGCATACATGTTCCAGAACCGCAAAACTTTAAAAGGGGAATGATAGCGTAACCTTCAGAGCAACACATTGGAGGAAAAAACCCACCGCTCGACAATCCGCGCAATATCCTCCTCGGTATCAGCCACACACTCACTTGGCACGTAGGGGTGGGTGTCACCAGCGACCCAGGCGACGCAGTGGTCGACATAGCCCAACAGGCGGCCATGGTGCCACAGGAGGGCGTCGCCCATTTCGCGCCTCCTTTCGGGTGGGAACGCGTCGGCGAGCCGGCGCAGGTAGAAGAAGGCGACGCGCTCCGTGGCCGCCGCCAGCGAGTCGGCGCCCGCGCACCCCTGGAGCAGCGGCACCGTCCCGCCCGCTGGCGACGCAGGGCCCCACGCCATATCGAAGAACAGCTTGACGTCGTTGTCGGGCGAGGGCGGCACTAGAGGCGTGATGTGCAGCCCCTGCAGCTGCACCAGCGTGCACCCGCGGCCCGGCGAGTACACATCGACGTCGCCGACAATGTCGCTCCCAGGCGACAACGACGACGAGGACGAGGACGCCACGGATGCGTGGAAGGGCAGTTTCGCAGCGTCTGGTTCGGAAGTGGTGGCCTCGCGATACGCGGCCAGGTTGACGCGCAGCCCGTCGATGCGCGTCGGCATGCACAGGCCGCGCATGCGCCCGTCGCCCGGGTAGCAGTAGGCCAGCAGCATGGCCTGGATGGCGCAGTCGAGCACGGCCGGGTGCACGAGCAGCGGCGCCGCGTAGGCATGCCGGCTACTCTCGCTGCTAGGTGCTGGCACAAGCACCACCCCTGCTGCCTCGTCTAGACGCCGCTGCGTCATCCCCAGCCCCCGGAACGCCCCCTCGTACCCGTACCCCAGCCCGCGCGCCCACGCGTAGAAGTCGTCGGGCTCGAGGTCCAGGAACCGCCCGTCGGCCGCCAGCTGCTGCGGTGGTGGTGGCGGTGGCAGGGCGTCGTGCGCCAAGGGGCCGCGCACGACGCGCACCCTGCCTGACGCGTTTTCTGTCATGGCCGCGGGGGCAGTGTTGTTGTTGTTGTTGGTGTTGTTGGTGTTGTTGGTGTTGTTGGTGTTGTTGGTGTTGTTGGTGTTGTTGGTGTTGTTGGTGTTGTTGGTGTTTTTGGTGTTGTTGGTGTTGTTGTTGTTGTTGTTGTTGTTGTTGCTGCTGCTGCTGCTGCTATCGGTGTCAGAGTAAAAGGTGAACAGCGCAGTGCTCTCGGCGCTGGTCTGGTCGACAATCCTCAGCGAGAGCATGGTCTCGATGGCCGCGTCGTCGCCGCCGTCGGCCGGAAACAGCAGCGCCTTCTTGATGACCAGGTCCGCAAACTCGACCAGCTGCACCGTGCCGGCCTCGAACCACTTGGCCACGGCCTCGAGCACGGCGGCCACGTAGCCGGCAGCCGGGAACACGATCTGGCCCTGCACGCGGTGGTGGGCTAGCCACGGCACGTGGCGTGGGCTGAGGTGGTTGCGGAACCGCAGCTCGCTGGCTGTCGCATCGGGCGACGCCGTGCCCAGCAGCGCGTGCGGCGCGTCGCCCGCCGACAGGCTCGCCCGCCCGTGCCGCGACGCGTGCCAATAGATGCAGTCGTGCATCCACGCGTACCCCGGCAGGCCCTTGAGCGGGCGCGGCTGCCGGTCGCCGAGACCACATGCCGCGCGGTCAAAGGCGTCAAAGTCGACGGCCGCGCGGCCAAACAGCATCCACAGCGAGCCGAGCGTGTCGGTAAACGCCTCGAGGTCGTCGCGGCCGCGGGTGAGCGTTGCCACGTACGGCAAGCCACCGCTGTCGGGCGCCGCCGCGAGGATGCTGTCGAGGGTCGGCTGCTTGAGCGCCGGGTGCGGGCCGACCTCGAGCACGGCGTCGAAAGGCCCGCACGTGCGCACCGCATGCTGCACCGCGTCGGTGAACAGCACCGGTTGCGCCATGTTGTCGCCCCAGTACGCCCCCGCGAGCGAGGCCGAGCCAACCGACGCCGCGGCGCTCTCCCCCGTCACGCTGGAGATCCACGCCGGATATGCTGTCCCGCTATCCGCCGCAGGGCCGCGCACCGCGATGCCGACGCGCGCCAGGTCGGCCACGTACGCGGCGGCGCACGGCATCATGTGCGGCGAGTGGTACGCCGTGTCCACCCTCAGCAGGCGCGCAAACTTGGCCTCGTCCTCGAGGATCTCGCGCGCCTCGGCCACGGCGTCGGCGTCGCCCGACAGCGTCACGCTGGACGGCGAGTTGTGCGCCGCCACGCACACGCGGCCCCGCAGCGCCGGCAGTCCGCACAGCTCGGCCGCGTCCGCGGGCGTGGTGCCTGCCGCCAGCATCGCCCCTTTTGCCACGGGAGCAGTCGCCCCACCAACACCATCACCATCACCATCACCATCACCATCACCATCACCATCACCATCACCATCACCAGCACCACCACCGCCACCACCACCACCATCACCAGCACCAGCACCATCACCACCACCACCACCACCAGCAGCAGCAGCGGCAGTAACACGCAGCGACCGCCCGCGATAGTAGGCAATGCGGATGGCATCGCCAGCAGACAGATAGCCAGCGGCATACGCGGCGGCGATCTCGCCCGACGAGTGGCCGACGGCCGCCGCCACGCCGACGCGCGCCGCGCGCAGCACGTCGACCAGCACGAGCTGCACGGCCGTGCACAGCGGCTGCGCGAGCTCGCCCTCGGCCATGCGCGACCCGCCGGCCGCTGACCGGCGCAGCTCGGCTGCCAGCGACCAGCTCGGCGCGTCGCCTGCGGGTAGTGTCGCGAGGGACGACTCGAGAGCGGCCAGCCGCGACTCAGCGAGCGGGCTGGACGCGATGAGGGAGGCGCCCATGGTGGCCCACTGCGCGCCCTGGCCCGTGAAGATGGCTAGAAGTCGGGGGGGGTGCGTGGTGTCTCTGAGGGGTGCGTCGACGATGCGGCTGTTGTGTTTGTTGTTGCTTTGTTTGTTGTTGCTGTTGTTGTGTTTGTTGCTGTTGTTATTGCTTCCGAGGTCAAGGCTGGGCGGCGCAGGCTCGCCGGCAGCATCGTCTAGCCGGGCAGCCAACTCGTCTGTGGTAATGTCTGCAGTGGCGGGGATGGATATGCGCGCGGCCAACACCGAGCGGCGCACGCCGAGCGTCCAGGCCAGGGCGCGCAGGTCGAGGGCCGGGTTTGCCCGCAGATGCGCCGCGTACGCTGCCAGGTTGCCGCGGAGCGCCTTCCCAGACGCGGCGGAGAAGACAAAGGGCAACATCGCCCGATTATCGGCCGGCGCAGGGCTGCTGTGGTCGTCAAAGCTCTCGAGGATGGCGTGGGCGTTGGTGCCGCCGAAGCCGAAGCTGTTGACGCTGGCGCGGCGCGGGCAGCCCAGCACGGCAACGCCCGGCCATGCTCGCGCCTGCTGCGCAATGTGCAGCCCGGCGTCGTAGAAGGGCTTTACGGCCGGGCTGATCTCGGTGAGCAGCGCGTTGGGCGGGATGGTGGCGTGCTGCAGCGCCAGCGCGGCCTTGAGCACGCCCGCCACGCCCGCCGCGCCCTCGGCGTGTCCCAGAACTGTCTTGCCCGACCCTACAAACAGCGGCGCGTCTCCGTCTGTCCGCTGGAAGTTTGTCTCGGCGCCGAAGAAGACACTGCTGATGGCCTCGGCCTCGACGGGGTCGCCCGCAGCCGTTCCTGTTTTTTTTTTTTTAGAATTTGTACACGGCGTGTAGGCATACATAAACATGAAGGGAAAATCAGAAAGAAAGGGGAAATCAGAAAGGGGAAACCAGAGAGAAAGGGGAAATCAGAAAGAAAGGGGAAGGAGAAAAGAATGACGGACGAAAACAAAGAACGATGTAAAAGGGAGACAAACCAGTGCCGTGCGCCTCAAAGTACTGCGGCCGGTCAGACGGCTTAGCCAGGTCGAGGCCGGCGCGGGCATACGTAGCTCTGATTAGGCGGGCCTGGGCCTGCGGGCTGGGCATTGTGATGCCCTTGGTGTGGCCGTCCTGGTTGACGCCCGTCTCCCTAACAAGACACTCGATAGCATCACCATCGGCGAGCGCGCGCGCCAGCGTCTTGAGCACCAGGACACCAAACCCATCGCCACGCGCATAGCCGTCGGCAGCCGCGTCCCACATGCGGCTGCGGCCGGCGGGGCTGAGCATGGCCATCTTGGTCGACGCGACGTACGGCTCGGGGCCCAGCAACAGATTCGTGCCGGCGACAATGGCGGCGCTCGTCTCGCCCGCCCGCAGGCTCAGCACGGCCTGGTGCAGCGCGACCAGGCTCGACGAGCACGCCGTGTCGATGGTCATGGACGGGCCGCGCAGGTCGAACAGGTGCGACAGGCGGTTCGACAGCGTGCTGCGCGCGGTGCCCGGCGCGAAGTAGGTCGGCACGGAGCGCACGTCGCGCGCCAGCGAGTCAGCGTAGTCAGCGTTCATCAGCCCCACGAACACGCCCGTGCTGCTGGCCCGCGCGCGCTCCAGCGGGATGCCGGCGGATTCGAGCGCTTCGTAGGCGACTTCGAGCAGGATGCGCTGCTGCGGGTCCATGGCGTCGGCCTCGGCGCGCTTGACGCCGAAGAAGTGGGCGTCGAACACGCGGTGGTCCTCGGCGAGCACGTACGAGTGCCGCACTGCCGGCGGGTTAGTTCCTGCGTGGTTAGGCTCTGGTTCTCGGCAGGCGCACGCACCGTTGCTTGTTCCCTGGTGCAGCGGGTCCGGGTGGTAGAACTTGGCCGCGTTGAAGCGGTCCGTGGGGATCTCGCTGAGCACGTCGCGCGGCTGCCGCAGCAGCTCCCACAGCTTGGACGGCGACGAGCACTCGCCAGGGAATCTGCACGCCGACCCGACGAGCGCGATGGGCTCGCGCCGATACTGTGGTGGTGCCATGGCGGCGGGCATGTGAGTTTGCTCAGTGTCTACGTGCTGATGTGTGTGTGTGTGTGTGTGTGTGTGTGTGTGTGTGTGTGTGTGTGTGTGTGTGTGTGTGTGGATGTGCTTGCTAGTGTTGATGGTGCATGTGAGGAGGGTATACTGGTGTCGATGAAGCACGCAGCGGTCCGCTGTCAGCCCTTCCGGTCACGCATTTCAATCACGGGTAAGGAGACACCAGCTGCTACTGCAGACCACCGGGCAGACAGTAATATACCAGGACCGGTCACAACGGACAGTCCTATCAGCAGCACCTGGTCACGTCATCAGGGGCATAGGGCTGCTAGCAGTCCAGACAAGGCAGCCTGTTCTACTGCACGCGGCGCATAGTGCAGTGGGCAGGTACATGCAGTGAGCGTCCTTGTGGTTACTCTATTGGCGCTTGTCCCCGATAGGATATGTTGCGGCTCGGACCGCCGTCGAGCGGCCGGAGTGCGTAGCCGAGCCCTCCCCGGATTGCATCGGAGTCGTGTTGCCAAGCACCAATCGGCATTCGACCTGCCCGGCATCTAGAACACAAGGTCCGGGCGTGCATTGCGCATGCACACCTGGTTTGGGGCTGCAGCAGTTGCTACTTTGTCCGTGGATATCAAAGTCCGTGGATATCAAAGAGGAAAGGGCCCGGTGCTATTGGAGATACGATCACCGACACAGAATACCTTCATCTAGTCCTCGGCTCTTCTTAATTCGTCACAACGTGACATAAAGCCAGGCGCCCCAAGCCACGGCCACGCTTGTGCATGTCGAGAACGTCCACGTCAACAGCATATCATTCTTACATTGCATCATATTGCACAAGCACAAATCTACCGCACTATTCAAGTACATACATACGACACAACATACAACATAAAACATACAACATACGACACACAACATACAACATACAACATACGGCACACAACACACAACATACCACAGCCATGCACAAGTTCTACTCGGGCGCGTTCTTTAACTTCGAGGCGGTGCGCATCCTCGGCACGGCGCGGTACGGGGGCGCCGACGTGGCCGAGTTCCTCGAGGCGGTGGGCGAGATCCGCGAGAACGACGCGGGCAGCTGGCACGCGGCGTGGGCTCGGCAGGCGGAGCGGGCCGAGGCACTCGCCGAGCAGGCCCAGCACGACGGCCACCGCGCCGCCGCCCGCTCGGGCTTCCTGCGCGCCGCCAACTACGCCCGCGCGTCGTCGTACATGATGACGGGCAGCACGCTCGGCTCCTCGGACCCGCGCGCCGCAGCCATCCTGCGCACGTCGGCCGCCCTGTTCGCCCGCGCCCTGGCCCTCTTCGACACCCCCGTGCACACGCTGCACATCCCCTACAAGGAGGACGGCGTGTCCCTGTCGCTGCCGGCATATCTGTACCTGCCAGCACCAAAGACCCAACAGACAGAATCCACCGGAGAAGGAAAAGCCCGGGGCCAGACCGCCACCACCACCACCGCCACCACGCCCACTACCACCACCACCACGCCCGTCGTCATCAGCCTCATCGGCGCCGACTCAACACAGGAAGAGATCTACCACATGCTGCCGGCGGCCGGGCCCGAGCTGGGCTACGCCGTGCTGACCCTCGAGGGTCCCGGGCAGGGACTGACGCTGCACGAGCACGGCGTGGCGATGCGGGCCGACTGGGGCGCCGTGACGGGCGCCGCGCTGGACGCGCTGGCCGAACACGGGCGCGCACACCCCGGCCTCGACCTCGACATGGGCCGCGTGGCCGTCGCCGGCGCGTCGCTCGGCGCCTACTTTGCGCTGCGGTCCGCGGCGGCCGACGCACGGCTCGCGGCCTGCGTCGCCATCGACCCCGTGTACGACCTGTGGGAGTTCGCGTCGCGCCACGTGGCCCCGACCCTCTTCGGGCTGTGGGACCGCGGCTGGATCCCCGACTGGGCCGTCAACGCGGCCGTGCTGCAGAGCGCGCGCGTCTCGTTCCAGTCGCGCTGGGAGATCTTCACGTCGGCCCGCTTCCTCGGCGCAGAGTCGCCCGTCGGCATCCTGCGCGCCATGAAGCAGTTTACCCTCCGGAGGGACGCTGGCGCTCAGGGGGAGGGGCAGGGGCAGGGGCAGGGGCAGTGGCAGGGGCAGGGGGAGAGGGAGGGAGAGCGGGAGGGAGAGCGGGAGGGAGAGCGGGAGGGAGAGGGAAAGGGGCAGGGGGAGGGGCAGGGAGAGCGGGAGGGGGAGGGGGAGAAGAAGGCCGGCAGCTACCTGGAGGATGTCGTGTGTCCGACGCTGGTTACGGGCGCGGCCGACTCGCTGTACTTTGACGTCGACGAGCACACGGCGGCCGTGTTTGACCGGCTGGGCGCGGCCGACAAGGAGCTGTGGGTCGGGGCCTCGCCGGGCCAGGGCAGCCTCCAGGCTAAAATGGGGGCCCTGGGGCTCTGCAACCAGCGCGTCTTTGCCTTTCTCGACCGGCACTTGGGCGTGCAGAGGGAGGCGCTGGGCTGAATTCCTTTCCTGGTCTTGTTGGACCGTTGGCTGAATTCCTTTCCTGGTTTTGTTGGACCGTTGGCTGAATTCCTATTCCTGGTTTTGTTGGACCGTTGGGCCGTTGGAGCTGCGTCGCCGACGGTGTGTGTGTGTGCGTGTGTGTGTGCGTGGTGTGTGTGTGTGTGTGTGCGTGGTGTGTGTGCGTGTGTGTGCGTGTTTGTGTGTGTGTGTCTGTGTGTGTGTGTGTGCCGAGAATAACGAATCCAAGCAAGCAAGCACATGACGCGGCGGCGCTCTCTAAGCTGCAGATTTGCAGTCTCTCCCCTCTACGGCACATGCCCCCTCCCCTCCCCCACCCCCCCCTCACCTCCCCCAACAGTCTCCGGCAGTTCGCTGCAGTAGCGTGCAGCAGCCCTCCCCTGCAACCCGAGTCGTCCCTGCCCTAAAAAGAACAAAGGTGCTGCGCTGCTCCTCGCCTTGGTTGGTGGTTCGGCTTGCCGCTGGCCTGATCTGTAGTGGCGCTGCGCCGCAAGGACCAAGCACGTACGCCTTTCCCGTCTTCCCGACTTCCCTTCTCGCCCGCACTCTTATCACATACACGACACTACACGACGCTGCGACATGACAACCGGCCTGGTTTCTTTGCGCTGCGCCGCGGTAACCAAGAACCGACCACCTCGCCGAGCTCCTGGACCGGCAGTTTAGTTGGCCGGATGGATGCTGCACCACTGGCCGGATGAATGCTGCACGGGAGAGCCTGGGCGTATTTTTTTATTATCTTGTGTGCTGCGCCGCAGCGGCGTGGCGTCTGCCGTTGCGGCGTTGGCTGCCTGGACGGGCCATCTCTGTGCTCGTGTGGTCTGGTAATCTAGGCGACGGCGGGTTGATGATGCGTTTTGTATGGCTCCCGCCTCGTCCCGCGTCGGCCCTACACTCCCCGACGTGTGACGCGGTGGCCCAACCTGCATCGCCGCTGCGGAATGCGGCTGGCCAGAACCAGTCAGCGGCCGACTGACGGCGGTTCCCTTTTTTCGTCGGCCCCTTTTTCCCTTTCCCAGTGTGCGACGGGCGTCGACGTGCGTTGGCCGTAAACAGCAGCTCGTTTGTCTGCAAGATTGTCACAAGTCACAGCCATCTCACCCACCGGCAGACAGGCAGGCAGGCGGGCGGGCGGGCAGGCAGGCAGGCAGACTCTGAACTTTTGCTACGACTACCTGAGGTGCTAGACTGGATTACCTGAGGTGCTAGGCTGGACATTGGTCTACGGGCGGCAGATACGGCGAATCACGGATCTGGATGCAATGGGTACATCACCGTAAGCCAGGCATACGGGCACACGGGCATGCTGCATACTATACCCGCGCCCCGAGTCGCCCTCCCCCCTCCATAAGCAATCCGTCCTCTGTCTGAGCCAGAATCCGAGTGTGTGCGTTCGGTACCGCGTCGTCCCTTGTTCCTTGGATGGTGTCACAATTTGCCCAAGCATGTCAGGTTCTTTGTCTAATTCCCGACTGTCGTCACTGCGGCTCCAGTGCGGCTCCAGTGCCGCTCTGCCAGGCCGTCAGAGTTCTGGACACTCTGGTGGTGGCGGTGGTAGTGGTGGTAGTGGTGGTAGTGGTGGTGGCGGCGGTCGTGGTGGTGGTGGTGCCGGCACCGCTGGCCAGCTCCCTAGTTTTCTTCATAACAACGACATCACGGCGTCTCCGTCTCCGTCTCTGTCTCCACGCCGACGGGTCGCCTTCCAGATCAGATCAGATCAGATCGATCTAGTCTGGTGCTCGAGTCCCCAACTGACCCGTGCACGCCCCCCCTGAGGGCCCCAGAGTCGCAGCCGTCTCCTGGCCGGGGCGAGCATGTCGCCGGCGACCATGTACGCGACCAGCAGGAGCGTGCAGCGCG
This sequence comes from Lasiosphaeria miniovina, assembly GCF_030549165.1. Taxonomy (NCBI): domain Eukaryota; kingdom Fungi; phylum Ascomycota; class Sordariomycetes; order Sordariales; family Lasiosphaeriaceae; genus Lasiosphaeria; species Lasiosphaeria miniovina. Next base: position 215,457 of record NW_026848220.1, read on the forward strand.
CCAAGCAGTCGCGCCGGTCCGCCTGTGACCGGTGCCGCACCTACAAGCTGCGCTGCGAGCGGTCCTCTCGCTCGGGAGCTGCCGCGTGTGAGCGGTGTGTCCGGACGGGGGCTGCCTGCACTACCACGGCCACCGAGATGCCACCAGTGCCGTCGAGCCAGGCCTTCAGAGTCCACCACAGCTCTCCTGCCAGCTCCCTCATGCGTCCATTCGCCAGCCAGAGCGTCAAGAGCCCAGCTCACCTCAGACCCATCGTCATGCGCGCCCCGTCCATCGACCAGCAACACGGCCTCGACGCGATGCAGGAGCAGAGCCGCGGCCAAGACTTGAGCAGCCAGGCCCTCGACCTGGGGCTCTGCAGTCCGGTGAGTTTGAGCGCAGGCCACGTTTGAAACAAGGTGCACGATGCTCACACGCACGGGAGGGAGCAGATGCGCCAGTCGTCCATCGACTTTGCCTTTGCCAGCTTCGCTTTTCCCACCGACGACCCTGGGACAGCACCGTGCGGCATCAACGCAGACAATGCGCACCGGCACCGGGGCAACGCCGACAACCACCAGCACCTGGCATCGCCGCCGCCGCCGCCGCCGCCGCCGCCCGTCGACGAGCTCATGTCCTTCAGCGACTCGGCCGTCATCCTGACGCCGCCGTCGCCCGCATCTCCCGAGAGCCTGGTCGGCGGTGACAGCATGGACCTACAGCCGCACCAGAACAATCATGCCCAGGCAAATCCCATGCAGGCAAATCCCATACAGGCAAATCCCATACAGGCACTGCTGGACCTGTGCGCTCGGCTGGTCGACGACTACGACACGCTCAGGGCCTTCCACGCCGGCTCGCCCTACTACCCGGGCAGCGGCAGCGGCAGCGGCAGCTTCCCAGACCTAGTCGAGATGCCGTTCCAGAGCCTGCTCGACAGCACGGCACAGTTCTCGGACCTGCTGCGCACCATGGCGCTGGCTGAGGCAGCGGCCGCTCAACAGCAGCAGCAGAGCCAGAACCAGCAGCGGCGGCCAAGCGGGATCGGAACGAAGCGCTCCTCCCTGCAGGCCTCGTCCGATTTTCACGGCGGCGGCGGCGGCGGCGGCGGCTCTGGCGCAGACCACCAGCAGCACATGAACCTCAACCGCGGCAGCGTGTCGCAGGCCGCTAGCAATAGCAATAGCAATAACAACAACAGCAACTGCAACAGCAACTGCAACCGCAACTGCAACAGCAACAACAACTGCAACAGCAACAGCAACAGCAACAGCAACAGCAACAGCAACAGCAACAGCAACAGCAACAGCAACAGCAACAGCCACAGCCACAGCAACTGCAACTGCAACTGCAACAGCAACAACATGGCGCCAGAACTGATGCCGCTCTCAAACACCACCAACGGCTCCACCAACGGCTCCACCAACGGCTCCACCAGCAGCTCCACGTCCACGTCCAACTCCGCGTCCCCAACCACACTCCCCGGCCGCCGCACCACCAAGAGCCGCGACATGGTGCTGACAACCACGCTGGTCACAACCTACGTGCTGGTCGTGCGCAGCTGGCGACAGCTATTCGCGAACCTAGCGGACCTGCTCTCGTCATCGTCACAAGCAACAAGCGACATGGTCGCGCTGCTGGCGCTGCCGGCGCTGCAGCTCGGCGGCCTGCACGTGCGCAGCAGCCCCGACATGCAGCTGGCGGTGCTGCTCGAGACGGGTGCCGGGCTGCTGACGGCCATCGACGCGTGTCTGGGCATTGGCGGCGGCTTTGGCGGCGGCTTTGGCGGCGGCTTTGGCGGCGGCTTTGGCAACGGCTTTGGTGGCGGCTTTGGCGGCGGCGGCGGGGCGGCGCGGTGTGTTGTGGGCTATGGGAGGAGTGGCCATCTCCATCAACAGCAGCAGCAGCACTGGGACGGTTCAGCTACTAATGGTGCTGGTGGCGGCGGCGGCGGCGGCCCCCAATCTGGGCCCCAGTCTGGCGGCGGCAGTGGTCGTGCCGTCCTAGCCATGGACCCGGCATCAGTGTCGGTCCGCGAGATGTTGCTGTCGCAGGAGATGCTGCGCGCCGCGGCCGAGGACGGCGGCTTCGGCGAGCTGACCCTGGCCGAGATGATGGACGAGGTCAAGAAGCGGCTGGACCGGGACCGGGATCGGTAGACAGACTGGGAAAGGAGGTTTCTCTCCGTCCGCCTTGGGAAATGAAAATCTGTGGGCTTTGTATTGTGCTGAGTGCTGGCTGCCGCTGTTACCGGAACTTTTGCTACGCTAGGCTGTGCTGCGTGTGTAGGAACTTTTGCTATGCTGCGTGTGCAGGAACTTTGGCTACGCTATGCTATGCTGCGTGTGCAGGTTAGATAGACTCGCGAGCTAGTGATGCATTCCGGCAACATGACATGACATGACATGCACTGTGCAACTGGCCTTTGTATGAGGTAGGTAGGTATGTACGTGGTGTTCATGTGAGGAGCATTGGCATGGCCTCGATTCGACAAGGGGCGTAATTTCTGCATGAGATTAGACTAGTGAATGCCCAGTTCTGCAGGCCAATTGTGTTGTCACTATTTCCTGTCCCTGTTTCCTGTCCCTGTTTCCTGTCACTGTTTCCTGTCCCTGTTTCCTGTCACTGTTTCCTGTCATTGTTTCCTGTCATTATTTCTCGTCATTGTTTCCTGTCATTATTTCCCGTCATTGTTTCCTGTTATTGTTTCCTGCTATTGTTTCCTGCAATTGTTTCCTGTCGTTGTTTCCTGCCATGTATCTTGTCATTCTTTTTTTTGTGTCTCTCCCTTTCCTTCAAATCTCTCCGTTAATTCCACAGTGCGGTGCAGGCTCAACAAAAAGGCCTAAATTGAACCTGGGTTGATTTTGTTCTTTTCTTTCATTTCTGTTCTCTTTTTTTCTTCCAAAAAAGAGGCGACGTCGGCCTCACGCTTACCCGACTGACTATAACACCATCCAGCCTGCATGCCGGGGAAACAAGCTTCGGCCAGGCGCGGATCTTGGCGTCCTCCAGCCTTGGGCTCTGCGTTAGCTCCGGGGAAGTAATGCCGCCTACGCTCGGGTGATCTCTAGCCGTCTGTGTGTTTAGTGTCTATTTTCTGGGGCAGCGTCGAGGGTGTGGGGTAGTCGGCCAGTCCCCCTTTTCCGCTGCTACCTTGGTGCCTATCTCCACGGAATCTCTCCACGGAATCTCTCCACGGACGGCATCCCTTCCCGAGAGTGAGAGAGACGGGTGAGCCTTGACCAGTCCTTATCCTGCCCCCGCTCCCTGATTTCAAAGGGACGGCAGCTCCTGATCCTCTCGGTCCTCGAATCCAACACAGTCACAGTGACAGAGTTGCATTTGCACCTCGCTCTTGATATCGGGCCGGCGAGCTAGTCGAGTGCACGGCGAGCCAGTCGGGTGCACGGCGAGCCAGTCGAGTGCACGTCGAGCCTGCAGACAGACCGTGTGTGTAACGTGATTCACCACTGCTGACCGGCTCGAGCTGCGCATTGATCGTCGCAGCTGGCACCATCAGCGAAAAACCGACGCCCTTATTAGGGACTCTGCGCCGCAGCCCGGCAGGGCGAGTCGGAGCTGGCAGCGAATTGGACAATTGCCGGCTTCCCCCTTTGCAGATGAATGCACAACCCGTGCGGCGCAGTCGACCTGGAAATCTTCGCCGTATTACCCACCAACACGGGAACGGGTCCTACATTCCCAGTTGGTCGACGCTCCAGAGGGCGGGTTGCACGGCCAATATCGATGCCACGGCACCCTGGTTGGGCGAGCCGCCTCAGCCCGCGCCAGGACGAGAGACAGATGGCTGCTGTACCACCGTGACCAGCGACAAACTGGCCAGTCACAACGCCATAGTCATCTCACCCGCAGCAAATATCAGCCACGCCGAGAAATCACACCCCATCATCTGCCAGAAGAGGTGGTCGAGGCCGGCAAACTAACCTGATTGCCTCTGCGGGCTGCTCCTTTGCTTGAAACTCGCGTCCCGTCGAATGTTGCATTGTTCTAGAAGGACTCGAGAGAGCGCTGTCGGCCATTTCCAAAAGATGAAATCTTGGTTCTTGTCGGGGTCCGCCATCGAGTTTCCCAGATCCTCCACGAAACGTGCCCCTGCAGCTTCAGATTGTCTCCGGTCCTACGTTGTCGACATCACATAAGGCGCAACGTCGTCCGCCGAGGGTCGACAAGACTCCCATCGCCCAGTCAAAGACCCATCGCGACGTCTTGTCTCGCTGTCGGCCTTTCCAATCTCCACCGCTCAGACTCCTGCTGCCTCGCAGCTCCCGTCCGCCATGAGCGGCCTCTTCACACAGCCGCCGGTCGACCCGGACGCGCCGGGCATCAGCCACACGACCATCGCGGTGACGTGGGTCTTCACGTGCCTGGCCATCATCACGGTGGCCGTGCGGTGCTGGGTGCGCAAGAAGTACCACCGGTGGAACAGCGACGAGTGGATCATGCTGGCGGCGCTGGCGCTGCAGATCACGTACCAGGCCTTCATCACCTTGGCGTGCAACTGGGGGATGGGCAAGGACTTCATCAACATGACGCTCGAGGAGTTCATGCAGAGCCAGAAGTGGGAGTTCTTCGCCATCACGCCCGCCCAGCTCGTGTCGCTCGTCGCCCGCATCTCCATCGTCATCCTGCTGGCCCGCATCTTCGGCACCACGCGCGTCTGGTTCAAGTGGTTCCTCTTCGGCTTCATGGCCCTGCAGGTCGTCGTCGGCGTGCTCGGCCTCGTCTTCAGCTGGGTCTCCAAGTTCCCCATCGAGACGCACTGGAACCCCATGATCGTGCCCACCAGCCAGATGGACGAGAGAATAAACCAGTACACGTCGCTGGCCTTGCAGTGTAAGCTTCTAGTCCCTCTCGTGCCTTGACAGCAGCCCCTGACGGCCGTCAACAAAACAGTCCTGTTCGCCATCTCGGACCTCCTCTACGTCGTCATGCCCGTGTGGTTCGTGTGGAGGGTGCAGATGAAGCGCAACCGCAAGATCGGGCTCATAATCCTGCTCAGCCTGTCCATCGTCACGGCGGGGGCGTCCATCACCAAGATCGTCATCATCATCATGGGGCTGATGGGCACGCTGCCCGACTCGTTCTCGCCGGATTTCGGCGGGACCGTGTTCCTCACGTCCAGCATCGAGCAGTCGCTGGTCATCATCATGGGGTGCATCCCGACGCTGGGCCCGCTGTCCAAGCTGCAGTACACCGCCTTCTTCAGCGCCGTCGGCGACTCCATCATCAGCCTGCTGACCACGCGCCGCCGCAGCCCGCGCGGCAGCGCCACCGGCTCCGTCTACCCCGGCGGCGAGGACGTCGAGATGGGCGGCAAGCTGCGCATCTCGGACGAGGCCTCGGCCCGTGCCCAGAAGCCCGCCTGGGAGGCCGGTTCTGGATCTGGCCCCGGCTCCGCCAAGGGCAGCAGCAAGAGCCTGCAGAGGACTGTCACCTCGGCCATCACGTATTACGGCCACACCGAGGACGAAGTCCCCACAAAGTGAATGCCAGTCGTGGTGTGGTCGAAGACGTGGGGGGGGGGGGGGGGGGTTCTCTTTTTTTTGGTTTCAGCGAGCGACGGTGGTTTTTTATTTCGGGTTTTATTTTCATTTTTATTTTTATTTTTATGTATATCAAGACAATCACGACCAAAGCAGGGCAGCAGGGCAGCAGGGGCAGCGATGGTTACGTCCACGACCCTTGGGCCAGCCGAATAACGAATTTACTTTACCTGTGTTTAGTTCCAGTTTTATTCAGATTCTGTTGAATACCCGTCCTTTCTGTTCCCCCATGGTGTCAAGTGCCTTACCTACACATCTTGCCCACACTGGTTCAGTGTTGCGTGTTACTTGACGCAGTGTAATCTGAATATCCTCATAATTAGCCGAAGTCTCACCTTGCCGCGGATTTTAGACGCCACGGGGAAGGAGACGACGGCGGACGACAGGACCAGCAACTGCAACCTTCTGTATAAAGGGATGGTTTTTTTTTTTTTTGGGGGGGGGGTTTCTTTGAAAAAAAAAAAAAAATTTAGTACAATGATTGATGGAGTCGTTGGGTGGCGCAGATCTGCGATAATACGATCTCGGAGCTGAACTCGGAGACGAAAACGGGGAGAAATGGCCACGAAAAGGCCGACTCGGATTCCCACCAACGGTAGCAAATGGATGGCAGCTGAGGAGCGGTGCACAACAGCAATTAATATTGGCCTTGGTTGAGAAGGAGATGCACTTTGCACAGTGTGGCTTGTAAGTTTGGTAGGTCAACGTGCTTACAAATACTTAGGCCATGTCGAGAAGGAACATTAGATGGCGGCTTCATTCAAGCCATGACAAAGCACCTAACCTAGTGGAGACGAATCAAGACCAGCCCAAGCCCAGCAGCTGCAAAGGTGGTCCCCGAAAATTCCCCAAAGTGCGTGCATGCTTGCGGGAAAACACGGCAGCGGAATGCCACACGACCGCCCGGAGCACAGTACTCAGATCTGCTGTTTAGACAGTTGGACAGGTAGGTAATTAATCAGCTGCTGCTGCTGCCTGTGCAGGGAGGCACATGCATATGCCATACTATATACGCGCATTTGTCAATTTGGGGCGTCGTTTCTCTTTAATTGGCCCAGGCTGAACCCGCGCATCCTTGTTCGTCCGATCCAGAGTTTGACTTGCACTTGCACTTGCGTGGTCCGATACGTCCATACGATACGGCCGGCTTCTCTGTCCCTCCCTCCTTTGATTCTTTCCACACCTCTACCACAACCACCACCACGACGCACTTGGTACCTGCACAAACATGCACGCACCCCGAAATATTACCCTCTCCCCCCCCTCCGCATCACAAGCACAGAATATTGGCACATCTCCTCGCCCAGAAGAAGGCACTGACTGGGGTCGGTTTCCGATAACCTTATCACTTAATCGGCTCTAATCATCGGGCTTTTGACTTGGGCTGCGTTCTAGCTACCTTGGCCAACTTCTAGCCAGCTTCTAGAAGGCGCCTCCCTCTCCCTCCCCTCCCCCGATTCGTTCACACCGTGCCACCCATTTCCCGACCCCATCGCCGCTCTTTCTCGTTCCGTGTTCACTCCGCCCTCACACCCGAGAGTGCCAAGATGGCCCTCGTAGCGCTCAGCTCGCTGGTGGCCGCCGTCGCCGCAGCGGGATGGATCCTGTGGTGGAGGCGGGCGGCCTTTTCGGCGTCCAAGCTCGGCAACATCCCGTATCTCAAGTTCGACGGCGACGATTCTGAGGCTAGGTACACGGCCGAGTCGCGCACCATCATTTCCAGGGGTTATCAAGAGGTGTGATTACTCCCAGGTCCCTGTTCTTGTCCAATCACATGTCTGTCTAACCAAGCGGGCTGTTTTACCTGTCTTTTAGTATCTCAAGCGCGGCCAGCCGTTCTGCATGCGGAACCCCATTGACAGCAAGCGCCCGCTTGTCATCCTGCCCTTCAAATATCTTGACGAAGTGCGCAGTGCGCCGCAGAATAAACTGAGTCTGCCGCTACAGCTTGACAAGGTATGATGCTTGCGCTTTGATTTCCTTTTTTTTCCCCTCTCGCATTTCCCCCTCTCGCAAACCCCAACCCCCCCCCCCCCCCCCCCCCAAAAAAAAGGAGAAGAATAAAACGAAGAAAAAAAGTGAAGACAGTCTGCCGGAGACAGTCTGCCGGAGCTGATTGCTAACATGATGCCATAGAATGCTCTCCTCAGCTATGTAGGCGGCCCGCAGATGACGGACGAGGTCGTCCACGCCGCCAAGCTCGATCTCAACCGCGCCCTTAGTAAGTTTCGCCGCAAGACAAAAAGCTGATGGGCTTGGACTTCTGTACTAACTGCAAGCTCCAGACAGGCTGGTTGAGCCCATGCAAGAGGAGTGTCTGGCTGCATTCAAGAAGGACTTTCCTCCGTGCCAGGGTAAGAAGACCCCTTCTAGAGAATCCTTCAGTTGCTAACACTTGCTTGTCTTCGTCAGAATGGACAACCGTCTACATCTATCCGCTCATTCTGCAAGTATTCTCGCGCATGTCGGCTCGCGTGCTAGTCGGCCCCGAGCTGCGCGACGAGTGGCAGAAGCTGTCGCTGGCCTACGTGAGCGCGGTTCTGAAAGCGCCCTCGACCGTGCGGGCCAAATACCACCCCTCGCTGTACTGGCTGGCCAAGTACCTGAACCCGGACGTGAAGGAGGTGCTCAAGTTCCGACGGCAGGCCGGCCAGCTGCTGCAGCCCACAATCAAAGCCCGCCTCGCCTCACCTGGCGTCGAGCCCCACGAGGACGCCCTCCAGTGGCTGCTGGACGGGCACCGGGCCAAGGGCCGCACGCCGACGGCCGACGACATCGCGCAGGACCTGTTCGTACTAATGACAGCGTCGATCCACAGCACCTCGTCGACAGCGCTGTCCATCCTGTTCGACCTGATGGACCACCCCCAGCCGCTAGCCGACATCCGCCGCGAGATCGCCCGGGTGCGCAGCCAGAACTCGGCGGGCTGGACACGCCACGCGCTGAGCGAGCTGCACACCCTTGACGCATTTATGCGCGAGAGCCAGCGCGTGCACTCCTTCACTCAGCGTACGCACCATGCCCAGTTTCTCTGCTCTACTACCCCCTTTTCACATTCGCACGTTGGAGCGCTAGTAAGCTCCAACCCTTGCACGTCGCACTAACCCGATCGGTGCGAAATATAGTGACGGTGCAGCGCGTCGTGGCGTCGCCGTGGACATTCAAAGACGGGCTGTCGCTGCCGGTGGGCACGCAGCTGTCGTTTGCGAGCAACGAGCACAACCTGGACGCGGACACGCACGCGGACGCGGCGACGTTCGACGCGGGGCGGTTCCTGCGACGGACGGCGGCGGCGGACCCGAGCAGCCAGCACCGGCTGCACTTTGCGTCGACCGAGGACACGCTGGTGTGGGGCAGCGGCGCGCACGCGTGTCCCGGGCGCTTCTTCGCCGAGGAGGCGCTGCGGCTCATCTTTGTGCGCTTGCTCACGGCCTACGACTTCAAGCACCCCGCCGACGGCCAGCAGCGGCCGCCCGATATGCCGCGCAACTTCAACATCGTGCCCAATGTCATGGCGCCGCTGCTGTTCCGCGAGAAGGGCGCCTAAGCTGGCGAGGATGCTGGACAGGCTGTAATTGTAACCAGGTAGCAGATTCAGGAGACGAATGAACTGGATTATTGCAATATTGCAGAAATCAACTGTGAAATGACTGTCTAGGTCTAGTGTCCACTAGGAAAATTAGACCTCGGATGTGATGACTTTGATAGTCCGACTGCCTGCACGCTGAAAGAGGCGCAGTTTACCCATCCCCGAATCCCTCTCAACCATTCGTATATACATGCGCAATCTGGGAGCTATAGCGGCTTCGTACTGCCCCGAGCACCAAATTACCGCTCAAGATGGCCGTGGCATACCCACCCACCCTTTTAGCATCAAGCTCAACCTCCAATTCCATCTTCCAGCGAATGTGGCAGCATCTCACCCGTCCCCTTCAAATCAAGTCGGAATCGACGTGCTTACGCAGGATCCCCAGAACCTCCTCCCACGTCTGGCGGAACAGCTCGGTGCCCCGCTCGCTCTCGACAAGTTCGCTGAGCCTGGACCGACAAGTTGTCTCGTTAGCATCTGTCCTCTCTCTCCCATGCAGCGACTACGGCTGTTCAACAAAAAGCCTCAAGAAAACGGCAGACTCACGGAGCATAGCTATCGTTCCGCCAGAACTTGCCGTGGCTCTCGACGCCGAGGCCCGTGGCGCTGACGAGCGACCGGCTGCCCTCCTCGACGGAGCGGCCGAGCAGGAAGAACTTGACGGCCATGATGGCGCGGACGATCAGGGGGAAGCCGCGTAGCATGCCCGTCTTGCACAGGCCGGGGTCCGAGGCGTTGATGACGATGCGGTGGTCGGCGTCGTCGTCGCGGCACCGCACCACGAGGCCCTGAAGGACGAACCACGCGGCCAGCTTGACCAAAAAGTACTGGCGCTGGTTGTCGAAGCGCGCCTGGTCGTCTATGCGTTGCACCAGCGACTGGTCGGCCGTGATGTCGGCGTCCGTCACCTCCATCGACGCAATGCTGTGCACGAACGACAGGTGCGGGACGAACTGCTCGGCTTCGGGCTTTGCGGCCTCGGCGGCGGCCGTGGCGCGCAGCTTGGGCAGCAGCAGCAGCGCCAGCAGCGCCGTCGACAGCACGTTGACCTGCAGGGCGGACTCGTAGCCCTCGGGGCTCTTGGCGAAGGCGAAGGTGGCCACGCCGGCGGCGAGCTGGGCGACGTGCAGGGCGGGGACGGCAGCGTCGAGCTGGTCGGCGAAGGCGCGCACCGACGCGAACGTCGACATGTCGACGGTTAGGATTATGAAGACGTCCGGCTTGCAGCCGGTGCGCGCGATGATGGCGGCCTTGGCCTGCTCGCCCTTGTCCTGGGAGCGCACGGCGAGGATCAGCGGCGACGCGCCCTGGGCGGCGTACTTGACGGCGGCTTCGTGGCCGAGCCCCGAGTTGGCGCCCGTCACCAGCACCGCCCTGTCCTTGAACGACAGGTGCGTTGGGTCGGCGGGCGGGTGCTGTTTCGCCCACCAGAGGTCTTTGGTCGACGACATGGCGACGCGCGGGTGTGTGGTCGGTGGGGGTGTAGGTGCGGAATGGTGTCGTGTTTGTGTGGTGGTGTGTTGCAGGTAGTTTACTGAGCAGGTAGTTTACTGGGCGGGTAGTTTACTGGGCAGGTAGTTTACTGGGCAGGTAGTTTACTGGGCAGGTCCCGTCTGGCGAGGAGGATTAGTGCGCACTACTTCCTGTAGATACCGAGTAAACGTGCACACCGGTGCAGTTTAGCCTGGGCCTACGAGCAAACAAGTTGGCTCTCGGGGCAGTCACGGGCGGACAAAGAAAGCCTGGGGCAGCTGCTCGGGTCGCTTTCGCGGGAAGCTGCAGGTTGTAACCTAGAACCTCTGTGCCAGCCACCGCGCCTTCCGTGGCAAGCAAACCGTCAACGTGCGTGCGCCTCGCCTTCCCTTCGTCCCGCCCGTGTCGAAACGCGGTTACTCCAAGCCAAAGCCAAAGGGCAGATCAGTTTCCCCGCCTATTACCAAGTACAGAAGGTAGGCACAGTACACAGCACCCTCATATGCCTGTGTTTCTGCCGTGTACGGTGCCTGTGCCTCGTCAGGCGGACCGCTGCGACGTGACTGGCTCGGTGCGACAAGTCTCCGATTGGCTGCCGCAATCGATCCAACAGGAGCCGTTTCAACCTTTCCGGCTCCGATCAGTCACTTCCGACCAGTCACTTCCGACCAGTCACTTCCAAACAGTCACTTCCAATCAGTCACTTTTCACCTGGCTTTCTCTGGACTTAATTAAGGGCCTGCCTCCTGTTGGCTGGCCGGCCTGTCGTGCACACCACACCACCTATGACGAAGCGCCAGTTAATTGCTAATCGAGGCCGTCGGATTTCAGGCCAGGCAGCACTCCGGTCTGCTCCGACTTGTCAGCTACCGGCCGAGCGACGAGTGACGGCCGAGCGGCGAGTGACGGCTGAGCGACGAGTGACGGCTGCCGGAAGCTTCAACTTGTCCGGTATGAGCTCTAATTAGTCGCGCAAGGGGGTTTCTTTGTGGCGTCTCACTCTGAGACGGAGAGTGAAGGGCGATGGACTGGCCTGTGACAAATCACCAAATACGTCTGCACGCCTAAAATGCATTTGCTGTACTCTGCTATACCTGCTAGGACTGGTAGGTACGTGCGGCAGTTTGGTTGCAGTTGGCAGTTGTTTTGATCCCAACCCCTGACGCCATCTTAGTCTCGTCAAAACTGGCCACCACGAGATTAAGGGGCAGAGCAACAAATCGCCACCTGCTGCAATGGCTCTCACAAAGACAGCCCCCCAGCTGCCCGAAACGCAGACAGCCATCGTGGCTGACGGGTCCGGGAATCTCATAGTCTCCCAGCACGTGCCCCTTCCTGCCCTCGAACCCGACATGCTCCTGGTGAAGACGGTGGCCGTGGCCCTCAACCCCTCTGATGCCAAGTTCACGGGCGCGATGGCTGCCGAAGGGGCCACGGCAGGTAGTGACTGCGCCGGCATCGTGGTGGGCATCGGGTCTGCTGTCAAGTCTGCCGGCCGCTTCTCCATCGGGGACCGTGTCTGCGCCCCCCTGGCACCCATGGACCCGCTGGCGCCCCGGAGCGGCGCCTTTGCCAACTACGCCGCCGTCGCCGCCGACCTCGCGCTCAAAGTTCCCGGCGACATGCCGCTTGAGTCGGCAGCCGGGCTGGGGACCAGTCTGACCACAATCGGGTGCGCCCTGTTCCGGTCCCTCTCTATTCCCGGCCACCCCGACCGGCTGTCCACGAAGCCGGCTGTCGTGCTCGTGTATGGAGGCAGCTCGGCCACGGGCACCATGGCAATCCAGTTGATTCGCAGGTGAGCACGTCTGTCTCGCAATCTGTAAGAATATGGACGCCCACCTAATCCCGTGTCAAGATCAGGGTGCATTCCCATTGCAACTTGCTCACCGCACAACTTCGCCCTCGTCAAGTCGTACGGCGCGGCCGAGGCGTTCGACTACCGCGACCCCAGTAGCGTCGACAGCATCAAGGCGTATACGGGTAACGCGCTCGACTTTGCGCTCGACTGCGTGTGCCAGGGGTCCAGCATGAAGTTCTGCTACGCCGCCATCGGCCGGGCCGGCGGCCGCTACACGACTCTCGAGCCGTTCCCGCAGAACATGCACACGCGCAAGCGAGTCAAGCCCGACTGGCTGCTCGGCGCGGCGCTGCTGGGCAGAGAGATCGGCTGGAAGGAGCCGTATCGCGTCGAGGCCGACCCCGAGCTGCGCCAGTTCGGCCGCGACTGGGTTCTGTGCGCTCAGCGCCTGCTAGACTGCGGGGACATAAAGCCGCATCCTGCGAGAGTCGGGCGCGAGGTCGGCCTCGAACCCGTGCTGGAGGGCATCGAGCTGCTGCGGCAGAAGGCTGTGTCAGGGGAGAAGCTTGTATATCGCATTGCCAAGGAGCAGTGAGCGTGGCGGAAATCACAGAAGCGGCTACTATGACATCATGTGGTAGTATGTACTGGCTACCGTGATTTAAGCACTTCATGGAGCATTCGTGATTCACGTAATCACCACTGGCAATGATTTCAAAACACCTTGTCTAATTAGTCGGCTCATCCCCTACCATTCAACATAGTTCTTAGCCAGGAGCCACGACTTCTTGGGAAACCGCATGACCTCTGAAAACGCAGGCCCCGTCCACTGCGCCGGCGAGCCAACCAAGCCGCCCTCGGCCAGGCCCGAGTACCCCGTGCCGCCGACGCCCTCGCCCAAGACATACTCGAACCCGACATTCTTATGCTCCACAACAAACCGCCACTCCCTCCCGCGGCCGGGCGACACCAGCACGAGCTCCACCCCCGTGACCTTGTCAGCCAGCGCCTCCGTCGTGGCGCCCGGCCCGCCGTACAGCTTGCGCATGGTCACAAAGTCCGCCTCGCCTGACGCCGCAGTGCGGCGTGTGCCAAACACCTTCTCGCCGTCCTCGGCCAGCAGCACCGACGCGACATCCAGGCCCGGCCGCCGCCCCGACGCAAACTCGACATACGACAGCGCGAACGGCCCGGCGCGGACCCGCACCGCCACCATGCCCGCCAGGCACGTGTACCAGTTGAAGGCGCCCCACAGGCGCTCGTAGCCGCCCATGCCGGCCCAGCGCACGCGCCGCGCCGCCGGCGGCCACGGCTGCACCACCGCGTCGACCACGACGTCGCCCACGGGGATCGGCTCCGCCCAGTAGAAGTGCGGCACGGCCAGAAGCGTCGCGTTGGCGCTGTCTTTGGGCCCGCGAGCCGTAGGCCACAGGGCGTTGTCAGCGAGCCGCGGCGGCGCGACCGCGGTCATGGCCACTGAAATGTTGGCGTCGGGACTGGTCATGGCGATGCGCGCCGTGGCCTGCATCTTGTTGCCGTCGTTGCTGTCGGCAGGCACCATGGCGACCTCGAACTCGTACGCAAAGTCGCTGCCGCGCCACAGGCCGCGCGTGACGGTGGCGCCGCCGGCGTCGGGACACGTGACGGTGTCGACGGTGGACTCCTCGGCGTAGTCGACGACGGCGTAGCGGTGGGTAGCGGAGCCGTTTGGGGCTAGCGACGCCAGCTCGGCGTAGGCGCGCAGGTGGCCCGTCCCCAGGAACGAGTAGTTGGGGTCGCGGTAGAAGCCGAAGATGAAGGCCTGCGTGCCGTCGGCCGACACGCCGTCGAACTCCCACTGCTCGCTGCTCGTCGCGTTCATCGGCTCCACCCGCGGCGCCGACAGGTCGGCTGCCGGGCTGGTTGAGAACGACACGGCCCGCCCTGCGGCGCCCCGCGCCATGGTGTACCGCGTCGCGCGGCTGGTGTGCGATGTGGGCGTCGCGCTGCAGGGCGGCGGCGATGGCGGGCCCAGCGCCGGCCACGGCTGGTGTTGGTGCTGGTGTTGGTGTTGGCTGAATTTCGTCTGCTGCCCTGAGCTGGACGATAGTGCCAGTGGCAGGTTGACGGCCAGACAGATGGCGCCAGCGACGCCCGTGGTCCACATGTTTGCCCAGAATTGGATGGAAGCGCACAGAGAGAGAGAGAGAGAGATAGAGAGAGAGAGGTAAAATCTCCAAATTCCTTTTTACCTTTTCAAACTCTGGCCGGCGTCCTGATATTCGACACCGAGACAAATGAAGCAAAAGGTCGAGTTGGCGTGTGCTGGGTGCCTGCGAGACTGACCGACTGGTCTCGAAACCAGAGGACAGGAGGACGACTACCCACCTACCGCCTGAGCTACCGTTCGACTGACGGCTACAAAAGATGCGGACCGGAGACGTGCTCGGAGCATGCTACCCAGATGCGCATGTCCCACGGCATGCATGTGTTGTGCACCCCTGCATCTGTCGAAGTCGGGGGCTGCGGCGAGAAAAGGAGGCGCCCGATTCGTCGACGGCTCGGCGCTCCTCCCGGCCCGCATCAGTTTGTTCATTGGCCATGCGGCATTGGTTGGAGGCACCGCCACCGGAACCCCTGGCCCGGGGAATTATTGTGAAAAGAGAGGAGGGGGGCCAGCAACCAAAATCCTCCCCCATTACGATCAACCAGCTTATGGTTGTTAGTTTGATTTCCTGGCGCTTCTTTGCAAAACACCTTCGTCGCACATCACGCATCACGTGTCGACAACCCCTTGTTTCTTCAACCTTTGCTGACCTTCTTTTACCCAAACAAACCAAACAGCCGGACATCGACAGCGGCAGCCAGCGGCAACCAGAGGCAGCTAGCGGCAGCCAGCGGCAACCAGCGGCAGCCAGCGGCAGCCATGCATCAATACCATCCCATCCGGGACTTTTACCGGACAGCAGTCGAGCAGTATGCGGCGATGCGGAGCGCCATCGGCCCCCTGCGCCTGAGCAAGACAGAGCTCTTGGGCCTTGTTCTGCGCAAGACATGGCACGACTTTGCGCTGCTTCTCTCGGACCTGAGGGACGGCGGCTGGCGGTCTGTGCCTCTCGTTACGCTCCTCCTGGGCGCCGTGCTCGTCTTGGGCATCGTCGCCGCCAGACCCAAACCCGCACCGCCGTCTCCCCGGCAACTGGGCCTCCCCGTCCTCAAAGTCCCCAAAGGCATGCACAGGTGGGACTACCAGCGGCTGCTGCGGGAGGGCGCGCGGCAGCACCCCGGGACGCCATACGTCATCACGTACTCGGGGTACGAGTACACCGTGTTCCCGTCCAGCTGCTTCGACGAGGTCAAGCGGCTGCCGGTGGTGGCGGCGTCCATGGTCGAGTGGTACACGCACGTCTTCTTCCAGGGCTGGCGCTTTCTGGGCACCGACAAGAGCGCCGTGCACAAGACCATCGGCCTGGACCTAACGCGCGCCGTGCCGTCGCTGGCCGCCGCGCGCCGCGCCCACGCCGAGGCCGCGTTCGCCGCCGTGTTGGGGTCTCTCGGAACCGGAACCGGCTGGCATGCGTTCCCGCTGTACTCGACCGTGCAGGAGGTTGTGGCCAGGACCAACGCGGCCAGCTTGCTGGGGCCGGAGCTTGCGGCGGATCGTCGCTGGCTCGACGCGTCGCAGCGCTTCCCCATGGCCGTCATGGTGGCCGTGTTCGTGTGCCACGCCGTGCCGCGCCTGCTGCGCCCCGTGGTGTCGCTGCTGGCGTTTGTGCCGGCGTGGGGCCTGTACTGGTACATGCGCATGTTGCTGCGGCCCACGGTCGAGCGGGACCTGCGCGCGCAGCGTGGAGAGGCGGAGGGCAACACAGGCCCTAACCAGAAACCGCCAGAAAGCAAGTTCCCCGTTACATCATGGCTGACGGCGCGGTACCAAGGCGAGCGGGGAGGGAAAGAGCAGGGCGACGGCGCGCTGCTGATGAGCCAGATCCTGCACGACTACGTCGTCATCGCCTTCGAGTCGACGGCGTCGACGGCCGCCACCGTCTACTTCATCCTGGCCGAGCTCGTCAGCCGGCCCGAGCTGGTGCAGGAGCTGCGAGACGAGATCGCCCAGGCCGCGGACCTCGACGAGCTGCGCAAGCTCGACAGCGTCATGCGCGAGTCGTCGCGAGTCAACATTTTCAACTACCGTGGGTCTTGTCCCTCGTGAAATCATAAATCATAAATCACAAACCAGAAAGAAGCTGACATTTTCCAGTAACGCTCTTCCGCCGGCTGCAGCAGCCGGTGCAGCTGTCGCTGGGCCCGACGCTGCCGCGGGGGTCGCTGATCTGCGTCGACGCGCAGCACATCACGACGTCGGCGG
This sequence comes from Lasiosphaeria miniovina, assembly GCF_030549165.1. Taxonomy (NCBI): domain Eukaryota; kingdom Fungi; phylum Ascomycota; class Sordariomycetes; order Sordariales; family Lasiosphaeriaceae; genus Lasiosphaeria; species Lasiosphaeria miniovina. The sequence continues at coordinate 232,214 of NW_026848220.1, forward strand.
CGCTGTGGGGGGAGCAGCCCGAGCAGTTCGACGGGCTGCGCTTCTTCCGGCTCCGCCAGCAGCCGGGCCACGAGGCGCTGCACCAGTTCACGAGCCTGGGGTCTGACGCGCCCGGCTGGGGCGGCGGCGCCCAGGCCTGTCCCGGCCGCGTCTTCGCCGCCAACACCATCAAGACGGTCCTCGCCCACCTGCTGGTGCACTACGACGTTGCGCTACCGCCGGGCGACGGCAAGCCCAAGCGCAACTCGATGCCCAACGGCACCATGGCGCCCGACATGAACGCGCGCATCATGCTCCGGAAGCGCGGTGGTGGCAGCTGAGCTGGTGACCTGTTTTGCGATCAGGGGTTGATTGTGACGTATCAAAGACTGAGGGGCAAATGGGATGGATATAGCTGAATGGACAATCAAGACTCTAACTAAAGAAAACACTGTTCGCCCAGTTGACATGTTTCTCCTCGCCCAGTTGATCAACAACGTAGTCTATCATAATACAACAGTAGCGCTTGCGCTAATAGTCCAAACACGGGTAAACCGTACTAGGAACAGTAGTAGGCACAGTACAAAGTGAACTCCCACGCGGCCTCCTTTTCCATTTCCAGTTCCAGCCCCTATTCGCCACTATTTTCAAAATCCAACACGCCATCGCTCTCTGCCGAGGATAAAAGGGACCAAGGATAAAAGGGACCGAGTATAAAAGGGACCGAGTATAAAAGGGACCGAGGATAAAAGGGACCGAGTATAAAAGGGACCGAGGATAAAAGGGACCGAGTTTAAAAGGGACCGAGTATAAAAGGGAAAAAAACAGAAGCCAAATCAAAATGGATACGAAAAGAAGAGACACTCCTCACACAGCCAGCCCCTCGACACACTCGTACCCCGGCAGCGACGCGTCCCACCCAACACAATGCCAACAACTCAGCAGCCCGTCGGGATCCACACTCCTCTTGACCTGCACCAGCCTCTCATACTTGTCCCCCCAGAACTGCGCCGCCCAGTCGTCGAGCCACGGATCGGCCTCGTTCGCATACGTGCACGCGTCCGGCCCCGCAGCACGGCCTAGAATCCGCGTCGCGTTCCTCAGCAGCTGCACCGCGCCCCTGCGCTGCGCGAGCGGCGCGCCGCCGTCCCACTGCGCGTACGCGACCACGTGCCACACGGAGCTGTACCACGCGGCCGGCAGCGCGGTATCTGCTTCGGCGGCAGGATGGCTCTGCGCCCAGCGCAGCGGCAGGTCGGCCATGAAGTAGGTCGCCAGCCCGAGGTCCGTCGCCGTCGCAACGAGCGCGCCGACGAGTGCTGCGCGTGCAGAGGTGTTGAGGAAGACCGACTCCGGCACGATGCGGCTCGTCGCGAAGAGTGCCGTGCTGACGGGCTCGGGCGTGGCCGAGGACGCGTTGATGGTCGCGGCCCAGTAGTCGAAGAAGGACGGGTAGGTCTGGACGGCTGCGGCGCCGCCGTGGGCGCGCGCGAAGGCGATGGCGGGCGCGAGGTCGGATTCGGCGGCCGCGGCGGCGAACGGGTTGACGAGGAACGACAGGTTGGCCGCGGAGGGCCCGCCCCAGCCGGCGCGGGTCCACGCAGGCGCGTGCTCGGCCAAGAGGGAGATCCACGGGTTCAGTGTGGCCGGCGTGCCGGGGAAGGAGATGATGGCGCTGGTGACGGGGCCGTCGGGCTCGGCGGCGTGAGTCGAGCTGAGGACGACGCCGAAGGCGCCGCCGCCGCCGCCGCGCAGCGCCCAGAAGAGCGACGGGTTGGTGCAGGCGTTGGCGATGCGGTGCTGGCCGTCGGGCGTCACGATGGCGAACTGCAGCACGCGGTCCGCGGCGAGGCCGAAGCCGGGGGACAGTACGCTGTGCCCGCCGTTCAGCGCCCAGCCGCCCGACGCGCCGACCGTCGCCGAGCTGCCGGCCGGGAAGGTGGCGTTGTGGGCGTGGGCGAACGTCATGGCCTCGGTCATGGTGACGCCGGCGCCGAAGGTCACGGCCTGTCGCGGGTGCGTGGCCGGCGGGCAGCCGTCGGCGACGAACGACGGGTGGAAGGCCGTGTCACGCAGGCCGCGGGTCCAGATGGCTAGCGACCCGCGGCGGCTGCTGCGCATGTTGTAGTCGTGGCCGCTGCCCTTGATGGAGAGGGGGGTGCCGGTGGCGCGGGAGTAGGCCAAGACGGCCTGCACGTCGGCGGGGCCGGTGACCTCGACGAAGTTGCGCGACAGCACGCCCTGGTTGCACCGCGCCGAGGGCGACGGCTTGGCCAGGCTGCCCTCGGTCAGCAGGCACTGGTCGGCCGGGTCGGCCACGCAGGCCTCGCCCTGCAGGTTCTGGAAGCCCTCGTAGCTGCCGATGCGGAAGTAGGCCGACGGCAGCTGCTTCTTGAGCGCTGCGCACGCCGCCCCGTTGGGCTGCGAGAAGCACGAGTGCGCCAGCGGGATGCTCGTCTGCAGCCTGCCGCTGAGTGTCGTGTTGAGCTGGGCCAGGGACGAGTTGTGGCCGGCGAGTGCCAGCCCCGGCAGGAGTGCTGCGCCAAGCCCGAGGGCGAGGAGCAGAGGTGGACGAGACGGTCTCATTGGCGGATGGTGTCGTCTATCTACAGGCGGTACGTCTAGAGTGTGCCCGTGTTCATCTCGCACGTCTGAGTGGTGCTGCAGCTTCTGATTCAGGGGGCACATGTGCGCTTGGAACTCGAAGCCGAGTCCGCTATCGCGGCCTTTTGTGCTGCAGGCGCGATCATAGCTGCTCTCGGTCTAGTCTCTGTTATGGCGTCTGGTGATGGACGGCCACCGTGACTCAGCCATTTATATTGGCCTTCTCTACCTAGGAATCTGCCGGGAATCATCGCCTGCCTAAATCCCACGCTTGGTCCTTTTCCCGAGTGGCAGGTAACTGGGTAGTACCGAGCCGTCTTTCGTCGATCCGATCTTACAGCGGCCCGCCCCCAACGCCGATGCGCATTCCGATTGGGCCGCCGGCAATTCGACGTCGGACCTGTCATACTCGCCAGCGAAAATTCTGCCTTTCGGCCCTCTTTGTCTTACCCGGCTTGCATTAAGAGGCGCAGCTTCCCTTCACATTGCTTTCGGGAACGATCCAGGCTGTGTGCAAGTCGTATTTATTTTTATCTATGCATCAGCAGGCTGACTAGCATAATGATATCCGAGGTCAGGGGTGTTCTTGAGGACTGATTTGATTGGTGGGATTGTTTTGCGAGGTATGGTTGAAGGAGTGGGCGTGCCATGTAGCCGTGCTTGGCACGGCCATAAAGGAGCTCGCGTCATATGAGAAGACAACCGGGCAGTCACCAGAGAGTGTCTAGAAACGAGTATTCTTCGGCATTGCGTGGCGCTGTGAAAAGTCTTTCGTTTGAAAGGGGTTTGCAGGCGTGCTAAATCCTTGACTGGCATTCATGCGCTCTTTCCTTGTTGTTTAAGGCATTCTTGGCCCTTGTTAAATTTCTTAGACCCCCCCCCATACTAATATTGGAACTCGATCAAAGTGAAAAATGTTGAAAGGTAGAAAGAAACCTGCCTAGCCAGTCCGCCCCTCGCCCCTCACATCTGTTATTCACGTCTAGGATAAAGTCTCAAGCGTTAGACAAGTATACTTCTGAATAAATACAATTCTAGTGTGTCATAGACGTGGGCATCTGTAGCCGCCGAATGGTCTTATCGAGGATCAATGAAGATCCTCAGACCAGTGCACGCAGTAGTGCAGTTTTTTTATAATAATTAACTACCCGGCTGTCTCTGCTTAATTGCCCTGCAGTAACTGTAATCGAGCAGTTTGTCATGCTTGTTTTTGTTGCTTTTCCCTGCCTCAGTTGGCGGGTCGCGAGACCGTTTCGGCATCGCTAGTGTGCAAAAGAAAAATTAATTATACTGTTCGTGGTATTTAGGCTAATACCACTTCTAGCTTGCCTAGAGGGTGCGTAATAGTACTACTTGTTGGAGGGTTAATGGTTCTTCTTATTGCCTCTGTGAATCTACAAAATAAGCTACCTGGCAAATCAGGAAGGGGTCGCTGAACGGTGCCTCCGGCGGCCCCCCGGGGGCGCCGGAGGCGGGCTGCTCGCTGCGCTCGGTATTCCACGACTTAAAGAATATGCGAGGGCACGGAGGGAATGCATGTGCGTGTATTGCTTTCTATGGAAGCTAAGCTATCTACGCGTGGGCGGAGAATCTATGTGCGGGGGATAGGCTGGATCTGCAGGGGCCAACCAGTGCCCCGGGCTAGGCCTGGGCCTAGCACAAAGAATCCGAGGATTATCCGATCGACCAGTCCTTAGAGCCCATTTCAACACAGACGAAAACCGGCCAATCCCCGTGCGAGAAACTTTCGGCACCTTCACGCTAAAGTAGAAGAGACAGCCTCTCTACGCCACCTCTGGCTCGCAAGCTCGCCTACGGCGGCTCCGTTCAGCTGAAAAGGAAGTGGCCGCACAGATCTGGTTTTGGGGACATGGGCGCGAGGCCCGTGCGGCTCCCGTGATTAGCACGTGAGCCTACACGTGACTCCCACCACCTCCCTTTCTACCTAAAGGGCGGTCACCAATATCGCTATTCCAACACAAACTCCAATTTTCGTTTCAAAGCCCTACCTACTACCGAGCCGGCAGTCACCTGCATTTGATTTCCACGTAAGAACGTTTACTCTCGACTTCGTTAGGGATGCAAGTGAGGCAAAAATAAAAAATTTAACGATCTGACCCACACCCGATTTGAACGGATAACCTTTCGATCTGGAGTCGAACGCGCTACCATTGCGCCAGCAGGCCTGTTGCTTATTGGTGAAGATTCGATCAACTCCACGGTCGATCAACGCCGGCGGCTTGGTTTGCCACGTTTTCCACGACTTCTCTTCTTCCGCTTGTGGTTTGAGGTGTTGTTGCGATCTCTGAAGCCTCGTTGCAGGTTCTATCGGTAACTATCGCGCACTGCTTGCACGCGCCGCATCATCGCTTCGCCAGCTGGGTCTCGAGATGCGGCCTATCGCCTGGATTTTAGCCACTCTGAGCCCTTTTCAAGCCAAGTCGGCATGTTCGTCATTCAACGCATACTGTCGTCTGGAATTGACCCACTTTTCATGGAATTGGACAGGCCCTGGTTGACATGCCTCTGAGCTTCCTTCATTCTTTGTTATTTCCTTCAATCTTGACTCGGAATGTCCTCATTTCATTCGGAATGCCCTCTTTCGGGCTGATTACAACGCCTCCCTTGCCTTCTCTCCACGAGTATAAGGAAGCGTTCTTTTCTGTACTTTTAGACCTATTGAGCAGACAATTCAATGCGCTGTCAACCTCGATCGCGTGCAACACATACCTTCAAACAATGTGTCGCCCACTTTTGAGCCACTTTTGAACCACATTGTCAAGTCACATACCTGCATATCCCTGCATATCCCTTCATTCGTTACTTTCAGCCCTGATCCCTTTTTCCGGGCTCCCGGACTTCCGAATGCCCTCTTTTTCTCCCTTGCTACGGCTGAGTCCCTTACGTAGTACGACTGAACAGACTGTTGAACCGTTTTCTTGTCCTTTTCTTGGAAGCATAAAAGGCCTTCTTTCCTGTATTATTAGATTGGGGGGAGACAGATAATTGAAGACCCTTCAAGCCACTGTCAACTTTGATCACGGGCCAGACAATGCATATCCCTCCATTCCTTACTTTCAGCCCTTTTTTTGGGCTCCCGGACTTCCGAATGCCCTCTTTTCTCTCTTGCTTCGTGCGGCTGAGTCCCTTACTTCGTGCGTCCGAGTCCCTTACTTGGTACGGCTGATCAACCTGCTGAACGGTGTTTTCTTTTGTCCTTTCTGAAGTAAAATAAGCTACCTGACCAGTCAGGAAGGGGTCAGCTGAACGGATGCCTCCAGCGGCGCCTGCCGCGGGCTGTCCTCGCTTCGCTCGAGGGAATGGGTGGCTGGGCCATTTTACTAAGAAATTAGTAAGGACAACCCCGCTTTGTGCTATAACTCGTAGCCAAAGGTAGACTCAACTGTGTCAACTGTATTAAAAGTAAAAAACACAGGAGAGTCATCACAACGTAAACAGCATGGTGTTGAGGCAGAAAAAGTCGATTCTGCTATCTAGGCTACACCCGGAACCAGCACCTCGCCGGCGTCAACACGGTGCTGGTAATCCGCCGCACTCGAGGCACTTGTAACGTCATTCTTGACCTAGATTTGGTCCAGGGCAAAAGGAATGTCAAATACTAAGCCCTGTAGACTAGTAACGCGTGAGACAGCCATGTAAGCCCTAAAGAGAAATCCCACTCAGAGATATCAAGCACAGCCCTATCAAGCGTAGCTCCCTGTAACTTGTGAAGCGTGATGGCGTACGTAATAGCAACGGGGAGCTGACGGAGAGCAGGCCGCATTACCGCTCTGGAAGTCTCGCAAGGACTCTGCCCGGCTGAACTTCGGGATACGGATTTACAGCTATTCTAGCCCCTCAACACCAAAACAAATTCTCGTGATAATTCGGTGTTTCGATGTTCATGGTCTAATTGTTGGATTTCTAGGGGGGCAAGCCCCCTAGGACCCCTAGTGCCTGCGACGCTCTTGGCCTGCGGCGCTTGGAGCCTACGGCACTTTCCTTCATACAGCTTACGCGTTATATCTACTAATTGGGAAATTGCTCCTTCCTGACACAACCACGACACAGCAAAGCGGCATTTCACGGTCTAACCTGTCCGAGGTTCATCCGATCGACCAGTCCCTCGAGTCCATTTCGACACGGACGAAAACTAGCCAATCGCTGTCCGAGAAACTTTCACGGTAATATAGAATACAGCCTCTCTACGCCATCTCTGGCTCGCAAGCTCGCCTACGGTGGCTCCGTTCAGCCGAATAAGAAGGCTTTCATTCGTGTATAACTGACCTGGTTTAACCAGATAATTCAATGCGCTGTCAACTTCGACTACGTGCAACACGGCCCGACACTTTGAAGGCTGGATGTATTACAGTGCCATGTAATTAGACATGGTCATCCCACAGTTCAACCTTCAGGGTGAAATCAATGATAGCTAATTAGATATGGTAATGTAGGTATGCAATTCTGCCTCGGATCGGGGTTCGTTGAGCAATATCAATGAACACACCGACATCCCTTCATTCCACCTACCACTCGTTCAAAATCTAATTGTCGTTATTCCTACAACTCTAAACCAGCCGGTTCTTTTGTAAACTGCGCCAGGCAGCTGCCAAAATTGTCTGGGCCAGGCAGGTGTGTTGTTAACGGAATGGCTGCGCCAGGCAGCGAGTTCTAGTATCAATTAATCAAGACAATGAATCCATCCCAGTCCCAAAATCTCAGCTCAGAGTTAACAGATGTTCCCCCTTCCTACCCCCCCCCCCCCCTCCCTCTCTCCGGTCTAATTACCGCCCGCCCGAGCGTCCGCGGGCCGGAAGAATCCTGCCGCTCACCAGGCGCCGCCAGCCATCAGGAAGCAGGATCTCGCCGGTGGCAAGCAGGCGCTCCCCGGGGCGAGCGGCCGCGCGGCCGAGCTTGACGGGCGCTGCCAGTCGATGTATATCTTGCCTCGGCTGGCCAGCGCGCAGCGGGTGCGCACGAGCTCGTCGTCTTCCTTGAACAAGTCCCACTTGATCTGCCGGGGGCGCTTTCTTGACGGTGTCGACGGCGCTTGCGCGGCCTCTGGCTCACGTCCTGAGCACACTCTTGTAGTCGTCCACGTCTTTGCAGCTGTCGAGAGTCACGCCGCGGTGATTCCTCGAGTCCAGATCCAGCACGTGCTCGACTCTGACGCTGGCGACCATGTTGCCGTCAGCATGCGTCTCCAAGTCGTGCGTGATGATCTGGTACGCGCAGATGGCCGCGCACGTCGTGTCGCGGTCGAACGGGTCGAACTCGTGGTCGCGCCGTCGTCTCGTGGTTTCATATCGAGCCGCTCGGCTAGGTTGAAGTCTAACATTTTGAACTTTCTCGTCTCCGGGTCTACCCCACACTACCTGCATTAAAGTGGTTGTGGATGATGCCGTAGGTGCGGTTTAGCAGGTCGATGGTCTAGGATGATAATGTCAGCGCGGGTCTGTCTGAGAACCAGTGGCTGCTGTGCTGTTTTGGAGCGGATTAGTGGAGGAAGAAACGAACCGCAAGCAGGTTTCTCAAGTCGTCAAGCATGAACCGGCGGCCAGTCTGGGGCGGTGGCTCGGGATTCCCATGAGACAGTGAATCTCGTCCCAGACGGCCTCGGCGTTTCCGTCGTTGATATAGTACTTGAAAACGGCTCGAACCACGGACCCCGGCGCCAATTGATAGCTGACGAGGCCTGTTTGCTTCCCCAGCCGATCTGGCTCGGTGAGTTGCCACCAGTTGTTTTTTCGTTTGGACCGAATTACTGCGCCGCTCGTCCCAGTCTTTTCTCCTGCCGTCGCTGACAAGACCAAGGCCGCGGCCGCGGCTGTTGCTTCCAAGGGCAAGGAAAACCTTCCTACTCCTAGTTCTGTCGACGCAATCGGAAAGAGACGAACCAGCCCTAGTCGGCTGGGCAGGCTGGAGACAGACATGGACGAGAAGCGTGCGTGTTGACCATACATGGCAGTCATTGGAAACGCACAGAGTGTGTGCCCGTGTGGTCTGAGGAAAGCGGTGGCAAAATCCCAGGCTGCCTTTCGTTCCTGGTGTTCTATAATCGTGCCTGTTGAGCGGGCACTCATGACCTGTCTGCGTGCCGGACACGGACACTCATAATTAGCCAGGACTGATTCGCTCTAATTTTTGGCGTGCGTGACAAGTTAGTATAGGTTCCGCTGAGCGGACTGGGCTCAGAGCGGGCATCTCAAGGAGCAACCTACTTCAAACTTTTCATCCTCCTCCATCTCTTCTCTTGCATGGTAGTGTCTGCCTTGACATGCAGATCGATTTAACTGTAGCTCGGGTGTTTAAACAGCGTTTGATTTTTCGCCTCGTAATAAACCTTTCCCAGAAAATCTTGGAACTGCCGGTTTCATTCTGTTCTAAGCATAAACCAGCCCCCGAGAGACTGAGATAAGTACTGTAGGCCTCGCTGCGTGAGCATGAGAGGGCATGACTAATGAGGAGGCCATCGTGGACCGTTTGGCAGATTATTGGCCGGAGGTACCCTCAGACGACGGCTGCCTTGTGCGGGGAACACTCAAAGTTGGAGCAGTTCCCCGGACATTTATCAGGCGCTGCAACCTTTTGTGCGGTTCTTAGAGTTTCCCATTGAGCAACCGCACCGACACTAATTAAAGACTCCCAATTAGGCACCATGAGCATCTCATTCAGCTGGGCCCAGAGCGGACTCAACAAGTCCAGGTTTGAAGCGTACACAAAGCTCCTGAGACTGCGAAATGGCGGCCAGGTCGAGGAATCGTCCGACTTCTCCGAGCGGCCCGACGATGACATCGAGCTCGCAGATCCGAGCGACGGCGCCGAATCTGTCAGAGTGCGCAACCTTTCGCACGTGGAAAACAGCAGGCTGAAGAGGACTTTCCTGGAAAGACTGTCTGAGCTCGTGGCGAATTCCAAAGGCGGCCACCACGTCTCGGCGGCCTTGATGGTCGAGTGGCCCGATCGCGTCGACGTTCTTGTTGCGAGGAATAGCGGCTTCAAGCCCGACGATCCGAGCGTCCGGATGCTGGAGAAGCTGTCATCAGGACTGAGGGAAATCTCGAGAATAGGTCTTGCAGGTCAGCTAGAGAGATTCACTCCACCAGAATGAGATTCGCTCCACCAGAATGACAAGCTAAGCTGATTTGCGACATGAAATAGATTCTGAAGCTTCCACCGTAGCCGAAAATCTGTGGACTTCTCTAGTGGAGTGGTATAAACCCCGGTTGATGGACTACATTGTGCAGGCCAAGCTCGCTTTGAAGAAGTGCAACCTCGATGGTCTCACCGGCGACTCCTCGACATCGCAAATCACGGGCCCTCAAGTCCAGGCCTCTCTTCTTCCATCCAAGCTCAAGGAACTCTACGATGCTCTGAACAACACGCCCCGGCTGTCGACAAAGACTGGGCTCGAAGAAGTGATACTCGTCGCGTATCATATTTGCTACCTCTACCCCGAGAGCGAGTTTGAGCGAATAACAAAAGACAAGTCAGGAATCAGATCGGCCAGGAATGCGCTCGGGTTTCTAGGCCGTTTTCAGTCTTGCTTCAACACCTTGATCAACGCCACGGAAAGGCTCTCCAACTTCGAGGGCCTCCGCATTGTCCCAGTTACGATTCAGCCCAACAAGCCACAGAGCAAAGCTCCCGACGCCAGGTGGTCAGCTGTCGAGACATTCGCCTCTCTGAACCTCAGACTTGACGACCAATCGGTGGAAAAGGTCATCGGATCCGGGAACACGAAGAGCAAGGACACATGGACAAAGGGGAAGCTTCTGCAGAAATTCGACAAGTTCAAGTCATCAGTCTCGGAGGTGCACGCCGAAGTCCAGCTCGTTCTGGGCCTCGCCCAGCACAGCCACGTCGGCGGCGCCGTGTTGCGCTACATTGGGTGCAGCAAGCGGAGTTGTTTTCTGTGCTCCAAGTTTGTCCATGGCTACGGATCGTTCACAACTCGGGGATCCCATGGCAAGCTTTACAACCTCTGGTCTGTGCCCGAGGTGTCGGTCATTTCAGACGCGGAAGCTGCGCAGCTGGCTGCCGCTGTCGGCGCCGCCGAGAAAGCAATGCGGAACCTCATCCTGAACAAGAAGAAAGACCATCTGGCCCACGCCGCTGAATCCACCGTTGGCGGCTCCTCGGTCGCAACTGGAGTCCGGCAGTTTGGCGACCAGCACTTGATGGACCTCGTCTCCCGGCACCTCGAATCCCAGCGTGAAGCTGCCATGGCGCGGAGCACAACCACCGACAACGGAGAGACCCATCTCGACGATATCAGAGAGGAACCGCCAGAGTCTGACCTTGGGCCCCGAGACGAAGGTGCAGTCCCAGATCCAAATCAGGCGTTGACGGCTGGAGAATGTGATATCTGCGAAACCGAAACGACCCGCCGCTGCTCCTTCTGCAGCCGAGACTGGTTCTGCAGCGCCAAGTGCCAGGAAAAGATGTCCATGTACCACCTCGTCAAGTGCTCGGCGCGATCGCTGACGACAGCCGACATCCTCTGCCGCGACGCCATCGCCGACGAGATGCCCTCGGACCCGCAGACGCGCGACGACTTTGGCTTCTCGCGGTGCCGCACGCGGCACGAGGAGTCGCACCTGCTGGGCATGTACCGGGGGATGGTGGCGTTGTCCGACGACGTGCACGCCAACCAAGTTCACGAGTGGCGAGTCGAGGGCATCCTCGCCGACAAGATTGACGAGTTCTACCTCAAAATCCCCGAGCGCTACCGCGGGTCCTACTACCCGTGGTTCGCGCGCAACAAGCACCTGCTCGACCCGGCCGTCCCGCCCATCGACACCGCCGGCAAGGACAACCCGCTGCTCCGCGCCATCGAGCTGGCGAAGCCCTATCTCGACGCGGCCGACCGGGACAAGGACTTCCGCGAGCTCGAGCCGCCGGCGAAGCGATACTGCTTCGTCTTCTTCGCCATGGCGCTCGAGACGTCGCGGCCCAACCCGGGCTGGGAGGAGCTCGACATGTGGTACGACTTTGGCTTCGCGACGTGCGCCGACGAGTACGACGAGGGCGGCCTGGGCTCGCTCTACAACCGGCTGCTCGGGGGCAACAAGTACTTTGAAGACTACAACCGCAGCCTGGGCATCGCGCCGGACCGCAGGATGCCCAGCCAGCAGCCCTGCCCATTCTCCGACTTCTGGCGTGCGTGGGAGGCGCGCAGCCTCCCGCGGCTCTTTGACAGGTACGGCTTGGGTGGGGGGGGCCCACATCTGCGGCACTTCCTCTCGTTCCCGGCCGGCAAGCCGCGGCCGTCGGTGTGGCGGCTGCGGCACATGCTTGCCCTCGACGACAACACCCCGCTGGGCGGCTTCCCCGAGATTGAGGCGGCAGCGCGAGAGTACGGCTTCACGCCGGCCGTGGATGCGCGGACCAAGATTGAGCTGTTGCAGTTCTACAGGAAGTTGCTAAACCGGGGAGACGCGCTGGAGATCCATGCGGCGAGGGCCAAAGGCAATCTGCTGGAGTATGCTGAGAAATGCCTGCCGGACATTGACGGGAGAGTGAGGGAAGTGCTGAAGCGGCTTCGATGAAGAATCACCTTACCTAGGTATTTATTTAGGAGCGAGCTATTAGGACAGTATTAGGACAGTATTAGGACAGTATTAGGACAGTATTAGGACAGTATTAGGACAGTATTAGGACAGTATTAGGACAGTATTAGGACAGTATTAGGACAGTATTAGGACAGTATTAGGACAGTATTAGGACTAGATAAAGATACGTCTGATATTCCAGTTAAAGCCTCATGGAGAAGTTCGGAGTCCTAATAGAGAAACCTAAAGGCCTCTAGAATTCTCTAGGCCTGGTATTGCTCGTTAAATCCGCATTATATGGGCGCCGGTTCCTCTGGTCTTGCGACCCTATATGAAATTGAGTATGTGGCCTTACGCGATTCCTGGAGGGCCACGATGCCATCTCCAAACCATACCGTCTTCCATAACCGCTCAAGGTATGATGATAGCATAATCTGCTGAGCGCCGCAGTGGATGGCCTCTGGCCACGCCTGATGGATGCCGCCGTGAGTTGACGAAAATCCCACCATACGTCGGCCGTGCCTCCTCTAAGGCGTTGGCGTATGTCATTCCATTCTTGCTCTCGACCACGAGGTATAACGCAGCTCGCTTGTCCTTGTGCTGACGAAAAATCAGGCTGGAACTGAAAAAGCACCACCCCAAAGTGCTAGTAGTTGCCGCAAGTCCAGGACCCCTCTAACCTCGAGTTGGTCGTGGCAGCCCCGGTAGGAACCGGCTGTAGAACTTCGTCTTTGCAGGTAGGCCGCAGAAAACAGCGTAGCGGGCTAACACCTGTCTATGAGACAGGGAGGTATCATACTTCCGGGACAGTTTGATTTCGGTTGACTGACCCATGGAGCCGTCCCGTACAAACTCTATCAACGTGGACATGTGCTGGGGGCCAACGTCTCGCTGGGGGCCAACGTCTCTCCCTGTGATATTTGCCAAGTTCTCCATGTGACCAGCGAGAGAGTGACTGGCCCAGGCCTCAAGGATTGTCGCTCCCTCGAGCTCTGCCTGGATAACTGGACACTTTTCGATAAAACGTTTAGGCCGAACTGTAAGGATTGAGGCCTTCGAGATGTTTGAAAGCCCCCACGCTGACAAACATTCAGAGATTGGATTGTATTACAAGACCTCTCATGAATTGGTAGCATGGTGCGTTTGAGAAGACAACGGAAAGACCCGAGTCATTTTTGTCGCTCTCGCGCCAAGAACCTGACAGCTCTCGAACCGGGCTCGCCGGGTTACTAGCCGTCTTCAAAACAACACTGGACCTCAATTTTCGTAATTTGGGATGTTGACTCGCTGACCTACAGTATAGTGCGTTCCGACATTACCACTCGGGATTATTTGCCTAAACTGTGACACATTGCCCCCTGCTGTCGCTGCGACGCTCAAAATTGCCAAGGTGCTGGCCGTGACTCTTTCTGTCATCGGCAGCAGGGCCAGAGTCAGCGCCCAGAAGTCATAGGGTTAGAAGTCAGCACCCGGGCGCCCGAGCCCGGAAGCCGGAAAGGGCTGCACATCCAATGCATACGTAAGCCAGAAGTGGTGAAGCGCGGGTAAAGCTCCGAAAGGCACACAAAGTCATGCTTAGCATCTGATGTTAATATATCTTGAAGCTTGTCAGTGCGGGATCGAATTAGTACGACCCGAGTGCCTCTCAGGCTCTGCGACGCGATGAACATGGACCGACGGGAGCTCGGGAGTTGGCGCGAACAAAGGTGGAGAGGACCCTGGACTGCAGGGCGCAGTGACCAACAAGGTCTAGAGTTTCAGGGTTCACGCGCTACAGTCTATTGGGCCTAGTCAAGATCCCCCACCCCCCAGGTCTTAGTGGGAGAGGACGCGCAAACCTTGTGACGGCGGTGACAAGACATTTATTTACGTGATTGAGTGCCTCGAGATTGAGGACCGCGCGTCTGGTATGCCAGGTCGCATTTGCTGATCGGGCGGAACTTGAGCCCGAGCGGTTTGATGCCCTTTTCGTCGTCCACTCCCGAGGGCCCTGGGACTGCCCCGACGTCTCGGGAGCCCAGGTAATGACGCGAGATTTTGCTAAATACGCCTTCCCCACGCGGAAAGGCCTGGACCAGGAGCCCATCGGCTATGACGGCACCCTGCGTCTGCACCTCGACGTCATCTGTCCCGTGCCAAGCAGTTGCGCCTTGGGATAAATAGGCCTAGCCCCGTTTTTTGCTCCTGTAGCGCATGTGAATTTGGGAGGAATCGACCCCTTTTCTTGCCTGGTCCGCAAGATAGCAAGACCAGACGGAAGGAGCGAGATGAGAAGGAATCTGCTTCTCTCGGCGAACCCCATCTGGTAGGGTGGAAAAAGGGTCCTGTTGGAGGGAGGCAGGCATCGTTCCTCATTGGTCGCCGGTGGGTGATCGGCAGGATCGGCAGTGGGCCAGGGCTCGGCGACCTCACGAAGGTGCTTCCAGCCCGCGGGAGACTCGTAGAAAACTGGAGGACCTTGGCGATAGCGAAGCAATCTGCGGAGCATTGTGGGTGGTTGCGTTGCCTCGCTCGCGTGCGAGGGGTCCAACATGCACATTCTTACAGCACACACTCCGTACACTACGGCATTTTGTTGTTCCTACTGCGCATACCGTCCCATTTTCCCCAAGCAGGTTAGGGCGATGCGCACCTCTGCTGCGACGCTGCACTGTAGGGAGAGCTGCCTGCTGAGACCTCGGATCGGCCCTCGAGCTAGTCGGCGTGGACTGGGTGTGGAGGCTTGCATTTCGATTAGTCTAGACCTGAACATCTTGGACGCCGCAAAGCACGAAGATGCCTTCCTCGGTGAATCAGACTTCCGGTCACCCCAAATGATGCCCCACAATTTTACCCTACACAGTACGGCCCGGTTTGTGACAAACTCTCCGGTAATTCCTCGCAAACTTATCGAGGCAAGAGCCGGCGAGGAATCCGAGACCCTTGGTCAAAGTGAAGGAAAGCTGAGGTGCCATCACCAGCGTGAGACCAGCCGCAGAGGCTAAAACTGCAGCCTCTCTGCACAGTGCAATAAATTTGGCTCGGTGCGCACACCATTGCCCTGGGCAGTATCAAGCGACCTGGCGGGAGTGTGGTTATGTAGGCAGTTTCCGCGATATTTAATTTTTTTTTCCGAAACCCGGCAACGCGACGGCTACACTTAGATAAGCACAAATCGCCTGCACTCCATACCGAAATTGCAGACGTACGCGGCCGGTACTGTGTAAGGTGGCCCTTCTTCCCCGGCGGTCGGTCCAGACCCAGAGCTCCTTACTACAGTGCCTCGTGTGTCACAACCGTAGGTTACGTAAGGTAATCCGCGGTACGGACTGAAAGAGGACCCAGGGTCGCAGCGGTGGCAGCTGCTAACGTGCCTCACAGTGCCGCGCGCAGGTTCGGGTCATCCGCCCGCGGGGTCTTAGCGCGGTCCCGTCAGACCCGCCCACAAATTTCAGGTGTCCCTCGCGACCTCCTCCACTGCTTGTCTTTTTGTTTCTCTCGTCGTCGACCTAACCCGCCACCCCACACCGCGTCTCACCAAACTCGCCCGACCTGCTCTTTGCCGATGATACGATATTCTTGAACAAGCGAACAAAATGGCGAGCCCGGTGGGGGAGGACAACTGGGTCGACTTTGTCGACCACCAGTCTCGCGAAGCGACCGATTTCGAGAAGCGCGTGAATGTCGTCGAGAGCTTCCGTCGCGCGGTCTCGGCCGAGCCCGGCAGCATCAAGGTCTGGATGGCATATTGCGAATACTTTTGGTCGCTGCACATAGACTGCCAGGCCAATAGCGATGCAGGCTGGCCGCTCGAGGAGCAGCTGGTCGGCCAGGACACGTTCACCATCAACGCCGCGCTCAACCTTTGGCAGGAGGGCTACGAGGCCGTACAGTATCGCATCGGCGACAGCCACGAGCTATGGGACCGCTGGGCCTCACTCGAGCTGAGCCTACTCCGCCAGCACCACACCGAAGCCGCCATCCGCAGAGTCTCGCAAATCTTCAAAACCCGCCTCGCGACGCCGCATGCGACATGGGACACGACGTCGCAAATGTTTTCGAGCTTCCTTACCGAGTATAAGAAACCGGCATACGAGTTCGAGATGCAACAGGTCACCAAGGACTCGAGGGACGCGAAGCGCCTGTATGAGCTGCGCGACCCATTCGAGATGCGCCTGCAGTCTGCCGCCAAGTCGGGGGACGCTGAGCCCTCCAGAAACATTCTCATTGAATATCTGGACTGGGAAATCAGGCAGACCAAAGCGAGAAAGGACGCACTCACCAACTTTCGCATTTGTCTCGGTCTGTTCTCGCGCGCCCTGACGGGCATTTTGGTATCCCACGAAGCCACCTGGCAGAACTACATCGTTTTCACCTCCACCTCGCACTCAGACGTCAAGTCCGGAAGATCCAAGATCCCTTTGAGTGTGCTGCCCAACACCCTTGATGTCCTTCAGGGCGCCGTGCGTCACCTTCCTTGGTCCGGGCCCACCTGGGCGCGCTACATTCTGGCCGCCGAGGAATCGGGCCTGCCATTCGCCGACATAGAACGGATCAAGCACGCCGCGACGAACAGCGCCCAACTCGACCGAGACGGCATGACTGGCGTCTTAGACATGTACTCGGCCTGGTGCGGCTATCTAAAGCGCACTGCTATGGACCCGAACGCGACTGAGGAGGCGACCGATCTCGCCGAGGTGGGCCTGCCGTCAGCACTCGAAGACGTCAAGCATTGGGGGAAGAGAAGATACGGCGACGCATACCAAGGCGACCCCAATTTCCGACTGGAGAAGATCCTCATCCAGTTCTTGACCGAGAAGAAGGACGATGTCAGCGGCGCCCGCGCCGTTTGGGAGCAGCTGTCGACGATAGAGCTCCACGCTAAGAGCTACGACTTTTGGCTTTCCTGGTTTCTTTGGGAGATGGTGGTCTTTGCTGCTGCCAAGAGCAAGATGAGGAGCCCTACGCCCACAACAAATTCCCAGGGCTTGAGAATACCATCGTACGCCACTCGCGTGTTCGAGAAGGCGCTGAAGGTTTCCTCTCTCGACTGGCCGGAGCGCATCATGGACGTCTACTTACAACACTGCAATGACTACGAGTTGGCGGAGACGTTGCGTGAGGCGCAGGACACAATCTACAAAAACAGGAAGAGAATTGCCAAGCGCCGGGAGAGAGAGGCGGCCCAGCAGGCTGAGGAAGCGCGGGCCGCGTTCGAAGCTCAGGCTCTGACGGAGGCCGCCTCCCACGACCAGAATATGGAGGATTCACCCGAGGCCGACACATCGTCTGGACCCAAGCGCAAGCGAGAGCCTACCCCTGTTGACGACGATGCCGGAAACAAACGGCTCAAGAACAGTATTCTGTACGGCGAGGGAGACGAAGTGAAGCGAGATCGGGAGAACACATCGGTCTTCATGGCCAACCTACCCTCCGACGTCACTGTGACGAAGGTCAAGCAGTTCTTTCGCGGATACGGCCACGTCAACAATATTGACCTCCAGAAACAAGAAGGGGCGCCGCCAGTTGCTCTTATTGAGTTTCGTTCGCCAGACGATGCCCAGTCAGCAATGCTACGGGACGGCAAGTACTTCGGCAGTCAGGTTGTGCAAGTGACGCCTGCCACCGACTGCACTCTCTATGTCACCAATTACCCTCCCGAGGCCGACGAGCAGTTCATCCGCGATCTCTTCAAAGACTGTGGAGCCATCCATAGCATCCGCTTCCCCAGTCTGAAGTACAATGCCAGGCGTCGGTTCTGTTATCTGACCTTCCGCGACCGCGGTGCTGCAGCACTGGCAACCAAGCTCGATAGAAAGTCGCTCGAAGGCGGCAAGTACAAACTGCTGGCCAAGCTCTCGGACCCAGCTGCAAAGCAGCAGCGAAATGGGGCCCAAATTGAAGAGCGCGAACTCCACGTGTTGAACCTGCCGCGCTCCACCACCGAGGATGAGCTCCACGGCCTCTTTTCCAAAGCTGGTACGGTTGTTAGTGTTCGACTGCTCAGGAACAGGGTCGGTGTGAGTCAAGGAGCCGCGTTTATCGTCATGTCGACAAAGGAGGAAGCCCAAGAAGCCATCAAGCTCTTGGACCAACTTCTTTTTGGGCATCGCGCCATCAAAGTCGAGCTTTCGAAGCCGGTCTCGCAGAAAACCTCCATCACCATACGCCACGGCAGCGAGGGGTCGCCCGAAGCAGGCTCGCCTGCTGATCCTGCTGCACGCTCGCAGTCCCCAGGAGCCACGTCTGGCGGGCCCACGCCAGCCGACATCGCTGCCCGCACCATTGCCGTGCTCAACATTCCCGATACTATGAACCCTGCCCGAGTCCAGTCCATGCTGGCACCCACCGGGACCATCGCGAAGCTGACTCTACACGCGAAATATGGGGGAGTGATTGTTGAGTACGTCGACGCCCAGACAGCACGCAAGGCGGGACTTGCAATTGAAGGTATGGTAGTCGACGGTGGTAAGAAGCTACACGTCGATACCGTCGCAGAGCTATTCCGCCAGAAGGGCGAGGTGCGCGTCGACCGCATCGACCAAGAGCCGCCCAAGAAGACGAAGAGTGCGGCCGAACTCATGCCGCCGCCGGCTATCCGACGGCCGCCTGTGCTAGGCCGCGGCGGAGCGAGGCGTGGGCTGGGCTTTGTTTCACTGGCCAAGAAGGAGCCCAACGGAAGCGCTACCACTAATGGCGGATCCAGCGGTAGCGGTACGGCTCCCACGGGCCAGGCCTCAAAGTCCAATGCCGATTTCAAGAAGATGTTTCTCGGTTGATTGAACGGATGGAACTGGATCGAGAGCGGCGGGCATTGTATGGCATTGTGTAAGACTATGATACCACCGCCAGGAACTACGCCTGGCGATTTACCATGAATACCCCTTGATGTTGTCAGTAATCCGGCGTCGGTCAGTGCACGGTCAGGGGTGGGTATTGTGCGCTGTGCATGGTCATAGAAGTTTGCTGATCCCGAAGGGCAGGTCGTGATGCATTTTGAGGTGCTAGGATCTCTTTTTATAGGGTTAGTACAGGGATACACCAGTCGGCCGGGCTTTTTCTCTGCCTTGCATCATGGTATTTCATGGCTTGACGCCACTATTCTAGACGACTTTTTTTGGTCCTTTACTTTCGGCGCAGTTGGATACAGACCGCCTTGTCCTGGTTACCCTTTGGGCTTTTGGAAGCTTCGCAAGGACGCACGAGTCGAATTGTTATCCCAGGACAAGATTGCTAACACACTCATCAAGTCTCGGTCTACACACAGGACTCTGGGACAATCATCGGGTGTGCTGGGGGATCTTGACCCGCGTGTCTAGCTATTTGTTGGGTTGCATATATTGGGCCACTTCGCCAAGGACATGGGATGACACGGAAGAACATAGAGAGACGTGGAGGTTACACACCTGTGCCTTCAAAGGGATTAGGTCAGTTCATTGACGATATGGGGAGTGCGTTTGTTCACTCTGGGTCTCTTTGGGGGAATCAGGCAGGCAGGCGGTGCGTTGACAACAAGGAGGTTGCCTTCGCCTTTGGAGGGACCCAGGAAGTTGCTGGGACTGCCTGCCTTGCTGTATCCTCGGGACGTTTGCTCGTCTAGCCACGACTCAAGTCAGGCATAGCTTCGGATACGCTACCTAATTAGCTTAGGTGTTTAATTTCACTGGGGCTTTGCACTTGATCGCTCGCTGGAATGGCTGGGGCCCCGAATCGTTATTATTGCCGTCGCTTCGCTTCTCTAATTAGTTACCGATGTCAAGACGCCTCGCTGTCTCTTCCAAAAAACTACATACCCCCAAACCACCTTCCTGGCTTCCGTGTGCTGCCCGTCATTGCTTCTGTGGCCGTGTTCCCTCTCACTACCTTCCTCGCATTTTCCCGACCCGCACGGACTACTACGAGTCCTCCAGTTTGGCGTCTTTCATATAAATTTCCACGGCCTTGTTAATAGCCCTATTGAAGTCTTCGCCTTTCTCAGCCGTAATAATTTTGGGCAGTCCTTTGCCGTATTACGGAACCAAATCGTTTTCGTACCAGAACTCGTAGCCGGCTAGAATATCCGTTGTTAGCAACCTCAAAATTTCAGCCCTGCCTGACTATGTAGGGAGACTGGCTAAAGCAGCGCTGGCCGTTGCTGTGTTGGGGGGTAAGTAGGTAAGGCTGGTTGACTCACGGCGGCAAGTGGCCCATATAAGATTGTCGACATCACGATAGAACTTGTCCTCGGATATTCCGTCTTTCAAGTTCACACAGTCCCTCCAAGTATTTCTCCTTGTACTCACCCTCCAAGCTGTGGCCCGATCTACCAGCGCACTGTATACCTTGGCTTCGTATTCTAGATCACCTTTCATGGTAGCATCTGCGTTGACAATCAACTGGCGCATTGCCAGGCGGCGGCTAATGGTGGCGCGATAGAGCGCATCGTTTACATCGTTGCTGCTGGTCGTTGGTGTCGAGGAAGACGCCGGGGCCGGTTCTTAGTGCTGGTTGGGTGGAGAGATGGGATTCGTGTAACCGTCAACGCGGTTTTCTCGACGAGTTGACATCGTGTCCCTGGTATTGTAGGCACTAGTGTTGTTAGCACTGGTGCTGTAGGCACTAGTGTAAGAAGCTGTAGAGCCATTGCTGTAGTCTCCCTGACCAAGCAACATCATATCTCTGTTGTAGGGGGCCCTGGCGTGAAAAGCCGTAGAGCCGTTGACGTGGCCACCCCGATGAGCCACCGCCATGGCCCTGGTGCTGGAGGCCCTGCCGTTAGAAGCCGCGGAGCCGTTGACCTGGCCTTTCTGACGAGCCACCACCATGGCCCTATTGTCGGAGGCCCTGGCATAAGAAGCCGTGGAGCCGCCGACGTGGTCTCCCGGATGAGCCATTACCAAGGCCCAGCTGTCGGAGGCCGTGGCGTCAGAATCCGAGGCGCTATAGTTGGACCCCGCATACGGCCGTGGTTCGCAGCGGTTTCGGCTCATGGCGTAATGAGAGCGCCTGGAGGCGGTGCAAGTGCCGAATATATAGTTGATGCCGTGTCCGAGGCGAGTGCTTTCGAGGCGGATGGCTGGGGAAGTAAAGTGGTGGTGAAGCAGCTTTAAGCATTCAAGGAGTGGCAATATATCTCTCTCTGGCTGACATAAAGAGGACCAGGTGCTCGGATCAGAAGCTCTTCAAGTCAGAAGCTCTTCAAGTCAGAGTTGTTTCAGGCTGGTCGTCCTCATACAATAAGTCCACGGGAACTGTTTCCGCACATGTCACGCTCGCTCTTTCCATTTCGTTCTTCAGCGGTCCGATGAAACCATTCACCCAAGTACCTAAAACTTCTGCTATTCCCCTCTTGCATTTGTAAGTTTCGGTTTTCGTTACTGCTCACGCGACCTTCTCGATATCTATATGAAGCCCCGCCCCTTCCTGGCCTTCCTGGTGTCCCATGCCATAGCCGCCGCTCTATACACGGCCGCACCCCCGCTCTCTGCCTTCTTTGGTTCCCCACTGTTGGACTGCTGGATGCTTCGGCGCCTTTCAGCGAAGCTATGTACTCGGACAAAGGTTCCTTGGCACGTTTATCCAGCTTCGAGCCGGGAGGAGTTCCGGGTATCGGTGAGCTTGGTTTGCTCTTCTCTAGATCCCAAGCTGAGGACGTACGCCCCGGATAAGCCTCGTCGTAATCGCGCCACACGTTGACTACGAGCTTGTGTGTAAGCAACCTTGGGCCGAATGTTGCGCGGTAAGTTGGGGTTTTCTTACAGCCAAAGTGCTTGTAGAGCTCCATGTCGACAAGATGCATGACATAGGCCTTGGAAATGCCCTTGTGCTCCTCCTCCTTGTTCTCTGCTATTTGGGAAATATGACCTTCAATGGCCAATTTCACTTCTTTTTCGTAGTTGCAATCGTCGGCAAGCCTTGGATCGATGCCATACATCGCCCTTTCGCGGATACCCTGGTTTGCACTGAAAGCCATGTCGCCGTCGCTATGGTCTTGGGCACGTAGGATGGCTGGGGGCGCTCTCTTTTGCTGGGTCTTGACTGATGCTGTACGAAGAGTGTCAAAATTTGATGAGCTGTGTCGAAAGAGCCAAAGAAGCTGCTGGATTTAGACTGTTGCCGTGCTGGCCGTGCTGGCCGTGCTGGCCGTGCTGGCCGTGCTGGAATCGTGTTTGGGGTGAACAGTTTGGACGTGAGGTGGTGAAGAGGCTTTAAGTACTCCAAGATCGGCTCAGTCTTGACCTGAAAGCACCTTGAAAGAAGCACGTTCCGCAAGGATAAAATCAAAGTCTGTTTCAAGCTGCTAGCTATTACGCCAAATGGACATACAAGCCGTTTCTGCGCACGTTACGTCCGCTCGTTTTTTTCAGTCATCCTATCATTTTCCTGCCTGCACTCCGCCAACTTGGAGCTCTACAACCCTTCGCACACCCCTCTTACCTTTCGGGTTTCGGCCCTGCCACTACTCGTGAAATTTCCCTAGGCGAGCATTTGAACGATCCCTTCGTCTCGCGTTTGGCCTTCTGACAGTAGGTGCCCTCGTTTGCCTTCGCCCACCCGCTTCTGAAGCATCCTAATCAACTCGACTGAAGCCTCCAGGTCTGCCGCGATTGCTGGTCCGCTGCCATGTCGGCCCCAAGCTCGCCTCCCCGCGCCTTCCAGGCGCCACAAGTACGGACACCCGTCCCATAGTGCTCTTTGATTGATTTGCTAATATACATGCTCCACCAGAGCCAGAGCGGTAAAACCAATCCAAAGCGGATCGACATTGCGGACGGAAAATGCAGGTACCTCGGTCAAGCGGACGAACGCAGCATTAAGAGGGCCAGCATGCCGCTGCCAGAGGGTCAGCATGCCGCTGCCAGAGGGTCAGCATGCCGCTGCCAGAGGGTCAGCATGCCGCTGCCAGAGGGCACCGAGATCGTCATCCGCGGCAGCACAGAATTTCAATATCATTTCATTCGGTCAATGGTTGAGATGTACGGCGCGGACACGTCGTTCGAGGTCGTCGCCCGTCTTTCAGTGTCTGGGGCACCGAGCGCGTTGCCCGTTGGCGCCTGTGCCGGGGCGGGCTGCCTCTCTACACGTTTCAGTCGACTTTTCAGATCACGGCTCGCCCCCCCCCCGAAGCAGCAGTATATGTCCAGGCTGAGGATACGCAACCTGCCATACGCAAGTTCTGGAACTGGATGGAACACGTCTCCGAGGAAACATACGGGCCTGAGGACTGACGCGTGGCCGAATTGCGCCCAGTGAATGTCTGAAGTGGGTACATGGAACGGGTTTAAAATGGTGTTCCGTGTGACATTTGGGGTGAAAAAGAAGTCACGAGCATCAAATGCCATCTTAGAGGTCTTAAGATAGCGATTGATAGCACCAATCAAGACAACCCCCCAGACGGTCAAGCACCAACTTCATGCATCCTGGCTGTCTTCTAGATCTTCTAATAATTGCCAACTGCGTGTTTCGAGTTTCCGAATGGCCCGACAGAGCAACGTATCACGTTCTGTCTCTCAAAATGGATCCTATCGTTGGACTTTTCGGCTGTCTCTTCCAAAATAGTAAGTCTTTATCCTTCCCCTCCCTCCCTTGGATTTATTCTAGCCGTCACTGTATCCGTCCGCTCACCTAGTAACTGGTATCCTCTTCAAGCTTCAGGCGCACCTACCTAGTCATCCAAGACAGACTTCATGTACTCGCCCACGACATCTTTCAAAATTCCGCCGTATTGTGGCCCGCCATCCGGCGCAAGCAGTCTAGCTGCAGGATTTTCGAAAGTATCAACCTTCTCTTGCCCAGAAAACAAATCGGTGAACTTACCGTTCGCAGGTGCCACTAATCGAGATGGTTTGTGCCTCAGCAGCTGTGGGTTGGCTCTTTGCGTATTAAGGAAGGTCGCTCTTGCTTACAATTAAGTACAGTGTACAGGGCTTGGTCGACCAGATACGAGGCATAGTCCTCTGAGAACACGAAGTCCATGTCCTCGTATTCCTTCATCCCCTTGTACTTTTTCAGAATCTCCAGCATGGTCTGGACGGCTACAAACGTGACGTTGGTAACCATCATGCGGTACTTTTCGGGGTCTGCCATTTCTCTGTCCTGGCTGATAGCCAGTCTCCGGATGCCCCTCCGCCGCCGGATAGCCGGGGGCAAAATTCTGTTGGGAGCTACCGCTGGAACATCAGGCAAGGCAGGCACCTGTTGCCTGGAGGTCTGCACAACAGTAGATGCATCGGCTGGTACCGCTGCAACAGCAGGTAAAACAGGCGCCTGTTGCCTCGGGGTCTGCGCGACGGTAATTGCATTGGCTGTAGGCTGAGGCTGTAAAACAGACGCCTGTGGCCTAGAGTTCTGGGCAACAGTAATTGTATTGGCTGACGCATGTTGCCTGGGGGTCTGGGCAACAGTAATTGTATCGGCTGACGCATGTTTACTGGGGGTCTGGGCAACAGTAATCGTACTGCCTGTAGGCTGTAGCTGTAGCTGTAACTGTAGGCTATAAGCTATCCCAGCAGAAAATGTGACCGCGGCTAGTTGAGAGGACACTGGGACAACTGGTTCTGGGTTTCCCAAGCCAGGTGGGGAGGCATTGCGATTCTCGCTACCGTTGCTTTCGATGACCAAATCACCTGGCGCTTCGGCCGGAGTGACTAGATTACCTGACGATTCCGTCTTGTTCTGATTTCCTGGCGCCTTTGGCTGCTTGGGTTCCTCGGTGTATTCTTTGGTGTCTTCTTTGGTTTCTTCTTTGGTTTCTGCCTCAGTGTCTTCCTTGATGTCTACCTTGGTATTGTGGACGCTCTCCATAATGTAATTAGGGAAATGTTGATATGTGTGGCTAATTCCGAGTCTCGTTGAGTGTGATAAAAGTGATGGTTTCGGAAAGTGGTGGTGGGGAGAGGAATAGTAGCTTTAAATATCCAAATAATCGCTGGCTTGGGCTGGCAATCGGAGGGCCTATCGAGAAATTTAACGCAGCCCGCGAAGACATTATTCCAGCGGCGTATAAACTTTGCCCATATTCATACCATATTGGTACAGTGTTTGTTTGACTCGCGCCATGTCATTGGTACGTGTTTACTGAGTCATTGAGAACGAGAAGTAATTAGAAAGTGAAACGTCTCTCTGCCGTGGCCACCAACGCCGAAAGCTGCTCTGACGATGTCTTCTGACATATGAGGCCTGGTCACGCAATTCTAGTCCTATCCTGCCATCACTGTAATCCTGAGATATCCGGTCCTAATTCGTGCCACTGTTTCTCGAGCGATCCACCAAGCAGGATTCGGTACGCTACCTAGGCAGTTTATATCAGCGTGATTTAGTGAAGTTCATACTGTTAATTCCACGTCTCTAAAAGAACCGGCCACGACTTTGACACAGACAGTCAGGGGCTCGCCCAAACTCCACGGAAACTCTGGTTGCGCTCGTGCCGTGTTCACCGTACAATGTTTGTTTCACTGACGCCGTGTCATCAGCTGGGTTTTACTCGAGGAAATGCCTGAGTCATCGATCATGAGAGATGGCAATAACACCTTTTTTGCCGTCAAATCAGATCCTTAATAACGTCTAAAGTTGCCCTGGCCATGTCTTCAAAGCAAGAGGCCCCATGTGACACGGAAATATCATTTTCTTGACAGTAATATTGTTGTACTTACACAGGCAATACATCTTGCTCCTTTTACTTTCTCCTCTTGAAATAAAGCAGAGACCCGACTGGGTGCTTTGTATCTGTAGGATCAGATACAAAGTTTCGCTCGATACTTCCACTGTCTGTGTCTGTGTCTGTGTCTTCCTGCTCGATGCGAGAAAATGGCGCCTTGAGTTTCGTGAATAGCTTCGTGAATAGCTTCGTGCAAAGTCTGTTGATTTGTTTTAGTGAGAAAAAGCTTCGCTTTTCATTGCTCTGATCGGGCGCCATATTGGAGGCAAGTATGATTAAGAGGTGCAGCTGCGCTTGTCGGGTTCAAGGCGACGAGTCTTGGTGGAGGGCGCCGTTTAGAGTTCATTCTAATTAGCATGTTGCATTGCTGTCGTTTGGCGCCCGAGGTACGAATTTAGATGATACCAATAAGCTGCCACTGTGGGGCTCGAGCGATGCGCGGCGCGTTAGATAAGCAGGTTAAAAGGCCAGATACTTGGGTCATCGGCTTTTGCCCTGGCAGGGCATCATCTGTTTCCATCTAGACTAGTCGCTCTCGTATCTGTCCCTAAAATTCAGATCCATCACCCTTTTCGCCATCTGACCGGGTTTTCTCGGCCTCGAGACCTATTCACCCGCTGGGCCCCTGTAATTCTGACCTTTCCATTCACGAAACATAGGCGGCGGAAACAGCAGAAGAGCTTGGATGAGGGATAGAAGAAAATATGAAAAGCTGCTTTCTAGCAAGACCAACCAATTCAGAAACAAATACCAGGGATTTAACTGTTACCCCAAATAACTGGAGCCCAAGCGACGTAGCCAAGCTGAAAAAGCGAAACACATCTCAATTCCCATGTCAACCAAGCGGTGGAGAGCGACGTCAACACTGAGATCACGCCATGGCATGGCAAGCAAACAGATACAGAAAGATAAGTTTAAGTTCGCTTACCCCGCCCGCCCTAGTCATCACGCGCCCAATCAGACCTTGATTAATCGTCCATCTCATCTCATCTCATCTAACCAAATCTCATCTCATCACCCACCCCAGCAAACCTCAGCAGCACCCCTTGTGGAACGAGCAGTGCCCATGGCAGCAGCTGAAGCCGAGCGTGAGGCGGCCTCCACGCAGCGCGACCTCCTTCTCGACGTCAGGGGCCGGCTCAGCGCGCTTTAATTATTCACGTGGCGTCAGCCTCTCCTCTCCTCTCCTCTCCCCTCCTCTCATAGAACGTATTGCAGGGCAGGACACCGCCGAACTCACCAGCTGCTGCGTGATGATGACGGCGGGCGCTCCGGGTCTCGCGGCGTCGACGGAGGCCTCCATGGGCGCCTGTTGCGAGGGCGGCTGGACCGTAGGCATTTTGACGCGACGTGACGTGAAACCTTTTCTTTTTTCTTTTCCAAAAAGTCTGAAAATGAAAAGTCCAGCGGCGCAAGGTGAGTGAGCGGGTCGGTGTCGGTGTCGTTGTCGGTCAGGCGGTGAGGAAGTTGAAATCGAGTTGGGGGAAAAAAAAAGGTCGGCCACTGACTGACCACGGGGACGAGATTTGAACGGGAAGCCAGAAGATTCACGAGTAGCGATTGGCTCGTGGCCTGAGACAAGACATCTTGGCAGGCTTGGTATTGTGTCACGGCTCCACTTGGCGATGGGGTCACTCGCGACTCCAAGCTGCGTTGGCGGTTGGCGGGGCAGGGCTATCGTCGCCAGCTTCACATCTATTTTGGTGACCCACTTATCTCGTTTGATCTTCTCGCTGAAATTGCCTGGTATCTTCTTCCTTACGAGAGATGACCAAAGACAACCGAGCATCACAGCCATTGCCCAACTAGACTCATGCCTAATACAGAGGCCACTCACGAAATCTGCATCTCATTTGTTAATGCGCAGCCACAACTACCCCTGAACCCCTGGCCACAAGCATCACCCCTACCAAAACCAGAACCAACGGGCAGGTGGCTATGCATAGATATTAGTCCTAGCGCGTACCTATCCATAGCTGTCAAATGACCGAAAGACAACCAACGACGCATATCCCAACCGTTCGCGCCACGCTCAAGCAGCAGCCTGCGCAGCCTTGTCCTTGTTCTCCTGAGCCAGGGTAAATATGCGCTGCCAGACCTCGAGCCAGCGCTCCTGCTGCTGCGTGGCCAGTTTGCTAGGGCTCTTGAAGTTGCGCGTGAGCATCTCGCGCAGGCGGGCTCGGAGCACCTTTACGACGAGCATCGTCTTCCAGTCGGGCGCCGTGAAGCGGGCGCGGTTGCCATCAAGGACCATCACGCCCGCGTACATGTCGATGCGCACGTCGCCGCAGAGCAGCGCGATGGCAAACGGGTCCACGGCCGTCGTTTCGTGCGCATTGTAAAAGCTAGAAAGAATGTTAGCTCTTGCCAAGGGGAAATTTTCATCTGGGGCCGAGAAGAAACAGTGGCACTCACGCCTTCGACTGCATTATGTGGTAGTAGCTTAACCACCGCAGTTCGTTATGGCCCTTGTTGACGCTGTTGGGGTGCAGGCTAATGTTCTGGTTGTTGCCCACGTTGCGCAGGCCCTTGCCGCCCGGGACATCGCGGACGAGGAGTTTCGGGTAGAAACCCCACGCGATGACGGACTGCGAGATCGTGTCATTTTCACTATTAATGTTGGCGCGTTGCGGCATCTCGAAGAAAACCTGGTTCCTCCGTTTGCCGCTCGAGCGCAGTCGGTTAAGCGTCTGGCGTTCCTCTGTTGTAAGCTGCAGGAAGCCAGAGTCAACAACCGAGATCGTCAGCTGGCCTTTCAAGTCCTCGATATTCGCAAGCGTTTGTGATGAGAGAAAGTTCTTTCTGCAGAACTGGTACTCAGAACCGCCGCCAGTTGCCGTCTGGCATGCCCGCTTCCACACCAAGTACGCATTATACACGGTCAAAAGATCCGAGTCGCCTCTCCGGAAGCCTTTCCGGGCCGCGTCGGCTTGGCTGCGCTGTCCAAAAGGAGCCACAAACGGAGACTTGGACGACAGGATGGCGGCCACAGTGATAGCCATGTCGAGACACTTGAAGATGGCCCCGAGAAGAATAAGCTTGCCCAAGAAGACATCGAGCGGCAAACGCGCGAGCTGTAGCCCCAGAGGTGTCAGCTCTTCCGTAGCCGCAGTTAACGCACGAACGTCGATGAGCGCGTCGATGGCGCGGCGGATGTTTTTCGCCGACGGAGGATCCAGAGCCTCTCCCAGTGTCTCTTCAATACCGCCAATCTTGCAAATCTTGACGCGGATGGCAAGGTCCTGAAGTGAAAGCCGGAGCATCTCGGGCGTCTGTTGCTCGCTCATGTATTTGTCGTGACGAAGCTTGGTAAACAGGTGGAAACAGAGTCCCTCCTGGACACGCCCGGCACGACCCCGGCGCTGCTTGGCATTGGCTCGAGAGATAAACGTATCGATGAGGCGAGATAGCTGTCGACGCTCGTCAAATCTCATCTCGCGGTGCTTTCCGGTGTCGATGACGCAAGTCACGTCGGGAATGGTAATGCCCGTCTCGGCAATATTGGTGGCCAAGACAATCTTCCGCATTCCAGAAGGGGGGACCAGGAAGGCTGCTTCCTGGTCTTCGGTGGCAATTGTAGAGTGCAGGGGATAGACAAGCCAGCTATCGGCAAATGACCTGTCACCGAGTAGCATGTCGTTAATCGTCCGGATCTCCGCGATACCGGGTAAGAAGACGAGAATCGCTTTGCTAAAGGGGGCATATGTTGGGTCTTGCCCAATCCTAGAGATGAGCTGGACGACAAGATCAAAGTCGATCCTGTATTCGTCCATTTGTGCTAGCGTGTTTCTCGTTCGTGACGAGTAATTCTTGAGTTCTTTGATGAGCTCCGGTTTGGACGAGTTGTCTGCTTCCGTCTCTAAATCGTCGTCTAGCTCCGTAACCTTCTCTTGGCTCCGCTGGTCGAGCGAATATCCAGTCAGCTCGACGGCATCTTCGAGGTAATTGACTCGAACTGGGAACGTTCGCCCAGGAACCTGTAGAACTGGTGCTCCGTTTAGATATTGTGAAAATCTCTCGGCGTCGACAGTGGCCGACATGAGCACGACCTTGAGGTCCTTCCTCCTAGCGAGCAGCTTCTTCAGCACAATAAGCAGAAAATCACTGTCGATGGAACGCTCATGGACTTCATCGAGCACTAGATGGGTGATCTCTCGAAGATCGTTGGACCCTTCTAGCATGCGCATGACAATACCAGTTGTGGCAAACACAAGACGGGTCTCCCTCGAAGTGTTCGCTTCGAGTCGTATAGAATATCCCACCAAAGACCTGTTCGTCCCGATATCTCCTCGTCCTTCTCCGAGCTCTTCACTAACCCGACGGGCCAGCGATATGGCCGAAATACGTCGGGGCTCTGTGCAGTAGATCTTGCACGGCCTGCCCAGCAAGAGCTGGTGCTCAAGAAGGAATGAAGGCACCTGCGTGCTCTTGCCGCATCCCGTTTCGCCACAGATGATGACTATCTGCTCTCTCTCGACCGTTTCAACGACCTGCTGTCTGAATTGCCACATGGGAAGTTGCATCCGTGACACCAACATTTGCTGGAACCTGGGGGTATTCGCCTTTTGCAGCCAAATGTGTTGGTAGTACTCTGGCCCGAATGGTTGGCGTTTTGCCCGCTCGTGGTCGGATTGCTCAGAGTCGGTCAGATTCTTGGCCTGGCCCCGTCCCTTGAACGCGCCCCGGATGAGGACGCCATCTTCGAGTTCCTGTTCCATCCTCTTCCGCACAAGGTCTCGGATGCCTCGCAAGACATCTCTATCCTCTCCGTCAGCCTTGTTTTTCTTCGCGTCCGCAAACTCTGACCATAGGTCCTTCCATGTGTTTGGGAGTCTCATTGACACCTTTTCGTCCTTTCCGGACGAAGCAAAGATGAAGAATAACCCGGTAGTGGCTATGTAAGCCTCCGATTGCTTCGGGTCAGGGGTGGCAATGGACGCCATCTTAAACACGAATTGGAGGGGCGTCGTGAAGACTTCCAGTTCGGCAACCTCAGGCGTGGCAGGGAGTTCCTGCGGCTTAGACCAGACGATGTTAACGGCGTGGCGGTTGGCAAAAGCGATGTCAGAAAGGAGATGATAGGATATCTTCACAGACGAGTCTCTTGAGCGGCAAGCCTCCTCAAGAGCCCTCATGGGGCTCACTCCAGTCCATTTTCCAAAATCCCTGATCACCGTTCTCCTCCCATCAGCACCGTTCATTACCGTGTTCGTTTTACCGGTAACGGGGTCGACTTCGTTGGTGGGGAGGCCGTCAAAAAGGTTCGAGAGCCCTCCGTCATCGCTGCTCTCGGCCAGAACTTCGGCTCCAATGCGTTCGGCTTTTTCGTTGACATCATCAAGACCGTTGGTCGGGATGTCTTCGCCGTCAGCCTGCGTTGCCTCCTTTTCCTCTACCGATTTCTTCTTGCTGGCAGAGTATTCCTTCTCCAAGATTATCCTCCGCGTTCTCCATTGCTGCTCAGCTACGTATTTGTCGAAAAGAACATCTTTCTCAACGCGGTCGATCTTAGCCAGGAGAAGCGCCTGCTCATCACCAGGGGCAGAATTGCCTTTCCGTCCTTTGTCCTTGGGCAAGTCCTGTCTTGGACGCTGTATCTCAAAGAGCTTTTCTTTGGCCTCGAGATAGAAAGGCAGAAGTTGGTCGGGCTCAATATCTTCATCGTACGTTGCGGTGAGTTTCTTTGGAGAGAGACCTCGTGGAGGTCGAGAGTTGAGGCCGCCGTTCTTTAGCTTCGATCTTTGTCTAGGGTCTAGATCGAGCAGTTGAGGGGTGGTCGTCCCAGATGCGCTAGGGGTGTCAGACGGAGTATCTAGAAATGTACTGTTAGCAGAGCGTCTAGGTAAACCGGGAGAGATGTGTGGCTCACCTTGGGGCTTCAGCGTCGCCTTGCTCCGCCCGCTGTAGCCAGGAAGTTCGCTCGAGGGGCATTCCCTCGCCAACCAGTCAAACGCTTCCTCCAATCCCCAGACTGAATCGCCCTTTGGGCTTGGCGAGATGTTGGGCGCAATGTCCAGAACGAATTGTAACGCCGCTTGAATCCTACCCTGGGGGAAGTCGGAGCCCGTCAGGGTCAGCTGCAGTGCCCAGAGCTTGATAGCCAAGTCTTCCTCCGGGGGCAGTCTACTAGTTGCTCCCTCGGGCAAGACGCTTGAAGCTGCAAAGCGGCCCTCTGCTTTAATCAGGTCAAGGACGTGGTCCATGAGCTCCTGGGGAAGCCATTTCCTAGCGTTGACCGTTTCAGCCTGCCCGCGGAGAATGCGTCTATCCGTCTCGAGGCGAGACTTCTGGCGCTGTGCATCCCGTTTAACCTTCTGTCCAAATTTCTCCACCATATACTGTAGCTCCGACTCCTCAAGCTGGCGTTCAAACTCTTCGGCACTGATATTCTCGGTTTGCGCGACGGCGTTGGAGGAAAGGCTGTTGCCGTTAGCAGGCAATGGTGGGGCATCTTTCGGCGGGGCAGCAACATCGCCAGGTTTGGCTAGGGCATCGTCATTGGCGTCCGCGACATCTCGTGGCTTCGACGATGCGATCGAGGTGGTCGCGAAACCTCTTGCAGGATTTGCGGCTGGCTTTTTCGATCTCTTCTTGCCGGCCATTTTCTCTCTTGACAGGCGGGCAGGAAGTCGGGGAGGTGCGTACGAGGAGGGCGGAATAGCCGAAGGGGAAAGGTATAGAGACCTAAGCTTCGGCGGGCTGCACCTTGTGAAAATGTCTGCCTCGCCTGTGCCGGGTTGCTTAGGCGGTTTCTGATTGCCCCGTTTGGCTCGTGCAGGGCCCACTAACGCCCTCCAATCAGGTCCACGGTTACGTTTTTACCCTTCAAACACCGTCTCTCCCGTTCACATTTGTGCGCCTCTCTCACCCCTGAAGCGGCGATTAATTGCTTGTTTTTACCATTCTAGCGAATACGGGCGCATTGACTACAGAAATATTTCCATGAAATTAAGTGACATAAACTTTCATGGAAGACAATTCCAGCCGCTCTAGGGTTACGCTTCCGGATTTGGCGGTCACTCCAACTCACAACTCTCTCCAGTCTCTCACCAGCTCCATATGACATCATCAGGTTTTCCATATGAATTCCTTTACCACGTCGGCCCAGTTTGTTTTGCGATTGCTACCTCGGTAGAATTACAAGTCGACGAAATGCCAAACATGCAATTCACGAGATAACAAACCTCCGAGAAGCGGTCAAGAGCGTTGTATATGATGTATTGACATTACCAGCGTAGAGATGTTGAAGGAAGGAAATAGGTGATGTCCAACCACAGTATAAGATCATAACACCGTATCCTTTTTACACGCAGGTGAGAAGTTTTCTGTCAGGGAATCTGGCGATGCATTGTCCATGGTCCGTTACAGTTCACATTAAAATCGCACTGGAGCTACTGATTACGTGGTACTTTTGTCCTCATACTGTTGCGCTGGCCACGAGGCTAAGTAACACCCTCGAAATTCTAGTTTTCGTCATCCTGACGAATAATCACACAGACAACCAAGTCAACGGTTGGGGAGAAGTCAGGATGAGCGACAGCACAGGAGTGTATCTGCTCTCTTCCGTTACCGGTGAAAGCTGGAGGCAAGAGTCTTTGCCTTTTGCAGTACAATTCTAGAAATCACAGTTCCCAGCCAGCTAAAGGTAGGCATACGAGCACCTTTCGCATGGCCTAGAAAAATCAGATACATCTTGAAGATCAGATGAGAAATTACCCGGAATCAAGATCCGAGCATACATTCGGACAGGCTATGAAGACAAATTCGAATAAGGAAACCAATCCCACGAACCGTTTGTATATTGAAGATTCAACGTGTTGGGAAATGGGGAGGTGGATATTAATTCCGGACTACTGTGTACAACTTGTTTTTTCGGCGGTAAATATTCTAGCTCAAATACAAATAGGACCAAACAAAGACGTCAAGAGTTGAATTCTAGGAAGGGGAAAGATTTATGTAGAAAAAAAACTTGCCTCTTTCGAATGCGGTTGAGGTTTATTTAGGATATATATACTCGTACCAAAATAAATAATAATTAACTCACCATGTAGAAGGCGTGAATAACGAAGAAGCCATTCCTGAGTGAATTTTACTCGGAGAAAAGGCTTTTGCTTAGTCCAGCTAAGAATCTCAAAGCTGGCCTACGTGATAGAAACACCAGCTAATGTCTCGAGGTGTCGTTACGACGTCGTTGAGGCTCGATGTCAAATCGAAGAAGACTGTGGGTCCGGGGGCTAGCTGCACACGTGTCGTAATCCTTTTCTTCAACCTCACCAACTGCCTCCTAGAGCGCTATTCTAACAGTGTTCTGCCTTCCCTGTCCCGTTAAATATCAAATATAAGTGTACAGGGCAACATCAAAACGATAGCAAGCCGAATAGATGTAAGTCCTGAGTGCCAAACGCCTGAAAGCACTTCTATAAATTTACATTTTAAATCGATGTTATAACCTAAGCCTAGCAAAGGACAGACATTCGAGCTCTATTCTATTGGGAGCAGTTTAATAAGCGGGGTTCTCAGGTTACAGAAGGCGGGGTTGTAGTGGGGAACTGTAAAAGTCAATTAGCAGGCAGCACAGTCCGCTTAAGCGTCTGCAGCTGCAACCGCGCCTACCCACTTTGTGAATTCTGAGTCGTCGCCGAAATTCAGCTGCAGATGTTGACGACGGTAATCTCAAATATCTAACTACCGTACCTACCCAGCGACTTGGCACAGAGCACGAGCGATACACCAGTTCCGCCCCGAGTCCCCAGCGAATGACCATGTCAATACACGACTAGACACGAGAACCGCTGCACCATGACTGAAGGAACTGCCAACGACGCCCTAGACGGCTTCAACCTGAGGGAAGCAGCTGCCGCCATCACCTCGTCGTCCACTTCGACGAGAATCGCCCAGCTACGCGCAATTGACGACAAGCTGACGCAAGAATGTGAGACCGGGCCCGTATCGCATTTTGAACCTGAGCTAATGAGCGTTGCTCCTGTGCCAGCCCTCGACCGCGCTGCGACCCTCGGCCTCCTCAAGGTCCTCTTTTGGACACATGCCTTCTACAGCGACCGCCCCTCCCGCCAGGCCGTCCAGAAATGCCTCGTCTCCGTCTGCAAGATTGGCGATGCTGATGTGCTTGCGCCCCTCGTCAACGTGATTCGCAGGGAAACACAGAAGCCGGGGATTGCGCCCGGGAGCGCTTTTGTGCTGGTCGAGTGGTGCAGTCTGTTGATGCAGGAAATTGTCGGCACGCCTTTGTGGGACAAGCTCGCAAACGACATCGTCCTGGCTGACGCAGACGCCATAGAAAAATGCCTCCAACCCACGGCGAGGAACACACTCGGGCACTCGGCCCTAGTAGTGACACGGAGGGGGTTCAGGAAGCTAGTGCAGACAGAGGGCAAGGAGAAGATCATCACAGCCGCAATTCAGGCCCTTACTGCCAAAGGAGCTCAGCCAACCGCCAAAAATGCCGTGCTTCTTGGCGTGATCGCCGGTGTCTGCTCAAGAAAACCGGACGCGAAACCGGTCGTCGCGAACCTCAAGACTGAATACCTCGCCTTCTACACCCGTGAAATAGTCGGTTCTCGGACGCCCATTCCAAAACACCTCGCTGGCGGTCTGGGAGACCTTTTCGCAGCCTTTGTATCTCTCGAGGATCTGGACAAGGATGTCTTCCCTGCGCTCGAGAAGGCCCTCCTGAGAGCCCCTGAAGTGGTACTCGCTGATATCATCCCCACCCTGGTCCACTCTCTCCCCGAGGAGCTCGACCTCTCCCAGGCGCTGAGCGCTAGGCTTGTAAAGCCTCTTTTATCCAGCCTCAAATCATCCAATGCCGCCATTCGAAGTGGGGCAATAGCAGCCTTTAAGGAGATAGTCGCCAGTTGCCGGGATTTCACAGCTCTCGAGATTGTTGCTGACGAGGTTCTCGGCCCTCTAAAGTCAGGGAAGCTCCCATCTCCCGAGCAGAGGATTCTGCACTCTGATCTTCTTGTTGCTCTGCCCTCGTCAACAGGAATAGCAACAAAGATTGCCGTAGGCCTTTCTGCCTTGGCAGGGAAGGAGGGAAACGAGGCGGCCCTAAATGCCGAGACCCTTGCTCTCAATTCGAGCACAATTGCACTACTACCCACCGAATCCGATGTTCCAAAGGCATTAGTTGATGCCTACGTCAAAGGCCTGGCTGACAAGAAACCCCAAGTAAGGCGAATCTGGGTCATCCGAGCTGGCGAGATTCTGTACACCTTCAGCCAGGACCGGGCAAGCCTCCCGCCGAATGTTGTGCGATTCGCCGAGGCTATCATCCCGCCCCTGCTGACCGCATTCAACGAGGCTGTCGCCAACCCGGCCATATCCTCGCAGAATGGGATCGTTACAGCCGGTTTGGTTATTTGCGCCGTAGGGTCTCTCCTCCAACGGCCCGAGACCTCTAGCCTCCATGCGCTTTCCAAGAAGGCAGCAATACAAAAGAACAGCTTGTTGCTTGAGCCAAAGCCGTCATTCTTGCTCAACCCGCGGATATACAGCAAGTTCTTAGACGAAGACCTGAAATGGCTCACTAAGGCCTTGTCTGCCATTGCGCCTGCTGTCGTTTCCAGCAGCGCGCCCGTCAGAATTGCCTGGGCCCAGGCGTTTATTTTCATTATCTGCGCTAGCACCACCGTCCCGGCTGTGCGTCGGGAGGCCATGGATGCGCTTTCTGACGTTTATGCCGAGTCGGCGTCCAACTCGGAGGGCTCTTCATCCATTCTAACCGACGCAATTATTGACGGCATGTGGCAATGGGTTCAGGCCACGGAGGCGGCCGACAGGGAGAGCATTGCTGCATTGGCCAAATCGGGTAATTCTAACTTGCATTTAGTGCTTAAGTCCATATGCCTGTCTCGCAAAGAGTATGCTAGTCGTGCGGGTGCCGATGCCAACGAGTCCCATCTTGAATCTCAAATGCGTTCCTTGGTTGTCCTTGCTCGGCCGGAGCTCATCCCGCGAGCAAGCTGGATTGACTTGTGCTTGAAGGTCGAGCTTGACCCTGGAAGCTTGGGTAAGAAATATGAGCAGGAGCTGGTCGACGAAATACTGAACCGCACTGGGTTCGATCAAAAGGTAAGTCTTGTCACTCGATAAAATAGAGGAGGCCTCGCTAACAATTTTTAGTCTTCTGCGGTCAAGACAGCTGCTTGCAGCGCAGCCGCCGAACTTGTTTTCGTGGCCCCTGAAACCATGACTCCCCGTATTGTCACCCTCATTCAAGAAGATCTAGATGTTTCCGACGTTCACAAAATTGGCCCTCTGGAAGCTGCAATCTTCCGCACCCCAGAAGGAACGGCATTCGTCGACGTCTTGGCTAAGAAGCAGAACGTTGTTCCAAACAAGAACACCAAAGACTACCACACATTGAAATGGGAGGAGGAGCTGAGAGAACAGCTGGCGCAAAAGAAGGGCACGCAAAAGAAACTCACAGCGGAAGAGACAGCCAAAGTCAACGCTCAACTCAAAAAGGAGGCCGCGATCCGCGACAATGTCCGCCACATTGCGGCGAGACTACTACGCGGCTTTGGTGTCGTCAAAGGGCTTGCGACTGGGCCCCCAACGGATACCACTCGATGGATGGGCCACGCGGTCAAGGCAACCTTGGATGCTATTGATGCTGGAGCCTGTCTGATCACCGGAGAGACTGGGCCGATGGCATATGTATCGTGCTCAGAACGAACTGCTCCTCGCCTCGGCTCCCTTCGGCCTTTCATTGGCGCGGCTGCTCTGCGTGCTCACGAGGTTTCCGCACTCCCCGAGAACTTGACTCAAGAGCCGTTTGAGGATCTCGTTACCAGGGTACTCTTCCGCCTCCGCTTTTCCGGCGAGCAGCGACCATTCGACACGGTGTCGCTTATTTACGCGCTCCCTCTCATCCTCCTAGTCCTCCAAAAAGGCGGCTTTGCCGCGACTGCCGATGATCGCGATGCTCAGCTGGTGCTTGCGATTGAGTTTCTCTCCTTCCACACAGAAGTCGCCGCGGATGAAGCCGTTCCTCGTGCAGAGGTCCTTTCGACTCTGGTGTCATCGATGCAGCTCTACAGCCAACACTACAAGATTCTCAAGGACTGCCTCGCCGATATGGTCCGCTGCATCGCCCCTAACATCTCTTCTGCCGAAATAGGCGTTCTTGCTCGGGGCACTATCGTTCCTCAGACAGGGGTCCGAACCGCGGTGCTGCAGGCGATAAGCGCAGAGGTTGATATGAGTGACTCTGAAAATGCAGAGGAGATTTGGCTTGCTGCTCATGAGGATGTCGAAGAGAACGTGGAGCTTGGTCAAGAAATATGGGAGGAGAGCGAGTTTAAAATCACCAAAGAGCTCCCATTCAAGATGTTACCATACCTAGAGAGCAAAGATGGGCAACTTCGCCGGGCCGCTGCGCGGTCCCTCGCCGCAGCTTCGAGCCAGCATCCTTCGACGGTTGATCTCGTTCTCGAGAAACTGAGGCTGTCGTATATCGAGTTTGCGAAGCCGCGTCTTCCCCAGCTCGACGAATTCGGAATGCCGAAGAAGATGGACTTGTCTGATCCGTGGGAGGCACGACATGGAATCGCCCTGGCCTTTAAGGAGCTCTCTGAGCAGCTCACAAAACCTCAACTGGATGCTTTCTTCAACCTGCTTGTTGAACAAGGGCCGCTGGGCGACAAGAATGCCACAGTGCGGGCACAGATGCTGGACGCCGCAAACACGGCCATTGAGATCCATGGGAAAGCTATGCTGGACAAGCTGATGAAGACCTTTGAGCGGACTCTCGAGGCCCCCGATAAGGCCTCCGAGGCTGCTGATCGCGTAAACGAGGCCGTCATTATTATGTATGGTGCACTGGCCCGGCATCTCAAGCCCGGCGATGCCAAGATACCGGTTGTCATCGAAAGACTGCTGGCGACACTCAGCACCCCTTCTGAATCCGTCCAGTATGCAATTGCAGAATGTTTGCCTCCGTTAGTTCGGACTTGCGGAGACAAGTCGTCCAAGTACTTTGATCAGATCCTAGACACACTTCTGTCATCCAAGGCCTATGCCGTTCAGCGAGGAGCCGCATACGGTCTGGCTGGGCTTATTCTCGGACGAGGCATTAGTGTGTTGAGGGAGTACCGCATTACGACCACTCTGAAGGGAGCACTCGACAGGAAAGAGACTAACCAGCGAGAAGCAGCTATGATTGCGTTTGAGCTTCTCTCGACAATTCTTGGCAGAATCTTCGAGCCTTATGTGATCCAGATCGTGCCGCAATTGCTTGCCGGGTTCGGCGACAGCAACGCGAACGTGCGCGACGCCGCACTGGCGGCGGCCAAGGCATGCTTCGCCAAGCTGAGCTCGTTCGGTGTCAAGCAGATCTTGCCGACTCTTCTTGACGGTCTCGACGAAGACCAGTGGAGAAGCAAGAAAGGAGCATGTGATCTTCTCGGCGCCATGGCCTATCTAGACCCCGAGCAGCTAGCGCAAAGCCTGCCAGAGATTATCCCGCCCCTAACCGCAGTCTTGAACGACAGTCACAAGGAGGTTCGGTCGGCAGCCAACAAGAGCTTGAAGAGATTTGGTGAAGTCATCAACAACCCTGAGATTCACAGTCTCGTCGATGTTCTCCTCAAGGCCCTCAGTGATCCAACCAAATACACCGACACGGCTTTGGATGCCCTCATCAAGGTCCAGTTTGTGCATTATCTGGACGCGCCTTCTTTGGCTCTTGTCAGCCGCATTCTACAGCGTGGCTTGAGCGACCGGTCGAACACGAAGCGCAAGGCTGCACAGGTCATTGGCAGTCTGGCTCATCTCACGGAGCGCAAGGATCTGGTGTCGCATCTGCCTGTACTTGTTGCAGGACTCAAGGTTGCTATTGTTGATCCGGTACCAACAACTCGCGCGACCGCGTCACGGGCACTCGGCTCGCTTGTCGAGAAGCTGGGCGAGGATGCGCTGCCAGACCTGATCCCAGGCCTCATGCAGACCCTCAAGTCCGAAACCGGTGCTGGCGACAGACTTGGTTCGGCCCAGGCACTCAGCGAGGTCCTTGCTGGCTTGGGAACTTCCAGACTGGAGGAGACTCTTCCCACCATCCTCCAGAATGTCGAGTCGTCGAAACCCTCGGTCCGCGAGGGCTTTATGTCGCTCTTCATTTTCTTGCCCGTCTGCTTTGGCAACAGCTT
The DNA here is from genome assembly GCF_030549165.1 of Lasiosphaeria miniovina. NCBI lineage: Eukaryota > Fungi > Ascomycota > Sordariomycetes > Sordariales > Lasiosphaeriaceae > Lasiosphaeria > Lasiosphaeria miniovina. The sequence goes on from NW_026848220.1 coordinate 272,137, forward strand.
TGCCAACTACCTTGCCAAGATTATTCCTCCCATTCTATCGGGCCTTGCGGATGACGTCGAATCTATCAGAGAGACAGCGTTGCGCGCCGGTCGGCTCTTGGTCAAGAATTTTGCCGTCCGAGCGGTCGATCTTCTGCTCCCAGAACTCGAGCGTGGCTTGGCTGATGACAGCTACCGCATCCGTCTTAGCTCTGTCGAGTTGGTTGGCGACCTACTCTTCAATCTTACAGGCATCAAGGCGACCGATGACGAGGAAGAGGAGGAAGACAACAGCAAGGAGGCTGGCATTTCGCTTCGCGAAATCCTTGGCGAGGAGAAGCGCAACAAGATTCTCTCAGCCCTCTATGTCTGCCGCTGCGACACTTCCAGCGCTGTCCGAGCCGCTGCCGTTAATGTGTGGAAAGCCCTTGTCCACAGCCCACGCATTCTCAAAGAGCTTGTTCCAACCCTCACCCAGCTTCTTATTCGCCGTCTTGGCAGCACGAGCATGGAGCACAAGGTTATTGCGAGCAATGCTTTGGGAGAGCTGATCAGAAAGGCAGGAGATGGTGTGCTGTCCACTCTACTCCCCACGCTCGAGGAAGGTCTCCAAACTTCCACGGATGCGGATGCCAAGCAGGGTATCTGCCTCGCTCTGAAGGAGCTTATCTCGTCTGCTTCGCCTGAAGCTCTCGAGGACCACGAGAAGACACTCATCTCCGTCGTACGGACTGCTCTCACGGATTCGGACGAGGACGTACGTGAAGCCGCGGCGGAAGCTTTCGATTCGCTGCAGCAGATTCTCGGCAAGCGTGCTGTGGATCAAGTGCTTCCGTTCCTGCTCAGCCTGCTTCGTGGTGAGGACCAGGCCGACAATGCTCTCGCGGCTCTCCTGACTCTACTTACGGACACAACGCGGTCCAACATCATCCTTCCTAATCTCATTCCCACCCTCATTGCGCCGCCCATCTCTGCCTTCAATGCCAAGGCCCTGGCTTCGCTTTCCAAGGTGGCTGGTGCGGCTATGAACCGCCGGCTACCTAGTATCATCAATTCGCTCATGGACAACATCGTCAACTGCACAGAAGACGATCTGCGTGATGATCTTGATGCTTCCTTTGACACCGTTGTCCTGTCCATCGACGAGTACGATGGTCTTAATGTGGTCATGAACGTCATGTTGCAGCTCATGAAGCACGAAGATCATCGCAAGAGAACCGCAACTGGGAACCATCTCGCTACCTTCTTCGCCAAATCTGATTCCGACTACTCCCGGTACAATCAGGACATTGTTCGCTCTCTGCTGATATCGTTCGATGATAGAGATATAGAGGTAGTCAAGGCAGCGTGGAGTGCGCTCAGCGAATTCACAAAGAGGCTCAAGAAGGAGGAGATGGAGTCGCTCGTCCAGTCTACCCGACAAACATTGCTTCTTGTGGGCGTTGCTGGCCACAACTTGGCTGGCTTCGAGCTACCCAAGGGCATCAGCTGCATTCTTCCGATCTTCCTGCAGGGTCTTATGAACGGTACAGCGGACCAGAGGGTCTCTGCCGCTCTAGCGATATCAGACATTGTCGACAGGACCAGCGAAGCCTCCCTGAAGCCGTTTGTCACCCAGATTACTGGCCCACTCATCCGTGTCGTCTCGGAACGCTCTACGGACGTCAAGTCGGCTATCTTGATCACACTCAACAACCTCCTTGAGAAGATGCCGACGGCCCTCAAGCCCTTCTTGCCTCAGCTGCAGCGAACGTTTGCCAAGTCGTTGGCTGATACATCGAGCGATGTTCTGCGCAGCCGCGCAGCCAAAGCTCTTGGCACGCTTATCAAGTTCACTCCGCGTGTCGATCCTCTCATTGCCGAACTGGTGACTGGTTCTAAGACAACCGATCAAGGTGTCAGGACAGCCATGCTCAAGGCTCTCTACGAGGTCATCAGCAAGGCAGGAGCCAACATGGGCGAGGCATCTCGTGCTGCAGTACTAAGCCTTATCGATGTGGAGACTGATGAGCGCGACTTGACTCTGACCATTACATATGCGAAGCTCTTTGGGGCTCTGGTCAAGAATGTCTCGGAGGACGTGGCTACTGGTCTGATAAAGAACAGGGTCATGACAAGAGACTTCAGCAGCACAAGCGTGCTTTCGTTGAACGCCGTGCTTCTTGAGAGCCCTGGGACCATTTTGGATTCCCCGCTGCTTGACGACTTGCCCGAGCTGCTCTGCCAAGGAATGGGAAGCAAGACCGTAAGTTCCTCTACCGGGCTACCTGCAAAGCCAACACATAAGCTAACATGGCGCTCCTCTAACAAGCCGTTTATTGCCGACAACTTCATCCTCGCAGCAGGCAAGTACTTGCTCAGCGAAGCACAGAAGGGGTTTGAAACGACCAAGGCCATCTTTTCAACGCTGTCGGCCATCATCCCTCCTGGCAGTCCTACCGACTCGCGCCGGCTGGCGCTTGTGTTGGTGCGCACGCTGGCTCGCACCCACACGGAAATGGCGCGTCCGCATTTGGGACTACTTGCCCCTCCTGTGTTTGCATCTGTACGAGACATGGTAATTCCGGTCAAACTGGCGGCCGAGGCAGCTTTCGTGCAACTGTTCGCAGTGGCAGACGAAGAGAGCAAGGTGTTTGACAAGTGGATTGGCGCGACGGACCTGCCGCCCAACACAAAGCGCAGCATGCAGGACTACTTCAAGCGCGTGGCGCTGAGGCTCGGGTCCCAGGTTCGCGAGCGGAGGGAAGCAGAGGGCGGCGCGGGCGGTCTGGGCTTGTCCAACGACGAGGCCGAGGACGAAAAGGAAATCATGTCTGTGGGCAAGGTAGATGTCGGGTCTCTGTTTGAGGACGAGTGAGGGAACAAACGTGCCAAGGTTCCAGAGTATGGCTAGTATAAAAAGGCTGTGTGTGAATAAAATCTTGTTGCATGTCAAGAATGCCGTTGCTTGTCGTGGCCAGTCTCCAATGCCTACGCATATGTGGCTGCTGGCATTGCGCTATTCTGCATCCCGAGAACATCCCATCAAAAAGATATATGATGGAGAGAGCTCAAATAGGGCAAACACAGATACTCTCTTTTCCCTGCTCGGATATCCGTATACACGTGGCTACCGTCTGGCCCAAATGTTATGCTAAAATTGTTGCGAAAGCCAGACCAAGAAGTCCTGAGACTGATCTTTCAACGTTGATGAATTGAAAGCCCAGCGTCAAAGCTTTGTGCACTGTGCAATTATTCAATGGTTGCGTGCGTCCCTAGCTCCTTTGCGCTCATCGATCCTGCCTTGCCCCACCGCTTCTGGCACAATGGAGGACCGAGCACGTGACTGCTCGTTAGCCCTCGCCAATTGCAGCCGGCAGCCCGCCCCACCACCGAAACCCACAAACTGGTGAGCGAGAAATTCGAGGTTACGAACTTCCCCTCAGCGGAAATTTCAATCTCTCGACAACAACGACCTGACTAACCATCACCACAGCAGTCCTTCAAGATGTGAGTGACCTCAAACACCGTCCTACCGATTCATGAGCGATTGGAGACTGCGGAGAAAGGGGTTTTCTGTTGGATTCGCGTCCAGAATCTCCCCGGAGATTGAGTAGACGGGCAAACCCTCAAACCCTATCGTCATGACGCTCCTCTAGTCACCATCTCCGACATTTGCAACGCGCGAGCGACGACTTCACACCGCAGAATGCTAACTTTTTCCCTCTGCGCAGGGTTAATCTGACGACCCAGAAGAGGCTCGCCTCGTCCGTGTTGGGCTGCGGCGAGCGCAAGATCTGGCTTGACCCCAATGAGGTCAGCGAGATCAGCAATGCCAACTCTCGCCAGACAATCCGCAAGCTCGTTGCCGATGGCCTCATCATCCGCAAACCCGTCACCATGCACTCGCGGTCGCGCGCCCGTGAGCTGAACCTCGCCCGCCGAATCGGTCGCCACCGTGGCTTCGGAAAGCGGAAGGGTACTGCCGATGCCCGTATGCCCGAGTACGTTATACCCCTATCAGCGCGTTGGATTGGAGGATATTGTGGAAGGGATCAAGGCCTTCACACAGCTTCTAGGAGTGAGATTTCAGGCGCTGACTAAAGTCTTTTTCACCTCACACAGGCAGGTTCTGTGGATGCGCCGTCAACGCGTCCTCCGCCGTTTGTTGGTCAAGTACCGCGCCAGCGGCAAGATCGACAAGCACCTCTACCACGAGCTGTACCACCTTGCCAAGGGTAACACCTTCAAGCACAAGCGCGGTCTGGTTGAGCACGTACGTTACCCATCCTCGGTCGGCCAGGCTATGCCGAATGCTAACGCGGCCATGACAGATCCACAAGGCCAAGGCCGAGAAGGCCCGCGACAGGCAGATCAAGGAGGAGATGGACGCCAAGCGTGCCCGCACCAAGGCTGCGCGCGAGCGCAAGCAGGAGAGACAGGCGGCGAAGCGGAGTGCTATCATGGGCGAGGGCGAGGAGGAATCCAAGTAGATTTCGCTGGTGATTTGAATGGCAGACGGACTTCTCGGCGGCCTTGCATTCGGAGTAATCGGTTGGGGTCTTTTCTGGTCGCATTCTCTACCTGTTACAAGCTGCACGTGGACGCCGCTCCAGATGGTCTAGTCCTCTTTGCAGCGTGTGGCATATCACACGTGTGGACAGGATCGGGGCTTGCATGTACGGCATTGAAAACGGAATCTATGGGTTTGCCAGGGCAGTGATATATCCTTGAGAGAATTCAAGAGGTGATGAACCAAGCATGAGGTGGTTTCTCGTGACTTGCTCTGATAATTAGGTTCTGGCCACGTCCATGCAACTGCGTCCAACAATGTTGATGCTCCAGGTCCGAGTCCAAGCTGGTGCGTACAGAACATTTGAGGAAACATCACGGAGCCATAACTAAACGCACATCCCTCGTCCAAACACAGCAGACCCCACACAAAATCTAGTGAGACACCTCCCACTACTACAAAGCGTCACGCAGGGAAGCTCCCGGCGGACCAGCTCTCATCCCCACGAAGCAGCTATCTAGGTGCAAAGACGAGGCAAGAAGGCGACTGCATGCGCAGCCGTGCATCAACCAAAGGCTTGGGTCAGATTGCTTCAAATTGCCCCTCGAAGAGTGGTGAAGTTGTGCCAGGACATGTCGTCACGCCTCCCAGCCTGTGAAGGCGGAAGGCATTGGATCAGTCGTTTGGAAGCGGGCTCATCACCCCCAATTGTAGTTGATTGGGGAAAAAAAGAAGGAGAAGTGGACTTTGCTACGGGGTCTGTGGCCGACTTTAATACCGGCTTCCCTGTCCTGGCCCGTGCACACACTAGCTCGCCCCTGCCGAACCGTCAAAGCTTCCCTACAAGTCGGCCTCTGTAGCTCCACTATAACTGTCCGCCCTGGTAGGGACCGATACCGACCCGCGATAGCACAACGCCCCTCGCCAATCAGCAGGCCTCGAACCTCCAGCCTCTCGCCCTCTCAGGTCTCCTGTCGCTCGGCCTTCGGATCTCTTCCGTGTTCGACCGACTCCAAGCTCGACCGGACAGCAAGAGAGCCACGAGCACCAACGATTTCTAGGCAATTGGTAAGTTTGGCCGCTCTGCCGTCTTCCGCTTTTCACCGTTTTTTTCGTCTTGTCAAGTCACTGACGTAGCTTGCCCAGTTTCCCCTCTTTTTTTTTTTTTTTTCGCCAGCCATGTCTGTCACGATCCCAGCGTTCCGAACCTCGGCAGCTGTCCGAACCAGTGCCCTCCGAGGTGCAGCATCCGCGGCGACGCCAGCGGCAGCACCAGCGACGTCAACTTTCCTGTCCACGGCCATCCACATCCACAGGCAGAGGCAGAGGCGGACTTGCAATGCCCCGATCTCGAGGAGGTCGGTCTCGTCACTGAGCAATGACAGCCAGCAACGGGTGCGTTCTCCAGTCTGGCCCACTCCGACCCCGAGACGGGGCCGGCCGACTGGCAGACTTCACGACCTCGTCTTACCTCTTGCACACTTGGCTGACTGGGACTTTGCTTTTGGGGTGCTTGCAGATACTCGCTGCCCACTTGCAGCAGGCCGATCCCATCATGTACGACATCGTCGAAAAGGTTGGTTCCTCGTCCGCCCCTCTGATTCGGAGATGTGATTTCCGCAAGTTCGAGAGAAGAGAACCTCACCGCTGACCGGCGCATTGTTGCGGATCTCTAGGAGAAAGTCAGGCAAAAGCAATTCATCAACCTGATTCCGTCGGAGAACTTCACCTCGCAGGCCGTCCTCGACGCCTTAGGGAGTCCCATGCAAAGTGCGTATCCGGAGCTTCCCGTATTTGGCAGCACCCATGGAAAGAGGTGCTATTCGCGAGAGAGCTCGGAGCTAACGGGCTCGGTCACAGATAAATACTCGGAAGGCTACCCCGGTGCTCGGTACTATGGCGGCAACGAGTTTATCGACGCCTCCGAGCGGCTGTGTCAACAGCGAGCATTGGAGACGTTTGGGCTAGACCCCAAAGAGTGGGGTGTCAACGTTCAGGGTGAGCATGCCGTACTTCTTGACTCTGAAAGCAGGGGAGCTGACACGGCCTGCAGCGCTGTCGGGTGCTCCTGCGAACCTCTACGTATACTCGGCTCTTATGGAGACTCACGACCGCCTGATGGGACTCGACCTGCCGCACGGCGGCCACCTCTCGCACGGGTACCAGATACCGACCAAGAAGATCTCGTTCGTGTCCAAGTACTTTGAGACGGTCCCGTACCGCCTCGATGAGGCTACTGGCCACATCGACTACAACAAGCTGGAGGAGCTGGCGATTGCGTTCCGGCCCAAGATCATCGTCGCGGGCGCCTCAGCCTACAGCCGGCTGATCGACTACGGACGCATGCGCGAGATTTGCGACAAGGTCAACGCCTACCTGCTAGCCGACATGGCGCACATCTCAGGCCTGGTCGCCGCCAAGGTGATGCCAGGGCCGTTCGGGTTCGCCGACGTGGTGACGACTACGAGCCACAAGTCGCTGCGCGGCCCCCGCGGCGCCCTCATCTTCTTCCGGCGCGGCGTGCGACGCACCCACCCCCGCACCGGCGTCGAGGAGCTCTACAACCTCGAGAACCCCATCAACGCGTCCATCTTCCCAGGCCACCAGGGCGGACCCCACAACCACACCATCGCGGCGCTGGCCGTGGCGCTCAAGCAGGCGCAGTCGCCCGAGTTCCGCCTGTATCAGTCGCACGTGCTGTCCAACGCCAAGGCGCTGGCGCGGCGCCTCGGCGAGCCCAAGGAGAAGGGCGGCCTCGGGTACACGCTCGTCAGCGGCGGCACGGACAACCACCTGGTGCTGGCAGACCTAAAGCCGCAGGGCGTCGACGGCAGCCGCGTCGAGCGCGTACTGGAGCTGGTGGGCGTGGCGGCCAACAAGAACACGGTGCCGGGCGACCGGTCGGCTCTCGTGCCGGGCGGGCTGCGCATGGGCACGCCGGCCATGACAACGCGCGGGTTCAGCGAGGACGACTTCACACGCGTGGCCGACATTGTCGACCGCGCCGTGGCAATCGCCGTGCGCATCGACAAGGCGGCGCGCAAGGCGGCCGAGGACAAGGGCGAGGCCAAGACGGCCGGCCGCGTCAAGACGTTCCTCGAGTACCTCGGCAACGGCGAGACGGTCCCCGAGATTGTCCAGCTGCGCAGCGAGGTCGCCGACTGGGTCGGCACCTACCCCGTTCCGTGGGAGGCCAAGCCGTAGGACTGCTAGGGTTACGGGGTTGAGTGGGAAGAGTGTATTTGGAGGTGTGGGAAGGAGGGCGGCTGGGAAGGGATGAGTTTAACAGTCACTCTTCAGGTAGGGTAGGGAGGACTTTAGCGGGATTTCGGGCTAGTAATTATTTGTTTTTCTCTTTTCTTTTTCTTTTTTTTTTACACGTTCCTTCTCTATCTCTATCTCTATCTCGGGGGGGACGGACAAACTCCGCTTATCTTATTTAACATTATGAGGCGTTGAAAATGCGGTTTTCTTTTTGGAGATGGATATGTTTTATTTGAGATTGAGATTTGCTGTGTCGTGATGTGCTGTGATGTGCTATTATATGTTGTGTTGCCCTGTGGTGTGCTGAGTGTGTTGCGGCCTCACTCACTCAGGTGCTCTTCCCATACATGTATTTCCGCCCGGATCCGTTCCGCTCGTCAATCCAAGGTAAGGGCCTTATCCTAAACTAACCTAGGTACAGCACGTATTCAGAGCCAATGCTTCGGTAGTCCGGGCAATGAGTGGTTTGGGAGGTTGTGTCCTCCCCCTGCGCATGTCAGATCTGGCTGGTGGCTGGTGGCTGCTGATGCTGATGGATAGAGTACAGCTCACTACAAAGCCACAGAACCTCGACAGCCAGGTACCCAAGGTATCTTCCAGGTTGGTACTGTGCATACTAGCCTAATGCAGGTAAATAAAATGCCTGTATATTACGACAGGCCTATTCAGAACTAGATGCCCGGCGTAAAAAAGCTTCCCATTGCAAATGGACAGATCTCAACCATTCCCATGCCGGCCGAGCACCTGGTAAGACAAACAAACACAAACACAATGATTTGCATGCTTTCTCTCTCTCTCTAGACTTTCCAAGACACCAACACCACCTAAGCCTCCCCTCTTCTTCCACTTCCACTTCTACTTCCCTTTTCACCTAGTCTCTTCTTAAAGAACAAGAACGGCACGTCAAACGCCACACATATACGCCATCTCCGTCTTCGTCTTCATCTCCATCGTTATCATCGTTGCCGTCGCCATGGCCGTCATGAAACAACTAAGAACAAGATTTCGCCTTCGCAGGCTCTCCGATACACCAAAAGAAAATAAAAAATAAAAAAATAAAAAAAATGGAACGGCCATACATACATCATATCGTGTGCTCCTTGCCCGCTTGCTCTACCGACCCAGGCCCGCAAAACAAAATGCAATCAGGATAGATATGTACATGGACATGAATGCCAAACCAACAGCCTCTCATGTCGCCGACCTAGCGGGGCCGAGCACCTTGGCGACGGCACTGCGCGGCTTGAACGCCGTGTAGTACCGCGCCAGGTGGCCGTCGGCGACGCGCAGCACGGCAACGTCGCCGCGGCCTGCAACGCGCACGATGTCGTGCAGCACGGGCCAGAGCGCAAAGTCGGCGGGCGACGCCTGAGAGCCCCCGGCGATGTAGAGCACCGTCGCCCCTGCTGTTGCTGCTGCTGTGGTTCCGTCGCCGCTGGTGGCAGGGGCTGCCTCGGCGGCGTACTTCTCCCACTCCGCTAGATCCTTCTTGAGGAGCGCAGAGAGCGAAGGCAGTTCGCGCCTGCTCGACTTCTTCGCATCGGCTTTGGCCACCGCTGCGTCCTCGCCGCCATCGTCGGCCGCCGCCGCCGCAGCAGCAGCAGCAGCAGCTTGTGCCTGCACCACGCGCCAGCGGGGAAGCAGGTCCAGGGCCTGCTGCAGGCGGCGGAAACGCTTGGCCACGTCGGCGGCGGGGAGCTGGTCGTAGCGGCGGCCGGCGCCATAAACAGCGTCGAGGTAGCGGAGGACCGTGTCATGACCCTCGACGACAGCACGGGCCGGGTCGTTGTCCTCAAAGCGCGCGTCGCCCTCGACGCTGCCCTTAGCAGCGCCGATGCCGAGCTCAGCGAGCGCCAGAGAGACACGCATGTTGGCAATCGCGTCGGCGGAGCCAGCAAGGAAGCGCTTGGGAGAGCCGAGGTGAAGCACGTTGAAGCCATCGCCATACTGTGCACCCCAGTCGAACTCGCTGCTGTGGTTTTCGGTGCCAAAGGCCTGCAGCAGCCGCACGGCTTCGGGCGTCTGGCCGTTAACTACGGCTGCCGCGCCGGCTTTCGTCTTGCTCGTTGCGCCCTGGCCCCAGATGCGCGACTGGGAGCTGTCCAGAAACGTGCCAATGCGCCGAAATGTCAGACTGATGCGAGCGCCGCCGTACGCCAACTCTGCAGGGCTCTTATCGCGATCCGATCGCTTGTCCTGGCGGATGGCGTGCAGCCAGCGCATGTTAGTTGCCAGGCCCATTCGGCAGAGGCTGTTGTGGGGGAGAGCCACACGCTCGACGTGGCGCTCGACAGGGCGCTTGGCTTTGTCTGGCACCGCCTCCGTGTCTCGTGCATTCGACTCGTCCTTCTTGGAGACGTCTTTGTCGGGTCGCTTGGTGCGGAATACCATAGTGCGCTCTGCTCCCAGGCTCACGTTGGCGATGAAGCTGTCGCGAACCACGTCCAGCGTCTTGTCACTGTGCTCACTGATGTAGTCGCCGCCGGTACGGTAATGCTGTATCAGCACATGGTTCAGCGGATGGCCAAGGTGCTTCTCGACCGCCTCCTTGATCTGCAGCACGGTCGGAGAGAAGGGCAACAGCGGCGGCGACTCGTCAGCGGGGTGGCGGTAGACGGGGATGCTCCCCTCATCGCCCACCTCCCCTTGCACAGCGATACGACGCGGGACCTCGCCGCCCAGCCGCGACATGCCGGCCCAGCTCACTTCGTCCAGCAGGCTTTCAAAGGCATGGTCGGCAAGAGCAGGTGGCAGCACATGGCTGATGATGGTAGTATCGCCTTCACACAAGGGCTCCGACACGGTGGGGGCCGGGGCTAGTCGGTCGGCAGTGTGTGCACCCGAAGTTTGTGTAATATTCTTGGGCGCATTTTCGTCCCTATCCCCGTCATCAACCTTGTCAACCATGGTGGTGGACGTGGTGGAGGTAGTGGTTGTGGTTGTAATAGTGACTTTAGTGGTCGTGGTCGATGAGGTCACTTTCGAGTCGAGGCTGTCGGCGATTACGGTATTTTCGGGGTTTCGGGGCTGTATGCTCTCGGGTGTGTCTGCGTCTGATGCCAATTTCTTGTCGACTTCTTTGGGAGTTTGTGTCCCGGGTGACATTGTCTGAGAATTCTGGTTCGAGCCCTGCGATCTCAGCCGCCGTTTGGCTCTTACTCGGATTCTGGTAGGCTCAGGTTTAGCGCTCGAGCTAGAGCTTGCGGCAGCCGATGCAAGTGGCCGGTGAGGCAGGTTGGAGACGCGGGGCGGACCTTTATGGGAGCCTTCTTTTTCTCGGCTGCTCTGGTTGGTCGCAGCCGCCAGCGAGTCAGTCACATGTAACTCACTCTCGTCCTCCTCGCCCTTGGGAGACAACGGCCGAGCTAGGTATTGGGGATCGACTTCCAAGGGTGAGCTGTCGTCAACGAGCAGGGCGCGCCTTGACGTAGTAGAACTGGTTCTAGACTGCGTGTCGCATTTGAGACTCGCAGCTGTGCCCTTCTTTGTTACGCCGCCGCCGCTGCTGCTGCTGCTGCTGCTGGTGCTGGTGCTGGTGCTGCTGCTGGTGGCCGGTCTACTGTCTGTCTTATCATCCGCGGCTACCACGGGTTGAATCGGCGGTGAAGCTGTCGCGCTCTCTCCTTTGTCATGCTGACGCCGACGTTGCGACTGCCGTGCAGCGGCGGGCTCGGCGGGCTCAATCGCGGACTCTGACTTCGGTACTTCGGCAGGCGCTGCGGGTGTATCTGAAGGGAGGCCATCACCCTCTAGACTCAGCGTCATGGTAGATATAGATGGGGATAGACCTGTCCCAGGCCGGTCTTGCGGGCTGGATGATGGAGGGCGGGGACGTACGGGTGATTCCTGGCTGGCACCACTCCCGTCTGCCGCTCCAGTCGCTCCCGCGTTGCCCCTCTCTCGTCTTCCAACAGCCGATGACCGTGATGTGTCTGACTTCTTCTTCTTGGGCGGCAGCGGTGGCGCCAGCTGCTCCAAGGCCGCCTCGGCCGGTATCACCTCGCTGCCCGTCAGCTGCATGAGCTGCCGCAACGCGTTCATGTGCCGCATCTCGTCTCGGAAGCCGCAGCAGTCCTCGACGACCGTCATGCCGTAGCCGTGTCTCCCCACATCAAATGCCGTGGCGTAGATGCTGATGTTGGTCAGGACCCCGCACACGTAAATCTCGGTCACAAACCGACCTCGAAGCAGCTGGACGAGCTGCTGCTGGCCCGAGGCAAAAGCGCTATAATACGTCTTGGTGAAGATGACATCGCCGCCCGCCTCGGCCGCTGCTTGGATGCTGGGGGCCAGCTCAGCGCCACGGGTGCCTGCCCGGACGCACGCCGGCTTCTCGCCCCCGTCAGCGGCGAGACTAAGAAATGCCTCGTGGTCGGCCTCGGCGGCCTCGCTATCCTGCTCCATCGATACTTGCTGACGTCCCCGACTCGGCCGCTGCACCACCGGGACGTGGGACGTAATGATCCGGTCGCTCTCGACGGATAGCGGACGATGCTCCTCAAACTCGCTTCGCACCCAGATGACGTCGCCGGCGCCAGACTCTCGAAAGGCTTTGGAAAAGGCAAGGATGCGAGAAAGCAACCCCTCGGGGCCGCTCACGGGTAGTGCTCCGTCGGGGGAAACGAAGTCATTCTGGACGTCAAAGACGAGAAGAGCTTTGCGGGTCCGCAGGGTGGGAAGTACCGACGGACTGATGGGGAAAGGGGTAGGCATAGTGAAAGAAAACAGTAAATATAGTATCGGGTGGTTGTACAGGAAGCCTGCGAGTGGCAGGTAACAGCAGTCAAGGCTGATGTGTCTAATTTGTCACAGTCAGTCAGCAGGCGCCCCCATGACTTGTCGGCGGGGATACTGGGGGAAGGTTTGTCGGCGGGGATACCGGGGGAAGGTTCGTCAGAGAAGGGGCAACTCAGTCGTGCAGTACCGGGCTCAGCACTGCATGGGACGAGGCACCTTTTTGAAATGAGGCGTCACCTACACTCATTCCAGCAAGACCAAGAAGGCAACAAACAGCATCGTGGAAGCTATGTGTCGAGTTGGAAGTCTGGAATCGATAGTCCGGATAGGAGACGGCTCTTATTAGGGCGAGCAGGTATCCAAAGAGTCAGGTTGCGGACGCTGAGTGGCAACGGCGTCAGATCCACCTGGTGGCGCCTGGGCTCCGGGGAAGTCCGGCCCGTGATTCGGTGGGATATGTGATTGGTTAATTTATGGCCACTACATTGCCCGTCTCGAAAGTGTAGTTTGAAGGTGGTAGTGGTGGTGCTGGTGGTGGTGGTGGTGGCGAGATGAGACAAGCTCGGTGGATTCCTTTCCTTGGGATGCCTTGACTGCCTGCCCCCTTAAAGGTAAGATAGGTTGGTGGTCACCTAGAAACGAGGCGCCTTACTCATAGTAGAACAGTGAGACGGCAAAAAGCCCGACGTTGGGTCTCGGATGGGGCGGAGGATAACGACGTATCAGCACAAAGACAGCGGCAATAGGCGAGTGACGGTGTGAGCGAGCCTGTCCGGAAATGCAGCACCAGTGATGCCAGTGATGCAGTGGACCCACAGGAGGGAACAAACAGACGATTAGGTATCGGCGAGAAGGTGAGAGTCTGGTGAGAGTCTGACAGGCCGGTCTAGACTGGTTTGTCAGGCTGTCGGGTTGAGGGATAGAGTAACAAGATGGAGAGCGGCGGGGGTGTGCAGCTCTTTTGGCTCAAAAGGAAGCCCGTCAGCCAAGCACGGCTTTGTTGGGACGTGTCCGTAGGTAAGTTAGACACGGATGTGTGGGCAATAATAGCCAGCGATATAGGGGAATGTCGTCTCTGCGTCTGCGTCTGCGTCTGTTTGTCTCTTTGTCTGTCTCTCGTCTGACGTCTTGGCCAGGTACCCTGGATATGTATGCGCTTGCCGTACTGTGTCTGTATGTATGTATGTATGTACGTATGTACTATGCGTATGTGTGTGTATGTACGAAGTGCCCGGATAGGCAAGGCGGTTAGGGCTCGGACTGCCCCGGTCACCTCTTCCAAGACCAGAGTTCCAGTTGGCAGGCCACAACGTTGAACGCGGGGGTCAGGGTCGATCGATTCCAATTGAGATCAGCAACAAGCCATCGACAGGAAACGCGGAAACGCTTGTGCTTGTTGGCTCTCGTGGAGACGCTGTCTGCGGTGGCTTCTCTTGGAGTTCCATCAGACACCGACACTGATAGTGACAATCCTGGTCCTGATCTTGGCCCTGAACCTGGTACTGGCCCTGGCCAATTCCAGTTTATGTCCCGGCGTCTTACGGCCTCGGATATATAGTCAGACAGTCAGACAGCCCAGGTTGGGTTGGGAGCGCCGATGATCAGTTGGCGGGATGGTGGCCAAGGGTGGATGGAGGGGTGCTTGAGGTAGCCTTCTGTAAGCAAGTCCGTGGAAGGGCCTGCCCTGTCATCAGACGGCAGCAAGCCGGCTCTTTATCACTTCGTAGCGACGAATGCCTGCCTGTGCCTGAAGCTAAGGTGCTGTAAAGTAGAAACTGGAGGGTTGCGGGCGGAGGGTGGGGTAAAGTTAGCTAGCTAAGGTAGCGAGCGGGTAGCCCCCAATGACAGCCGACGACCGCTAACCCTACGGGATCAATCGGATTTAGCACGGGCTGGAGTCGATAACACAAATTGAACCGCAGATGGAATTGGGCTTCCCTAGACTTCAGGCTGGCGTTCTAGACCGCTTCCATTCACAGAACTCCCAGGAACCTCTGCTCCCAGCCCTCCAGGGGTCCGGCAAACCGCTGGGCACGTCCCGGCCATGACCATGGAACGTCATCCTGCCCGGGCAGGCGGCCTGAACTCTGGATGCTGCTAATAATAATACTGTCAGCGTACCTACCTACCTAGGCATGGAGTATGTGCAGTACAGTAGAGACATGCTTACATAGTACACGCAGTCGTGCTACCTGGTTTCTGTGCTGCGTCGCGACGGAACGGCAAGAACCTAAAAACCTAACGCTGTCCGACCTGGAAACTCACTTGTCACCAGCCCGCACATGACGTGCACGGGAAGCCGCTGCAAGGGCAAGGGCTCGGCGGCGTGCTTTGCCCCGGTCAGCCGTAATAGTGTCATTGGCAGTATTACGTAGGACAAGCAGCAAGGTATTTGCATGTCTGTCGCCGATATGTCAACCCATATAGGTAGGGTGGGATATTGCATCTCCGAATCCTAAGGTAGGCAATCGAAGACAGGCACCCGCGGAATAAGTGCCATACAGCACTTGCCGACGACTAGGCAAAGTTCAACCCTTCTCGCCGAGCTTCCCAAACAACCGATCTGCAAACAAACAAGGAACCAAGCGGGAGAGACCATCGACAGAGCCAACAAGATCGTACGACTTTTTGAGTTATGGAAGGGGTCAGACCCAGACACGCCGATCGCCCGGTGCGGCCTGTTACTCCATTTTTTTCAGAGCCAGCAAAATGGAAACCAGCCATGTTATAGCGTGGTATGCCTGTAGGCCACCCCGAAGCTCCCCGAAGTCTGCCACATAAAATAATGGAAGGCGACATGGTGCTTTCCAGGCTGGTTTCAGCGATGGAGCGATGACACGTCGGTCAACGGTTCCTGCCGCTTACCCTTTCCACCACCTTCCGCGATTTTACCTCGCTCGCTCGCCAGTAGCGCCAAACCCCAGTACCCTCAGTTATATGGTAGCTAAGATACCTACCCTCTACCTCAGATGTGCCGTAAGAATCAGCAATTGCTACTCCTGGTGGTATCTTTCGCGGTGGATTTTTTTTTCCGAGGTCCTCCATAACCATTTACTTGATGTGGGATGGAAAATTTTCCATGTTCTGGTTCTGGGCAATCCAATGCCACAACCCCATTCTCGCGATGTGATAGGTCGCAGCCGGAGCGTTGTCCGCACCCCACAAACCCGACGGGGGGGGGGCAGGGGATCGCCGCTGAATGCTGGCGGCCAGCCAACCACAGGCCGCCGGAGCCAGCTCCTGAAGAGGGCAGCTTTTAGGGCACCCCCCGCGCCGTCAGAGCGCAGGAGCGACACCACCTCCCTGCACCACACCCTAGGGAGGTCGCGCGCCTTGCCGCAGACATCGCCGCCCGTCATCCGAACATGGAATGAAAACAACCACCACCCGACATCAGCACCCGCTCACCTAGGTTGGCCCGAACAGGCGTGCTGCGATATTGAAGCTAGCGGGCTGTAGCGTGTTCTTCCAGCTTGCTCTAAGTGAGAGAGAGAGCCGCGGAGTCGCTGTCATTGGGCAACTCGTAACGCCATTTCGTCTCTTTTTCTTCTTCCAGAACCCGAGGGTTTCTTTTTGCGATCTAGACTTCTAGATGTCTCTCTTTCTTTTCTTTTTGGGGGGTTTTCAGTTTTCAACATTTTTAACTAATCCTAGACTCGGGCTGTGCGCTTTTTTGGCCCCCGCCGCTTGCCCGCCTGAAAGGATTGAATGGTTAAGCGCCGAGCACGGTCGCCGACTTCAAAGACTGGGAGGCCCAATAGAGGGCCCAACCCAAGGCGAACCCCCCTCCCCTATATCATGATGGCGGTATATTGCGTTACAAATCTTTCACCAGGTACAAGACCTACTATTTTGAGTGGCACGACGGACGCCGTCGGCGGACGGATCCGTCCGTAGATAAGAGAAGGAAGTTCGTGTTTAGTGCAGAATGGATTGGCGGGCGACTGGATGGCGAGTAGGAGTAAAGAGGGAGCTGGAGAGACTGCTAGGAGGAAAATACGAGACATTGCCAACAGCCGAAAATATAGCTAGGATCGCTCGGGGAGTCTCAACGGCTCGAGGGTGGGCAATTACGGCTGCGTACTCTGTAGGGATAACATGTACACGTGTAGAAATGAACAACCCCACATGCAGATGTCCGACCCAGCTAAAAGGAAGAACAAGGGATAGAGAGCCAGACAGAGAAACGGCCAAAGAAGGCTTGTCCGTGAGGGCTCACATGACGACAGTGCACACGAAGCTGGTAGCTGGGGGTAAGTGGTAATTATATGTACGGATATGTAGCAGCGGGGAATGCGACGGACGGCAAGGTTGAGACCTCCAGGGACAAGAGACAGAAAGACAGATTGGTAAAAGGCAAGGGGCTAGCAGCAGACAGGACAAGGGAACTTGGACTCTTGGGCCTTTTTTGGTGTCCAAACGCAAATTTGATCGAACGATCGGGTTGCATCATTCCCAAGACACAGCCCGAAAGAGGATATACCTACCTAGCGCGCCAGACAGACACAGACACAGACAGACGTACGCTCAGACGTCGGGACTCTGGGAGGGAGAAGCTTGAACAGGACAACAAGGTGCATGAAAAAAAATTTGAAGAGAAAAGGGTTCTAGAGATCCTTTGACCGGGATTAAACGCCTACCTATCTAGATGGAAGCATACTATTCACGGAGGAAATGAAGACGAGGCTGCGTGTAGGCCACGCGATGGCAGATCCTGGGATTTCCGGGCTCACACTCGCTTTTTCTGTTCGTGTCCATTCTATCTCGTCTATCCAGTGGCACTAGTCGATGCTATGGGTTCGGCGAGAACACACACAGGGGCATCAGGGCATCAGGGCATCGTTCTACAGTCTCAACGGCGATGGCGGGCTTCCGCACAGACGCCATTCCACACGACATCATGCCAGGCGAGGGCAGCGGACAGCAATACAGCCCAGCCCCTGATTGTTTGTTGGCGCGGTACTTGGGAAGGAATAAAACGGTGGCAAATAAACTAGCTAGCAGACCCTTTCCTAGGCAGGTATTTCTAGGGCATTGCCAGGTGTCGAGGATTCTGGTGTATACCAGTGCCTACGACAGCTACCGCATCCCTTTAGGAGACCCCTTTTAGGTGAACCGTAAGGTCCGAAGGCTTTCCTGTCTTGTCTTGGAAAGTCTCCCGCCAACAGACATTCCCGCTAACAAACCTTTACATAGTAGGGATTGGACTGTACGTCCGTACATGTATACATATAAGAACAAGGGCATGAGGTTTACAGGATGTCCGTGCATACGTACCTGCCTGCCTGGCTACGTACCTACCTCGATGGCGAGCAAGGTCCGTAGACAGCAGCATACCTAAGTATCCGCGCATGTGATGTATGTAGTATGATGCAGCAGACGCGGACAATTGGTAATAATTTCCGGGGACGGACGAAACCCAATATAGGTAACCAACTACCCTTGCTTGCTGTTCTATGTACAGTGTCTGTCCGGTCTGTCTTGTACATAGGTAGGTATGTATGTATGTACTTATTACCTATGCTGTGGCACCCGGGCGGAAAATGTTGCTGGATCGGGACGAGGGTATTGGTCGGTTTACTGAATCCGTCCGATGAGAAGGGCTGGACGGGCGGCGGGCCGAGACAACTAAGGTAGTTGCCTCGACTGCGGAATCTCTCTCTGTGCACGGAACACGGAACACGGGGTCGTGCATACATAAATGTACGTACATGTACGTATACACCATGTCCTTTCTCTGCAGGCCGTCGGACAGTTTAAAAAAAAAAGTGACCAGCCGGCCGATCGTGAAGGAACCCGTTGGTCAGCATGTATCGTCTGCCACTGCCCGACGACTACATATCATCAGCTGCGGCTGCTGTCGTTAATGCTTTAGACAATTCGTCTTTTGCCCCTCTGACTGTCTTACAGGTCGGCGTCTAGTCTATCTCGCTCCATCTCCATCTGTCTACGTAGTATCCCAGTCCCCCTGCAGTCTAAAGATAATACGCCATTGCAAATGCGGCTGTTCTGGAAATCATCTCGCCGTAGAGCATCGGCCTCGGGCATCCCGAGACACCATTCATTGCCTGTCATGCGCCAGATTGTGTGCCAAAGGTTGTTGGCTCAGTGATGTCTCGACGCGCCTGTGTCCACCGGAGATATCGCAGCTCGACCGTTTCTTGTCTCGGTTACTCGTCCGCGCGACTAATCGATCGAGAAGGCCACCTACCCCGGAGCGGACATGTACACCCTTCCACGGAGAATAATACCATCCTAGCAGTGCTTTGGCAATCTTGCCGGCGGCGGGCAAGGCTTCTGAGAGCCCTCCCCCGGGGCCCCTGAAACAACTAGAGGGTAGAGCAACAATAGCGCAATGCCACAAAACTTTCGTCAGAGGCCACCAGCACGCATCAAGAGAGAGGTCGCCGAGGAGGCCTTCAAGGTAGTGCCAGGACACCACGTACCGAGCAATGACGTACTTGCAGGCCACTTGGGGATCCTGGGCAGTCCAATCTGCAGCGTGCGTCTTCAGTTCAGGTTCGGGATCCGCATCATGCCCCTCCAGCCCATCATGGTTTCCAGCTCCTCCACCACCTCGTCAAACGTCGGGCGCGCCTCGACCGACGCGGCTGAGCACCGGGCGTGGAGCTCCTGCAGCCCGCGGCGCAGCTCGGCAACTGGTGCTGCCTCGTCGTCGTCGTCGTCCTTGATCAGCCGCACCATGTCCTCCAGCAGGTGCGCAAAGGCCAGCACCTCGAGCTTCTCGATGCCGCACTCGGCGGCCGCAGGGCCACGTCCGTAGATGGTGGCAGCCCCGAAGTCGCCTAGCAGGGCGTGCGCGTCTTCGCGGCTGGCTAGGATGTTGTGCGCGTACAAGTCCCCGTGGGCTATCCCGCGCGCGTGTAAATGGGCTGCCGCCCCCGCGATGCCCGTCAGCATGGACAGGGCTCCCGCGGCGTCGATCGAGGCGTCGTCGGGAAAGCAGTCGCGCGTGCACGTAGACAGGGACGGGGGCTGCCCGAGCGCTGTGTAGTATGGCGGGATCAGCTGCATGACGATGCCGCCCTGGAACCCGGCGGCATCGGCATCGGCATCGGCGCCGGGAGAGCGCAGCTCGTCTGGGTGTCCGTAGATGCGCCCCAGCACCGAGATCAGGCTCTCGTGGGCGCCGGCGGCAATGCATGCGGCCAGCTCGTCGTGCGGCGTGCCGTCGCTCGTCAGGGCGCCGTGGAAGAGCTTGATGGCCACTTCCTCGTCAAAGTGCTGCTGTTTCCAGACGCCCTGCGAGATGACGCCCGACGCCCCCTGTCCCAGCGTGTGCTGGACCTCGAGGTCGGCCCAGTCGATATCCGCCAGGCCGAAGGGCGTCTTGGTGGCGCCGTTGACGGTCGGGGCCGCGCACGGGTTCCCGGCAAAGGAGAGGAAGGCCAGCTCGGGGAGGCCAAACAGCCACGTGGGCAGGGCTTCGAGGCGGTTGGCGCTCAGACGGAGCAGGCCCAGCTTGGTGCAGTGGACCATGGCGGCCGGCAGGACCCGCAGCTGGTTGCCGGCGAGCATGCACTTTTGCAGGCGGGCGCAGCGGCCTATGCTCGCAGGGAGGGAGGCAATGCGGTTGTCGGTGAGGATGAGCCAGCGGAGCTGCGGCGGCAGGGCATCCTCGGGGATCTCCTCCATGCCGTTGCTGCGGAAGGCCACCATCTCCAGGTTGGGGCATTTTGCCAGCTCTTTCGGGAACACGGCGAACTTGCAGTTCGAGAAGAAGGCGATCTTGAGACGGGGCAGGGCTGAGCCAATGGCGGCAGGCAGCGACGACAGCCCCGTCCCCGAGAGGTCGAGATGCTCGAGCGAGTCCCCCAGCTCAAGAATCTCATCGGGGAATGCAGCCAGGGGACAAGTCAACTTCAACTTGGTCAACCCGGCTTCCCTGTAGCCCCCTTCTTGGAGAGTCTTGAGGTCGTGCATCTTTACGGAAGCGGGTGCGGGAGCGGATGCGGGTGAGGCTGCGTCTCGAAAAGGAACCCGACTGGAGGGCGTGGTGGGTTTGAAAGACGCGATAAGATGAACTTATCGTGGGGGCTTTTAGCTTAAGATAAAATGTCAGGCTGAAAGAAGAGTGCAACCCGAGTCCTTCCAGGTTCTGGGAAGGCGGGTTTGCCTGAGACGCAACACGGCGTGGCGTCTCCACAGGGCCGCAGCCATCGGAAGTGAGATTGGGTTGATAGAACCACCAGGTGAGGATTGGGTAGTACCTAAATAATACCTGAATGATACCTAAATAAACATTCGGGGTGTTTTACCACCCACAATACGTATAGAACCTTGCCTGAGGTCTGCAAAGTGTTCCTTTATTCAGGGTCTAGTGACCAACTCTAAAGCGGCCCGGATTGGAGGGCCTGCAGGACGCAGCAGGCCTGCAGCGCGCTCCATTGAGGCTCTTCCATCCGATGGCAGGGGCAGGCGAACCAAAGTTTTAGGCGGTCATCGCAGAGCGACCCGTGCGCTAACTTATCCGCAATCGCGTCAACCTCACCCAACTCCGCCAGCTTCATTCGCAAAGCATCATTCGTCTCCGACATCTACAGACCGCGACCCCTATCGTCCTTCCATTCCGCCATAATTTATGGAAAGAGCAAGCTGCTTCTCAGTACCAGAATCAGTCGTCGCAACCATGTCTCCAGCACGCGTGGATGCGCCCGAGCCCGCGGATCGAAATTCGCGAAAGAGGCCCGCCGAGGCAGACGACGACCAGTCTTGGTCCAAGCGACAAAGAACATCACAGCCTATGCGCCCATTCATAGCCATCGAGAATATCTTCCCGTCGCACGCTTCAACCGTCATGACCGCCGAAGACATGGCAAGGCAAGGCCTGAGGCGGAGCATCGCAATGACCCTCCAGAAGGTCGGCTTCGATAGCTCCCTGCCCGAGGCGATGGAGAGCTTGGTCTCGATGGCAGAGACTTGTGAGACCCCATCGCTGCTCGGGGGCATAACTCGGCCTGTATTTAGCGCTGCTGTACTGACTTGAAGATGTGCAGATCTTTCGTCGCTAGCTGAAGATGTCAAGATGTTTGCCAACTCTGCAAGGCGGTCCCATCCTCTACCTCGAGACTTTGAGCAGACGCTCAAGCGCTTCAACCTTACCACATCCGCGCTGAAGCCTCACAAAAAACCACCAATTCCCAAGTCGAAGCGGGTGCCCAAATTTGAGCCTATTTCCACCGCAGACTTGATCGAGAAAGATCTCCCGATTCTCGGCGACGATCTCGACGGCGCGCCTGACAAGGCAGCCAAAAACTACATACCCAGCTCCTTTCCCGCATTCCCGAGCGTGCATACATACAAGTGCACTCCCGAGAACATAGACGCGGTCACGGTGGTGGATGACGCGGCTTCTTTTGGTCCCGAGGCGCCATCCCAGGGCACTAACGGACCTCAATCACAATCACAAACCCAGCGCCCTCTGGCGGCAGACGAGATCCCACGCGGCGACCCGAAGAAGCTCCGCGAGGCTGCAGCGAAGGAGGCCAAGGCTGGCGAGTACGCGCTTAGGAGGCTGATGCGCGCCAGCAAGATTGCCAAGCAGAAGGAGGTGTATTCGTCGGCACAGCGGGAGCCGACGCGCCGGGAGCGCTATGACCTCTGGGAGTCTGCCATGCGCGAGCTGATTGAGGATGACACGAAGGCCCAAGGCAAGGAGGTGGCTCCGGCAGCGCTGCACGGCGACAAGGGTCGGTTCGAGATTGCGGACCATAGCATGATCGTGAACGCGGAGAAGAGATACTACCGAAAAGAGGTGCTTCGGACGGGAGCCAGGAAGGCTGCTGCCCAGGGCGTGTCCGGGAAGAGCTAACGGACTCGCAAGAGCTTAGGTTGGCGCTGCACCACTCGGACGAGCCATGTCTTATGGAGGGTCTGGTAGGAGTTTTGTTTTGGGGGCTATGCCCCATATTCATTTTCGGTGTGTTCATTTAGATTCAGCATAAGATACCCTATTTGTTTCGACCTCGGCGAATCACCGTAGGTCAAATACAAGTCTTTCCTCTAGCTCTCCATCTCGCTGTCGTAGTGGCATGCAGCGTTGGACGTCTGGTTCAGGACATAGAGCGAGCCAAAAGCAGTCTCGTGACAATTTGATATCCGTGATGCTTGCGCAAATGACATACAGACCCCAAAGGTCGGCAAGTCCAAGAATGATCGAGAACACCCTCCATACAGTTTTGGCTTCGGACATCTCTGCACATGTCAGGGACCAAGCTACGCAGCCTACGCAAGGTCAAAACACAGTAGTGGGGCATTTGATTTGGAAAGTCCAAAAATCTGAAAGGAATCCACCCAAATACAGCGGGGGTATGATGAGGCAGCTCACCGAGACGTGCACGGCGGTATGTACACCTGGCCTGGAGCTTGGCGGGCCGTCAGTAGTGGGTCATCTGCGGGTCCTCGCTTTTAGCTATTGGCTGGAACCCCACCGTTCCTTGTTGCGCAGTGCTCGCCGACCCTATTTTCCGCCGCACAAAAATTTCGGATTTTCCTAGGAGCTCCGCATTGTGCTCGACGAAATCTGAACCGGACCTAAAGAGGCACCTCTCCAGCCCTCCATTCCCTCCTTCCTATCCTCTGAATACGCAGACAGGACTGTCAAGATGGCTGAGCAACTCATTCTCAAGGGCACGCTTGAGGGCCACGTAAGTTCTTTCGCCGCTCGAACCTCTTTGGCCACTGCTCCGAATGGAAGCTAGGCTGCACAAACAAGAACAGAGACTCTCGCGGGTCCTAGCCGCTGAGCAGGAGTACTGATGGCGATTTCTGCAGAATGGCTGGGTCACCAGCTTGGCCACGTCGATGGAGAAGTACGGTCGTTGTCAATTGCCCCGTCAAGAGCGCTTGCTCACCATAGAAACAGCCCCAACATGCTCCTCTCCGCCAGCCGAGACAAGACCCTGATCATCTGGAACCTCACTCGCGATGAGACCCAGTACGGATACCCCAAGCGGTCGCTCCACGGCCACTCTCACATCGTCTCCGACTGCGTACGTCTGCGGGCGAGCTCTGACATGGTGAGGGAAGTTGCGGTTTGCTGATTGGCGTGGCAGGTGATCTCGTCGGACGGCGCCTACGCCCTGTCGGCCTCGTGGGACAAGACTCTCCGCCTGTGGGAGCTGTCGACCGGCACCACCACCCGCCGTTTCGTCGGCCACACCAACGACGTCCTCTCCGTTTCCTTCTCCGCCGACAACCGCCAGATCGTCTCCGGATCGCGCGACCGGACCATCAAGCTGTGGAACACCCTCGGCGACTGCAAGTTCACCATCTCGGAGAAGGGCCACAGCGAGTGGGTTTCGTGCGTGCGATTCTCGCCCAACCCGCAAAACCCGGTTATCGTCTCGTCCGGCTGGGACAAGCTGGTCAAGGTATGCCGATATTTTACTGCACAATTCTCTGCACCCTTTCGCGACACCCCCCCGCCCACCATGATGCTAGCAACTTATCTCAAGTATTTGCTACTTCAGAGCCTCAAGTGGCAATGAGACCAACACACAAGCACTGATACTTTCCCGGGTTTTCCTCACGCTTTTGCACTCGATTCTTGATGGTCTGGAACGTGACGCTGACCTCGCGATTGCGCGACAGGTTTGGGAGCTCTCGAGCTGCAAGCTCCAGACCGACCACATTGGCCACACCGGCTACATCAACACCGTCACCATCTCCCCCGACGGTTCCCTCTGCGCATCTGGTGGCAAGGACGGTACCACGATGCTCTGGGATCTTAACGAGAGCAAGCACCTGTACTCCCTGAACGCCAACGACGAGATCCATGCTCTCGTCTTCTCCCCCAACCGTTACTGGCTGTGCGCTGCCACCGCCAGCAGCATCATCATCTTCGATCTCGAGAAGAAGTCCAAGGTTGATGAGCTGAAGCCCGACTTCCAGAACATTGGCAAGAAGAGCCGCGAGCCCGAGTGCGTCAGCTTGGCGTGGAGCGCCGATGGCCAGACGCTGTTTGCCGGCTACACCGACAACATCATCCGTGCGTGGGGCGTCATGTCGCGGGCATAAATCATGCCGCGCGGTTGGTGACGGGGTCGGGGGCGTGTTCGGGAGGTTTACATCCCTGCATAGGGAGCTGAGAGAGGGCGTGTGCTCTCTTGCACTTTTGACGGATTCCATGGTGGGGGCGTACTTTGGAATGCTTGTCTCGCTTTTGGTCTCTTTCATAGCAGGGAACGAAGAAAGGGGAGCTGGTATAATGCATCATGCAGTCCTGGTCTCTGCGGCGGGTTTGGTCCGTTGCTTGTGGCAGCGATACGCATACAGCACCCCGATGAAAATGAAACAAAACCGAGAATAATTGCTAACACTGGCGCCCAGTGACTGCCTCCTTGTTTGTGATGTGTTGTCTCTGGCTCTTGCGGGATGCGGTTTAATTTGTTCGTCCGGGTGTGGAACTAACTAGTCGAGGCTCTCTACTTATTCAGAAGTGGTATTCAACTGCCATCAGGAGGAGCACAACTCTGCATGTGTCATACCACGATTTAGCTCTTCCCTACGACGGGAAACGAGTCTGTCACAATGTCGATGCTCTAATCACTAGCTCTAAATGCTTTTAGAAGATGGACGGCTGTCTTGGGAATAATCTAGTAATAATTCGCGAGACAGTCCTGGGACTTGATATCGCACCTACCGTTTGCTACAACCTCGGTTGGCAATATGCCTAAATACATGTGTGGTTGGGCTCTCTTAGAGTACTCAGTGTATGTGTTTTGGGGTTTGGAGGCCAGAATTGGCTCCCTCCCTCCCTCCGGGTCTGCTGTGATGTATTTTCCAGGCTTGTTCAATGCCGCTGGTGACTTCAGGTTCAGATAACGCAATGCGGTGGTTCCTCTGGTGCTTAGCGTTTATCTGGGATTTTATGTCCGGGTGACTTTTGTCGTTGGAAAGGGGGAGGTGCTGGGAACGGTGGTGGGCGGCTACATATATGCTTTGGATAGGGAGAACGGTGGCGGATTTTCATAGCAAGTTTGACGATGGCAAACTCTGAAAATACGGATGGGGCGGGTGGTAGGTTTTCTTTTTCCTCTTCTAATTCCGCCTGTCGAATTCGGCAACGCGAGAGAGGCGGGTGTTTTGAGAAACACGACTGGAAACAGGAATCATCTTAACCGCATTGTGCGTTGTCTCTAGAGCCTGTGTAAAAGCTGTAATTCATCCACCCAGCTGAACGACATTACTTAGGAATCTCTTGAGTGTTCACACTTCCGCCTTGACGCGTTTCTCCTTTTTTGTCTTCCTCAGCTTTCTCAGCTCTGCTTTCCTTCTCTCCCTTTTTACTTATCTCCCCATTTTCCTGTTTCTCCTTTTCTTGTTCCTTCTCCTTCTCCCTCCCTCTCTCGCTCTCCTTCCCCTTATCCTCCTGCCTCCCCCCACCGCCACCATCTCCCGTCTGCGCAGCCGCAGCCTCAGCCCCTGAAAGCGCCGCATTCACGGATCGAGCATCAACACCACGACCTCTCGGCGACCCGCTGCCCCCAGCGCTAGAATTACCCGTCATGCTATAGCTACTTGTCGTATGGCTACCGCCGTTACTCTCGCTCCCGCTGCTACTACCACCGACATCCCCGTCTCGGGGGCTCGCCGCCCTCCCCGCTTCGGCACGCCGCCGCCGCCGCCTGCCGCGCCGCCACTGCCACACCACCACGCCGAGGAACACCGCCAGAAGCCCCGCCAGCCCCAGGTCTATGGCCGCCGCTGCTTTGATGCCGTCACCCGAGGCGTATTCGGCTGCCCAGAGCGAACCCGCGCCGGACCCCGTGCTCGGCTCGGACGCGGGGACGCTGGTGCTGGTGCTGGTGCTGGTACTGGTGCTGATGCTGGTGCTGGATGTGGGTGGTGGTGGTGGTGGTGATGGTGGTGGTGCCATTGCGTTGATAACTATTCTCATTCGCGTGTTCGTGTTTCTCTTTTTTCTTTGGTAGAGAATTGGGCTCTTGTTTTTTTTATATCTTTACCTGGCCCTCGTTTAATCTTGTTAGCTGGGAAGTTCAATATTGACGATTTATTATCGATTGAAAAAACAAGCGGGGGCTACAAACAGCTGTTGAACTGGCGGGTCTTTTCTCGGCACAAACAAAATAAGTTGTCATTCCTAGTCCCCAAACACACCAGCAGGCCATAGCTGGCTTTGGAGGTCCGGGATATTATTCATTTTCTTCTTCATAATCTTCGAGAAGAGAGAAGTGGGAGTCGAGGCATGAACGCGTCAGCGTATTTATTATCCTAAGGCCATAATCATCTTTCTCAAAAGGGGAAGGGAAGGGGGACAGGAACAAGAGCCGGGGAGACACATGATGGGAGCAAACAGTCACACCATTGACGTGGCTGCCGCTGCCCCCGCCAGTGCTACGTCCGGCATCCCTCGCCAGCAGGAGCCGGGCGGTGATAGACTCGGCAGTAGCAAACTCGAGAGCAAACAGTTGTGCGAAATCGAGTCGAGGGCCAGACTTTGGGCAGTCACACCTTTTCATCTTCCTCTGTCTCTGCCAGTTTCGACGTGCCGAATCTCTGCGCAACCGGGATGAGTGTCACTTTGTAGCTGATGGATCTTGGGACTCTGTAATACCAGGCGCCGTAGGGGGAGAACGGGGATGGAAAAAAAAGGGGTACATTCTAGTCTTTGAAGCGCGTCACGCAAGATGACGTCTATTTGAGTAAGAAGACTGGGATATTCGAGGACAATATTTTTCAGTCTTATAAAAGAGGCCGGTTCTGTCCAAAGTGGTATTGTCTTTTTTCGTTCTCTCATTGAGTTTTGTTCTTTGTTTTTCTTGGCATCGGTGTTATTTCCTTACGCTTTAACCTCCTTTTTGGTTTTGGCCCCCAAATTTGGTGGTGCATTATTTACGAACAGTTTGCAGGAAGACGAGAAAAACAAAACAAAGAACCTCGAAACATGAAAAAAGAAAAACGAATAAAAAATAAATGCAACTTACCTTGCAATCAACTTACCACACTGCTACGAGCGTCGACGAACGAGCCTCGATGATAGCTTGACTAAGCCTCTCGTCGCTCGCCATGACTACCCAGCCGGGACGCCGTGCCCATATCGTGTCACGTCAGTAGCACAAATCCACGTACCAACCTACGTAAGCAATCCCTTCGCCACTCAACAGCAGCAACAGGGCCAGCGGCCTCTGGGTCATCCGGCGGTACTCCTGGAGGGCCGCCAGTTGGATCGTCCAGCGGCGCTTCTGGCGGGCCGAGCGAGAGGCGCAACATATTAATCGTTCGGCGGAGCGCGACAGCCTTGTCCCGCATCCTGGCCAACATGAGCGGCAGCTCGGCGGTGCCGGCGCGCAGGAAGGGTTCGAGCACGGCGCGGAACTGCGGGAGGTCGAAGATGTTGGCGAGGGGCAGGGGCGGGGGGTATCCGGCGGCGGCGGCGCGCCGCAGGGTGTCGTAGACGTCGCAGATTGGCGGGTCCGTGTAGCGGTCGCGGACGACGGCCGAGGCGCGCGTGTCTATCATCGTCCTGCTGCTGCCAGCGGGCGTCGGGGCAGGCGCACAGCGCGCCGTGGTGCGGGCGCTCGGAAACCCGCAGCCGCAGCTCGTGCATGGCGGTGAACGAGAACGGCCCGCACAGGAACTGGCGGCCTGCGGCGGCGTCGAGCGCCGTGTACGTGCCGAGGCTCGCGAACCACAGCTTCGCTAGCTACTCCTCGGCCTGGGTTGCGCCGATGGCGGTGGTGGTGGTGGTGGTGGGCCTAAAGATTCCGGTGCGCCTGGCGCGCTCGAACATGGCGACCCAGCGGCCGCGCACGAGGTTCAGCTCGAAGAGGTCTGGGTTCTCGAGGGCAGCGATGGTGGCCTCGAGACAGACGAGGCGGGCCTCCCTGCGGACGAGCTTAGGGTAGTGTTTGAGGTTGAGCACGTGCGAGGGCGTCAGCTGCAGGCCCGTGTTTTCGTCCTAGGACAGGGCGTGGAAGGTGGTGAGGATGCATGTCTGGCAGGGGACGCACACGGGCGAGAGGCGGAGGAGCTTGGCGAGGAACAGGTATTCCTTGTCCGCCTGGGACAGCTCGGCCGGGAAGGCCGCGAGACCGCCGGGATCCTTCTCTCTGCGGGTGATGGCGATGCCAAGTGTTAGCAGCCAACGAACGAAAACTCACCCCGAGATGTACGAAAGGCAACAAACTCGCGTCTTGAGAGTGAACTGCAAACTCGCGTCTTGAGAGTGAACTGCTCGATGGCTGTACGGCTGGGAGAGCAGCAGCCTGCGGCGTATTTATCAGGCCCGACCACAATAGAATTGAAGGAAGCTTGGTAAGGTCGGAGAGAGACAACGGCTTTGTCCGGTATATCTACTGCTTGGTATCTCTCTGCCTCTGCCCTGGGGTTTTAGTTTGACAGGATGCTACCCTGTCCTGTCTCCTTGTCCCTCTTGAGACGCGTGCCGTTGACATTTACTGCGATGTGGAATGTCCTTCGTTGCTTGCCTTGCTTGCGCTGCTGCTGGCATAGCGGCCCGGTAAATGCTTGTTTCCGAACTCCATCGGCCTCAATAGCCATCATTAGCATCCGCAAGAGGCCGGACAACGATGGTAACCGAACGACGAAGCTATACGCGTATAACAACCAAAAAGAGCCACCTCAGGGCATACGATCCAGAGCAAGCAGGGCATACGATCCAGAGCAAGCAGGGCGTACGATCCAGAGCATGCAGAGCATGCAGAGCCGCTCGTGTTACTGTTGCTGGACAGAACCTTCCGAGCCCAAGCGGAGCTTCGGGTGCGGCAGGTGGCCGAGCCCGTGGCACCCGTGGCACCCGACGTGCACCCTGCACGCGGACCAGTTTGCAGCTACTGTCCCGTCGAATCCCAAGGTCGTAGCAACGGACGCGAGATGGAGTGGGACAAGCCGTTGGGCATCGGTGCACGGCGCTGCAGTGAAACTGTGCACTAACTAGCGTTTGACGATGAGACTCGCTCACCGCACTCGCTCACACTACCGCAGCAAATGGAAGCAAGGCTGCGGCTGCGGCTGTGCGATTTTGCGACTGTGCGACTGGCGACTGTGCGACAGCAGCTCGCGGTTCGCCGCAAACAATTCCACGCGACATGGATGCTCCGTGGTGGTGTATCCTCACGGAACGGTGTGAACTGCAACCTGGAATGCACGGGAATATTGTTTCCGATGGGGGGTTTCTTTCTTTGAACTGACCGGCGGCCAGTTATGTAAAGTTCCGTCATTCGGGACGTCACTAGCCTTTCTTCCCTCGCTCCCAGTGGTCGGGGTCGGCTCGCTGCGACTTTGCTGCTAACCTACCATTGGGCCCTCGCGTCTTGGCGTCGAGAGGTCGGGCATCGCGCTTCACTGAACGCCGGCGCAGACAGCCAAGTCTCGGCCCCAACCGACTAGCAGTCCACGCTAGCGTTACGCCACCAAGGCTAGCTCCCTTCCGAATCAGGCAGCCCACGCATGGGGCTCTCCTTTCTTAAGTCCGCCTCCCTCGCAGCTCACCACTGGGATTCCGGATGTGTCAAGTGACGCGATGCCGACCAATTCCGCATGTCGGGCCGCGGCCAAAATGATTTCCAACAGCCCACCAACAGAAAGAGGCTCGACCTATTTCGTATTGGCCATGGATGATGGGATGGAGTGGACCAGCCTAGAATACGGATAGCTCGTCTCATGTATAACTACCGTAGGTACGAGTATCTTGGTGGCAGTTACACACCCAGCATCTACCTATCTGCATCCAACTGTCTGCATCCAACTATCTGCATCCAACTATCTGCATCCATCTATCTGCATCTGTTCGTCTGAGTCGATCCCAAACACGTACCACCTTCCAGATTCCAAGTCCAAGCCCAAGCCCAAGAGCCCCGTCTGCGGCCACTATCCGACCTTTATGATATCACCCCATATCCTAGCCTCCCCACTCTGCAGAGCTCGGATCTGTTCTTTCTCTGCACAACACCTTGACTTCTCCCCTCGTCCTGGGGCGGTCTGTTTTCGGCACTGCGACCTCGGCACATCCCAATAACACATCAAGGCCGACAGATGGCTTCTGACGCGCCCAAGGGAGCACAGGCGGTATGGTTCCTCGTTTGCTGGAGTTGAAATGCGGGCCGATCGACTGACATTTCTCGCAGCCGCCTTCGGGCCCGCCTTACCTTCCCCAGACTGCCCAGTCGGGCGGCCTGCCGACTCCCATTCCCGACGACCCTATAATCGCCGTGTTACTGCTCTTCTTCGTCGGCGGCGCCGTAACGAACATGACAATATTCCAACTGAACCGGCGCCGCGACCACAAGTTCATCCCCTCTGCGCTGCTCTTTGGCTTCTGCATGGCCCGCATAGTGGCCTTATCCATGCGCATGGCCTGGGCCAGCCACCCAACCAATATCAACGTCGCCATCGCCGCCAACATCTTCACCGCTGCCGGCGTGCTTCTCCTATTCGTCATCAACATAGTATTTACCCAGCGTATCGTACGGGCGTACCATCCGACCTTTGGCTGGCACCGCGCCACACACTGGACCTTTCTCGCCCTCTATTTTTCCATCATTGCCTCCCTCATTATGGTCATCACGAGCACGGTACATTCCTTCTTCACCCTTGACCTAGACGCCCGCCAGAAGGACCGGGACGTGCAGCTCTTCGCCGGCACCTACCTGGCCGTAATGGCCTTCCTGCCAATCCCCGTCGTGATTCTAGCCATCCTTTTCCCCCGCCAAAATGCCATCGAGAAGTTCGGCCGCGGCCCCTTCCGCCACAAGCTCATGCTCCTGCTCTTCACCGCGACTCTGCTGAGCTTCGGCGCCGGCTTCCGCATCGGCGTCAACTTTGCTCCCCGCCCGGCTTCGGACCCTGCGTGGTACCACCACAAGGCTGCTTTCTACACTGTCAATTTTGTCATCGAGTTGATCGTCGTCTACACCTATGCCATATCCCGCTTCGACCAACGCTTCCACATCCCCAACGGCAGCTCCGCCCCTGGCCACTACTCGGGTGCTGTCAGGAAGAACTCGGACGATCAGCACCTCGACTCGGCTGCCGTTACCGACATCGAAGGGGCAATGGAGAAGGACACTGAAGATAAATGAGGAGGCAAGAAACTTTGCAGTTGATCTTTATACGCTTGGCACCGGCCATCTTTTTTTCCTATTCGACCCTGTCATGCGGGCTCTTGTTATATAGACTGATACCCCTCTCCTCTCTCTTGAACGGGCGTTTGCCAATGGTGGTGCTGTTGATTAGAAGCGCGGGCAGCAATTCACATGTCTGTCTACGCCGCCGTCCCAGCCTAGGACAAAGGCCTCCAGTCACCCCCACCCCAGGGTTAAAAGACTCTCTGCGCACGTTATGTTACTAAAATAGAAGCCCTGCTCAAAACTCGAGACCGTTCCTAGAGTGTGTCAAAAGGCTAAATTTATTGACATGAGGGCGGCAATCCCTTTGAAGTTTCCTGCAAGTATCGAATATTCCAAGTTGTCATGGTTTGAAGGACAGAAAGAATGTCAAAACGAAGGCTGCAACAAAGAGTCTAGCCCTTCCTAGTTCAGGTCTGCATCGGACTTGGGGAAGGACCACTAGCCGTGTGGGTACGAGCGAGAAATGGAAGAAACATGGAATAGAAAGACCAAAAGAACGAGTTGAGCGATACAAGGCAAAGAAACCCGACAATACCGTATCCAATCAGCAGTGGCAGGCAAGGTCGTAGTCAATTGCCGTGTTGGACGTGTCCAGTTTGCCCTTGAATCATGTGTGCTTCGCTTAGAGGGAGCCGGAACTGGTAGGAGTAAGACGCCGAAACCTGCCTCTCCTGAGTAAAGCTAAAGTGGTGAAAGACGCACGGACCTATGGGCAGAATTGACCGCCATAAAAAAACGGTAAGCGACATGGCAACGTAGACGGGAATAGGTAGGGCTGCGCCCCACCCACTAGAGGCCGTCAGATTACTTCCGAATTCCACGACGTACATCTTTCCTCAACGGCCGTACTCGTTATAACGAAGGGGACTGTCGAAGTGAGCTGTACTATAATGACGAATGACGGTTCCAGTTATACCTTATCAAGCCGCTGCGGAAGGTCTAAGCTTCCGGACATGACAGGCATTGCTAATTCCTTCTTAGTCTATTTGGCGGCGTCCTGCGTCTTATTATCTTCCAACGCGTTTATTATGGTCTCTACCTCGGTGGCCCGGGTCTCAAGATACGTAAGAAGTAGTTCTAAAAAGACCTAGGCCCGCCGGTGTCCTTCTAGATCTTTCTCGCGAAGGAAGCGGCCAATACGACGAGCGATCTTGTAGGGAGCCGCTGTCCGAGCTAGCCGATTATGCAGGTTGGGTTAAGAGCGGCCCGTCACAAGAACTTGAACCGACAGTCACTGACCGATAGCAGAGACGGGTACCCGAGTCAGGCCAACAAGCCAGAGGGTGAATCGACCGAGAGGAGAAAGACTCGGAGATGGAACGGCCCAAATCCTTCCCTCGTCACCCAACACACGTCGAAGGAACGGTAGTTCCGTGGCCGCCCTCGCCGTTCGATGACTGCTTCAGATAGGGGCGGACTTGCCGCCGAACACGAGGCCCAGTGCCGCGTGCGACAGCGCCAGGCAAGTGAAATCCAGTTACTGCCGCTCAATCTTCAAGAAAACCGAAACGAGCTTCCCAAAATAGAACCAGGCGGCGGCGTGGTGGAGGAGAGGCGAGGTCGGCTGGCGTGAAGGGCGTGCGTGGTGCGTCTTTCTCTCCCATTGTCGCCGTCCAAGTCGAGGCCGTATCTCCACCCTGTGTTCTAACCCCTTCGACAACTACGGGGGTTCCCGCCGCAACAAGGTAGTTATTTTTGGCACCATTCGGCACCATTCGGCGTGTCCGCGTCACGGGAGAAAGCTGGCGTGTTGAGAACCGGTTTCAGCTGTGCCAATCGAGTCCACTCTGTTCGATCCTGATGCGGTCTGCGGTCGGCGGTGGTTGTGGCCCAGGTGATTGCGTCGCCACGGACCAGATACTTGGGAGGGGGGGAAGGGGGGGGGCTCTCAGCAGACTAAGGGTATGCTCATGGGAGGTATCTTGTGGTAGCAGCATCAGGGTGGGTGTAGTAGCGCGTGTGCCGGATTGCCAGCTCGGGGACCTATGACGTTGCTAAAAATGGTCTCAAAGCCTGCCGTTACTTGGTGTTGAGACTCACTGTGTCGAGTGTGCCGCAGAGGCTTAGGAGGGTTGCTGTTGACTATGAAGGGGCAAGGCTCGCTGCTAGGCTTGTTGGTAGGCGGCGCGGGCCAACACGAAGACAAGAGAAGGCATTCCAAAACTTACAAGTCAAGGGCCGCACCCCCCCCTGTAGTTTTGTCCTGATCACATAAGTCTTTCGTCGTCGTTAGATACGGACGATATTAACCTGACAGTCGTTTCATCTTATCGAGATACCCATGTTTCGTAGTATGACGGGTATCCTGGAAGAAATCTTATTTTGCGACTTAAAGTCTTGGCCGCACATGTGGCGAAGGTCAGCGAACTAGGCCTATCTCGACCGACTTTGCCGCTGCAATCAATAGCATCGGTGGCTAACTCCGCTCATCCTCTTGGACTAACCTGAACCAATCAAATAAGCGTTTCTTGATTGAGAAGATGGATCGGGGCGTGGTGTAAGATCCTAGAGAACAAATTAATATGGGACGATATGACGGTGAGACGATATGACGGTGAGACGACGGGTTGATGTGACGATGGCTAACTTTGACGTTGAAGGAGGCGGAGCCAGGGTGTCAAGATTACATACCCAAATAGGGCTGCATGATGGGGCCGCAGATGACAGACAGCTATCACAGAAAGCCCGGGGTAGTGGTTGCGGCCCCTCGGCCCCCTCCCCAACTGCTTTGTTCGTTAGCGTGGTACGAAGTACCGTTGGGCACCTACCTTCATCACTAAGCCAATGGTTCGACAATGCTTCGCTTCCTAACTCGAAGGGAAAAATAGGGTATTTTGCGCCAAGTAAGAGCAAACCCGCTTGACTAGCCCGTTCTTGTTTGTACAAGGGAAAAGAAAATGAAGCAATCTCATGGCGAACAGATGGGAACCTTCAACGAGATGCCACCCACCAGCCTGTCCAAGGTCCCACGCTGACAAAAGGCTTCTCTTCCGACGCCTCCGTAAGGCTCTGAAATTAAGTGCAGCGGCGCCACAAGAGACGGGGGTCGGGCTTTATCATACCCGGCTAGACACAAACGGGGAAGCCTTGAGGTCATCTTTTTATTACGCCGTACCTCAGTCCTAGTTGTCTCCCACGCTATTGTGCCCCCGCAGGTCTGGAGGCGGGGGATGGCCCACCTAAGGGCCGGGCGAGGGCGTTAGGTTTGTGCCGCACTAGTATGTTAACCCCTCCTCCCCACCCCCCAACCCCCCTCCCCCAACTTCCACGTGCTCCGGGATGTATGACATTGCACTCAAACAAGTGGGTCTCGGCTCTGGAGGAAAATACTTTAAAAGCCTCCTTCACGATCTTCATAGCTTTCTAAACTTTCCTGTTCCCCCGATCAACGACTCGTCCCAGCCCTTCTTGCATTCAGCTTGCTCGCTTCTCGTTTTTGTGTCTCTCAGTCTCCTTTGTCCTCGAGACAACAAGTCAACCAACTCCAATATATCTTATCCCCATCCCAACCCGATACCATGTCGACGACCTTGCAAGAGGCAAAACACCAATTCTCCACGGCCAAAGCCATGTTAAACGCCGCACCGGATGCCACTTCGCGAAAGCACTGGGGCAAGGAAGCTCGTAGGCGCGAACGAGAGTACAAGGCTCTCAAGGCTCAGGAAACAGAGTCTAATCCCTCAATAGTGAAGGCGGGCGGCGCTTCTGGAGACAACCAACAGCACCACAAGGTGGTGAAATAGGGGATACGTGGCACCCCCCGAGAGGACCTCGCTTTTTTTTTTGCCTACAGGTGCATAGAGCCCTGGTGGATGCATGCTGGCCGTGCTGGAGTGGTCCTTGTTCTGGAGGTGTTTTAGCTTAGCTGTAAAAGCATGCCAGTCATGCTTGGCGCCGTTTGTTGTAGTTTTGTACGCACAGGTTGTGTAGGCATGCTGGTCATGCAGGTCATGCTGGTCATGCTGGTCATGCTGGTCTTTGTCCCTGGTGGGCCGTTGTTTTTGTGTGGAATGACAAGTTTCTAGATGCTCTGCGTTGAGGGCTTTAGCGGGGGTTGCAGATTGGGTAGACCAAATTGATAGGAAAGAAGAAAGCATTCCTCGCTTTTAGTTTTTCGTAACCCGAGAGGCGAGCCACACATTTGTCTTCGGGTGGGAAATGACATGTGTCGAGTCTTCTATGCCATGACATAGGTTTCCAGCTGTGTAATAACAGAGAAGTCGTCGATATACCACTGAGTCTTCAGCCGTACGGCATCTTGATCGAGTGCTTTGTAGAGTTGTAGGTAACCCTGAGTTTCCGGCAAGCAAGTAAATACTGGTAGAGACAGACATCACTGTAGTGGGGAAGAGTTGAGCATGGTCGGGAGGTTCCAACGAGGCTGAATCAAGAGTCCAGTCCGTCCCTGTCAACTGCCGTGGCAGTACCGCCAAGTCCCACAATACACGATACTATCTGAACTGACCAGAAAGATGTTGGTTAGCTTCGATTTTGGGCTAGCCTGCTAGCCAGCCAAATTCGCACACGTGGGTGTCAAACAACCCGAGCCCAACAACACCAATCCAAGTGTGTCCGCCGTGTAGCAAGTGCCGCCGGTTGGGACACGACCACGAGAAGTCCCTCGAATCAAGACTTCAAAATCCTCTTAGACCCTTGCGGAGAGAACCGGGCCTCGAGCCAGTGCCCCTTCGAGACGACCCTGGATCTGTGGGAGCTTGAGGCGTTGACATTGGAAAGAAGGGCGGGGGGTATCATTAGAGGTTAATGTTTGCAAATCATATAGACCCAGGGTTAAGTTGCTAAATACTTAGGTTAGCCTAGTTGCTGTGCCGCCCAGAGAAGGACGCGGCGTTGCTTAGGTCTCTGAGCCGCAATCACAGCCCGCAGGACGTCCCAGCTCCCCTGACGCGCAGAAATAGCCCTGCCGAAACGGCCGGCCGACCAGGGGTGGTAAACTCCCGGCTTTTCAAGGCGCCCAGGGGTAAAAAAAAAACTCAAAAAAAAAAACTCGAGATACTCCGCGCAGTCCACAAACAGCAACCACCCCCCCCCCCCCCGGCCGAGATAGGGGAATACGTACCCAACAGAAGAGGAAGAGTGGGCAGGTCTAGCCCGGCCAACCTGTCGTGCCAGTTTTACGCCGGGTTATGGGCGTTGAGACATGCGTCGCCTCCAGAGCCGAGCAACGGCCACGAATAATGCGGCCAGAACCCGACTCAACTGCTGCCATCCCCAGCTGGAGAAGAAATAAAGCTATAAGAATGACGGTCTCATCCCTTCCGCATCGTCATTATCATTATCATCATCAATATCTCCATTCACATCCTCATCACCACACTCGTAGACCGCTGTTCTTACACACACTACCAGTAATTTCCAAATCGCAACCATGTCCTCCAAGTCTAAGGGCGGCAAGAAGAAGGAGAGCAGGACAGACACTCTTAGGACACTATACACGACTTTGACATCGCAAGCCGCCAAGATCCAGAAGCAGTCCGAAACTGTTGAAGGCCTGACTGAGGAATACCAAAATGTTCAGAACGATCCCGCCAAACACGTCTTCATCAAGTCCACCTACGACAAGCTCACCCGCGCCTTTGACAAGCTGGAGTCGTACCGGACGGCCTATGCTACGATAGAAGCCGACTACAACGCCCTCCTCGACCAGGCAGGGTCGAGCTCCGCGTCTTCGAGCGGCGGCGGCGGCAGCCGCCCGTCCTCGGCCTCGGGGTCTTCAAAGTCGAGCGCGAGGGAGGCCGGTGCGTGGTGGGAGTGTGGCGTTTGCGAGGGCAACGGAGTCACGACCACAAATGCCATCCAGTGGACCGCCGACGACGACATTACTCCCACAGCGTGCCGTGTATGCACCCACATGTATTGCGGCAATGTCAACGATAACTGCTGCAGTATCCAGTGGCCTTAGAGAGAGGAGACGTGTTGCGCCAACTTGCGCCATCACACACATGCAGACACAAGCCTCTACCGTCAGCGCCGGGTAGGGAGGTGGGTGTCGGGGGGGTCAAGTTTGTGTTTGTCTTGTTTTCCACGTTTGTGTCTTGCGCCTCTTGGTGACTATGCTGTTTCCCCGCTGGACGGGGAACCATCTGCTGGACAGAGGGAGAAAAAAAAATAGCCAAGCCACCCGCTGGGCGGAGTGAAAGGTTGCTCTTTGTCGTTATGTACCTCGCTGGAGCCCCAAGTTTGTTGAGCTTCATGCCTATAGAGTCAGTGATAGCGTTAGCAAATCCCAAACCAGCTATTTAGGTAATTCTTTTTCTTTTGGGGCTTGGGCAAAAATCACTGCGGAAAATCTCCCTAAGACAACACTCTTTGTTCTTCCCATATAAATGATCCGTTTGGATTTCCTGCGCGCCTACAGTTTACACCAGCGGACGGAGTCGAGCGTAAGATAGCGACAGCCCTATCACACCGCCGATCGCCGGAGGCCCTGTCTCGTCGCCAACAGCCATAGTAGCGCATCAGCCCTGCCCTTGCGTCAGAATGAAGGCCCACCATTGGGCCTCATCTGCACCCGCATCTCCAATATCCACGACGATGGCGTCCTGCTCGCTCAGGTTCTCGTAGACTGCACGCTCTTCGCCGTAGGCAAGGGGGCACATGCCGGGAAACATCTCGGCCCACCGGGCGGAAAGAATATACGCTCGGGCCAGGGCAAGGACAGCGATATAGCTGTGGTTGCCGCGAAACAACTCATTACTAAAGTCGGTACTCGATATCTCGGTCGTTAAGGTGATGATTTTTTTTTACCGCTACTTCAACCTGTACGGGCTGACGGAAGGACGGTATTCTATGCTAGTCTATGCTGGTGACGAACTAGTGAAGACCCCCAAGTTTAAATGACTACTAGCGATAATTCGATACTCGTTTATAGTCTTCCTAGACTTTAAGCTCAAGCATTATGGGAAGTATGGCTAGTTAGGGAACGTATTCCGAAGGTCGAGGAATGGGAATCCGGGGTTCTTAATGGCGGAGACATGTAGTTCGGCCCACGCGCTAAATCCTTCCTCGTAGGTAGTGCGGAATTGTCGTTCGGTAAGGCGGACTGGATCGTGCATGTTCCGGTTAACGAGCTAGCGCTGGCTGCCGCCAGCTTTTTGCGGATCGACTCTGAGTTCAAGGCCGATGTCGAGGGGCGTCGTTACTGTGTTAAGGCCACCGCAAATTGAGGAGCGGCTTTGGGAAGATCTGCCGCAATCTGCCGATATTCTGCCGATATTCTGCCGATATTCTGCCGAAGCCATGAATGATCCTCGGCCCGTCCTCTGTCGGCTTAGGGACGATGGATTAAGCTGCAAATGGCTCATGGTTGAGTTAGTTCGGGGTGGTTGGCGCTCGAGAGGTAGGATGTCGAAAAGAGAATTGAAGAAAAGAGGCCTTGGCTGGGGCCAACATATCACGGCGGGACTTCCAACAGTCAGCCTGCGCACGTGCCAGCAAGCCTAGAAGCAGCAGAGACGGGTCAACGTGCACCGGGGTTTAGGGCGAACTCGACTAATGCAGACGAAGACGAAGGGCGTGCGGCGGCCGTCGCAAGTCTCGTAGTAGAGTAGCTGTAATTGGCTTTCTGTTAGCGGCTTGCAATGCGGCCGAAGGGAGAACTGGGGAACGGTCAAGTGTATACACAATACAGGGACTGCTTGGGCGTGAGTTGGCTTGGCTGCGCGAGCGCACGTGATAACGTGAGAGCAGGATCAACCGCAAGTGGGGCCAATACAGGCCTTTGACAGTTGCAACGATAATACTGATAGAAAGGGATGCCGGCCTAAGAAACACGAAGCACAATATACAATGAGCTCCACCGTAACGCCCGAAATGCGACAGATGGGCTGGAATGTCCATTTTCTCGACTTGAGTGGCCAGCGCTTTGGTGGCATCCATCACTGCGGCGAGCTCACCGTTGACGACGTTTAGGGCAAGCTGAGATTGTGCTTCGACTTCTCGCGCCCACCTGACGACGACGGCTCTTGGGAGCCCGCTTTACTATTGGATTGCCCCGACGACCCGCGTCTTCCGTCGGTCCTGAATTGGGGTTGATTTAACCTGGAGCAGCCCGCAGCCATTCACAACTCGAGGCTTCTACCCTTACCCACAAACGACGAGGTGGACTCGTATCACTTTGTTTACCACGCCTCGGCGAGTTGCACCAATTCCGCGGGGCCAGGCCACCTCCACGGCAAGTTTCCGATCCATTCCTTTCCATCCGATCCACTCCTCACCAGTCTTGTCCTGATGCACATGCTAATTTGCCCTGTGCTCTCTAACAGCCCCGTGTATTTGGCGAGTTCCGACCCCAACCCGACGATACGATGCGAGATACCTTCCTCCCGACAAGCCCCCCAACGACCCCCGGGTCGCCGTGTACCCCATCCGCCGAAGAGCCAAGGCTATCTCTCCCTCGAAGCGAAATGCCTCGGGCTCCTCGGTACGGTCTCGATCGCTCTCTCCTAATAAGGAAGAAGACGACGATGCGCTGGGGGGCATTGTGATCCCCGAGTCCGCAATCCCCATTGACGAGGCCCGCCAGGGAATCACAAAATTACGTCAGAGATGCATGACGGGCGGCGTCTCGTGCGCCATCTCTGGCCTGGGGAAGTCATGGTTCAGCAGCCCGGCGATTGGACCCGCCATCCAAGCAGCCCACATCGTCCCCCAGATCCACTACCACTTGTACCCGCCAGGCCCCGGCCGGACGAGACCAGATCCCGAAAACGTCTCCTAGCTAAGAGCGGCTTGGCTGTCGACATGGTCCATTTCCAACGGCATCCTCCTGGCCAGCCATATCTACCAGCTATTCGATGCTGGCTTAGTGTCCATACACCCTAAAACACTGCGTATCCGGGCGTTTGTGTCTTACGATCTCGTAATGCCGTACCATGATCGCATCGCCGTGCTCGACAAGAAAAACCTGCCCGATTGAAACGCCTTGCAGAATCACTGGGATATGTGCTGTATCGAAAACATGGCTGCCGTCACTAGGATTATGGCGACGCGTGTCCTCGCGTCTAGCCAGGTCATCTCGCCACCTGCCCAGCAATTCAGGGACAGCCAAGCAACGGGCACCGGCAGGCCCGACGATCCGGGGAGCAGGGACCCCGAGAAACGGCTGGCCTAAGGCGTGGCTCCCCTCGGAGGTAGCGACTCGACAGGGTTCGCAGATGCCCAGGCCCAGACACCCCCGCTTAGTGAGAACGAGGCGGATTCGTGTGGCAGGAGGACGGAGAAGCGTGCGATCAATGCTTCAATCAGTGGTGAAGATCTAGTGAACGAAGATTTGGGGTTGGACCGAGATGGAGAGTTATATGGCGGCGAAGAGGCCCAACGCGGTCGGCCGCGCAAGAAGCGGCGATGTACGTCAACCCAAAGATCCTAAATGAATCCTAAGTATGGGACTTGGAATGGAGTGCTTGCTGCTTTAATCAGCGAATGGAAAATAATAATAATTCTCAATCCTCTTTGTCACTGTCCATCGCGACTGGCCCTGACGTGGTATAGGAGAAGAGTTATTTCAGAGAGCTATTCGTCCGAAAAGGCGATGTCCGGGAGAGGTTGAGGAAGGGTGCTAGACAGGTAGTAGGGATTTGTTATAATGGTAAGAGCACTTACTATATAGGGTCTAAAGAGCTCCCCGCAAAGGGCTTGTAGGCTGAGCGAGCGAGCAAAATACTGCACTTGGCGGCCCCAAACCACCTACGCGTTTCAGTAGCGCTTTTCCAAAGCATTATACATCATTCGAAGATACAGCGGTCGGCGACGCCACGAGACCATGCCCTTATGGGACGCCTCCATCTCTCCCTAGCCGAAAACATGATTCAGTGCCACGACCGTGACATCACCGCTCTCATCTATAACTGGGAGCCATTGTATCCAACTTCACATCTCGAGGCCGATACCAACCGCAGACTCCTCACTACAGCTAAGTTCTTCCAATCTATGGGAAGATTCTCAGTCGTGCGAGACTCTCTAGAGAATCACTTATCTCTTACCTCTCAGCGGTTACTATTCACAAAGAGTCAGCCGCTTATGGTGAGCCGGCCTACTAACATATATTATGAACGCGAGAAGTAGGAAAGGGCACCCCGGGGATCTCAATTTGCGCAAGATCATAAAGGGAAACGCTCCCTGTCAACCAACACTGTCAACAGCATCCCCTGTGTTATTGACAGGATGGTTCTCACCGAGTGCTCGTCTGCAAGTAACTCACAAGCGACCAAGCTATAACTACCTAATGGAGTTTACGAGATATGACCCAATCTAGGGGCGTGGAAGCTAGGAAATCGAGGTTTTATTCTTTGGTTTTGCAGGCATTTTCTTTTTACAATTTTACGGAAAACCCATATCCTCTCTTTTCCTTCACACCGGCCTCGCCCATTGCTTTGTCCAGATCATCTCGGGCTCCATTCTCCTTGGAATCCCGGGTTGGACCTACTCAATTTCTTGTCAATGCAGCTCGCTTCAGCCTTTAAGAGAACTCACAGGCGGATCCAGCGGGGGGTGAGCTGGCGGAGCCGACTTGTCATTTCGTTTGTCGTTTTTCCGTTGTTACCCACAGCCACCAGACTGGCTATACGAATTTAATGTGATAATCCTTTGGGGGTCAACGGTAGCCTTTAATTTTGAATCCGCCCCACGAGATATCGTTGTGAATATTCGAGAGGACAGGGAGGCTAATTCCAGCAAGAGAAAACTCTTATACTCTCTTGGCAAAGTAATAGAGCACTGAGCTCGTCGGCTTTCGTAACGAGTCTTCGCTACATCTCTACTATAGCCCTATTACAAACCACTCGACTGTTTAGGTCGTCTGTCTGTAAGGGTGCATGGGCACCACAAAGGGGTCGCTGGGTTGGTGTAATGAAGACCGAATAGAGGGGGAGCTCCTATCGCACGGGTAATACAGTCAAACTGGATTGCTACTTCAAGTGTATGAGTACTGAGTATAAAGAATGTGTATTGCTTGCTTGAGGAACCAAGCAAACTCTAAGACCGTGGCTACGGTCGTCGTATATATCCATGTAGGTGAACCACAGTAATGTCCCCTGGTCCCGAGGTCCCGGGCCCGGGCTCTCGGTCGTTCGCCCTCGTTTCGGGACTCGGCGTACAGCTGTGCACGGGATCCTGAGACCCCCCTGATTGGTTGACCCAACAGGGTGTGCCACCATCGTGCATTTCTCCCCTACAGTATTTACGGATCTAACCGCCGTACATTTATGGTTATTAAGAACTATGATAACCTTTGTTAAACTGCGTGCCTGACAGGCCTGTAAGAGGGCACCTGTGCAGGGTGCTACAGTGGGCTCGGTACTGTAGCTGGCGGAGCGGAAGCGGTAGCGCAGGCGGGAGCCAAGTGCAGGTTGACCAAGTGCAGGGTAGGCTAACTGATTCTAGACTATAGGGAACTGTGCCCTACGGTCCAGTACACTGAGGAAGCGGCAAAACGGTTCATGTAAAGGTGGTCAGGTGGAGCATTAAGTGAAGGCGGTAAGAGGGGATGGGGCTGGGTGTTGATTGCTGCTTCAGAGGGGCACAGTTGAGATCTTAGAGCCGAGACTTTAGAGCCGAGATGCGACGGGCGATGCAAGCTGCCCCAATTTAGCTTAGCGCGCTCGCGCGGAGCTTGCGGAGCTTGCCGCGTCGGCCTAGATTTTCCCAATCTCGAGCTTGGCCTTGGAGCCTCCCGAGTTCCGACATGCACATCTACACACACAGGCACACGACGACTGCACATATCGCGCCGTCAATGCCATCGCCGTCATCGACGACGACAACCCCATGAGTCTCAACCTGCCGTCGAGGCGGCTCCTCAAGAGCGGTGGGTCACATCTCCCCTACCAAACGCCTCAATTGAAATTGAAATTGAAGCCTGTACAAATATGCCACAACCACCACCATCACATTTACTACCACCGTCCCCAAAAAGCTGACCTTCCCGCTCGCTGCCCCCCTGTTCTCCAGCCTCGACGCTGTCTTCAACATCGTCGTCGCCGTCCTCTCTCCTCCCAGCGCTGCAGTGCCTTTCGCTCGGCTCCAATGCCTCTGCCACAGCAGCAGCCACAACGCCAGCCCCGTCGTCGCGTCGACACATGCACACGACCCGGTCCAACCAGTGGTTCTGGAACCGCAACAAGAAGGACGCCAACGCCAGCCCCGAGTCGTCGATCGAGAAGCAGATCGGCGGCACCCGC
Source organism: Lasiosphaeria miniovina (assembly GCF_030549165.1). NCBI lineage: Eukaryota > Fungi > Ascomycota > Sordariomycetes > Sordariales > Lasiosphaeriaceae > Lasiosphaeria > Lasiosphaeria miniovina. The sequence continues at coordinate 315,942 of NW_026848220.1, forward strand.
GACGTGCGCAAGAAGCTGATGGAGCGCCTGTCGACGCGGCTCGAGGGCCCGTCCATCTTCGAGGACGAGGCCAAGGCCACCGGCGACGCTGCCAGCGAGGCCGCCGACGCACACCTCGAGGGGCCCGAAAAAGCCGACGCGAAGCGACAGCGTAGGGCGCCCGGCGCCTACACCAAGGCCGGCGCGTCACTGGTCAAGGAGCACCTGTCGCGGGCCGTCGATCCGGACCCGCGCAGCAGGGTGCGGTGGGAGCGCAAGATGGTGATGCGGGCGGTGCGCAACGGCACGAACCCGTTCAGCAAGGAGCCGCGGAAGCTGCGCATCGCGCGGACGGAGCGCGAGGTGTCGAGCAAGTCGCCGTGGCTGGCGACGAGCGTCAAGAAGCTGGTGCACCTGTCGCGGCAGATCGCCGGCAAGCCGCTCGACGAGGCGCTGGTGCAGATGCGGTACAGCAACAAGAAGATGGCGCGCGAGGTCAAGGTCCAGCTCGAGCTGGCCCGCGACCTGGCCATCGCCGAGCGCGGCATGGGCCTCGGTGAGATCAACGGCGAGGTCCTGCACCCCAGCCAGGCCATCAAGATCCAGACCAAGAAAGGCAAGCACGTCGAGATCACCGACCCCACCCGCATGTACGTGGCCGAGTCGTGGGTCAACCGTGGCCCATGGCGAGCAAAGGTCCCCTCGTACCGCGCCCGAGGTAACATCCACATGCTCATGAAGCCTTCGACGAGTGAGTCCCCCCTCCTTTTCTCTTTTCTGCGACTTTGAAAGCTTCCGAAACTGACCCCTCCTGCAGGCATCTCCATCGTTCTCAAGGAAGAAAAGACCAGGATACGCGAGCACCAGGAACGCGTGGCTAAGAAGCAGCGCCAGCGGGTCTGGGTCCATCTTCCCGACAGACCCATCACGGCGCAGAGGCCGTACTACTCCTGGTAGACGGACGAGGCTGCTTTACTTTACGGGGGCGTGACAAGGGCGACAGGAACATGATTTGCTGTTATCCCCCCTTGCCGTCTATGTATGTACATGTACGAGTATAACTTGCTGGGGCGCAAATCGCAAAACTCGGCCCGTGTAAATGCGATGCTTTTTGTTCGATATGGCACGGACTGTATGTGACCTTGTAGAAATAGCCCTCGTCTGAACAGGGAAAGGAAATAACCCGAGACTAAAACAAAAAAATAATATGCTATGCGCATCCATGTGGACGCCCGATAAATAATAGTTCCTTCCCCCCCAATGTTGCCCGACAGCTCTCGTCCGACCCCAGAGTTGCTCCAAGTAAATCACGCCCCTCCCTTCTTCGCCCGCCACACCCGCCCCGGTATCTATGATAGCCCCTCGTGATTCGTAATATCATCAAAAGATGGCAGGTGGCTGCCGTCGCACCTTGCTTGTCCCCCCATGACAAGTCGCCTCAGCATGACCCAGCTGCAGCCAAGATATGACGTGGGCCAAAAATCTCTGTGCGTGCTACAGGACGGACCCTAGGGACTGCTTGTGGAAAATATCATCGGGAAGGGACTCGAGGCCCGCCTGTATTTTGCTGCCAAAATCCCATCTACTATTTCTTTGTATTTTCGTCTTCTTTTTGGTTCCGTACGTCTCCGTTTCACTAGCTGCACATACACACACGTACAACAAGCACGCCTTAGACCATGTGCCTCGGCTTTTGGCGCGGGAGCATGTCCTCGTAGCGGTGGCTCTTCATCTCCAGCTCGCCGGCCCCGTTTTCGTGGTGCTGGTAGTGGGGGTCGTGTGCGTAGCTCCGCCCCGACCCCGGCAGCGGGTCCGAGATCTTGATCTGGCTGTGTAGCGATGCGTTGCCGGGCTTCCGCTGCTGTAGCTGCGGCAGCTGCTGCTGCCGCCTCTTCTGACGGCGCCGCAGAATCGCGTAGACAGCGAGCACGCTCAGAGCCGCCACGCCGAGCACGGCGCCGACTCCGATGCCGATCTTGGCTGGCGTGGTTAGCTGATTGAGGGTGGACGATGACGAGGAAGATGAAGCCTCGCCACTTAGTGGCGTGGCCGATGCCGACGAGGTCGAGCTTGTTGTAGACGTCGAGGTTTCCCCCGACGTTGCGCCGGCTAATCCAGTCTCGGTTGTGCTTGATGTGGACGACTGCAAGCATGGTTAGGCCATTTCAAACGAACTGTTTGTTTATCGAAAGGCATGGGCGGCACTTACTGTTGAGGTGACCGAAGAGACGGTTGACTGGGAAGCCCTGCTGGTTTCGGCAGCCGGTGTGGGGCTGCTTGAGGTTAGGGCGGCCGCGCTTGAGACCGGAGTGGTCGGGGCTGGCGGGGCCGGCGTCGGCTTGGTTGGCGCTGCGGTCGTTGCAGGGGCCGCAGGGGGTAGCGTGGCGGCTGCAGGTGAGATGTTAGCGTACCATTTCCCAGGCTCCAACGAGCGCCGACACTCGATCCGCGCTGGCGCCGAACTACTACTGGTGTCACTCACTGGCACACAAGGCAGAAGCCGCCTGTACGACTGTTGCGACGTAGCTTGCTGGGCAGTTCCCAACAGCACAGTCATGGATGCCAAAGCCGAAGTCGGGATTGCGACACAGACATGCCAGGTCGTCCGCTGCACAGCCCGGCAAACCTTTGGCAAGCACGCTGTTGTAGCACGTTTTCTATCAGACTGTCAGTTGTCTGTTTCCAAGTTGTGAAGGTGTGAAGGTGCGGGGTTTGCAGGTGGTGATGATTAGCCAATTCGGCTCAGGGGTTTGAGCGCAGCCTCCTTGCCTCCCGCAGCGGCCGACGTCTTGGATACAATGTCGACGCCCGCGAAGAGCGTGCATCCGAGACGAGGGAGAAGGGGCAAAAGCCCAAAATGGAAACAAAGCAAGTTGCCAAGTGACTGATTAGAGGGAAAACATACCGCGCAAGGGTCCAGGCTGTCGATGGTTTGGCCATGAACGATGGCCGCTGTTGCAAACAGCGTCATGAACCGAAGGGCCAGCATGGTCGAAAAAGGGCTCCTGTCGTTGAGATGTCGAGAAGTAAAAGCTGAGATGCACCGCAACTCCCGGCTCTGAAGACCGGGAGAAGGCAGAAGAGGTCGAGTTGGCCGCTCGGCTCCAGAGGCGGAGGAGGGCGCAGGGCACAGAAAAGACGGCAAAGTTCCACGCCAATTCTCAGGGGTGTGTGTGTAGGACCAAATCTCCTATTGTTGCACAACCAAGCCTATTGTCGTTCAGCTTTTCAGGTCGGATGGATGAGCATGTGCCCGTGTCGACGGCTCCGGGCAGACAGGCAGTCTAAGGTGACGGTAACTCTGTGCTTTGGACCGAGCAAAGCAGCCAATGAGGTAGAACAGGCGAAACAAGACAAGGTAAGATAGGTAGGATACGAATATAAGGGTATGTACAAGCCAGCTGAGAAGAAGTGAGCGTGGAGCGTCGCCAGCACGGGACACACAAGAAGCGGACAGAAAGCTGCTACCCCAACCAAGAGGGCAGGCAGGCAGTTGAACGGACCGAAGAAGAGAAGGACGTAACGAAGCGAAGGTGGCGTCGCAAGAGAGGAGCCGAAAAGAAGAAGGTAAGAAGACCAAAGCTTTTAACATGGGAGGGCGTTGAGCGAGGTTAAAGCAAATGGGCCGAGGGACCCAAATGGAAAGGGACGGGAGTCAGGGACCCGACCCTGGGAGGTAGGTGTATTCGTACCTCCCTTCACCTCCCAAGGCAGGTGGGTGGGTGGCCCACGATGCCACGCCCGTGCCTGCCCAATCTGGGGAGCACATGCGGCGGGCGCCCAGGACGACACCCTAATGGATAGCTCCATTCTTCATTCGTCACGGCTTGGTTGATTTCAATTGTGCGGCATGCAACCTGGTTGACACTGGACAGTAAGGTACCCCCCTTCCAATGAAGGGGAAACACCCTTGCACCTGCGTCTACCCCTGCCAAGACCTGTAAGCCACCCACAATCTGAATGCCAAGCAGGCCCACCAAAGACTTGCACTTGAGAGCACGCAATCCAATGGGCCTTGCGCCCACAGTTGTAGGCAGCAAGCCATGTCGATGTCGTGTCGTCGATGCTCCGATTTAGGGTATCGGAAAGCTAGATTATTTCAAGTTGCAACCTCGGTGTGGTAGCACTTGTAGTACCGAGACATCATTATATCCCGGGCGCCAGCGCCAGTGTCGCCATCGACATGCTGAAGACAGCCCTGGTCTATTTGCCGAGGCCTCGTCACCCGATTCCATGTCTCATACATTCGGCCACCGTTAATAGAAACGTGCTAGGTATACTGAGCTGCTACGCCGATTTTCCGGGCTCGGCGTGCTGCGAAACCTGGCTATCCAGGCGACCTGGCCTACCTCGATATGAAGCCGCGGTGCTGCGAGGGATAGGTTGCCTTCTCAGACGTCGCTTACATCGTGTTCCGTTGTTGTTGGCGCAGCACATTCTTGGGGCAACCGCGACGTAGTGTTTGGGGGTAAGACTAGGGCATCTTGGCCGACTCGGATTAGATTTGAGAATTCCGACACGCCAACGAGCTCCTCCCATCCATAGCCGGAGCATGGCGTCGTCTTTGATCCCGAAAAGTGCCAGGCTCTCCATTTTCTGCGCAAGTTTGGGTCGTGACTTCACGATTTCGGAGTTTGTGATTGCCATCCCACTTCACGGAGATCTGCACAGGGGTCAACGATCTCAGCCACGCCTTGAGGTTCCTACGAATTAGAGGCTGCCATTTTGGCTTTTCCCGACAGGGGGCCCCAGCGGTACTGAGGGGAAGGAAACAGGGGCGGATTTTGGACCCTTCTGTGCCTTCCGCAATGGATTTTCTTCTGGACACGGATGCAAATCGGCTCCAAAAGAGACAGCGGAGAGAGGTCTTGATCACCGCCAGTCTCCGAGTCTCAACTCTCAAGGGCACAGGACCAGGACGGTCCGAGAACGAGCGTCGCGGATTGAGACATTCCGTCGGATGTCTGTATGTCCACTTCTCACGCCCAACAACCAGCCGTGGATGGCAGCGCTGTGAAAAGGAGAGCCCACCTCAGCGCTACCCGCCGTTGTTAGGTCTGTTTCAGAAAACCCCGACTTGAGCGGATAACTCCCGCCTTTTCGGCAGCCGCATGCTAGAAGCTCAATTAGCAGCAGCACTAGACCGGGGTAATCGTCTCCATTCCACGTCGGTCTTGGCCGCATTTTGGTCCCTTCACGCTCGCGGCCCCCAATGACAGACACAAGTACCTATTTAGAGTCTCGAAGTTGCCGGTATCCGACCGACTCACCATACTAACGCGAGCAACGGTCAGGGAAATCCGAGAAACGACGTGCTCTAGAGGCTAGGTCATTGTTTCACGCACAGCACACGCAGCCTAACAGGTCTCCTGCAGCTGGGCGAGCGTGTTTGTCGGTGCATTTTATTTTAGGTTCAATCCCGCACGCAGCCCTTCTTTTCGCAACCAGAGAGACAGAGAGCACCTCACGCAGCAGAGGCACGGAAGTCAGTCTCCCTTAAGAAAAACCGCCAGCAGCCAACACAACTGCCCCCGCCGGCCCCACCAAGCCATCGTCCCCCTGAGTATGGAGGCGCAGGAACCCGAGAGGCGTCTGCATTTCCACATTCTCCCAACACCGGCGGTCAATTGATCTTCCACCGCAATCCTCGTACTGGGGTGAGCAGGAGTGCTCACCCATCTCATCGCCGCGGTTTTCTTATCGGAGAGGAGCCAATCGCTGTCAACTAACAAGATCGTTGTTTCAGGACTCAGGGGCACGCCCGTCCACAGCAAATCCAAACCCCACATTTAGCGTATGGGACAGCCCAGAACATAAGCTCTGCCATCACCAACAAGCCAACAGAAGATCCATCCTCTGGGCACTTCACTCTCCTCCCAGATATTTGCTCGTTTTGTCCAAATAAGCCCCCGCACCCATCCGGTACCTGTGATAGATTGCCAATGGGTGTGCTTGGGGGTGCTGCGGGGTTGGCCGGAGCCGGGGTCGTGGAGCTGGCTTGGTGCCTGCGCCACGGTCTGGGGCGGCTACGAAATTACTTCAATGCTGCTCGGGTCTCCCCGCTTCGTCGTCCCAGGTCACGGCATGATCGACCTAGAAGATCAGATGTATTCGTGAATCCTTGCATAGGTATGCGACGAATGACGAGGATGCAGCAAATCGCATTCTCTTTGTCGCCAACACGCACGCTCCTGCCATCCATTTTAATGCCCGTTGCAAAGTGGCTGGTGAGAGCACACAGACGCTTCGGGGACGCGGACGCTCGGCAGCTCAAGAGCCTTCACAGGAACCGCGAGTGGCTGGCGGCAAACATTGTACTCTTCGCTGCTGCAGGTCCAACACCACAGGAGAACCTTACGAGATGAATAAGATGTTCATGTCGAGTTGCGGCTCAAGTGACTAACTTGCGTATTATATCCGGGCTTTTAACCCCTTTCGCCGCATGCATCCCTTGGTAGCGTATCCGCCGCCACAAAGTAACATGTGTGTATGCTTACTTATGGACTCGGCTGCACACATGTAAGTACGTGCTTACCTACCTACGTAACAAATTAAGAGCTGAAGTCGTATCTGTCGACGTGTGGCTCGTGGAATGCTACCCACGTCTGAACTTCCAAGAATAGCTCTCAGGGGATCATCCTTATGGCCTTCTCATACTGTTGACCAATATACGAATACAGCTTCACCGAGATGAGACCCGGCCAGACGGCCATGTTGAGTATCTGCTGTTTCCCGAATCCAAGCAAAGCCGCTCAGAGCACACGCCGCAGAGATACATGACCATCATGCGACGGTCATGCCGGCACGTGAAGGCAATTTGGCGGCAGCCCTCCCAGGCCAGCTTGGCCGGCCGTCGGCCTGGGCCCCTTTCTCCGGTGTGCCGCCCATGGCTCTGTATGCGACGGCCTTAGTAGGAGGCCCGTCACATGCGGTCTGGGTGTGGTCGCGGAGCAAGGCCGCATACTACCTACGTCTGTGATTGAAATTGACTATTAAAATGGCACTTTATCTACCTATGTAGTGAGTCCCCCGAACGATTTGTTTCGACCGTTCTAATGCATGAATCTCGATCATACTGCCAGAGGCAACCCCGAGCGAAATTTAATGATTAATATCGCCTTTTATGGCAATCGATAGGTACCTAGACTTAGAAAGTCGTTCATCTCTGGGAAGTGTCCAAGATAGGGTGGCAAGAGAGAGCACATCCAATATTTAAGTTTAACACATGATACTATTCATGTTTGCAAAGTCCAAAGTGAGACCCGTTACCAGCAACTGTCCCCTCTCATCACATCTGAGGGGTGACTGTATTTTGAATCAAAGACGAATGGATCGACCCTTGAATACGAAGATCTACCAAATCAAGCAGTGGTACAATGGAGATGGCAATCCAACTATCATAATGAAACTTGGAGTGTTTGCGACGAATCTTCGTACAATTCAATGAGAATAAATTGGCCGGGAAGAGCCTTGCGAGGCATTCGAATCAGGGAGGTAGACCTCTGGGATTCTACATAGAATTAGGGACTCCAAAAACGGACCACCTCCACTTGGCATGAACTCCTAGGGCGAACCGTGAAGTAATTTACCTCCGTACCGAAGCAATCTATCGCCGCCTGGGCCGAGTAATTCAACGCCTTCCGAAAGCCGGCTCGCGGGTCCGCTCCGTTGCGGATACACGTCGGCCGGCGGGTCTTGGTGTTGTAATTTTTCTTTGGAAATCCGCCAAGGAAAGAAATAAGTAGAACTACGGAGCCGGAAGACTCTGGAAGGGGGCCAGGCAAGGTGGCTCCGCAGCCGCACAACCCACCACACACGATCTTTTCAAAACCAGGAGCGTAGAGTGAAGAGTATAATTCCGTCTCGCTTGATTCAACAACTGTTCCACAACAGAAAAAGCTCTTGTAGCTTAGGGGTAGAGCATCAGTTAAGCAACTACGAGAGCGATCTAAGTACGCTGGTTCGATTCCAGCCAAGGGCATTTGCTTTCTTTTTCTTTTTGAAGTACGTTTATGCCGCTAATGAAGAGAGTGGTGGTGGTCATGGAAGCTTGTTTTGCGTTTTTTTTTGCAGCTTGTATCGGCTAGGGTCGTTTGAGAACATTGGGCAGTTGCTCTCTTTTGCGATTATAGATTAAAGTTGGTCAGAAAAAAAAGCCAATACCCGGCGGAAGCACGAAGCACAAGTCCAACACGAAAGGTTCTCGGATTCGGCTAGAACTGGCGCATCACATGCCGGCCGCTCCGCTCCACACACCCGAACTTTGAACGGCGCGGAGCCGTCAAGGTTCGGCACAACCATAGATTTACCGATGACACGTACACCGAGAAGACTCACGCCGTGCCGTGGTGTCAAAGGGTCTTCCTTGCACACAACCTTCCAGTCCTCACCCAAATCCACCACATCAACCAAATCCATCAAATCAACTACAATCATATACTTGACGCGGCCCAATTGGCACAACCTGTAAGTTCCGATCCATCGCAGGCGGTTTAGACGAAGCTTACCGCGAAATCTAGATCATGAAGACATATGCCGTAGTTACTCTCTTTCGATGAACGGTAAGCATTTATTGTGTTGGGAGAAAATTATATGATTACCCTCGGTGAAGATACCGGTAACACAGCTAGTTACAACAGAAATTAGGAGCAGAACTCGATGTGATAGAGTTACCTAGGTAGGTAATAGATACCTTACTTAGCTAGTTAAGAAGGAATTGTCAAGAACAAATGTTTCATATTCTTTGGTGAAAACCTGGTTTACACTGTAGAACTGGCATTTTTAGGTGAGACTGAGGTAGAGGTTGGATGTATTCATGTTATAGATTAGTTGGCCTAAGCGCCTTATGCGTTCTGATGATGAGGGACACCGTTCTTGCCCTCACTACGTCTGTGCTAGTAGGCCGTCAGCGCTTCAAGTGGTGCGACCAGGCCCAAATCATGTGGAAAACGACTCAAGGAGGGACTCGGCCTCTTGAATGGGAATTTACGTCCCATCCTTGGTCTGAAGGGCGGCAGGTGAACTGGGAGTAGATAAAAAGTGAGTGATGGCTATCCAATAGCCTCTTGCCTACAGTGTCCTTGGGAGAACCTCCCGCTAAAGAGCCGGATGAGTGTGTGGTGGGACGAGGTGCAAGTTAGAGAGGCCCCGAGTTCCTACCTAGGTACTAAATATAACCGCAAGCACGCCTCTCCATAGTTGTTCTGACACCAGCAAAAGCTAACAACATACATCCCTATTATTCACGGACTTTTGTTGCCTCTCCTACTGTTCGGCATCCTGGGGCTTAGGTTCGGTGATATACGTCCGCGGGGTATTTGAATACACGAGGTGGCTCTCACAGAAGTTTTGAGCATCCTTGCGGTGTCTCTTCGTGACCGGCGTGCACCTGACGTTGGTCCCCTGGCGTTCCTCACACTGCACGAACTCCATCTCCTTGCATTGGCAAGTGTACTTGATGTAATACGACGTGCACATTTTGGGTCTCTGTCGCCCAGTTGAGTAAATGGACGTCAGAAGCCGCGTGCTTGGGTGGGTAAGCTAGCATGGGCATTTTATACTTCGATTCCTCGAGAAATCCCATAAACCGTGAACACGGACTCATTGGGTACTTAAATGGGCTGTTCAGAGGAAGAGGAGAGCGTCACTGGCAGCTCGAAGAAAGGAATAGGAAATGGATCTGGTCTGAGGCACGGAGTGCATGTTTATTTACTACTATACCAACGTAACAAAAAGAGCTTACGAAGAATTGGTACTCCTAGGTTGTTGCTGTTGTGGGAGTCGTCCGAGGCAAAGTTGGGGGCCTGGGCGGACCTGGCAATCACCTAACCCTGCGGCAGACTGCAGACTGCCCACCACAGTGCCAAGAAAGCCGTAAGTCACGTGCAGCTCCCAGACCCGCAACGCATCAGGCCATTCAATGTTGGAAGCTCTAATTTGAACATCATCAAACCGCGCACTCCCCGATTGCTGCACGACGCTCTCCGCTCCACCATTCGATTCGAGCCGTCTCGGACACCTCTCTCAAAATGGCGATCAAGCCCATCACCGGCGTACGTGCTGTCGCTTTGTGCTGCAGCGCCAATGGGCTGCCCAATTGCGGCCCCCGCCCGCCCGCCCGCCTGCCAAAACACGCATGACCCAGAGCTGACCTGGCCCTAGATGCTTCGCAACCGCCTCATCGTCAACCTGAGCGTTGCCCTTGGTGAGTTTCCACGCGATATGCTTCAATATAAAAATTTGCACAACTAGGCTGTGGGAGGCGTCGCCTGGGTACCCAAACTCGGCTACTGCTAGCCACCAGCTCGCGAACAAACAGCACGCTAACCTCGGCTACACAGGCGTTGGAGTCGTCTTTGGCGAACTCTTCTGGTACGGCACTCCCTGAGAACTCGTATCCCCGAAAATTGTGTCATGGGATTTGTCCCGGGGAGTTCTAACATGCAATGCTGACAGGCGCGGCTACCACCTGCCGCGGACTGTGGCCCGCGACAACTACTACAAGGCGCTGGAGGAGAAGCGTGCCGAGAGGGCGGGCGTTTGAGACGACGTAGTGGTCATACTGGGCATGTTGGGCGGTGGTCGAGCCAAACGTACATAAGAAGCAGATATTGGGGGAAGGCTTCGTAAAGAGAGGAGAGAGGAGAGAGGAGAGACGGCTCGCCGTGTGTATGCATATGGACCGGATAGACAGGAAACCGGGCAATTGAGTTGGAACCAAGAATCTCCGACCTCTTTTCTCTCCTGTTTGTCAATTGAAGAAACCCAGAACGGCTATATCACCAAGTGTCTACTGTAACTCTGCCACGAGCGACGGCCATTCAAAATGCTGGGGTCCACGATGCTTTTTAAATGGGCGATATGTGATAGAAGACAAAGACATCGTGACAGGAGCCTTATTGTTCTTTTCATGGGGGGTTATCTTTTGGATCATGCATCCAATGAACTCCCAGCGGAGCTTCCGTGGTAGGTGGCGACGCTACGGTGGAAGCTGCTCCCGCGGCAGCGGCGGCTTCTGTTCCTTCCCAGGCGGTTGTCTCAACCATAAATTTGCCGTTTTTGCTCTGGCACCTGTGCGGACCACGACCAGCTCTAGTCAGCAAGACAAACCCACAAATCAATCTGGCGACCATCCCGAACAAAAGACTGTCGCGTTCCTCACCTGCGAAACCAGCGCTGGACGGGCCAGCACTTGACTGGGCTGTGGTCCATCTCGGGGCGGGGCACGTGGCAGTCGTACTGCACCAGGCCGAGCAGCTCGCAGTCGTTGGCCAGATCGATCCTCCGCCCGTCCGCCGTCTTGCGCACCTTCCCATCCGGACCGATCTGCACCTGCAAAGGCAGCTGCCCGGCCGGAAAGCCGTGCGACGGTGGTGACATTGGGGCCTGCGAGCGAGGGTGCCGTCGCGCTGCGCAGGGTGAGCGAGCAAGCGATGACGGAAGATGCAGGCCGCGGTCGCGTCGGTTGGCGCTCGCCTGCTCGCCGAGATCGATGAGGCGAGTCTGGACGAGGTAAGCTGGGCCTGGTGCGACAAAGTTTTGCAGCACAAGTCGGCTTGCTCAAAGTGCGCGTCCGTCGTTCAGCCGTGCCTGCCGTCCAGTCCGACGAGTGCGGTTGTGTTGGGGTGCCGGAGGAAGCGAGTTGAAGTTCGCTGCTAACCAACCTTTTTTGTTCTCTACAAAGATCCTCGCCTCTCTCCGCACAGGCTTTGCGACAACAACCCCCGGCCGCAACTACGCTGGCGAAGATAGTCACACAAACAATGCTGTGCCGACTCGCTCAAGCAGCAATCGGCTCAAGCATTTCCCAATTCCCGGACTCAATGACCTCGTCCAGCGCCATTTCCGCGCCACGCAGTCTGCGCCGCTGGCCATCACGGGCCGCTACCGCGAGCTCCTCTACGTCCTGGTTGCGACTCTGATCACCTCACCCCATGACAAGGCAGTTGCTATCGTCGACTTTGACGGCCGGTTTGACCCTGAGCGTCTCCTCGCCACTGCCCCAGCTGGCGAATTTCCGCATGTGAGGCCGGCAGTCGAACCCGGTGACCTGGATCATGTCCACATCCTGCGTGCTACTCGCGGAGGCGTCGCACATATCGCCAACTGCCTCGCGTCAATGGAGCAGTACATGCTTTACCGGCCACACCGAAGTCGCGCCCGTGAGTGGTGGGGCACGGTAGTCATTGGTGGTGGGCTGAACCCAGCCAGCACCGCCGCCGCCGCCGCCTCTGCCCAGATGGCTGTCACGGCCGACTGGAAGGGCTGGCTGCGTGTCGACAGGGCCGAGACGCAGTCGTTCGGGGACATGCCCGTTGACGAGGCGCTGGCCGACAGAGACGAGCGTCAGAACGCCGTCGACGATGCCGGGTGGGTTGCCACCTCGCCATGGGGCGCCTTTAGCTTTGGCACGCGAGGGCGCCCCTGAGAGGTGGTGCTTGTTACATATGGTGGTTGCCTGTTGCTACATGCACTTTCGTCCGAGCACGCGCTCCCTGGCCAAAGTCAACGACTTGGAGATTACGCATAAGATACCGAGCCACCTCATCTACAGAGCTATGGTCCCTCTCTAACTTGCGTCTTCATCATACGCCGCCTCTTTCCTCGCGAGACTTCTGAGCTCTTTACAGAGAAAACCGGATCCCGTGGCTGAAACTATAATACTGGGCCCGACTAACATGACTCTTTTCGAAGACCCATCTGTCAGGTATTTGGTCTCGGGACGCCTTCCACGTTTCGTTGTTTTCCCTTTATCTTTCGCCTTCGAGCCTAGAAACTTGAGTAGGGACCCTGACACCCCCGGCTTGCTTTCTCTTGATGTTCATCTACAGGCGTCCACACTAAAGACGGATGTCTACTTATTACCCTGCCAACGCCGCGGCTTCGGGGGTACGGATCGGCAGTTCGAAACTAAGCAACCTACGCTCCCTCAAGCTCCTTGAGGACGAAGGCTAGATCAGTAGAGAAGCCGCATATCATTTTGCCCCTTCTCATGTCCGCCGTTCATCACATGTCTAATGAATCTGGCAAAAGAATGAGCCTCAAAAAGGCACCAAGTGCTAGCGGGGATTGTGGAGATCGACCGGAGGATCACTAAACCCTTCCCAGCCGGCGCCGGTCAGGCCCCGAGGAGGCCGAAGAGGGCCATATTTCTCGGCCGCTAGTTGACCCTTGCCCCCCTTTCGGACTCTGCTTCTGACGGTTGAGGAGTCTGCAGGCCCTGCCGAAGGCTCTACATTTGCTATCAGACCTCCAGGAGGCATCTTTGGACGACCGCCCCATATATTCGCCTTGCCTCGGGATGCCAAATCCGTACCCGACAAGGCAATATTGGAGAGATGGCCTACCAGCTCCCACAGATCCTAGATGGGCCCTCACAAACGTTTAAGACGGATAATCCGATGGCGGAAGAACTATTGATCCCTTTTCTTCGCTGCTGCTCAATTCCCTCGATGCACTCTCCCATAATAAACACCTGCATCTCCTCCCAGGGCAGGCGATTCGAGTCAAGAGACGAAGTGCGTGGCTCTTGTTTGTATCCCTGCCTTCTCATCCTCGATTTGTCTGCGTTTATTCCTGCAACATCGCAAGGCTTATCTGACTTTGCCTTCTCCTCGGAGCCACCCGGGTGGTTTGAGTCAGCACTCCACCGTTGGCTTAGTCCAAGCCTTGCTCTGGCCTCCCTTCATTGTCAGTTCTTCGGTAACTGCGGATGTCTCTGTTCTAAACTCATTGGCCCCCAGCCGTGTCTGTAGCAAACAATCCCTCACAATTCGCCTCAGTTCGCAAAGCTAGCGAGGGCAGATTAGTATGCACAGTGCCGCCCAGAACTTGACGGAACTAACCTGCGACTCGATTCGCAGCCATGGCATCCAACACTTGGACATCATACTACCAAATTCCCTCCACTCTCCGATACCCACAAAGGTGCTACTTGAAGTCGACCTGGTTCCGTTTTCGAATTGGGATAGTTGATTGATCGAAGACGTTCCACACCCAGCTGGCCGCTATGATGGCGGCTGTACATAGGTTCTGGAAGCGTGTATATAAGGGATATGTCCGTACCCCGCGAGGCTCCTATTGCTTAGAGACTACCTTAGCTTCGTCCCATATTTCCCTTGCTGCTGCAATATCGCGACGCGACATCGGTATCATTCAAGAACGCACACCTGGCAGACGCCTTGATACACCATGGGTTCACCGGATTTCCGGCGGCCAGGTATGCATGCCCGCCAGATCTCTAGCAGCAGCTTTGCCGAAGCCTTTGATGTTGCCCGGAGCAAGCTGGACGAGCTAGTCTTGCAGCAAGAAGACCCGGTATCATCGCCGTCGCCCTCGGAGGAGGACTTTGATATTTCCGATGGCCTCTATTCGTCTCCCACTAGCGTTGCTAGCACGGTGTCGACCCCCTTGTCGCCCGTGTCGACGCCTCTCTCCCCCATGCTTGACCCGGATGTGGCCGACGACTTTGCTTTCGCCTTTGACATTGATGGGGTGCTCATCCGCGGCGGAAGGCCGATTCCAGAAGCCATCGAGGCCATGAAAGTGCTCAATGGAGAGAATGAGTTTGGTATCAAGGTGTAAGTGTCGTGTCCTATTATGCCTCCAAAAGGTCAGGGTATTGACATGATCTCACAGCCCGTACATTTTCCTCACCAACGGCGGCGGAAAGTTTGAGACGGAGCGGTGCAGGGATCTCTCCCGGCAGCTCGAGATTGAGGTGTCGCCGGGCCAGTTCATCTGCGGGCACACGCCCATGCGGGAATTTGCCGACCGCTACGGCACCGTGCTCGTGGTCGGGGGCGAGGGCGAGACATGCCGTGACGTGGCCGAGAGCTACGGCTTCCGCGACGTCATCACGCCCGGCGACATCCTCAAGGCCAACGCCCATACGGCGCCGTTCCGCAAGCTGACCGACTCGGAGCACAAAAACTCGCGCGACCTGCTGGCGCACGGCGTCAAGATGAGCGACATTGTGGTCGAGGCCATCTTTGTGTTTGCCGACAGCCGCGACTGGGCGTCGGATCTCCAGATCATCCTCGACATCGCCCAGAGTAAAGGCGGCCGCCTCGAGACGCGGTCCGAGACCTTTGACGAGGGCCCGCCCATCTACTTTAGCCACAACGACATGCTGTGGTCCTCGGCTCACGAGCACGCGCGTCTGGGCATGGGGGCGCTGCGGCGCATCGTCGAGACGGTCTTTGAAGACACGTCGGGCGGGCGCAAGCTGTACACGCACGTGTTCGGTAAGCCGCAGGTGTCGACGTTCGAGTTCGCGACGCGCCTGCTGGGCCAGTGGCGCACGGCGCAGCACGGGCTCGCGGAAGGCGGCGAGCCGCCCGCCACCGTCTATTTTGTCGGCGACACGCCCGAGTCGGACATCCGCGGCACCAACGCCATGGACGCCAAGAGTGCCAACGAGTGGTACAGCATCCTCGTCAAGACGGGCGTCTACCAGGCCGGCACCGAGCCCAGCTACAAGCCCCGCCGCCTTGTCGACACAGTTCTCGACGCTGTTAATCACGGCATCCGCCGCGAGATGGCCAGGCTCGGCTCCCGCAAGAGCACCGGTGGCCGCCTTCTCCCGCTCGACGACGCCGCGCTCAGGGCCCTCGCCGAGGGGCGCACGCCAAACTTTGTGTCCAAGGCCGGGCCGTTCTCAGAACCATAGCGTGTCTGTGCCGCAGGTTGTTCTTTTTGTTTTTCTTTCTTTCTTGTCTATCCGGTTCCGCCCTGTTCTGATAACACTTTGCTGATGATAGCTCGCTGCTTTTACTTCTATATGTACTGTATCTGTACATTACATGCACTATGTTTGTTTCTTTTGTCGATTCCGTGATTACCTATATAACTTGGATGGTGGTTCTTAGGATAGTGGATCGACGGTGGTCGTTGTCCTTCGCTGCCACGTCTTGGCATGTAGCCCTTTTTCTTTTTTTTGTGGGGGTGATAGTCGCTGTAGCGGCATTTTCACATGACTCTTGAGATACGCAATATGAATCAGACAGGGATACTGTCGTTCGAGTCTTGAACGAACTATTTACCTGTGGATGAGCCGTGTCACCACTTCTGTTGTCACTCGCTCAAGCCGTCCATCTTCTTGGGAACTGACATACAGACGGACTCTGGACCAAGATCACACAGGAAACGGAGACAATTACTGAGATCCCGGACATGCAGGACAGCTCCTCCCGGCAGCCACCCGAATATAGACATTCCGCCTTGCTATTATTACTCTCCACAGACTACCTATTAGCGGTCATCACTGGAAACTGGTCTTGAGAATTCCGGGCTTCCTCGAGTGCAGATCGAGAATCATCTGACCAAAGAGCCCGTTGGCCCATGAGAACCTGACAAGGTGCCATGCAACGTGTGGCTGTGTTAGTACTCGCTCCGGTACTTTGACGGGGCGAATAGATCGGACTCACCACTGCCTTGTCCACTGGCTGGCGTTGAACGTGTTGACGCTCTCGTGGATCAGTCCCAGCCCGTCGGTGCTGCGCAGGATCTGTCCCAGCGCCGCCGTGACCTCGGCGTCGTCATCGCTCGTCATGATCTGCACGATCAGCGCCATCGGCCACGCCATGCCGGGCCCGACATGCGGGCCCCCGACTGCGCTCAGCACCGGGCCTTGCATAAAATACGGGTTCCCGCCCGCGGCTGGCGGCGCCAGGGTCCGCGCCCGCGTGCGCCGGTATAGCGCGTCCGTGGCATTCACGTAACCTAACAGCGGCGCCGCCAGCAGCGACGGGATGTTGGCGTCGTCCATTATCGCCGCCGACCCGAACCCGTCCACCTCATACGCATACACCGTCTCCGTGCCGCCGGTCCCAGCGCCCCGCAGCACCGGCACGCGCACAACGCCGTGCTGCTCGACGGCCGCGCCCAGCTCCGCGGCAAAGTTACGCATCTCGGCCGCCAGCGCGCCGTCGCCCGCCGCGTCCGCCACGCCCGCCGCCCGCGCCAGCCCCCGCGCAAACATCATGTTGGCCGGCACCAGCAGCTGGAACAGCGTGCTGTCGTCGCTCGGCCGGAACGCGCTGCGCACGAGCCCCGTGCCGTTGCCCACGGGGCTGCCGGCGCCGTCGTTGGCCAGCGTCTCGGTCGCGCGCGTCGTCTGCCGCGTGAAGGTGTACGGGCTCTTCACCACGTGCCCGTCGCCGTCGTCGTACGTCGGCGCGTCGCGCATCGCCCGCGCCGTCGCCAGCGCTGCCCGCGCCGCCGCCGCCCACTGCGACGCGGCCCGCGCGAAGAAGCCCCTGTCGCCCGTCGCGGACAGGTACGCCGCGCTCAGCTGCAGGAATGCGGCCAGGCTGTCCAGCTCGTACTTGCACTCAAACACCGCCGCCGCGTCGTACGGCGGCACGACGACGTCGGACGCTGCCGCGCTGTTGGTTGCGGCCGCGATGCCGCTCTCGCGCGGCGCCTGGAACGAGTTGCAGAACGGTGCTGTTAGCACGTGCCGTGCCTGCAGGTTGATGACGCCGCGGTAGAGGCTTGCGAGGTCGCCGCCGCTGCTGTTGGAAGGTGAAGACGACGGGCCGAGAAGCGGCAGGTACGACATCAGCTGGTTGGCGCTGTCGCGCAGCCACATGGCGTCGATGTCGCCGGTGATGATGAATGCCAGCTCTTCGTTATTGTCCGCTGCGCGCCCCCGCCACCGCACCGCCGTGTCGAGCGTGTTGGGGTAGCTGTTCTCGAACAGGCGCGCCAGGTCCGGGTCCGCGATGTCGGCCGTTATGTGTGTGATCGCCGCCTCGACTACGGACGAGTTGAATGTCCGGCACGCGGGCGCCGGCCGCTGCCAGGATAGTGCGTAGCGCCCGCTGGAGAGTGGTATGTGTCGCTGCTGAGAGTACGCGGAATAGTCTGGGCAGCTGGCGAGGGCGAGCGGCGCTAGGATGAGGGCGAGGGCTGCTGCGAACCCCGTGGCTGGTTCGCGCATGGTGCGGGCGGCGTTGCGGTGGTCTGTAGGTGTGTGTCGTGTCTGTATATCTCAGCTGCGGCTCCGTCGGGTGCTCGCTCGCTCACTTGCTTGACTACCGCGGCCTGGGCAAGGCTGTGCTGTGTTGCGGTGAGGTAAGAGAAAAGGGGCAGACAGGAAGAGGCAATGCACGGCCAAAACCAACTTCCCGGCAAAAATATCAAGTATTCCACCACGAAAACGAGAATCCGACCTGCGTCGACCTCGTCTTTTTTTTTTCTTTCTTTTTTGTCTGCAAGTCGGCACTGCAGCGGGCCAATATCGCAAACCGCCGTCCCATTCGACACACATGGGAGGAAGAGGGGCGTGACACGTCCGGGAACAAACAAGCTTCCTTTTTCGGACGGGCCCGTGAACGAATGGGCGCCCTACAAACAGCAAGCACATGGCATCGGATGGGACGCATCATGCGGTGCGGGGGAACTTGCTTGCAGCGGTGCAGTGCGGTGCGGCCGCAACTCTAAAATGCCACGTTCCCTTGCTGCTGCTGCTGCTTGTGTTGCTGCTGTGCTGTTGCTGTGCTGCTGCTGTGCTGCTGCTGTGCTGCTGCTACCCGGACTTGAGCCGGGGCAGTTTCTCTTCTCTCTGGGCTTGTGACGGGCGTGTGGGTGTGTGGTTCCCCGACATGGATCGCCGCGGATGGATTTGCCGCGCCGAGTGCCGCTGCTGGCTGCAATTCTTGCGAGAGAGGTGCATAGTTGTATTTGCGCCGCTCTTGTTGGCGATACATCTGAACGTGCATGTGTGCCGCAGCGCACTTTTGGGTTTTACTGTTGTTCACGGGGAGATGCGATGATGGCTGTTGCACAGCTTGCCCAGTTGTGCATTCGGTTGTACTCGGCGGGTCTAGTTACGAACTGAAAAAGGAGGAGAAAAGAGGTGCATGCCGCTGGCACAGTCAACATTGACAGATAATTTCGGATCTGGTTCGGCAGATTTGACAATGCCAATGTTATTCGGCACGAGTCTCTGGCTGTGGCCCGGCATCGAACTTGGCCCATCGGCGGAGTTCAACGGGAACAGAAATTCAGCAGTCGGACAGTCAAGCACGTCCATCTACACCATCACAGTCGAAGACACACACATGCGTAGTCAACATCGAGCAGTCCGTGTCAGTCCATTGGGCGGAGCTGGAGGGTGCTGCCAAGAGCTTCATCAAGAAATTGCTCGGTAGACTGGCAGTTGGGACTTGATGTCTGACCGCTTCGACTTTGTAGCTATGTTGCGTGCGTTGGCCTGCTATTTTATCGTTCTCAGTTGATGGCCTGGTGGCTTGCCGAGATGGATCAAATTCGCCCGCCCGCCCGGCCGGACGAACCAACAAACAGGGCACCTCAGGGGCAATATGTATCCACTTTTCCCGAGTAGCGCCGCTCAGCTCGTCCGTCCGACGCTCGCCGCCGGACCAAGGCCATTAGCACATTGAGGGAAGAGACGAGATGCGATCTTTCGTCGGTGGTATATCTAGGTCGGCCAGACACACGCAGAGAAAATGGCCTGTCCTCTTCCCTCTCCTGTCCCGCTCTCTAGACCTCTAGCAGTAGCCAGCCTCCCGCACCCCTGAGCTATGGCCGAGCCCAAGAAGCACATTGTCGTTCTCGGCGCGTCATACGCTGGGCTGTCGACGGCCCACTACGTGCTCAAACACGTCCTCCCCCGGCGGCCCGACAGCGGCGGCTACGACGTGGTGCTGGTCAGCGCCTCGGCCGAGGCCATGTGCCGCCCGGCGTGCCCGCGCGCGCTGATCGCGGACCGCTTCTTCCCGCAGGACAAGCTGTTCGTCAGCGTCGCAGCCCAGTTCGCCGCGTACCCGCCCAGCCAGTTCCGCTTTGTGCACGGCCGCGCCACGGCGCTGGACCGCCGCGGCCGCACCGTCGCCGTGGCCGTAGCCTTGAGTAGCAGCAAACCTGAGAACACCAGCACCGAGACCGAAACCATCTCCTTCCACGCCCTCGTCATCGCCACCGGCGCGTCCACACCCTCGCCACTGCTCGGTTTCAACGACGGCCCCAGCGACGCCCTGCGCGCGCACTGGGCAGCCTTCCGCACGGCCCTCCCCACCGCGCGCAGCATCGTCATCGCCGGCGGCGGGCCCGCGGGCGTCGAAGTCGCCGGCGAGCTGGGCGAGCACCTCAACGGCAGCAGCGGCGGCGGGTGGAAAGCCTGGTGGCCGCTCGGCTCCTCCAAACCGCCGCCACGCGTCGCCATCACCCTGGTGACGTCGGCGCCGGAGCTGCTCCCGGCGCTGCCGCCCGCCATCGCGCGCGCCGCCGAGGCCCAGCTTGCCCGGCTAGGCGTGCGCGTCGTCAAGAACACGCGCGTCACGGCCGTGTCATTCACCGCGTCTCCGTCTCCATCCTCCGGCAATGCTACATCGGACCCGGACCCGGACCCGGACCCGCTCACCAGCAACGCGGCCGTAGCGCTGGCATCGGGCGCAGTGCTACACGCCGACCTGTACATTCCCTGCGTCGGCACGACACCCAACACGGCGTTTTTGTCTAGTAGTGGGCTCCTCGCCGCCGACGGCCGCGTGGCCACGGAATCGTCCACGCTGCGTATTAGCAGTGCCCAGCCCAGCGAGCGGCTCTACGCCATCGGCGACGCTAGCGACTACGCGCGCCGCCCAGCCGTGCATGCCGTGCTGGCGGCCGTGCCGGTGCTGTGCGCGAATCTGCGGAGGGATTTGTTGCTGCCGCTGGTGGGTGAGGGAAAGGGGCAGGAGGGTGACGACGCCATGTTTCGTGAGGACACCCGCGCCACGCAGCTCGTGCCCCTTGGTACGCGCACTGGTGTTGGTGCTGTCATGGGATACCGCTTGCCGGGCTTCGCTGTCTGGCTGATCAAGGGGAGGGACTATTGGCTGTGGACGACGGGACGGCTGTGGAGTGGGCGGCAGTGGGCGAAGGAGTCGTGACCTCGTTTCTTTTGTTTCTGTGCTTTTGTTTTTGTTTATTTGGTTCCTCGATTATGAGCGGGCGTGAGGGCAATGTAATGTCGTGCAGTTGAGTGGCTTCTTGGGCTAAAAGGAAGGTTTGTTGCTTCACAGGAGAGGTCCCCTCCTTGGCCTGCGTTCGCTGTTCGGGTCGCTTTGTTCAGGCCTCTTCGCTACGAGAAAGCGTCCTCGCTGTCTAGTAAAGCCGATTTTTGCTCTGAATTGTGTACTACACCTATGTATCCGTATTATGCACCCTACCCACTTACTGCACTACACCCAGAACCGAACGAAACCTTTGCTTTCCCAACTTGACCCCCCCTTTTTCCCTGCCGCCGCAAAGCACGCCACGCACGCCTTTTTATCCTGAAGACACTATCGTCGTCGAGTTGACGGTCGCGACCCACGACGTGCCCTTGGGCGTCGCGCAGCGGATCCGGTCTGCCGTCGTCTCGGTCGTGCACGTGTAGTCGGGCAGCGTCGTGTTGGCGATGCCGGTGAAGACGACTCTGTTTCGTGGCGGTTGTCAGCGCGTGCTTTTCAGGGGGGTGTTTGTTTCTGGCACGCCAAATAGAGGGGGGGAGAGATGAAGGGAAAGGGGAAAGGTAGAACGGAGAAGGGAAACGTGGAGAGAAACAACAATATAGAAGAACACAGAGAAATAAACCCACGGGTGCGCCGAATCCAAATCACTGCAATGCCACGTCGCGTTGAGCACCAATGTCCTCGCCGCCATATCATACTGCAAGCTGCAGGCCTGCAGGACGGCCTCGCTGCTGCTGCCGCCGGCCAGCACACACGGATACCACGTCCCCGGGGCGGCCGGCGAGAGATGCACGTTTTGGGCGCGCACCGTGGCCGCCGGGTAGTCGGCGCTGTCGGGCGGGGCGCTGGCGAGGGCGACGCGTAGCGCGAGCGCGCCGACGCCCGTCGAGCTAGCACCCGCGAGCGAGATGGTCGTCTCGAAGTCGCTCAGCCGCCACGCCGGCGCCACCGCCGACGCCGCCGTGCAGCTGCTGGCCGTGCTGACCGCCGCGTCGGTCAGCGCGTACGGCGCCAGCGCCGACTCGGACACCTGCTTGCCGGAGAAGTCGATGGCGTCGCCCGTGTTGGTGCAGAAGGTGATGGTCGGCTCGGACGGCTCGTGGTCGAAGTCGCTGCACGTGAGCGGCAGCTTGGTCGATGCCGCGCCGGTGATGGTGAGTCTGTTTTTGTGTGTTAGCGGTTGGAAGATGGAGAAGGAGAGGGATAGGTGGGCGACTCACGGGACAGCCGGGCTGACGTCGTCGCAGAACCACGTCTCGTTCATCGTCAGCGCAAAGGTGGCCGGGTCAAAGAGCATGGACGTCTGGATGGTGTGGGCCTGGTGCGGGCGGTACGGGCCTTGGACCTCGCAATCGAGGATCTGGGGCTCGGGGTAGTTGACCGTGTTGCCGAGGCAGCCGGCCGTGGCGCCCGTGGCGAGGTTGGTGACGGCCACGTACGCGTTGCCCGACACCTGGACCGTGCCGTTGGCGCCGACCTCGGTGCGCCGGACGATCTGCGACGCCTGGAGCTCCCACGCGGGCGTCTTGGACGCCGCCGCGCAGCCCGGCGTATCGTGGCCCACCGGCCCGTCCTCGGCCGCCGGCGAGACGCGAACCGGCGCTACTAGCGACGCCCGGATCAGCAGCGGCGCCACCGACAATCCGTCGAGCGCGATGGTCGTATTACCGACTGCCGAGAAAATAATGCTGGTTGTCAGGACGCCGTGTTAGTGACCGACGTTTCCATAGCACCCTTCCAGTTTCCCGTTTCCTCCGCCTCCTATCCCATATCCCCTACCCCCTTGTCACAAAACCATTCCCCGAGAACAGAAAAAACAGAAGAAAGCGACCTACGGCTTGCCCGGAGTCATGTCGCTGCAGATCCAAGTCTCGTTGACGAGCAGGCTGGCTGTGCCGTTGTCCAGGCTGACCGACGCCTGCAGGGCATCGGCGGCGGGCCTCTTGCCGCTCGGAGCGCAGCTCGTCCACGTGCCGCCCGGAGACGCGGGGCACTCGAGGTCAGCCGCGGCGCTGGTGGCGCGGTTGACGAGGCGGAACGACAGCAGCGCGGGCTTGGCCCGCTGGACTTCTTGCACGAGCCAGCTAGGCGCGGCGAATGAGTCCAGCGTGCAGCTGCCGGCAGTGGCAGCGGCAGCGGCAGCGGCAGCGGCCCGGGCAGGGGCGAAGCTGCCCGCGGCAGACAGGAGAGCGAGGAGCGCGAGCATGGCTGATGTGGCGTGGGGACGACGGACACCGGGAGAGAAAGGGGAAGGGAGGGGAGGCAGGCGAACGAGGAGCTATGAGGCTTCAAGGGGCCGCGATGTCATTCATTCATGCCCTGGTGTCGCGGGCTTCTGCTTCTGGCTCCGAGGCTACCATCATATGGACGCCCACCTCGCCGGCACGGCACCCCCCCCCCCACACGAGCCCTTATTATTTGTTTCCTCTCACTCTCGCCCATATGAAATTGAGTCTCTCGGCCAGCCGGCCAGCAGCCAGCAATACCCCGCAGCGCATCTAGCTGGTCTACCCGCCAGAGCAGTCGGGGAAGCCAGCTACCTCTCCAATATATGCTGTATATATTGCGAGAATATTCCCGGCTTTATATTGAATTGTCCCCTGCCAAGACAGCTGGTAGATTGGCGGCCTTCTTCGTTCTCGGCGGCTGAACTTATTGCATTTCGGGCTTCTGGGCCAAGGCTGAGGGCTGGAGCCCCAAAAGAACCCAAAGAGACAGAGAAATGCGAGAGTCATTCCGAGGCCCCAAGACAATCTTTCTGACGTATGGCCTTCACGGGCTTGTCTTCCAGTGACTCTGCTATGATGGTCCGTCGGCTACAGTTTCTCTGCCAAGGGCGAGCCGTTCTTTTACCCGCGTGCCTCTTTGCGAGGGGTCGGCGCGGACGAACACCACTGCTTTCCCTGAGCTTCGGTGGCACAGAACGTCAAGACAAATTACCCGTGCAGCACCACCTCATGGGATGGTGGCTGCAGGCCTGGGAGATTCCCTCGGATCCTTCTAGAATGCACTTTTTGCACTTCATTTTTGGGCCGGCAACATGGGAACGCGCGCCCAACCACCTCAAGCAGCAAATGACCTTGCAGCGTCATAGCCTGTTATGATGCGGCAAAGTGAATACAGAGAAAACACATAATAAATTCCCGTCTACTGGTACACTTTATCAAGTTTGAGCGTCCCGCCTCCGCCCTGGGCAGCGTCGAGCTTGACCTGGATGCCTCTGGCCTCGCGCTTCTTGGCCGCGAGGCTGTCGAGCTCGTCAAACTTCCCGCGCGCGCCCTCGTCGAGGCCGTGAAACAGCATGGCCAGGGCGCTGGTCTTCCAGGCGCGCGCGCCCGAGGTCCACGTGCGGTGGATGGCGACAAATAGGAACACGGTGGCTAGCAGTACCGCCAGCACCGGCACCGCCACGAAGCCCCAGCGCACGTGCACGTAGCTCTCGCTGGTGAGCGACGTGCCGTTGACCTGCTGGCCCGAGATGGCGCGGAAGCTGGCCGACATGGACACGGCCAGGTCGCTCATGAGCATGTCGAGCCCGTTAGCGTACTCGTAGTAGTTCCAATAGAAGGCCTGGACCATGTCCGTGTCGAAGAACGTCACGCCCGACGAGATGCCCACCGTCAGGTTCACCACGATCGGACTGCCCGGCAGGTTGGTCATGGTGCGGTTGGTAACGCTCGAGCTACGCGAGGCCGTGCCGTTGCGGAACAGCGTCGTGAACCACGACTGAATCCCCAGCATGGCGTTCGCCGTCATATTGTATGACGTTCCGGTGGTGTTGCTGGTGATGACAATGAGCTGCGGCTGCCCGTTGCTGATGAGCGATGCGCCGCCGTCGCCGGGCACTGTGTCATTGGTTGTCTGGCTGAGGATGGTCTCGTTGAGGTTGCCGTTGCGCACCGACGACTGTATAGTCTGCACGCACGCGCTCAGCGTACACTGCCGCGCCCACGGCTGGATTTCACCTGCCTTGCCCGCCTGCGCCTCGGTGCCCATGAAGATGAGCTTCATGATGGTCGAGTACGACGCGCCGCCCATGGATCCAGGGAACTATGGCAAGAAGCCCGATCAGCATGGCGCACTGCATAGACCAACTGCCAGTCTCAACTCACCAAGGATGTCATGCCAAACACTTCCGCACTCGTGTTCAGCCGCGCCCCCGACGGCAGCGTCCAGCCGCAGCCAGACGTGCTGCCGCCGCGTGCCGTGCCGTTGGAGCAGAAGCGCGACAAGTACTCGGACATGTCGATGCACTTGTAGCACACCGCCAGCGTCTCAATGGGGTCCCAGTCGCAGTCCCCTGTCTGGCAGGTAAAGGGCAGGCTCATCCATGGTTTACCGTTCTCGGCAAACATGCCGTTGTACACGGCCGCCTTGAGGGGCAGGATGGGCACGAACGGCGCCGCGTCGCTGTTGCCAGACAGGGCCGGCCCGTACTTTAGCGCTCGAAAGTTGACAGCCCCCTGGGTCGTTGACACGATCCGCACGGGGTATGTGGCAATCTGCTGGGCAAAAGGATTCAGCAGAAGCACAATCACCATAATTATGCAGCCAAACGATCCGGCGATCCTGCGAATCTGGCGTTAGTCGAGCATCACAGCTGGAGGGTCTTCTCTGTCACTTGGAACGTACCCTCCACGGGCCCGCAGGAGCAGGACCAGAGCGCCCAGAGCGCCACGGCTCGCGTCATCAAAGAGCTCCATGTCTGAGAGAGGTGTGCGGTTCTGCCTGAAGCGAATCCACTTGAGCTGGCCCAGGCCACTGGACAGGGGCACACTCATGCTGGCGGTAGCGATGGTGGCCAGGATGGCAATGATGGCGTTGAGCGTGATGGAGGATGGCCACGACGGCAGTGACTTGCCGTCGTAGCAGGCTAGGACGCCCGTGATGGATCCCACGGCGCCGATGGCGAAGAGCATGCTTAGCATCTCGTACGTCCACGAGTTGGCCCTGGAGAGTATGGACTCGCCGGTCAGGCCAGTCTCTTGCGACGAGCCATCAGTCCCGGCGGACTTGGGGACCCTGTCCCAGACTACGGGCGAGGCATTGAAGGCTGTCTGGGTGAACTGCGGCTGCTTCTCGGGGACGGGTGGTGCGAACTGGGGGTCGGCAATTTGAACTTGAGGCGCCTGGTATGGGGTGTTGAGATACTGGGTCGACTGCAGAGGGGGCGACTGGGACGGCAGCTGCGGGGACTGGACCAGTTGAGGTGACTGGATCGAGGACTGGCTTGAGGGCGAAATCTGCTGGGGCTGGGACTGGGCAGACATTTGATACGCAGGTCTGTACCCGGCGTCGATGTTCAGGTACTGGTAGGCTCCAAAGCCAGCCTCGGCGGCCTTGGTGCTGTCCTGGCCAGTGAGAGCTTCGTCCCCGCCGAGACGGGTTTGTCGGTATGACATGTTCCTTGACGAGTCTGCCTGCGGTGTATTGGAAATGGAGGCACGAGCGTGGACGTGGCAAGCTGTGAGATAGTCGGGCTCCAGAGGGCGAGTGTAGTGGAACCATGGGGGTATTTGACTGCTGACAGCAATGGGCAGATGTTCGGATGAGCCGGTACCCTAACGGGTAGGCGTCTGTAGTCTAGCCCATTGTGAGGAACTGGGATGGGTGCTGCTATCGGCGTTGACGCCGCCATGCAGCGGTATGGTCCGGAAGGGCAAGGTTAAGGATGGTCCGCCGGGGCACATAGAGGCACCTTGAGGCCGGAATGCGGCAGAAGGTTGGGGGCGTGCGGGAGCAGGAGCTGTCATTCGTGTGACAGGTTCGTCTTGCCGCGAGTCTGCGTTGTTCGACAGCCCCCATAGTCTAGTCCTGCAGATAGAAGACTGTTGGCTGAAGGGTGGGTGGCAGGCCAAAATAGGGCACGCCCAACGTTGGCTGATAACGACAGTACGGTCGAGAAACATGGCTGGTCAAGAACAAGGAACGCCGCAGCCGCCTGCAAGCCACGGATGCAGTTGGTTGAACGGGAGCCGTTCCCGCCATGGCCAGCGCTGATCCGCTTATTGTCCGCGTAAAGTTTGCTGTCAACCGTCAAGATACTTGACTCTCTCTAGCCCCATGTCTCATTCTGGGAATATTGCTCGAGTTTGCTGCTGTCAGCAACAACCGGCCACGGCAGTCAACACCTCAGGCCTATCAGCCGCTTAGTCAGTGTTGTCGATCAGCGAGCATCACGACAACCAACGGCAGCAACCAACGGCAGTAACCAACGGCAGCAACCAACGGCAGCCAGTCTGCATGGTTGCGAAGCCGCGGATAGGGAGAAAACGATCGGCCGCATCATGTGCTGACACGCATTGGATTGGGTCCAGGCCGGGCGAGGCAGGTCTGCACTGCGGTAGCGTCCAAGTTCTGAGGTTCTCTCGTCCATCTCAGCATGCCGTTGACTAAATAGGCTCTGGAAAGGCAGCAGCAGTCTGCATGCATGGGCGCACATCCGCCATCCGCCAAGAACAAAGTCGATGAGAGATGGGGGCCAGCTGAAGGCGGTATGTAAGTACGCATATGCAAATCCGGTAACGATCCCCAAAGTTGTGCGTCGAGGTGGGATGGAATAAAAATTTAAAGAAGATAGAAATCTGCTGAAGAGGGTGTCGACGACTGCGTTCCCTCGCGCCTCAGGTTTCCATTTTTAGCTCTTACCACCCCGCGATTGCAGGCACCGTGCTGTTGCGCTGCTGCCGCCGAGAGGCTGTTGCATCTGCTAGCTCTTTCCCGCAGCAGCAGACGGCCAGTGAGTACTGGACTCTGCCCCGCGCCTGCCTGAGGAACGCGGCACAGCACCAATTCGAAACTTCCATTTGGTCTGTCGCTGCACGGCGGGGCCCCCAAACTATTGGACGCCCAACTCTGGAGGGGTGATAAGCTCTTGTTTTGGCTTTTCTCTCGACGGCGCGGGCTGGGGCTCGACGGGATTCAGCACATGGATGTTTCATCCCGACCCAAGGTAACGCCTCGGTCCCGTCAAAGGCTAAATAACCCCCGGCACCTCACACAGTACCAGACACAGTGTCACAGCTGCCACTGCACAGTGAGGAGAGAGCCTACCAAAGGAGGGGTACGGATGGATCAAGACCGCAACCCCACAACGGCAAAACCTATAGCTTTACTTCGATCCGCAGCTCAAAAGGTTCCATCTTGATATGCCGAGGAACGGAGCCTTATTTTCTATCTCTCCTCTTTAATAACATGCATTTCCACTTCGTAATCTCATCAAACAAACCTACTGCAGCGCCTGATTAGCACAGTGGTAATGCGTTGCACTCGTAACGAGACACATCATCTTGAAACATGCAAAGATCACTGGTTCAATTCCAGTATCAGGCACTTTAAAACCTGATATTCCAATATCACCACTTCATCTTTTTGCACTTTTCTGTAAGAAATCATCACTAACATAACCTAGAGAGTCGCTAACCACAAGGTATCTGTGGTCTGGCTGCATTCCATGGTCTCGGCAGTTTTCTTCTCTGACCCGCCAGTCCGCTCTCGATCTGCATTCCCAACTACACGTCTAGCCACGAACACGCTCGCAGATATTCACCTTACCTGTCGTTGAACAACCATGCTACGACAAACTCTTGTGAGAAAATGAGAAGAAAAACAAGAAAGAGAAAAGAAGTTTCTAATGCTGCACCCGCCCCTCTGCAACACTGCCAAAAAATAACCTTTCATTTTAGTCCATGCTACTCCTTCCTTCCAGTCTGGCCGGGCCCTACCTTGCTTGCTTGCATGACCCTTGGCCCAGGTCTTTTCTACTGCACTACCTAGTTTTACGTTTCATGTTTTCCTGGGACCTACCTTACCTTACCTTTTTCCCTACCTCCACTAGAACTAGCTTGTACTACCTCGGGTAGGGCTGGCCGGGCCTTCCGAGCGGCCGCATAATTACCGGACGAAACGTGCCCTGACCTGCCCTGACCTGCCCTGACTTAACCTGGGGGCCTCTGTCCGTGTCGAGCCAGTCAGCCTCTTTGATTATGACAAGCATGTGAACACGCCTACCCCCAATAGTAATAGCATGCTCAACTTTCTGCGAGGAACGAAGACATCAGTGCAAGCAAGCCTCGCGATACCTTGGCTAAATGATGAGCTACCTTACCTTACTTGGACAGTCGAGTTAAACTATTAACCCCTCAAGCAGGTCTCGCAGGAGAGACCTCGACCAACCAACACTTAAGCTAGAACGGATGGCATACGAAGCTACGATATTCATGGCATATTTGCACACTGGTTTCGTCAGTCTAGCGACATGCGTACCTAGATTCCACGTCTACATCTTCGGCTGACGCCCAGTGCGTAAGAGCACAACACCATGCGCCGCAAGACTCACGGGAATCCCAAACAGCAAAATTCACCACATTGCCCCATATGGACTTTGGCAGTCTTGCAACGATGCATAAAAACCGGCCGTCGTATCCATACGCCACGTTCCAGTATTGACAAAGCGGTGAAAGTCCGTGTCTACATACATCAAGTCCTAGTTTTAGCTACCTGCGGCCGAGTTTAGGTTTTCTAGCCCCATTCTGGTTTCTCTTGCAAACCAGCGCCCGTGTGGGCGCCGTCGAGCACATAGCAGAGCTCTAGTACTCGCTAGTTTGTTTCGCAGATTTTGTTTTGTTTTTTAGTGGGGGTAGTTATTTGATAGGCACCGTCCCTTGTCCAACAGTCCAACGGACAACCCCTTGTTGAAGGACCATCCCTTTAGCCCATCTCGTAAATACGACGGCAACCCCAGATAGGATGCTAATGGCCCTAACCCCTAAATATCGCAAGCCGAGCCAAAGTGTCCCGGTTGATAGGAAAGTTAAAGCACGTGCGAGACGCAGCTTTCAAAGAGTATGCAAAGGTCGTTGTCATCTGAGTGCTTGCGACCTTGGAATGTGGGCCTGCAAGCGAGTCATAAGTCTTGATCATTCCAACGTGTTTTTGTCCGAGCCTGCAAAAAAAGACATTCGGGAGAGGTGGTATATGAATCAGTCAAAGGACGCCGTTGCGAGCCCGAAAACGCGGTTGCTCTGTACCTAAAAGAAGTGCCGGGGAAACCGAAAAAAAGAACGCGGATATCAAGACCGGAACCGGCCAGGATGTCAATACAAAGGAAACTGAAATGCTAACGGCCTGGGCACTGGCCGCCTGCCATAGTGGCAGGCCCGGTGCAGTTAGGCGACGGGAGCGATGGGAGGAGCAGCCGGGGCGGGGATGCTCTGCGCGGCGCTTAGGTCAGGGTTCGTCTGGATCGGCTGAGCATCGCCGTTAGGCTTGGCCTTCTCGGGACAATCGCGGCTGATGTGGCCCGCCTGGGAGCAGTTGTAGCAGATCTTGCCAGCCGTGTTGAGGGGGCCGCCGTTGGGAGCGGTGCAGTCGCGTGATATGTGCCCCAGCTTGCCGCAAGCGTAGCACTTCATCGACTGTGCTTGGCAATCGCGGGCAAAGTGATTTGGACCACCGCACTTGTAGCAAGTCGCCGGACGCTGACCTAGTGGGGGGTAGCGGTTCGGCTGCTGAAATCTAAATTGGCCTTGGGGCATCGGGGCGCCCCTAGGAACTCCAACAGGTCCAGCGGGCCCGGCGGGCCCTGCTGTTGGCGGGTTGGGGCAGTTGCGCTAGGGAAGCGAGTAGAGTTAGACGACGGAGAACCTAATGTGTGGGCCACGTCCAGGTAGAGTTTGACATACCATAAGATGACCGGGGAGACCGCAGTTATAGCAACGGCCCGTGGTACCAGCGCTGACCAAGCGAAGGGTCGGGCAGTCAGCCTGAACGTGTCCTAGACCTTGGCAGTGGTAGCACTGCTTGGCCTCGGTACTGCGAGGCAAAGGGCATTCGTTCGATTCATGATCTGGCAGGCTCAAATTTCAGTCCCGGGCAAACTAGCGTAGGAGCAGGGAAAAAAACCTACTCGGCTGCTTGCCTATTCCAGAGGTTGATTAGTGGCTTGCTCGGCAAGAAACGAGAGGGGGATTCTGCTTACAGTTGTAACAGAGGCGATGGGGTGATGAACACGCTTCGGCGTGGTGTCCAAGCTCGCCACATTTATAGCAGGCGCGGCGAGAGAGCGACGACATTATTTCGTATGGGCTATTTTCTTCTGCATCAGCTGTTAGCGCAACGCTTAGTGGCTTCTTATCACAGCCGGTCCTCCCCGGTCTGACAAGCGGTATGGGACAAAAGGCAGAAAAAAAGGTGGAAGTCATTCAATCCGGAAGACAAGGCGTAAGGCCACGTTGAAGCATGAGACCAGGATCGATCGAAGCGGCGGTGGCCGGAACCGTATTTATCTGCAAAAAAGCGGACTTCGACTCGCTTTGCAGACTTCATAATAACCCTCGGCCATGTCGCAACCCCGAGCTTAATTCGCCCATGCGAAGGAAACGAAGGAATGAAGGCAGGTTGCGCGGGGCAAAGTTCAACATGTGGACTTGATGGGACAGGGTATTTCGACACGCAGGAATCGCCTAGCAAACAAAAATGTCGGGGGGCGTATTTCTTCTTGTGCTTGCGGAATGCGAAGAAAAGCCTTGGCTCACGTATGTCGTCGTCTTGTCCTTGTCCTTCACAGTCCAGAACGGGGTAGTTTAAATCCTCATCCAGTGTGCCTAGGAGAGTCTTGACTGATGGCTTCACTCCCCAGCCGGGTTGCAAATGCTCGGGGTCCGGTTGGAAACCGGCTGCCCAGCGGGTCGCCATGCTGTCTTGTTCTTGATACTCTGACTGTGGAGTGTGCCGGTCATCGATATCACGCAACCCCAGGTGTGGGGGTGTGTCATCTTCGCCAATATCTCGGAGAATACTGCGAATCACCGTGTGATCCCCCACTGTAGGTTTCCTCGCGACCGCGACGACAGAGGAGTGCGAAAGCTTACGCGCATTTAGCAGCGAAGCTCGTCCCGGGCCTTGAAATTTGCTACGGGCAGTGGCAAAACAAGATGCGCCAGCCTTCAATGCCGAGTCGGGCTTCATGGTTGCGTCCAGCCGTGCGGTCGCGCGCACATATCCTGCCGTATCCTTGGTTCGCAGAGAGAAAAATGTGTCGCCAAGATGGTATGTGGGTTTGACGACGTGGACAGTGAAAGGTGAATGAATGTCGGAATCGATGGTTGACCAGACGGGCGCGCGAGGGGCGAATGAGGCAAATGGGAGGGAAGGGTGGGTTGGACAAAATTCAGTTTCACTGACCTTCTGGGGGTTGCAAAAACAAAAGGGTGACCGTGCCGAGTTCCTGTTCCGGGTCCGTTCCTGTCCTGTCCTGTCCTGTCCTGTCCTGTCCTGTCCTGTCCAACTCTCTTTCCCTGCAACCAGCAACGACAACCTTCGTCTCGACCTTCGACTTCGTCACCAACAACGACCAAAATAAAACTACACCTGAAAAGTTGTTCCTAGAAGCGATGCTGAAAGGATGAATGGGGAGAGGAAAGAGCGGAACAGACGGAACCATGAAGGACGGGGAAAGGGATAGGCCCGGAGCTAAGGTAACTTAGTGTCGAGCAGTGCTTCCGCAAGGGGGCAAGGGCGAAGCGCGAAAGGGAGCTAGGTGACAAGGGAGCGACTTCCAGCTCGTCGCCATGGCCGTCGCGCCTGCTGCCTGCTCCCTGCGCCGGTGCCGCCAAACTGCGGGGCCTGGCCGTGGTTGGCTAGCAAAAACGAGGTACCTCATGGGTACATGCATGTGGCAAGTCAAATCTGTCTGCTCCATTGTCCCCTCTGTGAACAGGGCATCGACGCTTCTAACTCCCTACCCAGCGCATTGTTTCCTCGGTTATTAGCTAGGACGAACTGGGTTGGGGTCGCGGACGAAACAAAGCTCCCAGGCATCCCTAAAGCACCCCCAGAACCTTAGCACCAGCCTTTCCCGCCGGGAATCTCACGGCACAGCGCGCATCATCCCTGCACTGTAAGAACAGCCTGATAGGTGCCGATCAGGGAAGTTTGTTGAACTTAAGGTAGCTTACGGCTTGTGCTAAAAAAAAGGAATACAAAAGAAGAGAAGAAAACAACCCAAGAGCTTGGCGAGCTCTCTATGTAGGTGTCCACTCTCACCTTCCGCTGTCACCCACACACACACCCATCATTTCGAACGGTTCTCTCCATACAACCTGTGCAGCGCACCGTCCTAATCTTTGGCTCTTCCCATTGGCCGAGATTGGGAGCGGCTCGTGACTGACTCGAGCCCGCCTCTGGGAGTCCGCTCTAGCCCTGGCTCGTGCCCCATAGACGGCAGTGGTGGTTCGTTCGTTGGGAATTCGAAGGTACCGCCGCCAGCGCCGTTGAAAGACGGAGGCGGTAGAAATGGGTTTGTCTTTGTTCCAGATCTTTTTTAGAGGGACGGGAGCTACTCACTGCCTTTTTTGTGCTCCAATGTCCAGATAATGGAAGTTGCTTTTCTTTCAGCAACGCTAGGCGGGGAACCCGTCTTACACTTTCACCACAATTTGACTCGGGGCCGTGGGTTGGACGAGACCGTTCTCCAGCGGGGCTATGGAATGGAAGGCCAAACCCTGTATAGCCCGCGACAAGATTTTCAACTCTGATGACTATTGATATTTTTGCCAATGTTAGTTGTGATGATAAACACTACGCGCAAAGTGCCTGCATTTTCCGTATATATCATCGGGCCACAACCGAACCGAGGCAAGCCAACGGCTTTTCTTCACCTCAATTCGCGTCTAGTCGGTTGGGGGTCATGTGGCGACGAGGAAATGCGCTGCCCAATCATGCCCAATCCACTCCACTTTGCAGCGCCGGACCGGCGCAGCCCTCCGCACTCTTCTGGCTCTGACTGTGGTTCTGGTCCAGGGTCGTGTACACCTCCGCTGGGGTTTGAAAGCATAGCGCCGTGACTTTTTGCAGAGGATGTTGACAAGAGATATAAGCCTGAAATATAAAGAGTTTGAAGTACTTTTCTAGCAGGTTCTTCCCAAAAAGTCACCAAAAGTCACGTGGTGACTTGAAGGTATCGCGCTATGCTTTCAAATCCCGGCGGAGGTGTATGTATAAGACAGACTGCTGTAGCCTGAAGACTGGGCAGCGTGTGCCCAGACGCGCAGCGGCGCGGTAACATGTTCCATCCATTCATTGCCCATTTTGCCCATGTCCAGGCCCATGCCGGCTCGAAGGATCGCTTGGAAATGGGCGGAGGTGAGGAGGTGTGAGGGTGGGGTTTGTTGCTGCCCAGGAAAGCAAAGGCAGAAAAAAAAAAGATAAAATCCATGCGCCCCCGGAAGACCCGAAACGGATTGGGCGAGGCAGTCTGGTCGTCCACAAAGGGCTGTCCCGAGCCTGGAGCCTCGTCCCCGGCGGCTGGGAGCCACACGAGATTGGCGAGAGCAGTCAGGCATGCAGGGGCGCCCTGCAGTTGGGCGTCCCAGTGGCACGTTCGTCAACCTTGGAGGAGGGAGGGGGGAACGCACGGAGCTTATTTTTGGGACCGGCTTGCTTATCGGCAGGATTTGCATTCGCAAAGCGTCAAGTCGGTATCTAAAAAGCTCCCAAGCCAGCCTGCCCCAGATAAAATTATAGATTAGAGAGCAAGTATAGAGTGCAAATAGACACTTCCAGTAATCGCCAAGAATAATATTTTTAAAAGAAAAGAATAATACAAACCGTCCACCCCTAGCCAAGTCAATCGTGACAACGCGACTCGCTTGCTGGCCGCAGTCGCAGTCGCATTGGCCCCGGATAATGGTCCCGAAACTAAAATGAGGGGGAAGAAAGCTCTCTCTCGGCGACTACCTTACCTAGGTAGGTACGTAAATACACGAAGACTAGCTTTGTTTCTTATTCTTCTTCTTTTTGAGGATAACTAATCGAAAAACAAATATTTAAATGCCTTTCCCGAAACCACGGTGTGATGTCGACAAGAACCAGCTCCCGGGAAGTCATGGATCACCACATGCAAAAATCACCACAGCAGTAGTCTTGCAACATGGCATCAAGCTTTGCTTTTTAATTTGTATATCTAGGACCCAGCTATGTTCTACTTTCCCCGCTCCTCGTCCCTTTCCTTGGGATCATTATTACCGAGTAACCGATGCAGCGTCCATGCATTATTAAACAGAAATGCCCCTCCTTCGGTGGTGGTGAGAAACAGCACGGAGCTCGCTCCTCTCCCTCTGCAGGAAGGCAAACTCGCATGCAAGATGTTTACCACATAGATGTATATATGCAGAAGACATATGTGTGTTTGTCTCCGCCGATTCTGCAAATGAAAAGCAACCCCCGAGTTACGCCAGCGCTTATGTTTTTCTTTGCCTTGCCATCCATAAAACCAACCTCACGGGGAAACAAAAGACTCTTTCTTTCCTTCTCCCTAAAGCTCTCCCCTAAACTTCTCGGGAATGGTATCCTAATTGCTACCACGTAGCTACAGCCGAGCGTGTCTACCATCGGTGAAGTGATGCATATGCCGACACGTCACCAGCCGACTGGCCGCCCGGCCCGGCCCGTCTCGGACGGGTGGGGGAGAACGGGTACGTTGGTTGTGGGTGCCATTGACCGCGGCCGTGCTTCGACCACATAGCTAACGCCGTCCTCGGACGCGTACGACGGCGGGCGCGGGGCCGTTGTTCGAGGAGCGTGGCTGCTGCCACTATCGCCCCCACTCCTTGCCCCTGGTCCGCCGCTTCCTCCGGAAGAGCTGCTGCTACTGCTACTGCTGCTACTGCTGCTACTACCACTGCCGCTGCTGTCTGATGACGCCTCCTCCTTATCCGTGTCCAGTGGAGGGGCATCGTGGTTGCGCATCCAGTATATGCGATTGGGGTCGACCCGCTAAAGCAATAACAATTGTCAGTCAATCTCAACTTCTCTTATCCATCTTCGATTTCTTCCAGAAGATAGAGTGGGGTTGTGCAGGCATATCAACATACCACGCTCTCGCGCCACAGGCCGTAGGCGGGGGGCTTGATTTTGGTGGTCTCGCTCTCAATGCCAGCTGCCTCCTCGTCGCGCGCCAGCACAACGCGGATCGGCTGCTCCGGGATGGCGTAGCCGCCGGGCCCGCGCATCTCGGGTAGCCGGTCGGTGTTCCCATGGTGGTCGCCCCTGACCAGCAGAATGCACAGCCGGACTAGCCCGTAGCAGAAAATTATGGTGACAAAGAGGATAATGAGGATCAGCAGCACCGTGAACTCGCTGCTGTTGATGTTTTTGGTGAGGGAGAGCGAGAGGTCTGTTTTTGTTCGGTGTTAGTCCACTCGTTCGCTCTATGTACTAAGGCCCAGTAGTGGAAGAAAAAAAGGGGTACACAGGTGGGCTTGCTACGCAAAAAAGGAGACAGGGGAAAAGGGGTAAGGTGACTTACAAACTGCCAACATCAGCAGGAGAAACATGCCAGACACGAAACATCGCAGTATCTGCGTCCGAACCCGGCGCGACTTGACCCACGGGAAGCAAAAGAGAAAGTGCTTCGGTGGGGGCCTGCGGTCGCGGCGCTCGTGGCGCTCACGACGCCGCCACCGCCTCTCGCTCTCGCCCTCGCCATCTGCCTCTGCCGAGCCTAGTCCGCTGCTGCTGTCCTCGGCATGGCGCCGGTGATGTCGTTCTCGCTCGCGCCGCCTCCTACTCCGGCTACTGCCGCTGGAGTCTCGCCCCTCGTCCCGCGACCGCTGCGACCGATACCCGTGGGATCGGCCCGATCTATCGCTGCCGTTCCGGCGGTGCTCTAGCCGCCTCCGCCGCCTGCCGTCGTCTTGGTTCTCGGCGCCCGCAGCGGTTTCTAGTGCGACATGTGCCCGCGGTGGCGTCGTAACTCCCGTGCCTGGCCGAGACGGGGGGCCGTTAGAGCCCTGCGTCCACGTCCGCGTTAGGTTTGGCAGGTGAAGCCGCGTGCTGGGCAGGGCCTGGGCGCCGATGCGAAACTGCGGTGTCTTGGGACTCTCTGTGTCGTCGTCTCTGCCGTGCTGCATGTCCACCACCGTGCCCGGTGGCGCACCGTCACCCGAATAGTGGCTACTGCTCGGCCGAGGGAACATACCCGGCTGTCCTGCCGGTCGTGTGCTGCTAGCTACGCTGAACCAGCTCGGTATGGCAGGCCGGAATCTTGAAACGAATCTCGACGGTCGCTCGGCCATCTCGACAGTGGCGGCAGCGGCGGTAGGTCGCTGGGCCTCGAGGTCGGCCACCGCATAGGCGCGGGGCGAGAGGGGGGCGCGGTCATCGTCATCGTCCAAATCGAGGGGCGGGCCATTGCCCGTGCCGCTTGCGTCGCGGCCACGGCCAAGGAAGTTGAAGCGGTCCATGTTTGGTCGCGGGAGGGTAAACGGGAGGTTGTTCATTGTGCCTTCTACTGCACGTTCCGTATCGTGTTTCCTGCGTGACAGGACAAGTTCTCAGTAGGTTGCCCTCCGCGAGGTCGAGATCGGTGGCACGCGAGGTCGCCCAGCTTGTCGTCCGTTGTCATCGACTGCTGGCTGGACTGCGCATGCTATTTCCACCTCCACACGAGGTGTTCCTCGACACCAGTCCTCCTCTAACTAGCCTGTCTAGAATCCGACTTGGTGCTAGTGTCGACTAGGCCAGGTCGTCTGGCAGGTGCTGGTCGGGACGATCGTGTGGGTGCGTATACAGGGAGCGTGCAACGAGCCGCTGTCACAGGCTGCGTGAGTATATCTCGAGATGCCCTTATCCGTGGCCTCCCTTTTTCTCAGATATTGTCGAGGGGCCCAGCCAGCCAGGGTAATATTCAGGATTAGATGTTTGGGAGGGGGGGGAAGGAAGAAAGTCGTGCCCCGAGTAAGGGAGGGTAAATGTCTTGGGGGTATCTTATGCCGAAGGGAGAGAAAAGAGATTCCGTTGAGAGAGTGACTGTGTAAGGAGGGTGAAGAACGAGATTAAGCAACGCCGTCCAATGATTCCCATGCCTTTGCGGTGGTTGTTCCCCCGGCTCCCAGAGCCCTTTTTGTATAATGCAGAATGCCAAACAACAGGACCTAAAGGGAAGGGAAAAGAATCGAGACAAAATACAATTGTCCCAATTGAGAAACTGACTGGACAGAATGCAAGGAAACGAATGCGCCGGCTCGTCTGCGCAGCGTTTTGATGCACGCGCGGGCTCGTCGAAAGTCGCGGCAAATACAATCACACCAAACGAAATAAGGAAAGTGGAAGATGGTAGACTTTTCTGGGCGGGCAGCGGTGGTGTTGATGTTTGTCAGGCTGACGATCGCGGGCGGTGGCGGCAATGGTCTACTACGTCGTTGATTCGTGGGCGGAGCACCATGTTTGGCTGTTTCGGAAGTGGTGTGTGCATGCACCTATGCACGGTGGAGGCGAAGGAAACGAATCTAACGAACCACCACCCCGTGTGTCCTCAGATCGAAGGGACCTCGAGAGAGACAGCACGATAAAGGTCCGGACGACACGGGAAACTGTGACCCTCGTTCGTCGAAGGGAAGGGGTGGAAAAGAAAGGGGGGTGGAGGGGAGGGTGAAAACGACGGAGCCCAGGGACGAGCCGACGAGGTTGCGTCGCAGGTGATACGATACCTACTCTCTAAATGCAAGGAGAAGCAGAGTTGTACCACGGGAAACCACCCCTACGACAGTCACTATTGCCCCGCGAGGTGCGTGCGCACAAACACGCATGCACAATATGGACAGTAACCAACTCCCATCAACTGCAGTCAGTGGATGGTAGGCACAGAATGGAAGTTCAGTCTGGGACCGCCCTGTTGCCTCTCCCGGAGCTGTGCCTTTCCTGCCCCGAGGCGTGCATCCTCGGGCTGGCTGGCAGTCAGGCGGAGTCGCCTGCGACGATGTACGCAGGGGGCTTCCACGGGTAGGAACAGGAAACAGGAAGGAGCGATACAGGACCAGTCCACACACCATAGCATGCATCTACGGAGTAGGGTAGTACCTGCAGTTCTCAGACAGCCTAAGCCCTACCTTACAACATCATCTTGAGGTGGAGGGGGCAGGCTTGACAGAGGGCCAGGTGTTTTCTCCCATTTCTTTCCCTTTTCAGCGCGGCCCTAAACAAGTAAGGTAGTTTCCATTCAATCCAATTCGTTGGTCCAAGAACGCTACGCTACGCGGCACTCCATCACACGTAACGCCACTCGTCATTAGCCCGCTGGAATCCGTCCATTGTATGTACACCTCCGCCGGGGTTTGTTTTGTTAGCTCGGTACATGCCCCACATTCTAACAAGGGCCCCTTGCTACATAAAAGTAGCCTGGTATAGAGCCAAAATTCAGTATTTTATTGTACCACCCTCAGCATCTATGCACATCTGCAGCCTGCGTGGCATCGAGTGTGCCAGCCGTAGAAGAAGATCTTCTGGCACAGCCTCCCACGCCGCCTCTAGAAGCCTGCGAAGGTCTGGTAAATCTAGCTCCTGAATATCCTCGCAATTACATTCAATCCAGTTTTTGATCCACGGCCAGACATTCTCAATAGGCGAGAGGTCTGGAGAATAAGGAGGCCAGCGAACCACATTAACTCCTTGCAGGTTGAGTGCTGCTTTGGTCCGCCGTGCCCGATGTGCTGAAGCGTTATCTTGTTGGAAAACCGAGGCTTGAATCTGGCGATAGAAGCGGATAATAAGCGGAATAATATGCTCGATATAATTATTAGCGCCGATTCCTCCATACTCCTTCTCCCAAACAAACCCTGGCCCTTTTATTCCACCTGCAAAACATCCCCAAAACATCCAACCTTTTGGTTTCCGCCGTTGAAGAGCAAAATCGGCAAGATCTTGCCCCCGGAAAAGGATAACGTGCTTTTTCCACATTGGGTCATTTATTGCCCAAGTTTCATCAGACCAAATAAAATCATCCCAATCTTCTGGATTTGGACGGAGACGAAGCTGTTCCTGGCACCAACGAAGCCTCTGCTGTTTATGGGCAGTAGTAAGGAAAACTCTTCTTGGTCGAATCCGAGATTCTCCTTCTAAATCGTGGACTGCTCGAACAAGGGCAGTTTCACCGTATTCTGCTAACTCTAAAGGAACGTAGTATTGAAGCTGATAAAGGGGAAGATATTGACGGCGTTTATCTTTTAAAAACCATTCTTTTAAACGTTGTTTCTGAGGGGTTCGAATCTTTCCTCGTCGACTTTTGCTTTTCTGTGGTGTCAACGGGCCCTCCTTACAGGCAGATTGGATTTGCCGGTTTGAGAAGGGGGTATTTTCTGCAATCTTCTCGTAAGTCCAACCAGCGTACTTCCGTAGGCCTCGAATTTCGGCCTTTTCTTCGCGTGTGAGGTCTTTGTTTTTATGCCGGCGTTTAGGGGTTGAGGGTTCTGGCAATTGCTCTGGTGGTGGCTCTTGTAGTGGCTCTGGCAGTGGATTCAGGAGGTCTGCAATTGCAAAGGGCATTTTTGGCTGTGGGCGACTGGCTGCACTGCGGGGTGTTCAGCATGCGAAATTTAACTCGCAGGTATTTTGCCACAGAAATTGCTAGAAGAATGACTTGGTTTCTATTTTCCGTATGCGGCTAGCCCAGATGACTAAAACACTGTAATCACCCCTGTAAGTCACTGGAGCTAACAAAACAAACCCCGGCGGAGGTGTACATACGTTTAGTGCCCGCAGCGCACATTAATGTTCGTCCCGGGCGTACCTTGCATTCGGCAGCTAAGAATTGGGCTGCGCGCAGCTGCACGCCCGCGTCTTGGTGCTCGGGGGCGAGTGTCAGCCCCTTGGAGCTCCACGGCGATGATTCGCCAGCGCCGCAGCCCAGGGCGCAAGAGAGGGAGGCGCATGCCTGAACCACCAGAAAGGGGACGGGAGCGCCCAGATGATTGGCTCCCGGAGCTTGAGCTTCGGCGTCGCATAAAGTCTCAAAGGGAGGTGGGGATGAAAAGCAGGGGACCAGACGTTTCGGATCGTCACGCTTCAGATAGCCGAGGCGGGGGAGGTGGCCCGACGTTGATTGCTCACAATTGCGCTGCGAGCCTCGACACAGCGGCCCAGATCCAATATCCTGGGCTTGCCGCGCTGCAACTGAGGCAGCAAGTTTTTTGTGCGTCGTCGACCCTGGGCAGCCATCAACAATAAACACAACGGAGCGAGACTGGTTGGCTATAAGCAAACCAAATCGCGGTTCTCTGCATTGGTGACACCAAGAAGCCACCGTTATCGCCATCGCAGACACAACAACCACAACAAACACCCGAAAGACTGGCTGTGAACCTCTTTCTATACTTGCACTCGTGCCCTTGGTGCTCGCGCCCGCTCCTTGTAGCAACAACCGGCAAGTCTAACCGAATGTAGAGCCGTCAGGTGCGTGTGCCTTCAAGAGATGCCGCAAGCCAGACACCCAGGACAGGCCATGCTCGGAGCGGAGTGAGGTCCATCCATACACATGTAAAGTGATGGCCTTGATCATCTTGTAATGTCCGGCAGGCTCGCACCGGCAGGCTCGCACCAGCAGGCTCGCACTCGCTCGCAATCTAGAACTACACAACAAGATCATGAATTCGTGATCACACAGGCAATCCCAGCTCCTTTCGCGTGTCGGCCATGAAATACCATTTCAAGGCTGGGTATCTTATTTTCTACATTTGTTTCCACAACAAAGGTATGCCGCCCAGGACCTATTTCCCCTTTAAAAGGGCCAGTGGCGTAGTTTGACTTGAGCAGCCTCCCTCGTTCACTTGCAAACTGGGTCCAACGTGGCGGCAGAAATCCATACATATGTCTTTCGCGCCCATGCTTTGCGCACATGGGCAAAGAGCTGCGCCTGTGATTCTGTTCTGCCGGCCGCAGAAAACGGCCGATGCACATCCTAGCGCGGCCGGCAATGCAGCACATATCGTCGGCGCCACACGGGCCGCAGAAAGCTGACCTGGTCCGATGTTACTCGCCCTCCAGGGTCTCAAGGCCACCCATTTAGTCGCAACTACTTCAGCTCGCCCAACAGCATGGTTCGATCAGATGACGCAGATAGAACTAGCAGCCAGAGTTAGCAAACACAGGGCATAATGGCCGGAACACAATGATTAGCAACGTACTGAGAGGGTCTGATCCTGTGGAGAACTCGGCGCAATTGACTGTTCCCTTGTGGCCGGGAAGCTTGTACAGAAGCTTTCCCGAGTCGCTCGCCCAGATAACAACCGTACCATCGCCCGCGCCGACGGCGATCTTCTTGCCGTCCTTGTCCCAGCTTCCGTGAATCAGGTTCTTTTCCAGGCCGAGCGGGGCTCCGTCGAAGGTGCGAAGGTGCCGCTCGGCAGGCGCAAAGGGTCTGATATCCCACGTCCTTGCCGTCGAGTCCATTGAATATGAAAGCAGCTGTTGAGAATCAGGCGACACCTTGAGGGTTGTGATGGTGTCTTGATGGCCGATCATCGAGTAAACGACGGCCTTCTTCCGGATGTCCCACACCTTGATGTCGTTGTCGATGCCTCCGGAGAAGATCTCGTTGCCTGCCTCGGATATGGCAACAGCCGTGATGGGGAACTCGGTCTCGATGTAGTCGACGGCATTCTTCGTTCGCGGATCCCAGATGCCAATGGTCCCATCGTCGCTGCCGCTGATGAGCAGTTCCTCGCCGCGCTTGCTGATGTCCATCGTGTTGACAATCTCGTCGTGCCCCACATAGCGCCGTATCCTAGTCCCCGACGTGAGATCCCAGCTCGCAAGGTGCATATCGGCCGAGGCGGAAAAGAGGATCTCGGAGTCGCGCGACCACTGGAGGTCGAAGACGGCGCCTTTGTGTCCATTCAACACGCCGTAGTTTTCGCAATCGCCATATGTTCTCCAGAGCACTGCGTACATGTCAGCGGCTAGCCTTAGCCACTCCCAAAGAGCGGCAGCATACTTATTGTCCTGTCCATGGACCCCGACGCTATTAGATTCCCAGACGGGTCGAATTTAGCCGAAAAGATCTCGCCAGAATGTCCCGAGAGCTCTATTACGGGGGCCTGGAGACCGCTCGTTCGGGGCGCCTGCACCACACGTCTGTCAGCCTCATAAGTGAATGCGCGACAAGTAAAGGTGGACGAACCGCCTGGA
Organism: Lasiosphaeria miniovina; assembly: GCF_030549165.1. Classification (NCBI taxonomy): domain Eukaryota; kingdom Fungi; phylum Ascomycota; class Sordariomycetes; order Sordariales; family Lasiosphaeriaceae; genus Lasiosphaeria; species Lasiosphaeria miniovina. The sequence goes on from NW_026848220.1 coordinate 358,844, forward strand.
TCAGCGCGCTGCTGCTCCCCGACGCGCCAGACCTCGCCAGAGCGCGACTGGAGCCCACATTCTGCCTCTTCACCAGTTGACCGCCGCTAGGGTCATCTGACGCCGGTCGCTTCTCTGCCGACATGATTTCACAGTCGGAATGAGCAACCTGGAATGTGGGATTAATCGGCAGGTGGGTAATGAGACTCGGGTTGATGCGCTCGATGATGCGCGCCTTCTCAAAATTCGATGGCAGTTCCCGCTAAATCGAGGGAAACATTGGCGGGATTTTAGATTCCCCGCTTTCCGTCAGGGCGCTCTGTGGGGCCCTGCCCAAGTTCCATCTATTGGGGTTGGTGGGGTTGGTGGGGTTAGTGTGGTCGGAGAGAAAGGCGACGACACCCGACAGCTGAGGCAGGGCGGTCTTCAGGCGAGACCCCTGCTGTTAGTTACCACGGCGCAATCCCACCCACCGCCTTTCCAACGTTCGATCCGGCCCACCTGGACTCATTTGACCTGTCCCAGCAACACCGCACTCCAGCAGCTTGCGGCCATTTTCGAGGCCCATGATGTCGGCAAGTAAGGCGTCTCGGTTAGGGGAAGAGTAAGTCGGTGTCCCAGTCCCTTCCTTTCGTGCAGCTGCTAATCTCGACTCGTCCCTTGGCTAGGATCTGGAAGTAAGCGCCCGCGCGTGCTTCGGCTCGCCTACTAGCACGCCTCCAAACCCCTCCTCCAGCTCGCTGCTAACCGTCGAGAAGAACGCGCATCGACAAAGTCAACTCGGAGCTCGTCGTCCTCACGTACGGAACCATTGTCGCGCAGCTCTGCAAGGACTTTGACAGCGACTATGTCGAGGTCAACAAGCAGCTCGACAAGATGGGATACAACATTGGCCTGCGCCTGATTGAGGACTACCTGGCCAAGTCCAACACGATGCGGCGGTGTGCAAACTTTCGGGAAACGGCCGAGATGATTGCCAAGGTGCGGCTGGTGTTTTCCCCGTGTGCTGTGCCCCCGTTGTCTTTGCCTTGGACGCGTGCGTGCGGGGGCTGACGATGTGGGAACTCTTCTCTTACGACTTTACAGGTCGGGTTCAAGATATTCCTCAACATAACGCCGACAATCACCAACTGGACGAGCGACAGCAAGCAGTTCTCGCTCGTCTTCGACGAGAACCCGCTCGCAGACTTTGTCGAACTGCCCGACGACGGCCGCGCGCAGGACGAACTCTGGTTCTCAAACATCCTGTGCGGAGTGCTGAGGGGCGCTCTCGAGATGGTGCAGATGCAGGTCGAGGCGCACTTCATCAGCGACGTGCTCAGGGGCAACGACACAACCGAGATGCGCATCAGCCTTATACGGTATATTGACGACGAACTGCCGCCAGAGGACGACTAGACACTATGTTGCCCTCCATTTGGGGTTTGAGAAAACAAGGCGGAGGTGCTGTTCGAGCCGTAGTTCCCTTTTCCGAGTGATTGTGGTTCTGGTTCAAGTTGGAGTCCTGGCATGACGGGACATGGGACGCGAGCATGTGGGGCTGGGGTCGTCGGGCGACTGCTGGGGAGATGCGGTCCGTATTGTTGAATACCCCTTCCGGCTCTCAAACGTAGCGCATCCCTTGCCGGTCTCCCTGATGCAAGTGCGATGAGTGACGAGGCCATGCGGTCGGGACGGGGCGTGCGGCGGATACCTTGGCCGTGACAACGGGCTTCGGATCCATGTAGTTGGCAGGCTCAGTGTTCCATATTTCTGGGTCCCAACTCCGACGCCTTAGTTCACAGGGCCCTCAACATGCGTGCGTCCCTTTACTCGACAGGCTTAACTGTCCTGTGGCTGGCGATTCATCTGGAGCGTGGCGTGATGCCCGGGCTTACTTTATAAATGCCCGCTTCCGCCCCTTGAGCCTGCCATGTTGCTCGTGGATTAAAAACATGCACTTCTCGGTCCGAGTGTATTCAGTTCTGTCCCAGTTAAATGTCTCCTCCGTGATGGGCTTCAGGCCAACCTCATCCGAGATAGGTAGTGTGGGGGACGGTTGGAGATGCGGCCTGTGTAGCCCAGTGAAGCCGCTTTCGAGCAGGACTACGCCTCAGAATTCACCGTATCCCAACCTAGACCCTACAGATTGCTCGGAAAAGGATTTAAGAGTTAGGGTTGACTACCCGTATTGTTCGTATTCTCAAACAGGCGGGCCGAAATGCAAGCCTGGCTGGGAAACTTGGGAAGATACGGCCCGTGTGTGTTGAAGACAGCTAGCTCCCTTGGTTGTTGAGATGGTGAAAATGAAGCGGTTGGGTGCCAGCCCTCGGCTCTTGCCTTCGTTCCATCTATTGGCCAACGGGGCTTTGCGGCCGCTGTGTTGTGTTGAGCCTCAAATTAGTACAGCCGCCTGCTAGCGGCCTACTTCACCAGAACCGGATGGAATTGTCCAAACTACCTAGGTAGCACAGGGAATCCGCGAAGTGATTGGCAAAGATGCTCGAGCCTTCTTCCGCAGGAAGTGCCATTTTTATTGTGTCTGCACGTGTGGCTTTTGTTTCAATCATGTTGCGCCCTCAACCCTCTAAAGGCCCCCAAACCTGCATAAAGAAGGGTCATTGGGCCGCCGGGTGGAGGCCGGACAAAACGCGCCACTCTCAGCCCAGTCGCTGCGGCCCAGCTGTACGTACGTACCCACTCTTTCGGGGTTGCCACTTCCGCTCAGGCAAGAATTCGGACAAATGACCCGCAGGCGAGGCCACAGCCCCGTTCCGCCACAGTTTTATCGCGCCGCAGCAGATGACCACCTTCCTCCCATCTCTTCCGAGGCACCACGCCATTTCTCACTCTCATAGTTGAGGCCATGGCCAAGACTACATCTTTATTACTACCTAGCCATGAATCCCCCCCAATTCTTCGATACCTGCCCTGCGAGTTCATGATTCTTTTCTGAGTCTCATTTTCTGGTTTCTCTGTGGCCCGCCGCACGGTCATCCCAAGTTCTCGACGCAAAATGTTACAAAAACTCCAACACGCGACGTTGACTACTCACCAGCCCATGGAGATCATGCCCGCTTCCAAGATTGGCAGCATGACCGTCATGGAAGCCGCCGTGCCGGACAACATGGAGAGCTATCTGTTACTACTTAATAGCGTCGATGCAACTATATCGCAAGTCCTTCTGCAAGCAGCACTTCTCCAGAAAGCACGCATACTCGATAAGCTTCGCCAGTCAGAGTCAGCCGCCATGGGGTGCCTATTTTGGAAATCAAGAGTATGTCATTGCATTAAGCACTGCACTCACATCGCTTGTTGAGTCCTACTAACATTATCATGTTCAGCGCAGCCGCCGGCAGGAAATCACTCAGGGGTACAGACATGATAATAGGCCTCACTATGCGCAATCTGATTTCTCCAAGGAAGAACCCTACTATGGGGCCTCCAAGGAAGATCCCTACTATGGGGCACCGAGCTTGTACTCGCGCAACACTGACCTCTCCTACGGTTCGGGGCGGTCTACTCTTCTGGATGAACCCCTTGGTCCCCTCCTCGGACGCAACGAAAGGCCGAAAAAGATGAGCGTCCGCAAGTTCAACTTGCACGTAGAATGTGCCGGATGCAAATTCTCTCGAAGCAAGTGCCATAATATACTTGACCTGAGACCCTGCGTGGCTGAACAGGAGTACCGCATGCTCGTCGAAGAGGAAAACAGCACCAAAGGAGATATATACATGCAGCTTGACCTTTGCGCCTCAAGCTATATCGGGCCCGATGAATTCAAAAGGTTGCAAAAGCTCTTTGCGGGAGCGGAACGCTGGAACTCGAAACCTAGGACAAAGAACGGTGTCGACCTTGACCATATCATGCTGGCGCTGCTCCAAAAAAGGCCTGCTTACGAGTTTAACCGTGACGGGCGCTGCGAAAGAATAATGTTGGCGAGGGTATACCCTTTCAAGTGGCGTCATGACTGGAAATTTAAATATGGGTTCACTAAGATCAACCCGGAGCGAGAGTTAAACGACAAATCAATTGTGCCTGTCGAGGTGGTAATCAGAGACGAGGAGGGCTTGAGAAATTACCACAGTAAGCCATCTTTCTAACCGCTATGTTTTCACATTATTTCCTTTACCTCCTTTTTCATTCTGAGTCGCGGAATCTTGAGGGCTTCTTTGAGCAATCTTAGCGTTACGGCTACAGGGTAGGAGTGGAGGGCGGGCTATATTAAGAGCTTGTAAGTCTTTGGGCGGGCCTCTCGGATGCTTCAGCATTTCTTTTCCCTTTTTCGTTTTGGCGTTGGGGTTTACGGGGGAACGGAACTTGTAAATCAATCAACGAGTTGGTTAGATCTGGCGCGTCATGGGAGAAGGCGGCGTCTTTTGAGAACATTATAGGGCGCAGGCAACAGATGATACCTTTGAGACCCGCGACAAAATCAACTAGTGTCATTTATTTCACATATTCTCTATCTTAGGGGAGTGGGTAGGTATGTAATTATCTAGTAAATCTCGTGCTCACTCGTTTCAGAGCCGTTGATTCACACCTTCATGATATTTGACGACAATGGCATAAGTTGATCACTGAATAATCTCAGAGAAACTCTATGGGCAGAGCCATGAGGCCTTGCTTCACGCTCAAATAAACTTAGGTTGCCTGCCACGGAAGTCTGCTTACTGAAGTCTGATTAACAACGGGAACCCTAGCCTATCCTCGACTCTTGGACAAACCCGTCGCTTCGGCACAGCAAACTTTCGACCCGAATTTGAGACCAAGTTGGCTTGCGGTGTTGATTTGAAATGTCCTCTGTATCACTTCACTCTCTTCGCTGGTGGCGCATGGCCACAGAAGCAGGGGCATGGCTGGATGTGTCCTCAATCAGAAGCGCGGAAATTGAAAAGAACGTTGCCTACAACAGCACAATTGAAACAAAGCCTGGAGGTTTTTGAGCCGCAGCCAGAGACAATATTATTATTGACCGGGCATTCGTCATGATGACGTAGACTTAGACCCTGATACTATGTCGATGATGATTCGCAACAAGGAGTGAAATTTTCAATGTCTAGTTTCCGATTTATGCTCCTACCGTGATATGAAATTTCTCTCGGAAGCCCTGAGACGCCAATAAAGAATTATTATATTCGAAAATGAGAATTTTCAAGCCATCTGTGATCGGGGCATTTGACCAAGCGATTGTAACCTTCTTGGGAGAAGGTAGGTAGGTTATTAGGTATTTGAGTGAAGCCACAAATTTGAGGTTGAATAGTGGTGTTTGAGCTCATATATGAAGTGGTTAAAAATGCGGTCCCGCTCAGATTTGCATTCATTTTTTACGTTGATCTTTTGGTGCGGATGATTTGTGGCTGTGTCGGTTGAGTCTGTAATACGGCGCTGACTGTCTCTCGCTGGACGCACAAGTCAATTCCACAAAAATGTCAAACAAAGTTTTATTTGTATTTTGGGTTTCACACCTTGGTAACCCTTCGAGTGAGCTTTGTTCATGTGATGGTGGGTTAGGAACATTTGTCACGATGTGAATCGAGAAAGCTGTTTGATGAGAGAATGGAGAATTTCGGGAACAATTTTCTGAGTCGGCTTTGAACCAAGACATGGGAGACAGTAAATAGCCCAGGGCTCGAGAATATTACTATATTAGACACCAAGCACATCAACTACAGCTTTGATTGGTGAGTTCCGTCGCTGATTGCCCTTATTTCTTTCATTTCTTGTCCTTCCGAGAGTTATGTCCGAGGTTCCACAACCCGCACAGTCATCAGATGCTTGTTGGTTCCAACGCAGCAAAAAGATCGGATAGAAGCATGAGGCGTGAGGACGAGACTCCACTCCAATGAAAGTTCTAGAAACTGCAAAACGGGTAATAAGAAACGAGCCGCTCATCACTCCACTTTGAGGACGCGGGCATGACGGGACGGAGGCGTGAGCAGAGCCCTCCCCAATGTCTCGGGTGACCTGCCCGTCCGCCAATCTGGGGGTTGATGCGGGATCGGAGAGGTTATGATGCACTTATGCGTTTAACGGAAGGCATTTGACCAATCAATCCCGTAGTATGGTCCTGGACCCCGCTAAGAGGCCTCAGCCCTATGGTTTTCGGGGCCCTTTCCTTTAAGGTTTCTCCCCTGACGATCGGCGGCTTCCTGCTTCCATCTCAGTCAGAATCGGCAGCGTTTTGTGCGTGTATCATGACGATGCAATTTACATGGAATATGTTACAGAGGTATTCCGAGTATTTATTTTCTATCCCGAAGATTTCTGTCCTGGACCAATTCTCGACTGTGACGGGATTCCGACGGCTGTGGAGCGCAGACTGGAACCTGCCTGTCAGGCAACTCTTCGGGGGTCCGTAGCTTAGCAGATTATGGAGCCTCAAAGGGAGCATCCGCAGATGCCGTCAAATCGCTCTAATCAGAGCGGAGACCCCCGTGCTCCCTAGACTGTAGCTCTAGATAGGTCTGGTAGAGCTGGCAGAGCTGGCAGAGCTGGTAGAGCTGGCATAGCTTGCAAATGCCTCGCAGCTTACTCCCACCGGGGGAGCAAGGCTGAATGAAAAGCAAGATGATGCACTTGGATAAAGCTTTGGGATCTGATAGCTCCTTCAGACACCTACAGGGTGGTAGTGAGGCTTTTGTCCACAACAGAAGGCTAATGCAAGGTACCGCTTTATGCGCATGGCGGCGCGCTCGTTGAAGAAAAAGCTGCAAGTGCTTGTTTGCTGCACGTTTTGTGGGCGTCCGACTGAGCTGAAATGCATCGAAAAATCACACTGCAACCGTTGGCAACGTGACAGCCGACCGCCGCCACGGCGCTCGCGGGTGCAGCTGTCCATCTTGTGCCACCACGATCTCCTCTCCAATTTGGTTGGGATGCGGGCGTTGCCGAACAAGACATGGTAAGCCAGATCGCGCGAAAAAAAGAACTGAGATAAAATCCCCCCCCCCCCAAAAAAATGGGGTAGAAGAATAATGTGATAAGTCTCGCTTTGCACGTAGAAAAGTACCTAACACAGTTTAAAGTCCGAAGGCAAAAAGCAATAAAAAAAAAGGAACAAAAAAGAGAAAGATATCACCTGGTGCTTCCAATTATCAACAAATATTTGCCCAAGTCCCACAAAGTTATCTTCCAGGGTTCCGAGAACGCATCGTGCCTGAGTTTCGGCGGATTGTGGGCTTGTAGAGCACATGGATTGCCGGGTGCACACGCCTTTTACCCCGTACCTATCCAGACTGACGCAAATGACGAGCGCCGACCGGAGGGGCCGGCCGAAAACCCCCCGTCAATGCAACCCAGAGGTACAATTCAGTCCCTGAATGTTTGTTGGCGTGGTACTTGGGCAGAATAATGATGATGGCCCAGCAAATAAACTAGCCAGGGAAGCTCTATGATGGGTCTTTTGGGCGAAGAGATAATTGAGCCTCTAGAATTCTAAAAAAGGGTTTCTAATGGATTTCACCTCACTTGGCGAAAAATCTTTGGGGTGAGCCGTAAAATTTTAGAAAGTCCCCCGCTAGCAAACATTCAGGGATTGAATTGTAAGGTTGTCTGTGTCGGAAACTGGCTCTGGCTTTGAACGTGGCGCGACACGCTGGGATATCAACGATAAATCGATCTGGACGCCTGGATGTACCAGGAAACTTTCCGTCTCGTATAATACATACGCAGCAGATGGTGAGCGAGCACCATGCTAGAATACAGTCAGGCTTCGGCCTGACAGGAGGCGCCCAACCAACCTGGCGTGATGGCGAAATCTACCGTGGTCGCCAACCAGGTCGTGCCAGATCCTTGCTAAACGTGGCATCAAGATCGCCTGCGGTGTAAAGAAATTGAAGTCGGTCTGCTTTGGAGATTTTTGATCCCCGAAAAACGCGGCGCATTACGTCCTATGGACGAATACGCCTCGCAGGTAGGTCCGAGATGCGCTCCCGGTGACAGACAGCATAGCAAGGAGCTACAGCACGACCCGAAGCGTAAAATGAGAAATAAAAGAGCCCCTTTGAGTCGCTGGGAGATCTTAATATGACAGGAAGGCTGCATGAAGATGCCACGACGCATCGATGCTTGGCCCCCATTAAGATTTTCCACTCGACAAATCCGCCGGCTGCAATGCATGTCGTCAAAACCCCGGCTCCTGGACCTGATGGGATGGATTGACTGATGGGCGGCGACCCAAATGAGTTGTGTGGGGGAGATTCGCTGGCTGGTGCGTCACCGCACTCGAGCTACCACCCACTAGACGTCTCTATACTCGATAGGGATGGAATGCGCTTCTAGTTTGCCAACCCCAGTGAGTTGGCAAGGTTGACCGAACGCCTAACTTGACGACACAAGTCGCGGGCGCAAGCTGCCAGCTTGCCTGGGCAGAACAAGGCGCCGCCGACCTGGAAGATGATGCCATCTTGAATCAAGCCTGAGCGCCCGCGCTCCCACGCCTACACTAATGAAGGGGACCGAAGGTCTCGGCTGGTGCACGCGTTCGTGCGTGCGTGGGTTCGTTTCCGAGGCCGAGCTCTCCACTGCGGCCAAAGTTACACTTTTTGAAAAGGTCGATTTGACCGTTATACGGATACTGGTAGATATCAAATTCGACTTTCCGGGGCTCAGACAAGACAAGGAAAGAAGAGCCTCGGAAAAGAAAATTGATGCTGTATTCCGTATGTACAATACATACTTGCGCGACCCGCCTGGCCTGCCTAGGTAAGGTAACCAACCTCCAGAGGCGGCGGAGTGTCTGTCCTGCGCCCACAGTACGGAGGACTAGCAATATCGCCTGAAGCGAGTATCGGGGTGCCAAGCCTTCTATAAGTGCATTATTGCCTGACTACCATGTATAGATGCCTGAGAAGCCTGAGGTACCAGGCAGCAGCGGTTGGGGTCTCAAATGTACGCATGGTCCCACCTCAGAGCGTTCCAGAAACTGCGCGCACGAGGGCCCCAAGGAGGAAGTTTGGCAGCAGGACCATCCCCAGTCACCTGTGTGCTCTTGTGGTTCCCCCCCCATAAGCTCAAGCGTCGCCGAAAATTCGAAAAATCCCAAACCCAGTCCTCCTTCTCTTCTACCTTCCCATTCCCCCCTGCATCTCCGACTCGTCCTCCCCCGAGCCATATCATTTTGATGTTCCAAGAATCGCTGCCTCGACCATCACCGAACTTGCCGGACTGGCTTAGCAGCGTCGTGGGAGTGAGGGACGACAATTGCGACACGATTGCCAGTGGCGAGTGGGACGAGGAAGCGAGAGCGCGAGCCCCAGTCGTGGCGGACCCAGCCCAGGCCGAGAGAGAGCCACAGTCTTTTCGGTCGCTGCAGGTGCTGCTGCCGCTGCCAGTCTCCCCATTTTGGGACTCATCATCCCACACCACTACTGTCGCCCAGCCCCCGTCTGTCCCGTCTGGTCGCCCCAATTCGACGCATTTGCTCTCGCTCGAGCCTTTGCGCTTCCCACCCACCTAAACTTCCATCCCGACAGTTTGACGACGCTGTCGTCGCTGTCGCCTGGCTGCCTGCCTCTTATCCCGGCCTGGCTCCTGCTTCCACCTCTACCTCCACCTCCGCGCCTCCACCTCGACACGTCGCCGAGCTGGCTCCCGCCAGGCCTCGACCCATCCCCGACACCACATCTGACGCCTGTCGCCGGGGCTAGACATACTGCGTCGTCCCACTGGCGGCCACCGGCGAACCAAATCATTTCGCATTCGGCTTTTTAATTGCAGCGCCGTCGCACACGACACGCTTCGCGCCTGCACGCGCCTGATTATCATCCTGTACCCCTCGATACCCATCATCCCGCCTCCCAGCAGACCGACGTCTGCACCCTACCGCCAGTTATGAACAACATGGCCGGCATGGCTAATATGGCCAATATGAACCCCATGGGAGGTCCCGTTGGCGGCCCCATGCCAATGATGAATAATGGCGCACTCCCTCCCCAGGCAACACCGCTGAGACTCAACGACGCCAGCCGGACACTGCTCAACACCTACATCTACGAGTATTTCGTGCACTATGGCATGTGGGAGCCCGCCCGCGCGCTCTACCACGCCGACGACCAGATCCACGTGAGTAAGGAGAGCCTCGATCAGCGCCGGGACGAGCCTGGCGCCGGTCTCGGCGATGACCCCATGGACACGGATAGCAAGAGCGGTATGGGAAAGCGCCCGCTCGATTTGCCCGCACCCAACGTGACCACGCGCGTACCAGATACCTGCTTTCTGTACGAGTGGTTCTGCCTCTTCTGGGACATGTTCAACTCGCAAAAGGGCAAGAGCACAATCGCGCACGTTAGCCAATACGTCCAGCATACTCAGGTACGTAATCAGAACGCTTCGATGGCGGCCTGAACAGCTTACTAACATTTCGCACAGGCGCAATCGCGGATGCGGCAACAGGACCAGCAGACCATGCTGCGGCAAATCCGCCCCGAATTTACCCACCAGCAGTATCCGCAGCACATGATGAGGGGGATGCAGAATGGCGGCATGAACATGAAGCCTGGAAACCAGCTACAAAGAGCGGCCATGGCAAATAACCAGAAGTACGTTAATTATACCCTTTCCCTCTCTCTACGTATCAAATAGCTTTATTATCTCATGGCTAACGCCTGCCTCTTCTCTAGCCCTCAGACCATGCAGATGCTCCAACAACAAAAGGCAGCCGGTCAGATGCAGCGGGACCCTTCGGATATGGATGGAAACCGCGCCAGACAGGCATCACCAGGCTCGACTGACAACGCGCCCTCACCATCCAAGCGGCCACGCCTGGACGGCGCCCAGTTCAACCCCAACCCCAACGTCATGATGCCCAACGGTCGACCAGCGCAGGGCATGCCAGGCCAGCAGCAGGTAGGGAGCGGCCCTGATTCAGCGCGAACATTACTCCTTCAAAACGGCATCAACCCAACTTCGCTGAACTCTGAACAGCTGCAGTCCTTTGCCGCCTCAAACCCAAATGCACAAGCCAAGTCTATTGCCTCGTACGCGGCTAACCTCCAGCAGCACCACGGCAACCAAATGCCCAACAAACCCATGGCGACTGCTGGCGGACCTCAGCCGCAAGGCTCACCCTTGGTGCCTCAAGGACCCGATGGTGCCGCGCTTGGCCAGTTCTACAACCCCGGTGACATGGCCCCCAATAACATGCGTGCTGGTCCCGGTAACGGGCAGGCGACAAGCGGGAGCAACCATGCGTTGCAAGACTACCAGATGCAGCTGATGCTGCTTGAGCAGCAGAACAAGAAGAGGCTCATGATGGCTCGGCAGGAGCAGGATATCAGTGGCGGCATGGTCCGTCCTGATGGTCAAGGCGCCCCTGGCGTTCCAGGCGCCCCTGTACCAAATGCCCAGTCCTTTCAAGGCAACTCTCCACCTGGAGGCCGGAGCGGCGCCTCGCCGAATTCTTCAGACCAGATGAAGCGAAATCAGCAAATGAACAATCCTGCAAACGTGGGATCCCCGGTACCGGATGGCGGCGCACAGTCGCGGAGCTCGCCCAACTCGATGAACTTCATGGGCGGCAATATGGACCCCAACGGCGGCGGCCAGCAGCATTTCTTCAACACCCCCATGAATGGTGGCATGCGGCCGCCAAGTTCGCACCCCGGACCGCAGTTCGCCGGGCAGATGAACCCGCAACATATGTTGGCGGCACAGCGCGCGCAGCAAGCTGCTGCACAGAGCGGCCCCGGCATGCAGTGGCAGCAACAGGGCGGCCAGAATGCTCCGGGCCCGCAGCCTCAGGTTCAGGGCACTCCGCAGCAACGGTCAATGCCTCCACCGTCGGCCCCCCAAGCGGCAGCTGTTGCTGCTAGCTCGCGCAACACTACATCGTCGCCGCAGACGAGCAATGCCGCGCCTCCGACCCCACAGCAAACTAACAAGGCCGCTCCCAAGAAGAAGGATACTAAGAGCGCTAAGAGCAAGGTATGTCGCCTATCATTGAACTATGACCGTTTAGCCTTGACCTAACAACCCACAGAATGCTGCTCAAAAGAAGTCCAACGCGAACCTCAATGCTGCGGCTACGCCCGCTGCCGAACCGGAACCGGCGCCGGAAAACCAGGCTCCGGCAACTCCGATGACTCCAAACCCGCAAAACTTTGCAAAGAACCAGAACGTGCCTGCACAGGTTATCGCGAACGGACAGCCTGCGCAACCTGTACCGCCGGCGGCAGCGCCTCCTGTGCCAGTTCCTCAGCATGCGGATCCGACCCAAGCGAACGACTTCATGACCAACGGACTTGTAAGCCACCCTTCTTTCTTTCATGCCTCTGCCAGTCTAGAGATTCACTGACACGGAACAGGATTACAACCAGCTGGATTTTGCTAACCCTCTTGTGTCGGACAATGTCTTGGCCGAATTTGACTTTGACTCCTTCCTGCATGATAGCAATGGCGGAGAGGATGGCGCGTTTGACTTTTCTGGAGGGTTCATGGAGGGAGGCGAGATTGGGGCGGAATAGGAATCCCCCTTGTTCGGCCAATCACTCCTTCGCGACCCCCCAGAATAACCAGGAGTCGACAAGCAGGAGGCAATCTCGTCGTCGGCATCCAGAAAGGCATTCTTGGAGCTTTTTAGGAGAATCATCTTGGTTCGTTTCAACATATCGCTCGAATACGGCTTCAAACAGTGGACAACCAATTAAGTCCTCGTCGAACCCTTCTCGAAGAAATATCTCGATACCTCGCTTTGATAGAATTTTCGGCTCTCCTGCCGCCATACTTCCCCACACTCGGTGGATGATCTATCGAGCTCGCACTCGGTAGCATGATTTCAGTTTTTCCGCAAATACATGTTTTCCGGGCTTTTTTCAGGCTCTCATTCCTTCATATGGGCTGGGTTTTGCGAATCGGTGCCTGGGGCGCTTGTTCTGGGCTTTATTTCCTTTCCCTCATTTCTCATCTCGCAGTCTTTCCAATTCTTCTCCCTACGCCGGGGCTGATGCCGGGGCTGATGTTGTTCCAACATGTCCCTTATCAACAGTCATTTTTAACATTATTTTCTCTTCCTTTTGGAAGAATTGTTCGAGCTGGATGTGGTGTTTGGTTGGCTTCGCTTGCATGGTTGCTGGTCCACAACTCTTCCGGGCCCGGCAACCCATGTATCTCCCTCTCCCGACCCCCTTAATATCGCATTTTTACCATTTCCTTTTCCGCCATACAATTCCGTAGCGTTATGTTTTGAATCACAGGGCAACGAAAAAGTAGTCTGACTCTGGGCAAGGTGGCTGAGACGAAGGCAGAAGAAGAAAAAAGAAAGGACGATCGGACGAAACAGCCACGACACAAAAAAGAAGCGGAGAGACGTCTACGCACGGCTTCTGACTGAGAAATGCAATTCCGACGCACGCATGCACAGCAAATTTTCTGTGATGAAGAGGAGAAAGGAGGCGGGAGCAAAGCGGCAATTGGAGGGGGCGATTGACTTGTTATTTTACACTAGGCTGGAACGGTGGCCTTTCGTTCTTGGCCCGCGGTCTTTCATATTTGTTTTTCTCCTTTTTCGGTTTTCCCAGTTCTGTCTCCGAAATATCTGAGTGGTGTTTTCTTCCCTCCCTTTCCGTCCCGCCTAGTTCGCTGCTGTACTTGAGGCGCTCAAATCGAGCAATGCCACACATACACACAACACACACACATGCACACACACACTCATCACACACTCATCACATACTCATCATACGCAAACACCCATCACACACACACACTCATCACACAATTACTACGCCATAGGGGGGAGGGTGTCGACTCTGTATCTAACACTTATTTTTTACTATTACCACTAGTACTATCTACTATCGAGCTGCTTTTCGCTGCTACTCGCTATCTACTACCCTGTCCGTCCCATATTTTGGCTTGTCCTTTGAGCTGTGTTTCATCCTGCGATATTTGCTTCTAGTTTGCTTGCATAAATATGCCACCCCCTCGCTGTTCTCTTAGACGTTGCTCCTTTTGCATACTGTTGTTGTTTTTATTGTTGTCCGCTGGCCATGCGGACTTCTCTGAAAGGTAAAGACATAGGCCTATTGCTGGTCAGGGTTGGATCCTAAAGCCCCTCTGGCCTCATTGTTGCACGCAACTGGGTCGGGGTGGTTTTTTTGCCCTCTTGGCCTTGACGAGTACCTTGTTCTGAAGCATGGATTGGGTGTGACGAAGCTTGCTGTGGCTGCTGGGATTTCTCACCCAACCCAGGAGCTTGTCAGAAGTCGCCCGCTGGTTTTTTTTCTCCTTCATTGATCTCCCATAGATGACTTAGTACTTACTGCGCGCTGCGAATGAGAAAATTGATGACTGATGGCTATTTTCTCTGAAAGCCTTCGTGTTTCCTCGCCTGTGACTTTGTTGCCGCCAGGGCTGCCCGCTTTGTCCATGTGCGTAGTCCTGATAACTGAGGGGGCTAGGCAAGTCAATTCTAGAATTTGCCTGGTTAAGGAGCAGAGGTTTTTTAAATGGGTCGTAAAGGCTCTCGGATGGCACGGATATCACCCAGTTTTATGTGGAAATGGAGTAAAGAGCAAGGCTGGTCATATTGTCTTGTCGTGATTGAACTGCAAGGCACCCGTATTGAGCAGTAAACAACATACTACTATTCTAAGTTGGTAGGCAGGCGGCGGAACTGTCCAAAGACAGCGCGGATTTGTTGGCTGCTTATACTCAAACCCATCTCCCCCAGCCACTGCAGGACATGCTCAAGCCAATCGTCAAGGCCAGGACATAGCCTTTGCCTGTCTGTCGTCCTCCGCCTCGAGTTTCGTCTCATTCAATGGGGCGAAAGAGACAGTATCGGGCGCCATTTCTGGAGCCCCAGCTGGTGCTATTCCCTCAGGCCTAACCTTGACAATGTAATCGGAAGCAATTTCAAGGAGTTCAGGGGCAATATCAGGGGCAATATCAGGGGCAACTTCGGGGGCCACTTCAGAGGTCACTTCAGGGACCGCCTCTGTGAGCACTTCAGTAGTTACCTCGGGGGCTATTCCGGGGGCTACCTCCCGGCCCACCTCCCGAGCCACTTCATGGTCGGCCCCTCGAAAGCGGTCTGGGACGAGATGGAGGTTAGCCTCAGGGTCGAGGGCCATTTCATGGCTAATCTCGGGAACGAGCTCAAGGTCAACGTCGGGGACAAATTCGAGACCAGCTGCAGGCACCGACATAGTAAAATCCTCGAGAGGAACAGGAAAAAGGGTTTCGGGGAACGGGGAAGGCTCCCAATTCCAATCCCCGACATCTCCTGCAAATATGTCGGGCGTGGTGGTGGCGATAACCTCTGAATGAGCCTGACTCTGCGGGCACTGCGGAAACCACCCGCCTAGCTCGAACATCGCCTCGCTGTACTCGCCTTGATTCCGCGTGTTGCAATCCAGTGCCCCTGCGAGATAGGTACCTAGCATTTGCATGTTGATGGGTTTGGGCATCCAGCCGTCGAACCCCGCATCCAGAAATCGCGGTTCCTCGCCGCGCTTCAACATGCTGGAGACGGCAAAAATGGGGGTGCGGCCACAAGACTGCACCGCACGCGAAGGTAAAGGGAAATTCTGCTCATGTTCTCTGATCAGACAGGTCGATGCCCAACCGTCGACAACCGGCATCTGTGTGGTAACACGCGGATTAGCAATGCCTCAAAGGAAATATGGCAGTGAAAAATGAGAAAGGCTTCTTGACTAGTAGGCTAAGAGTGGGGCGCCTTTGAGCTAGGTGGTGGAGGTACGTGATGTGAAAGCAACGTTCACGAGCAGGGATATTAGACTCACATTCAAATCCATCAGTATGAAGTCGATGGTAGATTGGTTTGACATGAATGTGTTCCAACATTCCTGGCCGTCTCGGCTGACTAGAGCCCGATGGCCCATCTTGCTTAGCCGTCGCTTGAGAATCTGGACATTGATGATATTGTCATCTGCCACAATGACGGTGAGGCAATGCGTAGTTGGTGTCTGCACACTTCCCATTAGAGAAATGGCGGGGGTTGGTGCGACAGTCGCTGGCGATGCCCTGGCGCCTGACGAGCCGCCCGGCGTGGCTATGGACGTCGAGTTTGGTCTCATGGACCTCGACAACGGCCGGTCTGGCATGGGCAGGGCTGGAAGAGGGGAGGCGTCGCGGCGAGAAACTAGAGACGGGGCGCGCGATGCAAATGCAAAGGGGACCTCGATTGTAAAGGTAGAGCCGTGGCCCTTGGTTGAGCTTACTTTCAGCTGGCCGTCCCTCTTCTTGACGAACCGCGCAACAAAGGCCAGACCGACTCCCACGCGAAGTACATCCTCTCTGTGTCTGAAAATTTGCCCCGAAATCTCATCAAAGTCTTCGTCCGGGACCTGCTCGAACTCTTGAAACATGTCATCAAGTTCGCGTTCCGACAGGCCGGGACCAGAGTCGGTGACGGAAATGTGTGTGACGGAGCTCTTGGGCTTCTTAAGTATTTCGCTCCACTCAACATGGACTTTTCCGTTAGTTGTATGTTCGATTGCGTTGGCAACAAGAATTGAAACGGTACGCTGAAGGTTTTGAGAATCTCCGCGTAGATATCGCGAAACCCCCGAGCAGGTGCTCAAGACCAGCTCGATCCCCTTGTCTCCGGCAAGCCGCTTCAAAGGGTCGAGAGCCTCTTCCAAACAGTGAGTTAGATCAAAAGGCTCACAGAGCTGCGGGGTGGAGCCCGTAGTGCTGCCAGTCAAGTTGAGGAGGTCGTCAATCTCATAGATCAATGTCTTTGAAGACTTGTACGAGGTCAGCAGAGTTTGCTTGGTGCTATCCTCAAGCGGCTTCTCCAGAGCCATCTCAAGATAGTTGATGACAGCATTCAATGGCGTCCGCACTTGAAGTAAAATGTTGGTTAGCCCGAGTTCGTTTCGCGGTATTGGATCATCCTAACCTCGATGAGAGGCATCGTGGAGAAGCAGGCGTTTAAGCCGTGACTCCTTGACGGCCGATTCTTTTTCTCGCCACACTCTGATAAAGTTGCCGTAGACAAGTTGAGCCACCGCCGCAATATCAGCTACGAGCAGGATAAGTAAAACGAAACGACCGGGAGTCCCAGGAGCGGCAGACCTACCTTGTTCCGGCGTCCAGGCCATGCTTGTCCCATCGACCACCTCGGTCCATTTTTTGAAGCTGTTCCGAGGTTCGAGCCTTCCAAACTTTCCTGCGAGGGATGGCATACCTGCCCAGTGGACCTCGCGGAGCTGGTTTCGGCGGTAGAATACGACGCAGTCATCAGTGGTCCCGGATAGTGGAATATATAGCACTCCGGCGATTGACTTGAAGCCAGAAGGATAGTGGAGGTCGTGGAAGTCCGCACTGATATTGCTCGAGAAGAGGATCTTATTTGGCCGCCGGTAAAAAAGGTATTTCAGCAGCGTCACAGCCTCTGTGTAGGATGCTAGCCGCCCGATGGTTCTCGCCTCTCCTTCGATGACAAGGAAGCCGCAATCGGCCTCGAACAAGGTCAGCAGTTCCTCCGAGGAAGCAGTAATACACTCATTTGGATTCTTCTGTTCCTGAAGGGTGTTGATGATGCGACGGGCTTGAAGCTTGTCGGAATTGAGGAGCTTCTCGAGGCATGTCGAGGCCGCAACTCCTACAAAGTAGCAGAGCTCACGGATTGAGAAGGGGACCCGAGTGGCCGTGGGGCCGTAAAAATGGCAGACGATGAGACCCCACAGAGTGCCCTCAGATTCCAGGGACATGGACATGGAGGAGCGCACCTCCATGTTCGCCAGGTACTTGAGATGAACGGGCGACATGGCACGCAGGTAAGCGTGAGTCAGATCTAGCGGCACGTTAATGTCAGAACTGTCTCTCCCAATAAGCCTTGCCGTCTGCTGTGATCTGTCGAATAGGACCCGGACTTTGTTGAGCATGTAGAGTTTCCGGGCTTGGGGCGGAATATCCGTTGAAGGGAAGTGCAGGCCTCTGTAGACGTCCTGGCTAACCACTGGGTCCATCAGCTCCGCCACAACGGTACCGTTGAAAGCCTCGTCGAACTGGTAGACCATGACACGGTGGAATCCCGAGAGCTCGCTGACAACTCCCACAATGGCGTCAAGAAGGGTAGTGACGGATTTGACTTCCGAGAACTGTTTCTGGATCTTGGTCGCGACGCCGACAATCTCGAGTGACGACGAAGCGGGATCAGACGCCAAGGCAAGAGTTTCAGGGCTATAAAAGATTGGCTGGCTTCTGGAATGCATGCTCGAGACCGTAGCCATGTCCATGTGGTCACTGCCAAGGGTATCAACAGGGTTGAGCTGATGAGAGCGCAGAATATCTGCTTGGGGGTGCATCGAGAAGTCCTGGAGCTCGAACTCGCACACATAAAGATCCACGTCGGGGCCAATGTAGTGGGCTGCACACCAGCACGGTATCACTCGGCTCTGGGCGTCAAAGAAGGAGAAGGCGAAGACGACCGGTTCGCGCTCGTCCATGTTGGCCTCGTAGCGACGACGTATGTTGCTTAGTTGTGCGTTGAAAAGCGGACGTTGAAACAGCGGCATGACATGGTCGAAGTTCGGAAACGCAAATATTTCATCGGCACGATAGCTGCAAATGAAGTGACTATTTTCGCTGACGATACGAGGCACGTATAAGCCGTCGTTCTGGCGCTTCAGTGCGACGAGCATTCCGTAGGACTGGACAGCTCCGGGAATGTGGATAAGCTCATCCTCGCAGCGCGTAAAGGCGCGGCGAGTGCCCTGGACGACCCCATGAGAACCATCGCTCAAGACGGCGTATTCAAACTTGTCAGTCACCAGTGGGTCTGAAGGCTCTACGCGATCTCTATGGTCGCCCGGGTCATCTGAGCCGTTCGTTATGATCACTTCTGGAGTCGCGGGGATATCTTGTGGCTCATACGACTCGAGGTGGCCGTTTCCTGCAGCGTCTGCTGGCGGTTCGGGTGCTGTCTGGGTATGCTCAACCGTCTCGAGGACGATACGAGGGTCAACAGGCTTTTCGATCACTTGGACCCCAGATAGTGCATCCTCGGTATCTTTTGATTCATCAATCAGCACACAGAGCCAGTACCATCCGACGCCCTTGATAAAGATACGTGGGAAATATTACCAAAATAGAACGACTTGAATGAAGGGGCGTGCGTACCGGAAACGTTCCGAAGAAAAGGAGAGCTCTCAAGGATTGAGAGGCGGATGGGAAACACTCTTTCTATTGTCTGTGGCAGAGACATGGGGCCTCGAGATCCGTACTGACGGCGAAAGCTTGTCACGGGGGAATGCAATGAACGAAATTGGGCTTCAATCAGCTAGGTATTCTACCTTAATTAGGTGACGGCAAACGACGCCAAGCAATGGGTGCTCGGCATCAAGGGGTCCTTCGCGCGGTTGAAGGCAACCGCCCGAGACAGTGAGAAGCTGAAGTGAGCTGGCGGGGACTGACGCCACAGGAAACCCTCAGCAGACTGAAGCAAAGCTGCTGCCAAGGCAGTAAGGCAGTTCCATAGAAGCGAAAAGAGAGAAAGGGAGAGAGAGAGGGAGAGAATGGAGAACTGGAGGGGCTTTTGAGAGGGGGAACGAGAGAGAATGAGATACGAATTAGCATCAGCGGGTGGTCATGAGTATTTCAACCGGGGTTGCTGATCAGCAGCATAAAAAAAAGCAATCAGAACCATAGGGCGAGCTGAGACGGAGAGGTGCCCTGGGTAGATGATCGACGACGATCGAAGGCCCTCCGAGGATCGGGTGCTGTGCAAGCCACAATGTGAAGAGCAGAGTTGGGCGCGACAATGCGATAGGAATGGGTTGGACGAGGAAATGCAGCTCGACCAATAGGGCCATGTCGCAGACGTTGCCCAACCAGGACGGCGTCTGTATCCTCAACCCGTGGCTGCTGCAACGGCATCCCGAGGTACCTACCTTAGTTTGCAAGACGCTTGCTTAGGCGTGTGCTCGCTCTCGCCGGCCTGAAAACCTGGGGTGATCCATGGATGGGTTCCAGACCGCCACGGCCGCAATCTCAGGTGGCATGCCAGCCAATCAATCCTAGCCGAGAAGATTGCCGTGTACCGCTCGCTGCCTGGCACGGCATCTGCGAACGAGCACCGACCTATTAAAAGACTCGGCTGCACTGGCGCGTCTTTGTGTCATTGTTCCAGTCCGGCGACCCGACCCGACTCACCAGCGTTGCAGGCTGTGAGACCCTGAGACCCTCGGTCCCGGTCCCATTGCTGTGGGCGAGCGGCTGGCCTTTGCGCCTTCCACCTCCAGACGAGAACGAGGGCAAACCAGCCAGGAATGGACAGGGCAGGAAGGATCGACGGATCCTTGGGTTTTGATCCAAGGCGGGGGTGGAGAAAGAAGCCGAAAGAGTCAAGTCGAGGATGGAGATTGGGGAGGAAAGTGACACATCAAATTCCCCAGCTCCGAGAGGCTGCTGAGGCGCCTGCAAAGACCCTTGATAATAAAGGGACGTGTTTGCCCACCACAGCGACCAACATCAGGAAATTCACGTCAGGCGCACTCCCAACGTCGCGGTTCGCTATGACCGGCATTCGCTATGACAGGCAATCAACTCATCCCATGGATGGCGTCTTCGTTCTATAGGGCATTCCACAACGAACAGAGTTTGCTGCCTGGAACTTTAGGGTCCAGAAGGAAAGGGCATCCGGCACCAAGATGCCGAAGTTGCGGAATCCACCCAGATAAACAACCTTATATCGAAGGAAGGCACACCAGAACAACCTCCAAGTAGGCCAACTTCCATTCAGGCTTCCAATCTCAATCTCCAACTGAGGACAGCTCGAATAGGGATTTTACCGGGGGGTCCTAGATGGTTAGATCCTCCAACAAATTCCATACTACTACTACTGCCTACTTTACCTATTGCATCGCCAGGCACTTGATTGGTCTTGATTACTCAACTGCTTGGGATCGAGTCGGATATCTCGGTAGCTGCCGTCCGAACCCCGATGCCGTCCAATGCGCTCGAACGCGGTCGAAACCTTGACCACACCTGCAGAAAATGCACGAATCCCGCAGGAGACTTAGCCCGGCTCCTACCTCACCTTAACCACGACCTTGGGATCCGGGACTGTGTCCAAAGGGTGCCACAATTTTGCGACTTTTGATATTCAGAAACCGAAGTCTGGACAGGCAGGATCGATTACCTGCCTACTCTTGGACGACTGCCTAGATACCCCCAACATGTGATTGTTTCGTTCGCTCTGGCTACTTTAGCCCTTTCTACCTACGACATTGTGATTCAATTTCTTGTGAGTTCTTGGGGCTTGCGCTGATAACCCTGCCCATTTATAATGATAGCCAAACGCAGTATCTCCACGGTCATATAGCTAGTTACCTATCTAATACTCAGCGACAAGTTCATATCAAGAGGTCAAACTGATCTCACGTCTTGTCTCGTCGTCTAGCTTTTGGGTTGATCAACTGTCAATGCTGCAATCAATTGCTAAACTGGGGCACCGCAGCCACAGATCCGTTTGTCGAGACAGTCCGAATCTCTCTCAGACCAGTCCTGGTTAGGGCCAGCATATGGAGGCACCTAGTTCCGGTAGCGAGTCGCTATCTAACCACGGGCATCTTGATACTCATCCCCGGCACCGGCACCTGGAAAGGTATCATCGGATGTTGATGAGCCTTGCGTGCTGACGAAGCTTACCCTCCTTTCCAAGCGAAAGTGTGGTGTCCATCGATGCAACAGCGGGATGCACGGGACAGCCCTCCACCCAACTACCGACCGTTCCGTACTTATGAATGATGCAGCTGTTAGACCAGTATTTGGTAAGCTAAAGCCTGAAGCCAAGTCTTTTAAAATTGGTCCACTGTTACATGAGATAATCACTTGGCCGGTGGGATCGCGAAATCACGAGACGGGACGTGACCAGCACCTAGCAATAAAATGGCAACACGCTCTCGCGAAACAGGGAGAAAAGGTTCTCTCATTCATTTCAAGTCGCCGCCCAGCTTGGAACTGTCGCATTCGATCGCTTCGATCAACCATGAAGGCCACGTTCAATGCCGTGTTATCTCTGCCTTTGGCGTGTTACCTCTCTGGCTTTGTTAGAGCCGACAGCGACTCTCACAATGGTCCGGTTGATGCAAACACTTACGACTACATCGTGGTGGGTGGCGGTGTTTCTGGTCTTGTGGTTGCCGGCTGCTTGACTGAAGATCGTCGCCGTAAGAACTAGCCCCTTTCTCAACTTCAGTTCTGTGCCGGGTCTTGTTGACACTAGATTATTCAAATAGGCACCTTACTCATCATTGAGCGAGGCTACTTTGACAACAAACCAGAGGCCATTGTGCCATGGTATGGAAATTTGCTGCATACAAGCGTCCTGATCAACCCCGAGTCTGTGCCTAAGCTAGACTAAACAATTCCACGTTTTCGGTCACTGTTCCAGCCGTTATGGGCGGTGGCTCGGTGGTTAATGGCATGGGCTATATTCGAGGCGGCAAGATTGATTACGACGCCTGGGAAGAGCTGGGAAACACCGGTTGGGGCTGGCAAGGGCTCTTGCCATGCTTCAGCAAAAGTACGACGTTTACGCCTCCTTATCTCGAGGCCATCCGGCAATGGAACATCACCTTTGACCCGTCGGTCCATGGCCATGGCCCGCTGCATACACACATCCCGAGCTTCCAGTATCCCGATATCGCTTCCGTTTGGGACGCGCTGAGACACTAGCCTGGTCTCGTGGTGCCGGTTGGCGGCAATGCTGGCGGCGGGCCAGGGGCGTACTGGACTCCCTCAACTGCTGCAAGTCAGCGGCATTGGGTCACGAGACGTTCTTAGAGAGGCCGCCATCCCAGTCAAGAGAGACACGCCAGCTGTGGGCGCCAACCTCCAAGACCACGCAACTACCATGATGTCGTTCGATTTGGCGAACCCCTCGTTACTAAACCCCAGTGCCATCTTCACCAATGCAACGTACAATGCCACCGTCTGGGCCGAGTATCTTGCTAACAAGACCGGCCCCATAGCGGCGGCGGGTGCAACCACGGTTATCCTCTTTTCACGCCCGCAGCTGAGTACGGCAGCGGATGCGGCAGCCGTTGTCAGACGGCTCCTTGCTCAGACGGCACTCACGACCAACCAGCTTCTACTATGGCCCTCCCTCGGACACCTATCAGGAACTTGCGCCATGATGCCCGGAAATCTCGGCGGCTGTGTTGGTCCCGACTTGAAAGTGTACGGCGTCGATGGCTTGAGTGTTGTGGATGCGAGTATGATGCCACTCACCGTATCCGGCGCGCTCCAGGCGACCGTGTATGCGGTCGCGGAGAAGGTGGCAGACTTGATCAAGGCCAGGAGTGGCCACTAGGGCTAGTCGAGAGCGGTCGAGTGCGGCTGCCGGGCGTGGTGGCGGTGGTGGTGGCCTTTGGCATTCGACCGGAATGAAAGCTATGATAATCCATACAGGCAATCTTTAGGACGATCATGGACAAGATGCAGCAACCGCTATCCGCGGCCCGGAGTGCGCGTGCAGCTCTACCTAGCAACTAGGCAATGAGATTTCGAACAAGTGTGTCCCCTATGCACCCTTCTTTATTGAGTGAGACACACAGCTCAAAAATTGAAATCAAGCACCTTTCGGCCCGTTCGTTCCGACCACATCGTGGCGTCCACTTACTGGTCTCTGGCAGCCACTACAGAGCGTGGTGGTTCGCAGGCACTGTACCTGTGCTACCAATGGTTTGCAGAAGCGGGCGTCAAAAGGATCGCTGTTTTACTCGATATGTCCCTGTCCGTGGGGCGGTTCACATCGTGATTCACACGCCCGACGGGGGTGACTGAGAACCGTAGCAAGGTTTGTTCAGCCAAGTGAGGTGCTGAGTTCCCTGAACCAACAGTCTCATGTTTGCAAATTTGGCGGTCACCTAGCCCCCTCCCTTCCTCCGCAACACCCTTCTCTTGCGAATCGCGGAGAGGCCGTCAGCCTCATTCACATTCACGTCATTGTAGGCATCTGTCTCATTTGAGACATTTATATCCAAAAACGCCACGCTAGACCGTCTCCATCACACACGCCGCCGATCCCAAACAGCCATTGAACCCTTGATTTTCGCTAATTATTAACGAGAATGCCGCCTTGTCCCACCACCATCCGCCTCGGCCTCACCACCACCCGTGAGCCCCACTAAGGACGGGGGCAGTCCGCGCGCCCGAGAAAGGCGACATGCAGTTGGGGGCTTGCAAATCCATGTCAGCTCGTGTAGTACACAGTATCGATATCCAGCGAGCACAGTTTTGAACTTTTTAGTCGTGCGTCGCCAATCATAGTGATCGGCATCGGATCCCTCCGGGGAAGGCCAGCTTACCTTGCCTAACGGCGGCGCGTGATTGGGATGGAGCCGTGGGCTGTAATTAGACTGCACTGCACTGTGCACGCAGCGCGGCTTACTAGATAAGGCAATCGCGACACCTTGGTAACATCAAATGAAGAACAAACAATGTTTTCCACATCCCGGAGATGAAAAATGTGTAGTGAGAAACAAACGAACGCAAAAATGTGGGGGACAAAAGGGTAGAAAAAGATACGAAATAATTCCTAGTCTGCACGTTCCGACAACAACGATTCACGACATTGGCCTGATTTGAACAGACGCCTCCGAAGAGACAAGATTCCTAGTCTTGCGCATTAGACCACTCTACCACAATGTTTTTTGTGTCTTTCGATGTTTAGTTTTGTCCCAAAACTTGATTACTAGGTACATTATGGAGATGCCGGTGGATGCAAAAGACTTGAGAAGAAGTGGAGGTTTTCTCTTCCTTGGGCGGAGCCGACGAGACAGCACGACTGGGGTGGGGGCACGAGGTGTAAGGGAACTGTTTTTATGGATGAAGGGATATCCCGGCCTTGTTGTGGAGAGGGTTTGGGAAAGCTGAGGAAGCCTAGCACATACATATACGCACGCATAGAGAGAGAGAGAGAGAGAGAGAGAGAGAGAGAGAGACGTATATAACGGCTTAATTTAAACCAAGACGGAAAGATGGTTACAATATTCGTTGTGCTGAAACAGCCAAAGCACGTGCTGCAAAGCCACGCCCTCTCTGTGTGGTGTTGGGTCTGGATGATGGACGACCAGACACGCTCGGCCGTTGCACAAGCAGAGGGTGAACACCAGAGACTTGCTGGCGTTGCTGGGACATTGCAGGGCGTGTTTATGTGAACGAAAAAAACGGTAAACACATTGTAGGGCATGTCTGTGCGAACGCAATAAACAGTAAACACGTTGCAGGACATGTCTGTAAAAACGCCAAGGAAGATACAGAGTATAGCTTAGTATATATAAGGCTCTTTTTTGACAAACGCCTATCTAATATACCCATGCGCGGCGGACATCTGTCTGCCAACCCGCAGCCGGACTCTGAGTCCTGAGGAGCCCTAAGGCAAAGCTGTATAAATGTTCAAGAAGAGAAGAGAAGACGACAAAAGTAGGCCAGACACGGCCACCCAGGTGAGGTGGGGAGCGGATGCGTGGCAGTGCGTGGAAAGAATGGGAGAAAAAAAATGTAGTTGAAGAAGGTATCATGAGAATGTAAAGGGTAAACAAAAAGGGTTATGCAAAAGTTGTGGTGTGGTGTGTGGTCTCCGGTACCCTCCTATCGGAAGAAGACAAGAGAAAGAAAAGACCAAAAAAAGAACGCCGCCGACTCCTGGCCAAAAAAAAAACAATAAGGCGCCATGGAAGCCATCGCAGCCGCCTGCGCCGCCGCCGCCGCCGCCCAGATGTGACACGACATATAGAAAGGCCAACATGGTGGTGTGCTGCTGTGAGGCGGGCGATTTTTAAACATCCAAAGAGAAACCCCGCCTTTTCTAAATATCCCAAGAAAGAAAGAGATTAGAGATGTCATGTCGAGTACACGGCAACGTACGAGACTTCCATCATGCTGCTCCAGCTGTCGACTGTGGCGCCGTTGGGCGGGCCAGGCCTAGAGACAAGAGGTGTTAGCACGGGTGACGAGTGGATGGACGGATAGCTGAGAGAGAGGAACACGTACCAATCGCCACCGACGGCAACGTTGAAGATGATGAACAGGGGCGAGTGGGCGAGGCTGCCCCAGATGGCCGCGTCGCCAATGGTGCCGCCCGAGAGGGTGTGGTAGCCGCGGCCGTCGTAGAACCACTGGATGGTCTGGGCACGCCAGTCCGAGTTGGTGAGGTCGATCTTGAGGGACCAGCGGTGCCAGCCGTTATCTGAAATGGCAACTGTTTCGAACCGCCCGTTGGGCTCGTTACAGGGTCCGCCCGACTTCGAGTAGCCGCAGTGGGTGGTGCCATATCCAGTGAACTGGCCGTTGATCCTCTCCATGATGTCGAGCTCGCCGCACCGGGGCCACTCCGTGCCGTGGTGAATAGAATCGCCCAGCATCCAGAATGCCGGCCAGATGCCCTGCTGGCGGTCGCTCGGGCCGTCGCCGAACCGTATCATCGATTCCACCATCATGACCTTGCCCTGCTGCGGCGTGAAGGTCGCCTTGCTTTCGATGCGGCCCGATGTCCACTGCCCCGACGCATTCCTGTGTGGCACGAACTGGATCGTGTCACCGCCAGAGAGTTGCACGTTTTGGTTCGACATTGTGTAGTCTTCTACTTCGTTGTTGACGTGGAGGCTGAGACAAGCAGGCATCAGCAAGGCAAGAACACCGGCGGATAGCAACAGTACGGCTGGTGTATACTCACTTGGTCACCGTCGTCCACTGGCCGCCGTTGGGAGACTGGCCAGCGCCACCGCCGAAGCCATCAGACCATATGCTATGGAATCCCGGGTAGCCTGGGATTTGAGTGGCGGCGGCGAGAGAAGAGAAAAGAGAGAGGAAACTGAGTGCGGCGTTGTGGCGCATTGTGGCGTTTTTTGTCTAACGACTGTGTATATATAAATAATGCGTGTCTGTTGGGATGAAGAAGTGTCGGTCGTATATGACTTATACAAACCACCAAGCTTCAAGGCTGAGGGAGAAGAAACGAAGGGCAAAAGGTCAACTTTGCTGCCGCTGGCTGAAGATATGTATAAAAAGAACGCAAACAGGCCACCAAGCCGGGATCGAGGCGGATCGAGAGATAGAGAGAGAGTGGACGAACGGTATGGCAGATACCGAGAAAAGAACGGGCCAGGGGTTCGCTCGGAGCCTGGGAAAGCGAAGTGAAGGAACGTGGGAACAAGAACAGCAAGAACTCGGCTTGGTTAGAGAACGGAAAAGGTTGAAGCAAGGCACAGCACAAGAAGGAGCATGAAGCCAGGCATTAAGGTACGCAGGACGGCCGCGGGAGGCTGTTAAGCAGCATATATACCGAATAAATTGGGCAGCACACCCAGGGACAGGAGGCGGTGTCCCCACCTCGGCACGCATGGCGCAAACCCGAGCCGGGGTCGGGACTCCCATGCTCAGATCCCATCTGATGGATGGCGGAGCGATGTGTGCATAGGTCCGAGCTAGGGGGAGATATGAGCTCAGGGTCAGCAAGCGGTGGCGTGGCAGCCGTGGCTGGTCTTGATTGGGAAATTGGCTTGGGAGAGAGAGCATGAAACATGAACAACTCTGCCTGCTCGTAGGCCCAATGGGTAACATTGCCGGCCAGAACCCAGGACGTGGCGGCCGAGATCCTGACGAGCGCGGTTCTGGAATTCCCTGTTGCAAGGCTTGGGCCGCCAGAAAATCCTGACTGGCCGGGAAGCTCCCATTAACAGAGCAACCCTGGTCTATATCCGGTGCCGTCCATCCCCACTTTGGCCAAGCGTGCAACTTTTGCATCTGATGTCGAGCCCAAAAAAGGTTCCAAGCGCGCGATTCCGCAAGCCCAACGTTTGGCGGCAGTGTTGGGACTCGGCGCGGCAACGTCTTCTCTTGTCTTTGCGCAGCCGCCAGCGACGCAAACTGCTGTCAAGAGACTGACGACTCTGGAGGGGCACGCGCCGCGGTGGATGCAACCCGCCAAGACAACGAGCCCGCGAAGACCGCGAGTCGGCAAGAGACGCCGCTACGGCGAGTGCAGACGACTGAGCGGCAAGGACGTAAAGACAGGCAGCCGCACGGGCCAAGGGCAAGGGGAGCAAAAATAGGGGTCAAGGACTCAGAGATGGATGTCTTCACTTCACTCGCTGCTACCCCACCACTCGTCAATGCAGCCCGGGCATCCTGAATCTCGGTCCAGTACCTGCGTTAGCCTCCCCTCCAAGTCTAAAACGTGAAACAGGACAGCGAAGCTAGGAAGAAGCACCTGATTTGGGATGGCACCCTCGTTTTCGCCTTCACAGACGACGACAGCAGTCCTTAACCTAGTAGTAGATATCTGTGCCAGTGTAGAGCACGACGAGGGAGCGGACACTCCAGCCTAGACAAACCTGAGCTGTTTGACTTTAGATATTTTGTCTCGGCGATGCAGAGGCTTCGACTGCTGAGCTGGCCGACACGGAAGGCAATGCTTGTTTGCTTGATGGAAGACGCAGCATTTTAGTGTAGGACCAGCGCAGTCGTTGGCAGCGGGCAGGCAGTTGGACAAACAGCCGTTGAAGATTTTTGATGCCGAAAGCTGCTTCTTTTTGCCCGAGGCGAGGATCCCTCTTCACCACCTCATGACAGCAGCTCAGGGTAAAGCTGGGGAAGAGAAGGCGGCGCAGGCTCCCACAGTGGGGGAAACCCACCGAGAACACGCGCTGGAGGTCCGCTCTAGAGTCCAGAGCCGCGGCGCATGCCCTGTGCCAAAATGCTGCGAAGCTGCCTCCGGTCCTCACGAATCCCGCACAGTGACTGGAGAAGCGGCGCAGCGCTTTGAGTGCTTGACTTGACCCCCATCCATTGGCCTGACCGCCGTTCGCTGCGCTGCTGTTGCTGCTGTTGCTGCTTTCAAACCAGGGGGCTGCGGGGCTGATGAGAGAGCGCTCTGGGCTGTTCAGCCAGGGCAGCCGCTGCCCCATCCAATGGTGTGCCAGAGCGTCGGAATGCAGACGTTCCTGCGAAAGCGGGGAGTAAAAGTCAACCACCGACTGCAGAACACGCAGAAGTCGTGTGCTTCTAGTTGCGCCTACAAGGAGGCACTTTGGCAGTTTGGCACGGAAGAGAGGGGGCTCGTTGGTCTGCTGGTCTGGTCTTGTGCAACGGCATTCCAGCTGTCTTCAAATGATAGCAGTCCGAATTAGGACAGAAATGGCCGTTGGCGCGTTCAATTGTCTCCAAGCCTCAATTGCCTTACCAACCTAGGTGGGCACCAAGCACCCAGAAAAGAAATGCAACAGAATGCGCCACGAACCGTGAAGTGATGCCTTCGATTCAGACGAGTGCGCAGTCCGACGCCGCGCCGAACGGGAGCACACGGAGGCAGACGGACTAAAGTGATCGCCCCGCCACAACCGGAGTCCTGGGAGAGCCTGGTAACATGGACGCCTAGGTTGGGCACCGCGCGTTGGTTCCATTGTCCGCCCTTTTGCACGGCTCGGGCAGCGGGTGTTGGTTCTTGGAAAAGCCAGCTAATTCAGGCCGGTGGGGTTGGTGGGTAGCACTTTGACAGCGAGAATGCCCTGGGAGGGAGCAAATCCTAATGATACAGTTCGAAGCGCGTATCCGTATCGCGAAAAGAAAAAAAGTTCAAACTGTCCGACGGCCTTTTCCCATCGGTTCCCTCGGCGAGCCATCTCCCCCAATTGTCACCCCGCACTGGAGGGCACCCTAGCGCTGAGCCCGTTTCATGTTTTTGGAGAAAGTCTCCCATTGGGTGCAGCGCTCCAACGTCCAATCAAATCCCGTTCTCAAAAGGAAATGTCGCGACTGTATATAGCTATTTTGCTGTTGCCGCCAAGCGTGCCATTCACCCTGCTTGGAATTGGGCCCGTGTCACTGTTGTGGCTGCCGTTTTTGGCCACATGTTGGGTCATCAATACTGATTTCTGATTGGCTAGTCTGATCTCCGCAGCTCAGCCCAGACCTTCTCTGCATACAGCTGCAGGCTCTGAATGCTAAGTACAAAATCTCCCTCTTGCGGGCCTAGCATGAGGTGAAACAAGACGGATCGGGGTTGCTTGCTTGCTGCCCGTCGTGGTTTGCACATGGGTTGTTTGTTTCTCTGCGTGCAATCGTGCTTGCATCTGCATCTGCATTCTTTGGCGGGATCTCCAAGTTCTCAGGCGTAGTCACTCCTTCCAGATCAAGGCCACGAGTGGAGTCAGCGGCTCGGCCTAGCTGAGGCGCTACTGATTGAGAGACAAGCCGTCAATCGGTTCCCCGGCAAGCGGTTGCCAGAAAAAAAGACCTCTATTACCCACACGGTACTTCCACCACCATACAGAATCCTACCTATAAGCAGGTCACACCTGGGTATTCTACCAACCAGTCATCTGACCCTGGCCAGCTAACACATCCTGCATCCGCACTACCATAGAATCCACCCACTTATTAATAGTCTCCTGACTTATTCGCTCCCAACCTTCCAGAATTAGTGCCTTCAAATCAGCTCCTATAGTATAGTGTACACGTACGAATTGCTTCACTGCACGCCAGCAGTTTTCTATAGGCGAGAGGTCTGGGGATCCAGGGGTATTAAAGTAGTGCTTGAGGTGGTGTTCTTCTTTCCACTTCCTTACCATATTACTAGCCTTGCAGTTTCCACCACCATGGCCAGAATCCCCATCTTCTTCCAGAACAAAAGAATCCCCACGTGCTAGCCAAGGACCTACCATTTCTTCTAGTATACTACGATATATAGCCAAGGACATCTTTCCATTAGTGTTTGTTGGGACCGTATAAAAGTGTAGTGGTGACTTAAAGTTCCAGCCAACAGCAGCCCACACATGGTATCGCTCAACCTCCTTGCCTTTAGAAGGCTCTTCAGCGTGGTGGATGCAGTCAGGGCAATAGCGCTCCCCAGGCTTCCGGATAATCTGGATCTTTCCTTCAGGGAATACACCAAAGTGGGATTCATCTGACCATCTTATATCGCGCCAATTCTCAGGCAAAGGACGATAGGAGAGTGAAAGCTTGGCTACTTCCATCCTTCGTTTGGCGTGGGCAGGGGAAACAAAGCCCTTCTCGCAAGCAATACACTTCCGGTAGTCTAGTGTACCCATGGCCCTCTCGATCGTGCGTGTGGAAGTTGGTGGTGCACCTGCTGCTCTGGCAAGGCCTTGCCAGCTTAGTGCCCGGGCTTGGAAACCGTATTCCCAGAGGATGCTTTCCATGGCTAGTAAATTGGCTGGTGTAAGGAGCGGCTTCCAGCCTCTAGTTTCTACCTCTAAGTGCCGCCGTACGTGCTCATCACCGTCGTGGAGGATCTGCCTACCACGCCGTTCACCTATCCCAAAGTGGCGGTAAAGATCAGCTTTAAATAATGGGATCTTGTGGGCTTGTAGATAGCCGGCTACGGCAAGAAGGCCGGCTTTCTGAGGCGTAGTATAGTGTTGATCTCCCAGAGCCATGGTTGGTAGTGGTGGTGGTGGTGGTGGTGGAAAGTGGTGGTAGAAAGTGGCGGTAGAAAGTGGTGGTGGAAAATGGTGGTGGAAGTGGTGGTGTGATAGAAAAGCGTAGAATTGTTAGGGGGCTTATTAGTGCAATTCGTCACGTGCTATGCCTTTGCCCGGTCTTTTTTTCTTGGCAACCGCTTGCCCGGATTGGGGGTATTTCGTGTCCATCTTAAGCCCTACCACGTGGCCCGCACTGCCTGGGCGCCCATTTCATGCCTGGGCCTGCGCTGTTCGCTGCGGCTCTGGCCTGGATTGCCGATCAGCGCGCCGCATGATTTACCAATCTAGAATCGTTCCTGCTTCTCGTCCCCACTGCGGGACTTCTCAAACTCAATCGAGATTCGAAGCTATGCGATTTGGGGTGCTTACATCGGGGGCGCGTTCGCATTGTGCATTGTGCATTGTGTCGGCTTATCGCCCCTCGAGCCGAGCTGAGCTTTCATTCTTGAGACGGGAATGTGCGCAAGCCGCCAAGCGGACCTGACCTAACTCTCATACATCTCAACCAAGTCTGAGCACTCGTCACGAAATTTCTCCATCGAAGCCGCCAACATGCAATTGGCCGGCTCTCTAATTGCGCTGAGGGACAATTCGCATCGGCACCCGTTGGTTCCGGCTCGGAATTTTGACGCCCGTCCTCGGCCAAGATATTCGGCTTACGGCCAGCAGAGCCAGGTTCGATATCACGCCCAACAACTCGATGGACGACGGCAGCAATAAACAAGATAGCCCACCAGCCAAGACGGCTCTTACAAAGATGCCGCCCGTGCCTTTCCCGCGTTCGAACTAATTAATTGTTCCTGAACCGGCCTGCACACACGCGTGTATTACATAGCAGTTGTATATCACCCGGCCACGGCTCTGCTGGTTATATATTATTTATTACCATTGCTATAGGCGGGCCACGAATACTTCGCGACAACCCGCGTTCGGCAAGCAGGTTTTTCGTCTGCTGTGGCGAGACCGGTTCTCATGCCATTTGTTCTCCATCTTTCCCGTCTTGGGTGTGGGGGGAACCTGAGAAAGCATTGGAAAGTAATTAATAGCAAACTGCGTTATCAGCAAACGGGTGTTGGGCGCGTTGCGTGTGCCGTCCCGCGCGCAGGCGATTATTATCCGATGATCAATCTACTTATTACCCATTCACACCCAACTCGACGCGCTCTGGCCTTGGCTATCCGAGTTGGCCACCGTGACCTATCCCCAAAGCCTAGCCAAGCCCCGACTAGCGACGCGCCGTGGTCTAATTGTGCGACTAATTCTACAGAACGGGCTTAGGCGGTTGAGGCTGTTGCGGCCTCCCTCCTGTCTCAGGGCTCTTTGGGTGTTCTGAAGGGCGGGCAGCCGGTTAATGTAGGTACTGCGAAGGTTAGCTGGAAGTTACCATTACTCGTCAAAAATGAGCACGTAGATACACAAATTTGATCATGGCCTTTTTCTCTCTGCAAAGTCTTTTCATCAAACTAAGTATTTCTGTCATAGAGTTGAGGACTCCTGTAAATTTTCCATTATGTGACTGAGTTGCTCTGTCCTCGACTGGAAGGCCCGAATTATCTTCCAATTTTGGGCCCAGTTCAAGATCAAAGTTCCATTCGTAAATCTTGCCCCTGAAAGAAACGTTTAGAGCCACTGAACATCTAGGATGGCATATGGAGAGAGAAAATATATGTCCCAATGCTACTGTGCCCGGTCGTTTTGGTAATTTGGACTTGAGTACCAACACTGCCTGTGCTGTGTCTGCCTCGCGCGGTTTTCCCTACCTAGATTATCATGCAGTTGACAATGAGGATCGAGACGCCCAGCCTCAAGGCCTCCTTTTCCCTCGTCACAGTTCCTTGCCGAGACAAAAACTTGTCAAGATCATCCGGACACAGCTCAAGTTGAACAGCGTGCATTCGCTGAGTTATAGCAAAGCCAAAATTTTTGGTCTAACTGTCCAGCAAGCGCTGGAAGACTGCCAGAGTGAGTCAAGACGGCAAAGAGAATGGCGAGGCAATTTCTATGCAGAGAAACGCGCCACCACATGCGGCACTTCAAGAGACTCGTGTACGTGTACGTACGTAGGTCACAGTAGGCGAGTATGTGGAAAGAGATATCAAACTCGTGGGCCTTCTCACAACCGAGCACGAGTTTGCTGTCTGGTTTCCGAGACCAATTATTAAGGCAAAATTCACAATAAAGGCCGCAAAAAGAGATACGAGGTCAGCACACAGTTACGGCACACGTGTCCGTAGAGTCATATTCTCCAGCGCCCTGAGGGATTACAAAAAATTTCTCTGCCGAGCCTCGGATGTCGATCCTAGCTTCTCATTTCTTAAGAATCATTGCGACCCGTTGGCATAAGACCGGCCCTGAATCTCTTGGGCTGGCTTGGCTGGGTTGTGCGGCGTTTCCCCGTGATCGCTGTTGCTGATGATAATCTGCGCCACCATGTTCTTCTCGTTCGCACGACTGGAGCCAACTCCGAAAACCAGAGAAACGAGAGCCTTGGCCACCTCTTCTCCAGGTCCAGTAGAATCTGGTCAGCAGGAGCTCTTGAATCAACTAAATCTTGAATCAACTAATAAGGGAACTGAGGCTTGCGCATTGTGGCGGACTCTGGAGGCGAGCGGCTTGGGGAAACACTCGCCAAGGACACTGGTACGGGCGAGAAGGATAGTTGCTAGTAGTGGTGATTAGACGAAGCAGCAGTAGCGGCAAGCAGTGCATGCCGCTAGGGGTTGAATGATTAATAGCTACTTTGACGTTATCATGTAAACCGGCCCCTTCTATATTGGGAAGAATGAGCATATATAATCTGATCCTGGGAAGCCCTCCGCCGATACGCATTGAGAGATTAAATTGTACAGCTATTTATACGTCGCACCTGCTCACCTGCGTCCCCGGCCGAGGAGAAGGCTGGGAAGCGACAAAGGTAGCACCGCCCGAAAGCGTGGTAGTAATCGGTCCCAGTCTAGGCCTGGCGCGTTCAACATTTACGAAGCGGAAAGCCGCGCAGCAGAGACGTCAGCCTCCAGGAATTGTATATGACAAGTGAAGAGCAGCAGGCTGTAAAAACGGCAATTTGGACCAGATAATGAACCTGGATCTACTAGGTCAGTCGACGTCAATATATAAAAGAGAGTGCTCTCGGCGACGTAGCGGCTGACCATGGAGAAATGTGAGACGGCGCTGGCATTTACGAACCGCATCTCGCGCGCCGTCTTCTCCACGACTACGGACACTATACTAGCGTAATCCCGAAGGCTCTGCGGCCAAGAGAAAGCGTATTTATTGCCGATTGTGACAGGTTCGCCTTTTGTCGTCCGTCAGGCTCTTGGTGCTGCTACAACTTCTTCTAGATACTACTATTGCGACTGCCGCCGGATCTAAGACCGTCAGTAGAGCTGTTGTTACAACTCGTGTCGGCCTTGATGCGCCGGCCCCCGCATGTTAGAGGCTGGTTAGCGAGCTCTATCTCCACGGCATCATGAGCGAGGTCTAGAAGCGTGAATGAGAGCCGGGCGGTAGTTGAAAACAAACAAGACTCAGCCTCGCTCATGCAGCCACCAGGCAAGCAGACCTACTCACCTAACAAAATTTCCTAGAAAGGGGACCTGATGTCAACACAGCTCGGAGACAGATAGCCCCAAATGTGCCTCGTGAGTTTCACAGCTTCTGCCAGTCTGAGAGAGCGGTGCGCGGGCAGAAAGTAATGACAGCCTCGATACCGAACCCCAGGAGCAACGGAAATTGTATCGAATAATCCCGCGAAAGCGGTGTTCAAGCTTTTGATAAAGGGAAGCGTTAGTTGATACTTGAGCAAATACAACTCCAAGGCTATCTAGGTACGTAGCGCTATTTGACCACTCTTCTCCATAATATCTCTCGTCTCAAGGTAGAAGCCTAAGAGCATCATTGTGAGCTGGGTGTGGGCTTGAACGAAAATCGAACCATTAAATGCGAGAGGGTGTCAAAAATGTCGAAAGGGCAAGAGAAGGTCCTCAGAGAGGGAAGGGGGAACTTACCGGTATAGAATAAACTTGGACCTTTCATCAACCGGTATGGGATTTCAATGTATTCATGACGGGACCGGATCATACGATTTGCTCCCGTCAGTGAGGTGTCCTGGCACCTTAGCTCGCCTCGAATCACGGATGTTACCTGGCTATAGTGCGGGACCTCGGGCCTTATCTGCCTTAATCTAGGATATTTTATACTTGGTAACCGTATGTCCCTACCTCAGTAATCTGTGCCTAGGTAGTCTGTGACATGTCTGGAAATGGCTGGGGTGTCGGAATGAATGGCAAGAACGACTAGTCGTATTCCTCATCGGCCACAATGTTGAGTTCAAGCTACTAATATGTCATCCACAAGTGCAGCAGCACCTTCCCAAAAGTCTTCCAGTTTTGCAAGCTTCCACCCTGGGTTGCCTGAGATTGGAAGCGACCGCGGTGACCTCAACAGACTCCAACTTGAACTTGAAGTCTTAATTACCTTACCTATCTCGTTTACCGTTGCTTCCTTGGTCTCAAATTTAGAATGCAGCACCAGACGGAAGCAAGTCGGGCTTGGTCGTGATGCCAGCTGCCCGCATCTCCGTGCCACTGAGCAGGGACCAACAGCTTGCTGCTGGACTCGTCGAATCTCAACGGCAATCAGGGGGCACCATGCCAATCCAACAGCGCCACAAACCCCACCTTTGATGGATCACTAAGCTCCGCAGGGGCGCACACCCCGCCCTCCAAACGCCTCCATCCCACCTTCCCGGGCACTGGAGCCTAGCTTTTTAGCTGTTATGTCCTTGTCACCGATCTTGGGTTAGGTTGTCAATTCTGTCAATTCTGTCAATTCCACCATTGCCCACCATGTCGGAGATGCGGTTCGTCCTAAACCTAGTATGCTCTCGACCCATAACCGGCCGCCTTATTGAACGCAGCGATGCGACCTACGGGCCGAGTGCGGAGAAATATCCCTGCGAAATGCGGTCGAAAGGCCTCATCAGGAAGGCAGCGAGCGAGAGACGCTCGTATTTGAGCCGACCTTTGTTGGTAGGAACAGGACCCGACAACGGCGAGGCATCGGACAGGCAGTTGACCATTCTACAGCTCGAATCGATAACCTCTTCCTCTTTGTTGTATCATTTTGTTTCATCCCAAGACTCAGACGACCATGTCATCAGCGGCCATGCACGGTTCTGATTCGTGCCATATATTAATCGCAATTTACTCGACCAGGATCCCGCTCTACCACGATGGGACGGGAGGCTGCTGCAGCTTTGGTAAGCAGCTCCAAACTGGGCGAGGTTCCTTCCTGGGGGCACCTCCACTGCCCCAACTCCCACAACTCCCCTAAACTCGTCTTCTCCAGGCTTCCGGATAGCGCCCCCAAGGCTCAGCAATCGGCGTCCTCGCTCCGCACTAACATACCTAAGGTACCTAAGGAGGCCGAGCCATTGCAGCGCCCGAAGGATCGATCCAGCCAACACGCTCCATCAGAATGTTCACTGGTCGTCGGGTTGCGCAAAGCAGCAGCCCTCCAGTTGCCGTGCATTAATTGCTCGCTTTCCTAGCCGGGAAGGTGGCTCTGCCGCTTCACCCCGAAGGGCAGCGCAAAGAGCCAAGAAACAAGACGTGACGGCTTGGCGTCTTGCGCATGGCTCACTGTCTGCCAGTCTCGTCAGCACAGGCCAGTCACATGTTTTGATACCAGTGGAGGGCACCCACCCCCTTTCCTCCTGGATGGGTAGAAGAGGTGGTTCCTGCAGCTGAGCATGTCGTGCTTTGTTACCACTTTCTATTCCAGTCTGCGCATGGGCTTGAAGTGGCAACCCCCACGGGCGCGATGCCAGGATTCGTCCTCCAAGTGGACATGTCGCCAATGCCGCCTCCCAGATCCGCTGAGGTGCCCGGCAGCCGTGATGCGTCCGTGCAGTAACTCGATGGCGCCGTGCGGGGGGGGCGTTTCTCAGCCCCGGCCCTACCTATTATTATAACTTCGAAGGAGCATCAAGGTCACGGCCCGTGGGGTATTCAATGCGACCTTCCGCTCCCTATAGCCTTTTCCGAGCTTCGCGCCGACCCTTCCCTGCCCTGTCCTTCCGGCGTGCCTGTCCGGTGTTAGGCAGATCCTGAACCCGCTTGCAGGCGCGGTCTCGCACTCGGCGTACCAGAGCCCAACGTCACAAGTTGTTCGGATCACGCAAGTATCTTCTTCCCCAGGCCAAGCCCTGTTCGGTAGGTCATGGCTCTGATACTGCGGCTCTGTCTCCAACGCTCTGACCTGGACACATCCTTCCTATCCACGGCCACAGTGACCTTCCTGGTCCTGCCACTAGAAGGCACCGCACATGATGGACCACGTCAGATCCTTATGGGGAAGGTCAGCACAAGGCATGGCGCTCTGTTGCCCATTCCGATGCCATATAAAGGGTCGTGATGTCGTCGACAAGTGCTACTCGTTTTGGCAGATCTAGAAGCATCAGAGTCAGTCAAGCCATTCAAGCCATTCAAGCCAGCCAAGCCAGTCAAGCCAGCCAAGCCAGCCAAGCCAGTCAAACCAGCCAAGCCAGTCAAGCCAGTAAAGCCAGTCAAGCCAGCCAAGCCAGTCAAGCCAGTCAAGCCAGTCAAGCCAGCAAAGACAGCCACCCCGGATCTCACCGCCGAAGTCTTGTCACGTTCCGTCTTTGATCGTCATCATCCTTAACAACCGCCTTCAAGCCTAACATCGCCATGCATCTCCTCGCCTTGGCTACTCTGCTACCTCTGGCTCTCACAGCTCCAGTGCTCCAGCCTCGAGGTGTTCAGCTGATTCCGGACAGCTACATCGTCAAGTTCAAGGATGGCGCTACAGACAGCCGCGTCACCGACACCCTCAGTGGCCTCAAGTCATCGGTCGTCACCAAGCACATTTACCGCTCCAAGCTTTTCAAGGGCTTTGCGGCCAAGCTGAGCGCCAAGGACGTTGAGATTCTGAAGAAGTTACCTGAGGTACGTGATCCTTCTCAGAATTACGTTCATATCAGTCGCACCACGCCCAGCGGGTCAATGTGGGGGATCTGCTAAACAGATACCCTCCATATAGGTCGATTATATTGAGCAAGACGGCATCGTCAGGATCACCGAGTATGTCACGCAGAGCAATGTCCCCTGGGGCCTCGCCCGGATTTCTCACCGCGCTACGGGGGCAACGTCGTACGTCTATGACGCGAGCGCCGGCGCCGGCACTTGCTCCTATGTCATTGACACGGGCATATATGTCAACCACACCGTAAGTAGCGGATGCCCTACTTGGCCAACCAAGTCCCCAAATCACAGGCTCATGGGCTTACTCTTGAATCTAGCAATTCGCCGGGCGCGCTACTTGGCTCGCCAACTTTGCTGGAGATGGCAAAGACTCTGACGGCAACGGCCACGGCACCCACGTCGCCGGCACGATCGGCGGCACCGACTACGGTGTGGCCAAGAAGACCCTCCTGTACGCTGTCAAGGTTCTCGACTCGGGCGGTTCCGGGAGCATCTCGGGTGTCATTGCCGGCATCAACTACGTGACGACGGACTCGGCGACGCGTAACTGCCCCAATGGCACTGTTGCTAATATGTCGCTTGGTGGAGGCAAGTCGACGGCTATCAACAGCGCCGCCGCCGCTGCTATCAAAGCCGGTGTTTTCCTCGCCGTCGCTGCTGGTAATAGCGATGATGATGCCGCATTTTACTCGCCGGCCTCGGAGCCAACCGTGTGCACCATTGGCGCTACCGACAATACCGACACACGGGCCTACTTCTCCAACTACGGCACCCTCGTCGATATTTTTGCCCCTGGTGTTGATGTTCTGTCGTCCTGGATCGGAGGGACCAACGCAACGGTCAGTCCCTATCCATGTTCTAATACAAGCAACCCGTTCTCGGCTGACGCTCCGGCACCAACAGAATACCATCTCTGGTACATCCATGGCGACCCCACACATCACCGGTCTCGGTGCCTACCTCTTGGGGCTGCTGGGCAAGAAGGCTCCCCAGGCCCTGTGCCAGTACCTCAAAGACACGGCCACCGCCAACGTCATCACTGATGTGCCCACCGGAACTATCAACGCGCTGGCCTTCAACGGTGTCGAATAAGCGGTTGCGAATCTCTGTGCTTCTTCCAGCGGCTTCCCGTCATATGGTTACAATGATGGGAAGTGCGCTATTTACGACTTTCTCTTTGCACGAGTACCTAGTTTTCGTTGGCGATTTCTTTGCTTGCCGTTCCTATCACTTTCATCCGGGCATCTTTCCTTCTTGCATAGATTTCCTTCTCGCATTCTCGAGAAGCTGCCCTCGTCGATATTACCACATAGATTTGTTTAAATCCTATATAATTGCTCCTGTCTCTCTGTCTTCATGTCTCAAACTGAAACAGACCCAACCTTGCTATTCCGTGTCAAAATAGTCACCCTGATACCCGCCCATTTACCCAGACCCTGCTCAGACAAAAAAGCGTCCCAGTTCCGCTCATCGGTTATTTCTTGCAGGGAAAACCAGCGGGACCAGCAAGGGCCCGAAACAAGCTTCTCGACTACTTTTCTGGGGCCAACGCCCCGGTCGTCGCTGGCCTTGGCGTGCTCAAACGCCCTGTGAATAGCGTACGATGCCAGGGCTGGATAGTCTTCCAAGGTCTGCAATAGCACTGATCCTGGTATTTGAGAGGACCAGCTCGAGACGACCGACCTTGTCCTTGCGTAACTATCAGATTCATGGATAGAAATACCCTCATCTCGAGATTCCTCCAGGGTGGTATTAACATGTGCCGGGTGCTTTCCGATCGGGACTTCGGCCGGCGACTGAGGGTCATCCGTCTTGGGCACCAACTGAGAATTCTCGAATGGTGACTGGGCGGAGTCGGGAGCCAGGTCAGACCCTAGCCCCCCCCCCCCCCCTTCCCGGACATGGTATGGTCAGAATCCACCGAACTCTGCCCGTCTGGTTGCGCTTGGCCTTTGCCTTTGTCCAAAGAAACGCTGTGATGGCGGGCAGAGACAATTGAAGTAGCAGGTGTGGAGAGGGAGTCGGCTGGCGGTGGTTCCGAGACTGGATCGGATGGGCCATCAGGGACGGGCACTGGCTCAGGGGGGCCCTGCGACTCAGTGGGGCCCTTTAGCCTTGAATGCCATTCGTTATCTTCGTTACGAGGAAACCAGCCTATAGGAATCGATCCAGCCGGAAGGCTTCCCATGACGGTCGGCGAGCCAAAGCCGCGGCCTGTCGAGTGCGCCGAAGCCGAAGACATGAAGCTTATGGCGCTATGGCGGCTCCGGAGTTGCCTTTGTGGTGCTTGCATGCGTAGTTCACGCTCCCGCGCGGCCACGTAGCTGTCAAGTTCGTTGATGCACAGGTAATTTAGGCAACAACCCGCGATGAACAGGTGGCCTTTGCCGACAAAGTCGTACTTAGAAGAAAACCCAAACAGCTTATTAGCATGTCCATTGACGAAGAAGTCGATTACGCTTTCATGGATCGGTTGGACTACCCGGCTTTCCCCAGAAGTGCTGTCTAACGAGCCCGCGCCCGCGAGGATGGACCCGAAATCACCGCCTATATCAGGGACGTCAATGCCGCCTTTGACCTCGATCAGGCCCTGAGAGAGGCTCCGGATTTGCCGCTCAAGCTGGGCGTCGTTCTGCGTGTAGAATTCCGATGCCCGCCATTCGTTCAGAGATGCCGGCGGCGTGCCGTCGCGGATGAAGGTGAGAATGTGGTGCCACTCTCGGAGCCGAAGGCGGCCTCTTGCCAGAATGGGCACATGAAGAGATGCAGCGTCGTGCTGCGGTCCTCGGGATCCATCTCCTTGATGAGCGTGGTGAAGAGATTTTCGAGTGCTTTCGGGAGGGCCTTGATCCGCTTGAGGATGTGTTTGGCATTCTTTCCGTTCTCGACGTCCTTGAGCACCCCGTCGACGGCGAGCACAACCCAGAGGAATATGCCGTTCAACCGCTGCGCGATGCGTTCCCGCAAGATCCCCACGTCGTCGCTGTGGATGTTCACCGTGCTAAGCTTGTGCTCGATGTACTGCCGGATGTCCTGGGAGTTAAATCGCTTCATGGGGATGTGGAGGCAGTTCTTGAGCGTGATGGGGGGATATTCTCGCCTGGAGATGCAGACGCTGAGGTTTAACCCGGCCGCGTAGGCAGACCGGGTGATGTTTCCAAAGAAGTATCCCACGGCCGACGCCTCGACACTCGTCGAGAGCATCAATAAAAATGATTGTCCTCCGAGGCGCAAGCCTAATATTCAAGAAGATTTGTTCAAACACAGCCTCGAGCTTGTGGAGATAGGCGGCGGGGTTCACCGCTTCTAGCGTCTCCAAGTCGACCTTGGAATATGTCTTGAGCCAGTCCAGACAAGCTGGATGCGCGGTGCCTATTTGGTAGAGCAAGGCGCGGAAGAGGCCTACGGCAGTGCGCTCCAGCTCGATGCCCTTGCCGTTGAAGAAAAACCGGGCCACTACGCACTCGCCGGCGCTGTAGGTGCGATGTGAGAGGCCCAGGCTTTTAAACATCCTCTTCATCAGGGTCGACTTGCCGGTTCCTGGCTTCTCGGTGACCTGGAGTAGCCTAAAGTGCTTGTCGATATTGTTGCGCTCCGTCCATTCTCGGAAGGCGGTAGTGGTGGGCAGCCACTCGCAGGTATCTTGCGCAGGGGTGCTTATCATGTGGTGCCGAACCAGCATCTCTCGAAACTGGAAGTGTTCTAGTTTTTCTTTGGGTTGCGTGAAGTTAGCTCACAGTCACAGTCACTCGGCCGCGTTTAGAAACTGACCGCGATTCTCACGATCCCATACAGATTTGGTAAGCAGAGGGATATTCCTAGTTATGGGGGGAACATTCCTAGTTATAGGGGAACATTCCTAGTTATGGGAGGAACATTCCTAGTCATGGTGTTCTCGTCAGGAACATTCTCAGTTGTGGCCTTCTCATCGTCTCTGTCCAGAACCCTAGTATAAACGGCTTGCAGTTCAGCCGAAACCTTCCGGTAGTTTGCATCTAGCGCACTGCCGAAGCGGCACATGCACCTATGGTCGGCGTCGAGCGTTTCGGCCCGTTCTCGGGAATCACCCAGGCAAGAAGATATGTCTGGGATGACCTTGGTCATCTTGGACTGGCCAAGCCGAATCGGCAACTTCAGGGCCAGGCCCTCCTGAAAAGTCTTGACACTGAAACCGTGCTTGTGCCACAGCGAGGAAAACGTCTCCTGGCAGCGGTCGAGATCCGAGTTCTTCAAGGACAAGCTGTCAAGGATGAGGGGATTCGTGTCCATCAGGAGAAGACTGGTAGCTTTGCGCGCAATCTCGCCTATCCCGGCTGCTGAGCTTCCCCTGTGCGGCGTGCCCAAGAACACGACACCCACCGTGCTTTCCAGGATGTCCTGAAAGCCTGGGTCGTTGGAAGTCGAGCAAATGGCGAGCATCTCCTTCAACACGATGCCGCCAAGAGAGTGCGCAACGAAGAGGACCGGTCGCCGTCTCACCCCCGGGCGTGACCGAGACAGGTCGTTGACGATGTTCTTGCCGTGGGTGAAGACGCTGTTCTTGTTGGCGGGCTCGGCGAACTGGTGCTTGGCGACGGCGGTGTCATAGCCAAGCATCAGAACCCGCGCCTCGGGGCACTGCAGGGGAAGCAGGTCTCTGGGCCAGAAGACGTCGGGCTCCTTTTTCCTGCTGCTGGCTGTGTCTTTCCTAGCCCGGTTGAGAACACGCGTCACAAACCTGGATCTCGCTCTGGTGGTGGCGTTACCGCTGCCGGAGGCTATTGTGGACGTCTCTCCGTCGCCGCTCCTACCGGGAGGAGCTGTAGTGCCTCTGTGGATCTTCGGAGCCTCGGCCGCCCATGTTCTGAAAGGGTGGCCCTGGAGGCCATGGATGAAAGCGATGCTGGGACGGGTCAGTCTCGGATCTGGACATGCGGGCAGAGAGGGCGCTGGAGGAGACGTCCGACATACTCGAGGACGGGCTCGGGCTGGCTTGGCTGGTACACAACCGACGGCCCAAAGTCCACGGGGCGCGTGTTCAAGGACGGCCGCTCAATTGTCTCAACGTCCCCGTGAGATAATTAAACCCAATATTTTCGGCTTATACAGCTCTTTGCTGATGGTCTTTTCTGCGTATTTTTAATTACATCACAGCTTTCACAATCTACATCCAACTCCTCTCCCACGTTTTACACCTTTACTTTTCCAAGACCATTTTAATGAACGTCTCATCAAGTAAGGCGTGACCTCAGATTCACTTACTGGATCCAAGATGGACTGATCGCGAAGAAGAACACCATAAAAGCCTGCTCAAAGAGCGATTTGTCCGTGCTAATTACCACAACCAATTAGCCACATAGTTTTGGGCTGATTAGGCCCTCTTCGTCAATCAGGCTGCCTAATTTGCTGAGCAAGCTCTATTGCGGCCTCCGAGCAATTATGTGTGCCGCCCCCTACGGGCCTCCGATGCGTTGGTGCCTTACCAGGCAAATAGTCCTGTGTGAACCGCCAAGCTACACGCCCAGAGCCTTGCCACCCACGTTGACGGAGGACAAGACATCTGGCGAAAATAAAATGCTGAAAGGAAATATCTCTTTCTCGGCAGGAGATGGTCAATTGCTCCACAGGACGCGGCAATTCGCCTACCCATTCCAAACTCTCAAGTCGACCCTGTTCATCCACAGCGCTGATAGCCACCATCAATCCGACCAACGTGAGATCTGTCAGAAGCACTGCACACTGCACTGCACACTGGATTCGGTGGAAAAGATGGAGTTCAAAGTGATTTTTCCTTGAGACCTCTCCTCCTCCCGTGCTCTTTGGCTCAGTCAGAGAACCTCTATTATAGTTATGAATGGTGGCAAACAGTAGTCGTTGCTCGCTGAACTGACTATGTAAAGTTCAGCTTGCATGAGCTCTTTTTCAGCTCGCATAAGCACTTTTTCAGCTTGGTTGACCACACCACTTGGTGTTCTGGCACTGCGTGCCAGACCTGCCATGCGTGCCATGCGTGCTAGACCTGCCGGAACTACCGGATAACGAGTTTCGACCGGTATACGAACTCGATGGGATCCATTGTAGAGCCGAGCTTCCAGGATCCGTAGAGATCTACGGCCTATTGGCCGGTGTCGAGTATCTCAATATCATGACTGCTCGAGCAGACCAGTGTACCGAGCCGATGACCGCCACAACAGAAATAAGTGACGGCGGTGGCACTGCCACTCATAGGC
The DNA here is from genome assembly GCF_030549165.1 of Lasiosphaeria miniovina. Taxonomy (NCBI): domain Eukaryota; kingdom Fungi; phylum Ascomycota; class Sordariomycetes; order Sordariales; family Lasiosphaeriaceae; genus Lasiosphaeria; species Lasiosphaeria miniovina. Next base: position 403,436 of record NW_026848220.1, read on the forward strand.
TAAATCTACCCTCACTACCCCCGTTTGACTTTACGAATATCGATACTTTCAGATCGCTACGGCTATGGAACGAGAATGTTGGAGATATGTGTCCTAGTCCCATTGATTTGGACGACCGCGATTACGAATACAAGTGGCCTGTGAATCTAAGCGAGCTTTCTCAGGCGTCTGGCATGAAGCCTTCAATCACAAAATGGACACCATGGGAGACGCTTGATATGACCCCAGAAGAACCCAAAGGCGCCAGCGAAACCTCGGGACTGAACTCCACTGTACCCCCAGAAAAAGTTCGGCTTTCACGCTCGCCAAGGAATCAACGCCGCGAAAGACCAAAACTCGATGCATGTCCACCTTTGTGCTCCTACTCCGCTCCGGAACAATCATTAGAAGCTAGCCTATCTTTGCCAACTGAGGCACCTGAGGCACCTGATGACCCAGCTTCCGGGCTTGATGTCTCCTCCGGGTCTAAATTTTCGGATATATTTTTCTGTCAGCATTTCCCAGTCCCAGTGCCAGAGAGGGGGCGCGCCAGCACGGCACCCAGTCCGGATAACGCAGGCAACCCCCGGGGAAACAAACGCCGCACTCCCGAGACTGCGCAATGGATCACCCTTTGGAAATTGCGACATAATCTATGCCTGCTCTACAAGAAGTTCATCGATACTGCCCAGGCTTCCAGCTTCCCGAATTCTCGACGGCTGAAGAGATTATACAAGAACGCGGCACACATGCTCCAGGTTGGGCTGTCCACGTTTCATGGCATTCAGCAAGGTATTCTTCCAAGGACTCTTCCGAAAGTCCTCGCATTTGTGTGCGTCTCGGCTGTCGTTTGGAGCGCGACCAAGCAGAAAGACGGGGGACAGGCTTGGGAAACCCCTTCGACGGCCTTCCCATATGGCGCTCCGCAATTACCGACGAGCGAGACCGGGGGGTTCTCGACCACATTTCGCATGCCTTGTGGGATATTCCTATTCCTACCAACAGTCTACACAAAGACGTCAACTCGGGGCCGGCATCCACGGCAACTCGGGACGTCGCAGATGGGAACCTGCCAGCCTGTGACTTCACCGAATTCGATCCCCTTTTCATGCCTCAAGATTCAGACCTACGCAACAATGATAGACTTGGAGCTTCACTGTTCCGCAGCAACACTACAGCAACCAACACGAACAATCTCGATCCGCTCCCAGATCCACTTTTAGACAGCTTCCAGTTTCAAGTCGAACACCTGCTCTCCGAGGCCGCGTCCGATGACGAAATCAGATTTGCCGACTTCTTGAACATTCCGGGCCTTGAAGAAACACTCCCCTGGGGCGTGCCAAATGTGTCGGCACCGGGTCACCGAGCTCACGAAGGACAGCAAGATTTCAACCCTCCAGGATATGGGACAGCCTACAGGGGACAAGCGCAATCCGAAACGCACTCCGGGATGTCGACCTCGCCCAAGGGCAACAATGGGTCATATTGCTCAATTGATACGGGGTTACTGGGCGCTAAAAACTCACTCTCGATCCTCGGCGAACGCTTTGGCAAGCAGCTGGCTACAACCTGGTTCTAGCTCAGTGATTACACCCCAAAAGGCTCCTGATGATTGGGGATCCTCCATGCAACTCTTAGCCTGCCTCGTTAGCATTACCATATTCCAGACTGTGCTGGAGTTTTTATGCTGTGAGTTCTCTCCCTCTGCAGTCTGATGGCAGGGACTGATCAACCATACAGGCATGGCTGGAATTGGCACCGTCCTTCATATTCTGTCGGGATGTGGCACCCGGCAGCTTCAAGGAGAAGCATCTCCTGGTGACTCCTCCGGGCCTGCCGGAGAGTTTCTTTCCGACGTGACAAGAGGAGTTTTTGAGCCCCTCCGCCAGACACTTTCAGACCGAAGTTCAGAATTGCTCGGCATTCTCGGCATGACGGAAAGCATGGTCAAGAGCGGATGGATATGCACGCTTCGAGATGTTGAGTCCTACGTCATTCAAGTCGCCCGGGTAAGCTGCCATCAACACCGCATCGTCGATTTTGGTCGGGAACTGCCGACAAACTAACTGCGATTTTACATTAGCACCTGGCCAGTTCACGAGACTCTTTTGTCAGCCTCATTAGAGCAACGCTGTCTCAATGCTTGACGTGCTCGTCATCACTGACGTGGGATCAAACCTACGGAGACGGCGCCTCGGATGCAGAAGAGTCTCTACCCAGTACGTTGATGATCGTGAGAGTTGCGGGCAAGACTGGGCAAACGAAAAGTTTGCAAGCCGCTTGACGGTCTCTCTCTCGCCCGAGCCAACTGTGGAAGTCGCTGGGGAGACAGGGAGGTCGTCGTGTGGCGAGGTTCCGACGGCAGAGCCCCTAACCCCACCAGCCTCTCAAGACTTAGCTAGAATTAGAGAAAAGCAAGGCACTCTACGGGAGCCATCTACACCTGGCTCGCTGCCCCCCTCGCCGCCAGACCTGATGAAGTGCCCGCATGCCGGCTGTACCAAGTCGAAACGAGGCCAGGATCCACACATCAACATGCGGCGCCACGTCCGCTGCGTGCACGAGACCAAGGCGTGGAAGTGCCCGAGCTGCGAGCTGCGGACGGGCCGCCGCGATAACCTGAGGCAGCACTTTCGCAAGAAGCACTTTGGGCAGCGCATGCCCGAGTGGTTGGCCGACAAGAGGCGGAGTCGATTACTGATTAGACTGGATTTTAAATTCGGGACTGTAAATGAATAATTCTAGTAGGCTTCCTGATCAGACATGTATAGATTACTTAATGGTGATCAGAGGGGTGTGGTTTTCTTCGGATTGGTGGTTTACGACTGACATGACTTTGTGGTTTGCGTTATGGGAACGTTTAGGTATATTTGCTTTGCAATTCTGTATGATGTGTGTGACATGGGACGTGAATACTTCTGTTTCTCAAAGGACAATCGCGACTGGGAAACGATCTGTAGGACAGCTCATTTCAGCGCCTTTGCCTGTGCAGGGACAGCAATTAAAGGACAAAAGGACAAGAGGGGACCAGGGGACCAGGGGACCAGGGACCAGGGACCAGGAGACCAGGAGACCAGGAGAACAGGAGTAACAAAAAAGACAAGCAATAAGCTCGAAAAAAAGGACAATATAAGCCTTCCCTGCTTGAGAAAAGAAAGAACAAAAGGACAAGTCTCAGCTACCTAAAAGAGTAAAGGAGGGCCATTGAACTACAACAAACCACGAGAAAGTGCTTTGGGAAGGTTCTGTGAAATGATTACTGCACATAATTATGGAATCACGTCAACAAATTCAGTCTGTGTTTGCCTGCCAAACATCGATTCACGAATTGCGTATATATCCTCTCTCCCGGCCAGCTCCAACTCCTGTAGACAATCAACTATTACAGTCAGAGACCCAATAGCCATCACCGCCTCCAGACTCCACATCCGAATTCTTCTGTGATAAAAATACAAGCCCCGTTATTATTTATTAGTAATGAGTCACTCACACACTGCACCAATGGATCCAAAGTCCCCTATCGCCGCCCTCGTGGTCTCGCCAACTGACTCTCTGCAAGTCACGTTCTCTGCCGTGCAGCTTCAAGATAGAATCTGATGCCAGAGAAGAACTGAGCAACCGAAACTATCCGCCTCCCGCCTTCAGGGCTATCTCAACAGTCTGGTGGCCTCATCGACTGAAGAGAGATGCTGGACCGGAATGGCCAGGGTGGGGAGGGTAAAGCAGCCTCAAGCCCGGCAAATAGCCACATCGCGGGCTTCTTGGCCGATTGGCAGAGGAGGTGGGAGCAGGGTGGGACAGGAGGGAGGAAGTGATGATTTGGAGACATTCTGATGTGCCTGCGACTGCCAGTCTTGGCTAGTACCTGCCTTCTATGACAGATGCCTTCTATGACAGAAGACATAATGCTGGCGGTTCGGCGGGGGTCAAAGGGAATCGGCGGTTATACATGCACATGTACACGCTGCAGCACTTGCACTCCCTCTCAATGGAATTAAGTCAGGTACCGTGAAATGGGTCATCAAAAAGTGAAAGGGCGATAACACTTTTGGCCTCATGGTTGTTTTCAAACGCTGTGCATAAAAGTCGTGGGGTATCTTGTCAATAGCCAAAGGTCGCAGAATGGGTGCAACAAGCGAGCCAGTCTCAAGAGGTCCATTGCTTCCATTTCGGGAATATTGGCTGGCTGGCCTCTCTACCCCCTGTCGTTCAGCGAGCTCTCAGGCTGCCCTGGCTGGCGCCTGGCGCCTGGCTGGCTCTTGCCTTGAGCGCTGCGTGCGAACTCACAGCACCTGACCGATACGCACGCAGCGACGGACACGGAACTTCTCCTAGGCTCGGAAATCTAGAGCAATCTAAAAACTGAACTGGGACCATCAATTGTTGAAACCCAGAAAACCTGACCACTCCCTCTGGACTCGAGCAAACCCGCGTCACGACGCAAATCACGAAAACAATGAAGCCCCGCCAACGATCCGTTCTCCTGATTCCCCAAACTATTGGAGCTAGCCGACGTGCTAGCGCCTCCACTTAGCTGTAGCCCATGCACGCCCTAGCTCAGCTGCTAAGAAGCGCCACGAGGCTGCAATGGTCGCATGTGAATGGCCGGCTCGCCCCAAAAACCCCAGTTCCCTCCGGGGGCTATTGATCTGCATCGACGTTTCAGACAGGCTAAGCTTCACTAGACCAGCAACAATCATCCAAGGTCGTTCCCCGGCCTGACATTGAGTCCAGAACGCTGCTTTCGGCCACGGTACCGACAGGCCTGCATTTCAGCTCCCCACTCGCAACCGCTTTCGTCGCCCTCTTCCCGAAAACGGGGCGACATGTCCCCTCCTCTCGGCGTAAAGTGGCCGGCTGAACCCCTCGCTCATTCATACTTGGGGCTGCTCAAAGCGCCAAGTTGACGTGCTGGCCCATTCTGGGCTTAGCCCCGCCGCCCGGAGCCCGAAAGCGCGCCCAGCATGGCATCAGATTCGGGCTCACTGGAACAGTGAAAATCCTGGCCTTCGCCCTCCCCCTTCATTCGTCCCTCTCGTCCCAAGCCCATCGATCCTGGTGGTGCGGTCTTGCGAGAAATCGCCTCTGTGTCGCCCGTCATGACGCTCCTCGGGCGTTTCTGGTCTTCGCTCACCCAATTCCTCAGCATTGCGACCCTTTCCCCGTTCGGCGACTATGGCAACAATGGCAATCAGCAGGTTCCCATTCTCGATACAGAGATTCCCGTCGGGGAAAGTTTTCCTCTCGGACCGGGACCCGTCTTCACTCCCCCGGGCCACCGTACTAACAAGGGCTACGGATACGATTTCAAGTGCAACTACTCCAGCATGGTAGGGTGGGAGCCTTGCCACGAAACGAACAGCTCGTGCTGGCTGAGGAACACAAAGAATGGCGATGAGTTCAACATCGACACCAACTATGAGAACTTGGCTCCCCAGGGTGTTTTGCGCAAATATACCCTCGAGATCGTCAACGGCTCCGTCAATGCCGACGGAATGAATTTTGCAGAAGCCAAGCTATTCAAACTCCCCGAGAAGGAACCACAGTATCCCGGACCGTGGCTGCAAGCTTGTTGGGGGGACACAGTTCAGGTGACGGTGGTGAACAAGCTTCCCTATAACGGGACAAGCATCCACTGGGTTGGTCATCTCCTTCGTGCCCAAGAGCCCTCTCGCTGACGCCTCCAAGCATGGCATTCGACAAAATCAGACGATGCACATGGATGGTGTCAACGGGATCACACAGTGCCCGACTCGCCCCGGAGACTCGTTTGTTTACGAGTGGAAAGCGGTCCAGTACGGTTCGACCTGGTACCACTCGCATTACTCATTGCAATACGCCGATGGCCTGCTTGGCCCCATGGTGAGTCTGCTCCGTGTCCCGTTGCCTGGTTGGCAGCACTTACTGACAGTCTTGTCCAGACTCTTCACGGCCCAACCTCTGACCAGTTCACCGAGGCCGCCGATATCCCGCTCTTGATGACGGACTGGGGTAAGCTTGCGGCCCCGTTCCTCGTCCTTGACACAGGTTGCTAAAGCTGTCGTAGCCCATAACAGCGCTTTCGCGGCCATATATCCGGTTGGGGCACAAAACCAGACCATCCTGCTGAATGGCCGTGGCAACATCACCAAGCACTGGGGCACCCCTGCGCCTCTGGATGTTCCAGCGCCCTACACACTACATTTCGATGGAACAAGTGGCGCCAAGGGATACAAGAGATACCTCCTCCGGTTGATCAATACCTCTTGGGACACCACATTTGTCTTCTCCATTGACAACCACGAGCTCACGATTGTCGGGGCTGACTTCGTGCCTATCCACCCGTACAAGAACACGTCGGTTCTGATCGGCATCGGCCAGCGCTACAACGTCATTGTCGAGGCAAAGCCCATTACAGAAAAGGGCAACGTCATTCCAACCGACAAGAACTTTTGGATGAGGACGTATGTGGCACCGTGCTTTGGCGTTAACACTACTGTATACGCCAGGGGCTACGAGACGACCGGAATTTTGCGATACGATAGTACTAGCAAAGCACCCCCTACCTCCAAACCTTGGAGTCAGGTTTCTCTGAAGTGCTCCGACGAGACTTACAGCAGTCTAAAGCCCATTCTTCCCTGGACGATCGGGAACCCTTCCAACGCCGGGCAAGAGCACGATGTGATAGTCGATGGCACAGCGAACCGCACCGAGCTTGGTCCTTTTGGTATCTTTTCCATGGAACCGACCACGTTCAACTCAAAGTTCCTTCCCCTCCGCATTGACTTTGACAACCCGATTTTCCTCCACTTGAACGAGACCAAGAATTCCACGGATAAATGGCCGGAAAGGTGGATCGTGGTCCCGGAGAGCTACGGAGATGAGGACTGGGTAAGTGGTAAACAAACGGTGGTTCGCATGGGATGCTCACTGACCGTGGCGTGTATTCAGGTATACCTTGTCGTTGCCGGAAACCGGAAGAAGGATTATTCTGCGAGCGCCCACCCAGTAAGCTCCCTCTACCACGTCCGAGCTAAAATGGCCCCAACTAATATAAACCTGCAGATGCATCTCCACGGGCATGACTTTGCCATTCTCGAACAGGCCGAGAACAAGAGACTCGACTATGGAAATCTCGATCTAAAATTCGACAACCCACCGCGGCGCGATGTGGTACTGCTCCCGGTCAATGGCTACATTGTCATCGCATTCAAGACAGACAACCCGGGCGCGTGGCTCATGCATTGCCACATTGCGAAACATGCAGCCATGGGCCTAGCCTTGCAGATTCTCGAGCGCCAGAAGGCAGCTGACCGCCTCTGGAATACGACTTCACCCGCCTGGATCTCGGCCAACGATAATTGCAAGAGATGGAAAGAGTGGCAGTCTGACTGTGATAACTGGTGGCCTGGCGACAAGGGAGGCTGTGAGAGGAAGGAACATGAGGGGATCTACGCATTCCAAGATGATTCGGGGATTTGAAGTCTTCTGTTTGGGGCTGTGTAGTAGTATGTGTAAATGGTTTGGTAATTATTGGCAATTATTGGAACCCCCGGTTGGTGACTAGGGGCATTTGGTTCATGTGTTGTCCTTGTCACAGAGTTATCCAGTTTAAAACTACCTTTATACTGTACTGAGGAGCAAATCCTGAATCCCGAGGCATTCGGCTTACACTGAGTGTTTGCGTTGTCTCAGGTAGGCTTGTCTTCGATGACAATTTTAATGTGAATCGACGACGAAGCTGAGGCTCGCATCGTTCCTTCGACACTACCTACCTAACTGATCCAGGAGATTCGTGATCCACAGCCATCTTCCCTCACTTCGACAGTCAACATCCCGTCTTCGACCCCGCAACCTTGCCATCTCCCACAGTAACATACAATCCGGAACTCATCAGTCGATTCAGAGTCACGGTCAGGATTCCGGCCGAAATAGTGGCCCTTATCGCCTCGGAACTTGAACCACTGCTGGCACCCTTGCCACCGCTTGACGGCAATGGCAGTGGACAATCGAGACGCTGACCTTTGCATCTGTCGCGATAGGAAGCGATAAAGACTCGTGGCAAAGGTTTTAAGGGCACTTTTGCCTCGCCCGGCAAGAAACGCATCCGAGAACTCCAGCGCAAGCCGTGAGCTGCCATCAACAATCTCGTCTTCACACAGGCGGTAGTCACGCTGTTCCGATTTCTCAACTCCTGGAGCACTGGTGACGATGACGGCAACGACGACAGGCACGCCCGAGTTGCGCTCACGCTCACAGCCGCATCACCAATGGACAACTATTCCGAATCTAACACAACGTACCAGCACTGCGGCGAGCGCATCTGGACGATACACAACTCGTTCAAGCACCTCGGCTCCGACGCGCCAGCGCTGCAGGCCGCCGGCGGTCTGCCCGCGGCGCCCGTGGTCGGCGGGCTCACCTACGAGTGGCGCCGGATCCTGAACCCGGCCGCGCTCGCCGTGCCGTGCCGCGCCGTGCCGAACGCGCGCGACATGAACTGGCAGCTGGCGTCCCCGAGCTAGCAGCACATGAACTAGCGGCTGGCGATGCGCGCGTCCCTCGCCGCCGCCGCGTTCTCTGCCGCCGCCGCCGCGTTCTCTGCCGCCGCCAACCTCGCGCACCTGACGTCGCTAGACCTCTTCTGGGGCGACTCGGACGCGCTGGATGAGGAGTTCGCCCCGGGCAGCTTCGTCCTCTCCGCGGCACGGAAACAGCAACAAGACGACCTCGGCACCGCCCTACGCAGCCTCGCGCAGCTCCCGACACTGCGCCGCCTCGACCTTGGCGGGTGCCTTGTGCTCGGACCCGAGTTCTTCGAGGCCGATGCCAGCGACACGTCCATCTGGCCGGCCCTGACAAGCCTTTCGGTGGTCATGTCCGCGACGACGCCCGACGGGCGCTGGTACTTTACGGGCGACCCTGCCAACGCCGGCGAGACAGGCTCGGACCACGCTGAATCGCCTGCCGCGTTCGACTCGGCCGACCCGGACGCGTCCGACTACGCGCCCGAGTTCGCGTGGGACCGCGCCGTGGGCCGCGGCGCCGGCTTGGCGCGGCGCTCGACCCGGCCATGGCCGCGCTCCTCGAGTCGAGCGGAGAGGGGGGTGTCTGTATTTCGTGCGGGGGCCGCGGCCGCGGCTGGGCGCTTTGAGGGCTTAGAGCTAGACTGTGATGGACTGTGATGAATGAGCTGATCACCGCCCACGACGATATTATTCATGGAACCTAGCAAAAAGAGGAAAATAAAAAAGCTCGGCAATCTCTATTCGAAGTTGAAATGATAACCATGTTCCTACCATTTGATACAACCTTTTTTCCTCTAAAGTGAAACAGAAAACAAAGTCTAGGATAGTTGCTTTTCTCGTGTGGAACGGCTTTCCTATTTCTGTCAGCTTGTCAACGCCCTTGAAGTCTGAAGACGAAATCCTACGGTGCTATCCGCAGTTTGTCGTTATCCGCAGTTTGTCGTGATGATTATATTGAAACTCCAACATTACCACTCGTATGACAGCAAATGTTGCTTGGCAGAGGATCGGGTATCTGTGGGTGTGGTAATTATTTACAAACTACCAGTCTGGGTGTAATTTTGTAATTACGAGCCGAACATTTGGGAACGGTGACCTCGATGGTTTGATAGCTGGGAGCCTGTGGATGTTCGTGGTGCCTCCCTACCTTAGATGGTCGGTAGGTAATAACTGGGCGCCTCCTGTTGGATTGGCTATTGTCAGATGGACAAGGGTTGCATGTGGAATAGAGCTCATCCCAGCTGAGCTCTGGTGTGGTCATCCGAGGTGAAAAGAGGCTCAGGGGAGCTGAAATGAAGTGGCCAGTTCAGCTGGTGTGGCTACTTTTGCCACCACCATTGCCACCATTTACAACTATAATAGAGGCCCTCTGGCAGGACCAAAAAGAAGAAGGAGGAGAGATGAATGAAAAAAAGTTGAAGTGCTGAATCCAACAATTAACAGTCTGATCACGCAAAACGATATCAAGCCATTGCGATTAAGAAAATCGGGCGCAGCACTTCGCTACCTACCTTTTACAAAATCACCAATATCATTTCAAAAATCCCTGCCTTACAGATTACCTCTGATTATCATTTTCCTCATCTTCCTAAAACAAAAACCACCAAACGCAACGAAAATCATCACCACGACCATGACAGCACAGCCAGACTTCGAAAATGCCAAGTTCACCAAGCCCAGTGACTGGGATAGGTGGTCAGAGGCATATAAGAAGAAGGCAGAACATGCAGGAATATACGACTTCGTCAATCCGAATCATCGACTACGACAACCCTGGCCTACTGAACCAAAAGTACCTCAGTTCGACGGCTTCCAGAAGAAGAAGCAAGCCCAGCGTAGAGGCAACATAAACAACAATACCAACCGCGATGACCATAACGCACCGGTAATGAGCAGAGCTAGTGGATCTAACGCTCACTCAGTCAACCGCAGTGCAGCCCAGACGCGCGCTGCCTCTGCCGCTGCTGCCGCAGCCACTCGAAGATCACAGATTGAGGAGAGCAATCACAACCCAGACGACGGCGATCATAATGATGATGATTCTACATTAGAAGAAGAGGATGAAGAGGAGGAAGACAATATCCACAACAGGGCTACGCAGTTCTCTGACCTTTCAACTATGGGTCAAACAAATTGGAAGATTGCATTCGAGCTTTACAAGGCCAACCTCAGCGTATACAACGCAAAGACCGGCGCCAGATCAGCATTTTCGAATTGGGTTCTGAAGAGTATCGGCCCAAACTATCAACACATCACCAAGCGGCGCGATCTCCCAGAAATTTACCAGGCAATCAAAGACCAATGGCTACCCTTCAGAAAGAACATCACGAAAGGCATTAGAGACGACTATACCAAGCACCTCGCACAGGTCAAAGGCAAAGACCGAAAGCTTAGTGAGTGGATTACCAGATGGCAAAAGCTGGTAAACGATGGTGTTGAGCACGAAATTCTACAAATCGCAACACCAAGCTCGTGGTATGAAGACCTTGTGGAAGCATTGAAGAATATCCCGGACGGAAAGACATGGGCACTTGGAGAGCTTGCAACCTTAGAGGAGGATATCCTCGAAGGAATCTATTCTCACGACCAGCTAGCAGCTCGTATGCAGTCAGTCCTCGGTGGAGTAATCAACAATAAGCGAGTCCGATTCGACGCAGGATTTCCAACGCTCCACGGCAAGGATGCTGACGACAATAACACTGGGGATTCAGCAAAAGCCCAGAAGGGGAAAAGCCACCGTAGAAAGCGTGGAGAACGGCAAGATCAAGGGGGACGCCAGCAGAGCGATTCAGAAGATACCCCTCCAAAGCGACCATATAAAAAGGCTCGGTCGGATGGAAAACGCTGCGAAGTATGCCTTCAGTTTGGCCACGGCCTCGATCAGTGCTTTTACACCTACACTACTGATGAAGAAACCCCCGACTGGTTCGAAGACACCAAAAGTGAGGCATTGGAACAACGAATCGCGAAGGTTCTCGACTATGACAAACAACTTGCCGAGAAGGTCAAGAAGGCGAGGGAGAGGCGCAAGAAGTTGTGACTATTGGCAATATTCAGATCCGAAGCTGCCCTCTCAGCAGCACTCACCAAGCCAATCCGATATAAGCAATCAAGAAAGCGGTTCTTACTCGTAAAAGCCGCCTTGAGTGCAAGCACTTACCCTCTTCGAAATTGCGCAATCCTAGATTCGGGAACAACACTCCACATCTTCCACAATAGGAAACGATTCAGGAATTTCAGGACAGCGCCTTACGGAGACTTCGTCTACGCAGGTGACACAGAAGTTCCGATCCTTGGCTACGGAGAGGTGATGATCAAGCTCACCACCACTACCGGAACTCGCCGACTATTACTCAAAGATGTAGCATACTGCGAAGGCTTTGCCTGCAACTTGATCTCACTTCGACAACTTCACAAGAAAGGTTTCCATTGGGACAACGAGGCTCCGAATAACTGCCTTCGAAGGAAAGATAAATCAGTCATCTGCGAGATCTCCGACCAATACGGGCAGTATATAATCGAAGATAGGCCGCTGAACGCAGCACTCCACACTCAACGAAGCACCTCATGGACTGGCCGACCATTAAGTGAAGGCACAGGCAAGCTATGGCACGGCCGGCTTGGCCATCCAGGATCTGAAGCAATCGCACACCTTCAAGTCTCATCATTAGGCGGCAAGCTACGCGGACCAGCAAGCTACGAATGCCCAGCGTGTGGGATATCGAAAGCCAAGCGCAAGATTCGACGCGAGCCACGAGAAACGCCTCGGAATATTGGCGATCGCTTTGCTATCGATTTTCTGGACTTGGTCCCAAACCCCAAAGGCTTCAGCTCAGTAATGCTATTTACAGAGCGAAAAACAGGCTACGTATTTGATCTCTATCTCACTGAACGCAAGGCACCAATACTTATCACCGCTGTCAACATATTCTTAAGGATTATGGAACGACAGTATGGTCTTCGAGTTAAGGTGATCGAGTGTGACGATGAATTGATGAGATCTAAAGCTCTCAAGACCTTCTGGGAAAATAACGGAATCCGTATCGAACGTTGCGCACCACACTCGCAAGATCAGAATGGTGGCGCAGAACGCTCGGGGGGTGTGATCAAAATAAAGGCGAGAACAATGAGAGCAGCTGCCCGATTTCCACCAGAAATCTTATGGGTAGAAATCTACAAAGCAGCAGTCTACCTCTATAACAGAACGCCAAAGAAGCGTCAAAGTTGGCTATCACCATACGAAGTCTTTCACACCTTTCTAGCAAAAAGAGACAATATACCTCATCCAGAAAGAAAGCCTCAGCTAGCACACCTACGAAATTACGGCTGCCGCGCGTACGCAATGACGAACGATGCTCTCAAGAAAGAAAAACGCCTCCTCAAGCTAAACCCCAACGCGTGGATTGGATATCTCGTGGGCTACGAGTCAACGAATATTTACCGTATCTGGAACCCTAAGACAAATGAGGTCATCCGAGCACGTAACGTGGCTTTTAACGAGGATGATTTATTTTCCGGTGACCTTCAGCAGTTGAAGGATGACTTGCTGAGCATTACTAACGAGGAGATGGAGGTACTCCTTAAGAACTGCTCCCTTCCGCAACCCAGTGCCGATAGTCGCATGGCAAGCGATAACCTAACCACTTACGAAGAAGACGAAGAAATCCTTGACTATATCTTCGTAGGGGGTGAAGGAAACCAAGACTTTGAAGATTCAGAAGACGAAGTCTCTGAAAATTCAGAGCATCAAGGAAAAGACTCTGAAGATTCGGAGCACGAAGAATTGGGCGATGAGGACGAAGAGATGCAAGATGCCGATCCGGAACCACAAGAGTATGAGAAGGAGGCTGATCACCTCTATTCCACGATTCTTGATCCGCTTTTGACACCAGCAGCCTCTCCTCCACCGCCAACGGCGCTCCTTGCAGCTGCCTTCTCCTCACTTACTCTTGAAGAGCTCCAAGGTAGTGGGACGCCTCACAGCCCTAGGATGGGGCTTGCTGAGAAGAATCCTAACGCAGGATTTCCTCACAGCCTTAAGATGGGGCTTGCTGAGAAGAATCCTAACGCAGGATTTCCTCACAGCCTTAAGATGGGGCTTGCTGAGAAGAATCCTAACGCAGGATTTCCTCACAGCCTTAAGATGGGGCTTGCTGAGAAGAATCCTAACGCAGGATTTCCTCACAGCCTTAAGATGGGGCTTGCTGAGAAGAATCCTAACGCAGGATTTCCTCACAGCCTTAAGATGGGGCTTGCTGAGAAGAATCCTAACGCAGGATTTCCTCACAGCCTTAAGATGGGGCTTGCTGAGAAGAATCCTAACGCAGGATTTCCTCACAGCCTTAAGATGGGGCTTGCTGAGAAGAATCCTAACGCAGGATTTCCTCACAGCCTTAAGATGGGGCTTGCTGAGAAGAATCCTAACGCAGGATTTCCTCACAGCCTTAAGATGGGGCTTGTTGAGAAGAATCCTAAAGCAGGATTTGGCTGCCTTCCAGAGCCAATTAACAAACCCAGCAAAAATTATTGCACTAACGCGAAGAATATTGCGTGGCAAGCTGCCTTCAACTCTGGACGATACGCCGCAAACGTAGCGAGTCTCGACGGCAAGGCTGTGGATAAACACACCCTGCACAAGGAGCTTACCTACCATCGGCTGTCGCTAAGAAGACATCGTCAAATGGCCCGCAACAAGGCTGCAATGACTGCTACTCCAGCTGAGCAACAAACCTTTCCTATAATCGAACTATCCGCTAATGGTAGATACCATAGGAAAGATCTCCCTCTACCACCACGCAGTTACAAAGAGCTCAAGAAACACCTGCTGGATAAATGGTTTGTAGAAGCTATGGAAGTCCATATGCGAAGCCACCGCGAGATGAAATCCTTCGAAAAATGCCACCGAAGCGTCGCTAAGAAAGCCCATATCCTCGACTGTATGTGGGTATTCACATACAAATTCGACAAACACGGCTACCTTATCAAAGCAAAAGCAAGACTGGTAGTGAGAGGAGATCAACAAGCTAGGACGACGATTGAAAATACCTACGCTTCGACACTCGCCGGCAAATCTTTCCGCACGCTAATGGCAATCGCAGCTCGCTTCGACCTCGAGCTAATCCAGTGGGATGTTGTGAATGCCTTTGTACACGCCGACCTTCCATACGACGTATTCATGAAACTACCGCCTGGATACAGCGAGGAAAACACGATTCTGAAGCTTAAGAAGGCCTTATATGGCCTCAGAGAATCACCTTTGCTATGGCAGAGGAAATTCACGGCAACCCTGCGAGAACTAGGGCTTGTGCCGGTACCCCACGAACCATGCTGTTGGACTAAGGATGGCGTGATCATCTTCTTCTACGTTGACGATATTGTGGTGGCCTACAGGAAGGAAAACGAAGCTATCGCACAATCGGTAACAGCCGCCCTACGCGCACGATATTCCCTACAAGCAGGAGGTCCTTTGCAGTGGTTTCTGGGAGTATCAGTACTTCGTGATAGAGCCAGCCGGACGATATGGCTATCCCAAGCGGATTATATCGACAAGATGAGCCGTTTCGTTGGATCACAACGCCCACGCCGACCAAAAAGAACACCAATGGGCACTACCGAGTTACTACCATACAACGGAAAGGCACCATTCGCTCAGATCTCGGAATACCAACGCAAAACCGGAACAATTTTGTATGCCGCTGTGATCACAAGACCAGACGTTGCTTTTGCTATTTCCCGACTTGCAAGATTCAACCTGAACCCCAGTCCACAACACCAAGAAGCCGCGGATCGTGTGATCGAGTACCTCCTCAGCACAGCCAATTACGCTCTTAAGCTCGGGGGTGAGGATGAAATGGCTACCTGGAGCGATGCCTCTTTTGCCGACAATTCCATCGACCGACGGAGCTCCCAAGGATATGTCATGAAGCTATTCGGAGGAACGATCGGATGGCGCGCCAACAAGCAAGACACGGTAACAACGTCAACTACCGAGGCTGAACTATTAGCTCTCGCTCAGGCAACAAAAGAAGCTATGTTTGCAAATCGACTCGTGAAGGAAATTGGTATAACCCTCGACGATGACGCAATACAGCTCTGGTGCGATAATACCCAGACGATTGGGCTTGTTACGAAGGAAATCGCCACTCTACAAACCAAACTACGGCATGTGGACATTCACAACCATTGGCTTCGTGAAGCAGTCGAAACCGGGCAGATCCGCGTGAACTATACACCTACAAAGCAGATGGTAGCAGACGGACTCACCAAAGCTCTTCCGGAGGCGGATTTTCTACGATTTAGAAACCAGATTGGTGTGGTGGATGCGACTGAAGTGTTGATCACAAGAAGTAAAAGCCTGAGGATTTTGAAGGACGAAGATTTAGAGGCACTAGAAGATGAGTTTCAAGGAGGTGAGGTTGAGGTTGTCTGAATAACCTCTCGTTTGCCTGTTTAAGGAAGTCTTTTCAGCCAATCGCTAGCATGGCCATTGACTGAGGGGGTGTGTTGGATTGGCTATTGTCAGATGGACAAGGGTTGCATGTGGAATAGAGCTCATCCCAGCTGAGCTCTGGTGTGGTCATCCGAGGTGAAAAGAGGCTCAGGGGAGCTGAAATGAAGTGGCCAGTTCAGCTGGTGTGGCTACTTTTGCCACCACCATTGCCACCATTTACAACTATAATAGAGGCCCTCTGGCAGGACCAAAAAGAAGAAGGAGGAGAGATGAATGGAAGAAAGTTGAAGTGCTGAATCCAACACCTCCCTCCTTAGATAGGTCGGTAGGTAATAACTGGGCAGCTCCAAGCCTCTGTCCTGCCGTGACGCGTAAAGCCGTGGCGTGATTTGTGGTTCGTCTTCACTAGTTCGGTGGGGCTAACCGTCGCCCGATGCAGGTGCCAATGTGCGTTTCCGAGGCAGGTGCAACGGCCCCAATAGGCGGACGGTGACAGGGTAAATAATCCTAGCGCGGCCTGTACGCGCTCCCATATTTTCAACACGAACCGCGCCTCTTCCTTCTCCGAGTTTTTTTTTTCAAGCTGGCGAATTAATTAGATGTGGCAGCCAGCCTCCAGCCTCCAGCCTCCAGCCTTCAGCCCTACGACACTGCCTCACAGCTGCATTGCTCCGCATTGGGCGCTCTGATCTCCAGGGACGGCACTTCAAAGACGCGCACACCGCCTAACGCGACCCAATGGCAAACAACCTGCTTCTCGGCGGGGTGGCAGTACTCGCCGCTTTCGTCACCCTCGTCGCCTACGGCCTCCCACTGTTCTTCGCCGAGTACTTTCCCTGGCAGACCATCCGCAAGCAGCGCTATGGCCGGCCGACGCTGGTCACCAAGTCGTACAAGGGCCGGACCGCCCTGATCACGGGCGCCAATGGCGCCTTTGGCTCGCGCTCTGCCAAGATCTTTGCCCATAATGGCATCGACACGCTGGTCCTCGTCGATGTCATGGACTGCGCCGCCATCAAGGCCCAGATCGAGGCAGAGCTTAAGGAGCTGGGCAAACCCATCCCTACCATTCTGATGTGGCAAATCGATATGATGACTTTTGCTGGCTGCCAGGAAGTGGGTAAGAAGGCGCGCGAGTTTAAGAACCTCGACCACGTCTTGTTGACCGCCGGCATCCTCTCCTACAAGCGCCGCGAGTCCCCCGAGGGCTGGGAAACTTGTGAGTTGCTCCTTCTCTGTTTCCCACCGCTTGCTAACCCGTCAATAGCAATCCAAGTCAACTACCTCTCCACGGCGCTCGTGGCCATGCTTCTCCTCCCAGTGCTCAAGGCGTCGCCGGGCAATCCATCGCCGCCTGTGCTGACCTTTGTGACATCCTTCGGCATCTACCCGTCGTCTTACACCCTGTCCATGCCCAAGAAGGGCAACTACCTTAAACACCTGAGCAACAACAAGGACGGCATTCAGCAGGGACATCAGTACGGCCGCTCCAAGGCCCTCCTTCTCTACTTTGCGCGCGAGCTCGCCGCCCGTACCGCCATCGGTCATCTACCCCGCAAGGTCACAATCAACAGCGCCGACCCCGGTACCGCCTGGACCGGCCTGACCGGCCCCAATAACGAAAAGCTGATCCCGCGCCTCATCACAAACTTTGGCGCCAGAGACCCCCAGCTCTGCGCCACGGCCCTCGTCAATGGCGCCTCCGCGGGCGCCGAAAGTAACGGCAAGATTCTGCATGACTTTGACACTGCGCCGTGAGCCCCCCCCCCCTGGTTATAATTGTATTGGCTGGCCGAGCTTCTCGCTGACGATATTGACAGATATGCGCCATTCATGGAGCGAAAGAGCGGACTCTTGGCGCAGCTGCGTGTCTGGGAGGAGACGAGGAGCGAGTTTGAGACCAAAGTCCCAGAGACCAAGGCCGTCTTTGACTTGCTGGGTGCCGAATAGGCGTCGTACGTCAGGCTCTATTAGTTAAGAACCCATACTTGTGCCGTGACAATGTTTCGGGAGTGTAATCAGTAATTAGGCGATCGATTTGCTGTTAATGGAATCGGTCTAAGGTATATGTTGGAATGTGGGCCTCAAAGAAGCCAGGCAGAGGATTTGCAGCCTACTTCGCGGCCTACTTCGCCACCTATTTCGCCACCACAATAGCAGTATAAAAAGGGGGCTTTCTGGTACTGCCAGAAAGGGAGAGGAAGAATATATACAGAACAATCCATCACTTGAACCACCAGTTTTCGGCGTACCTGTTTCCAGTACCGGTACCCTGGTGAATCCAACAATATAATTAGCAAAGGTTCTTATTGCAAATCCAACCTAAGATTTCCGGCTTGTCTCTTTGTAGTGTTGTTTGTGATATTTTTGAACCAATTGGCTGTGCGGCATGCTAACACTGACTCGAATAAGAGCCTGCTGGCAACAAACTAAAACCGGGCAAGATATGTTACAGGTAAAAGCGCCAGGCCTTGCTGTCTTCTTAGTCATTCTATCTTATAACCCTCAGCTGTTGGGCTTCTTTCAGCCAAATCGCTCGATTGGAGGGCGACATGTGGCCGTGAATAACAAGACTGACAGCGTATCCCCTTTCTCTTTCGAGGGCCAACAATTAGCAAGACCAAAGCCACGCCAGCCGATGCCCTAGCAGCAACTCAGTAGCTGCTGCTGCCCCCGAAGGGCCAGCAACAGCACACCACAACGAGCCAACTACAGCCGCAGCAACAGCACCCAGCAGCAACAGCACCCAGCAGCAACAGCACCCAGCAGCAACAGCACCCAGCAGCAACAGCACCCAGCAGCAACAGCACCCAGCAGCAACAGCATCCAGCAGCAACAGCACCCAGCAGCAAGCCCGCAGCAACAGCAGCAAGTCGGCAGCAACTCGACACGCCAGTATCAGCCCAACCAACTCACTAGCAACCACTGCCCGAGCAATGGCTAGCAACAGGCAGGCAGCGGCAACGCAGGCAGCGGCAACGCAGGCAGCAGCAACGCAGGCAGCAGCAACGCAGGCAGCGGCAACCAGCAGCAACAGCAGCCAACAGCAACAGCCCAGCAACAACCCAGCAGCAGCATCCCAGCAAACCCCGGCAGCAGAACAGCAGCAGCAGCCCAGCAACAACCCCAGCAGCAGAACAGCAGCAGCCTAGCAACAATCCAGCAGCAATCCAAATCCCTCCTCATATCTCTCTCCGGCATGAACACCGGGTTGGCCGGGCTTCCCTTTAGAGCAGAAAGGCCGAGCCTCTTTTTGTTCTTACCGGTAAGCCGCCGTCCGACTCGGTTGACGAGAATCCTCTCGACGGCGTAGCACGGCAGTAAGTGCGTTGCTCAGGGCCACCGCGACGTTTAACGGCCTGAAAATCGGGGGATCAGAAGGTAAGGGTGTAGTGATAAAGGCCTCGATGGCGAGAGATTGCGTAACGGACGTCTCTAGATAGTGGGGGCTGATATGGCTCGAAAGTGCGAGATTCGTTGCTAATCTCACGCTGCTGGAACTTTATGTCGTAACGCTTCACTCCTAGCTGATCGTGAGTTTAGATTGTGACGGCCTGCTGTATGACTTAAAATTATAAATCTGTCTGCAGGCGACAGGGTTTTCGGGGAGAAATTATCTGCGGCAACTGATGCGAGCACCACGTTCCGCTCCATGGTCTCTCCATTACGGGCGTAAATTCTGAGAGGGATCGGGTCCTGGGTTCTTCGGCGGGTGGAATCACGTCGCCGACCGTCTTCCGTATGGGGGATCTCGCGGTAAGAAATCGCTGGAGTGTATCTTTTTGTTTGGAAAGGGCGGACGGCTGGAATGATGCTACTAGTTTTTGTATGTGTTCCAGGGTCGGTATTGTCCTCGTGTCGCGCGGCGAATGAAAGAAAGAAAGAAAGAAAGAAAGAAAGAAAGAAGAAAGAGGGAATTAGAGCAGCGTAATGAGATACGTTCTTATTAGATTTAGGTGTAGCTGAATTAATAACAATAGAAATAACAACAGCGACGGCAGCAGCAGCAACTACTACGGCTACTATCCTTAGTAACCAGGACTAGAACAGCTTCCAGAACAGTGTAACGGGACAGCGAAAGTGGACTAACTGTATATTCCCGTACGCGTTCTTCGCGGGCATGGTGAGGTTTCTTCGAGGGTCGCGAAGTCGGGACTTTATTCGCTGTCTGCTGCTTTATACTGGAGATCTGGCGGCGTTGTCTTGGGGTTCTAATTGGTAGGCAACGGTACTCATATTGGCTGTAGGCTGCGGTAGCTATAAGGTAGGCTCGTCCAGCACATGATATCATACCCAAGTTGCGTACCGACCTAATTAACCGACCTGGTGGTTTTTCATGCTGTTGATTGATTAGATACCAAGCTGTTTTATTAGTTTTATTACTCGGTAGGTATGTAATTGGCTGTAGTTTTACTCTTCTAGCAGTCCAGCCTCCGGCACTTTTAAACGCCACCCTCGCTGGGAGCTTGCATGAGCCGATTCAATACCACGCCTAATCCCTTCCAGCCAGTCTAGTTTCACACTCATTATATTAACCAGCCTTAAAAGCCTTCTTCGACGGGCTCGCCTCTTCACCATCGCCACTACCACCACCAGTAAAATTATTACCCCCAGATGCCTTCTCCTCCTTCTCCTCGCCCCTCCGCAGCGGGTAGCAGTCGGGGCAGCGGAAAACGCCCGTCTTGTATCTGCACTTGACGTACTCGCCTGGCTTTGTGATCTTGACCGTGCAGAAGCTCTTGTCTTGGGCTTTTGCCGTTTTGCACTTGGTGGTAGGGTCTTTCTCCTCTTGGTTGCCGCAGGCCCAGATTGTCGTTATTTTCTTGCACATTTTTGTGGGGTTGGGAGGTTGAGGATGGGGTGGTTATGAGCGAGATAGGGTTGTAATGGTTTGTCACGAGCTTTGGTGAAGGTGCTTTTGTGATGTTATTGACTTTTCGTCTGTCTGGGGTGGTGACTGGTGGTTGTTTAAATCGTATTTGATGTCAAGAAGATACGGGAAATTGTGCATTTATATCGCTTGAGTTTCCGAGCTCGCACGACTATCATCACATTGGTTGAGGGTTGAACATCTGCTGAGCTGTTGACGTGATTATCCCGAATAAATTCAGAGGTCTGAAAAGAACGGTATGGAATGGGTTGTCCTCTCTAAAACTACAGGCCGAAGGCCACCAGCTATGAAGCGCGATTCTAGGTGTGGGGTATACCCTGACCCTAAAGATAGTCCTGTAGTGGTGCTTTTAGGTCTGGAGACATACTTTGGTACTAGGTAGTTGAGCTGCATGTTTCGGGTGGCGCCCATTTGGCTGCAAACTGTATCTGTTGGAATGACGCGCTAGTCAGCCACTGAGGGTCATCCACGAAGGTGGCTGTGGTGGCGCAGGGCCACAGATTTTATATAAGTGGCCTACGGCCACTTCCACCCTCTGTCTTCTAGATACACACAGACATGAACAAATCCACCACTCGAACCATCAGTTTTCGGCGTGCAGTTACGTCCTGTTGCTTCCAGTACCGGTACCTGGTGATTCCAACAGTATCCAAAACACACGGGCAGAATATCGCTAGGGTGGTAGGGTTCTCTGAAGCTAAAACACCACACTTGAGCAACTTGAGCATTTCGAATCGTTGCACGAGCCTCGGCGTTTGTCCTCTTTTAGTCGGCAAAAGTCGTTTCCGGCCTTGAGTGCGTCGGCACATTGTGCGTCCTTCACGATTTTGACCTTGCAGCAGGGCCAGCTTATGATGGTCTTTGTACACATCACAAGATCTCAATGACTAGGTCTGTCGAAGGTGTTTTGTCTAATCAACCCGACCGAAAGATAGGCAGGTATGAAAATAGGAAAGAAAACTGCAATGTTGTTTTTGGCGTGTTTTTGTCGTCACTGGAGATAGTACAGCCCTCAAATACGATCCGAGCTATCTAATTATAACCTGAATGGCCAAAGGAGGGGAGCGGGATTTATAGAATAACGGGCCCTAGGGGCCTTCCGCTTTCATGATCGAAATCATGCCATTCTTGTGGCCACTGAAACTTATGAAGCGGGTGGAGTGCAATCGAACAATTCTGCAATCATATTCTTGAAACATTACCTGGCTGTGGCCTCCTTTGAGGTTGTGCGTCGATATGTAGGCTTTTGAGCTAGGAGTGGCAGCTTGCTACGTTACCCCTAATTTTTTGTAATCGTATCACCTTGGGACGAACCAGAAGAGCAGTCGCTACAAACATGGCACCAGCGCTAACACCCGGCTCTCTGTGTTTCCGTCACCCTCTTAGTCACGGTTTGGAATGACGTATAGTATCGTTTGGTGTGATGAACACATTACTAGAAATTGGTTCGTACGTTACCTGGGCTATCTAGAGGCCGTTTAACTTACACCTGTTTATCCTTTGAGCGGCATGCAAACTACATGACCATGGACCGGGTGCTGTCGCGCGCGCCTGTGTTAGTTACCTAAGCAAAGTACACGACGCCCCAGGAGGCGGTTTCCGTCTAGGAGCTGAGCGAGCCCGACTCGAAGTTGCCGTTCTTGATGATTGAGGCGGGGCAGGCCGGCGCCGTGGCGGCGGCTGTTATGGTCTTCGTATCGGTCTGAGTTTGCGTCTGGGTCTGTGTTTGTGTCTCCGTCTGCACCTGTGTCTGAGTCTGCGTCCCGATTTGAAGCTGAGTCTGAGTCTGAGTTTCGGTCTGAATCTTGGTCTGAATCAAGCCTACCTAATAGAGAACACGGCTGCGAGCCAAAGAACATCGGTTACGATCAATGACCACACTCAACCCTCGGCGACATACTCAGAATTCATTTAATGCATTAGTGGAGTGGAGATAGAAACGCGAAGGTAACCCAGCTCTAACGAACCCGGAGAAGCTATAGAGTACAACCAATTGGGTACTAAACATCGAGGAGAGGAGAGCGCATTCGTGGCCATGTCACCAACCGTATACCACTGGCACATAATCATTTCGAACAAAAGCGGCAGTGTCACCAAAAAAGCCCCAACTCAAGGCCGGATCCTGTTCCGATGCTGCCAGGCCAGCTACTTATAGTTCTTCGAGTTCATATCATACCCGCGGCTGTCGGTCAGGCGCACAAACACGTCCGGGAGGACCTCGAAGATCATGGGCCGGACCTCGAGGGTCTTGTGGACGAACTTCATGTCCATGAATCAGCTGTCCTAGCGGGCGGTGAACGGCTTCTGGGCGTGAATGACGACAGAGCTAGCCGCTTTTAGCGTGCCGACGCAGCCGGCGCACTTCTCGGCGAAGTAGTCCGGGTTACGCGCGTAGACGTGCACAGAACGGAGCAGCAGCGGGTACGGCGCGTAGTCGTCGTCGGGCATGACGCGATCTGGTATGTGCACCGTGTCGACGCCAAAGGCCTCCCACGTGTACCGTACGACCAGTCGTCCTCGGGGAGTGGCGCGCCAAAGGCCGCGAAGTAGTGGTACTCGTCCGACGCCAGCAGGGTCCGCGCCTCGCGGCAGGCGTGCAGCGCGCCGGGAATCGGCGTCGGGGATCGGCGTCGGCGAGTACAGGTACGGGTGCTCGGTGTATTCGTCGCGCCGATGGAGCACGACGTCGTGCGGATCCATGGCGCATTCCCTTGAAAGTTGAATTTAGCACGTTTATCGGAGCGCGAAATGTAAGTATGTGCTACACCTGAAAGACGCCTCTTTACTAGATGGCGTTGCGCAGCTCTGGCGGGAACGGGTAGAACGTTTTCGGTCTCACTGCTTCTTCTGGCGGCGGTGCCACCGTCCAGAATTTGATATAGACGTGGCGACCCAACAAGGAAATCGCCCCACAACGAAATCTCTGCCCCTGTCATCTAATTTCCCGGCCTTCAACTTCTACACAACACAACTTCATCAATTCTAGTCCGAATAGCTTCAAAATACAATATGTCAGACCGCTGAGAGCAGCTCATTCAAGCTGCAATACTTGCAGTTGAGCAGGGCGCCTCACAGAAAGACGCGGCCAAGTTATACGGCATCCCTGCTTCCACCCTCTGCAAACGCATCCACGGGGCGGAAAGTCGTGCCCAAAGTAAACAAACCGAAAGAAATCTCTCCAATGCACAGGAAAGCTTCCTAGCCGACTGGTGCCTCAATGAGGAAGCTGTAGGGCGCGCTCCTAGCCGTCGTCAAGTGCAGAGATTCGCTCAAGCTATACTGAATGAGGCCGGCACGACGAAGACCGTTGGGGAGCGGTATGTAGACCGCTTTCTACGCCGCAACCCGGCGGTAAAGATGAAGAATTCAACCTTGTTGGAATCCTCTCGCGTGCGCGGTTCAACTCGTGAAGCTTTCGAGGACTTCTTCAAGCGACTAGCCTTCCAAATCGAGGATAAAAAGGTTATCCCGGCCAACATAGCCAATATGGATGAACACGGTATGCAGGAGCTCGAGACCCGGGCCGGAAAGGTCATAGGAAGCTCCCTGACGAATCGAACTTACGTTCAAAGCTCTGATGTAACAACCTGGGTCTCAGTCATCGAATGCGGCACTACTGAGGGCATCCGTTTGAAGCCTGTGATCATATTTACCGGGGCCAGTCTTCAAGGACAACACTTTCCCGATAACCTCGAGCTGGAGGCTGAATTCCCGGAATGGAAGTACGATTACTCAATTACCGGTTAGAGCAACGCCCAGATCGCGATAAAATGGCTCAAAGAGGTCTACTTGATCCAAACCAGGCCCCAAAGGCTGGGGGATTGGCGTATATTGATCCTTGATGAGCATTCGAGCCATATGAACGAAGACTTCATGTTGTTGGCCTTCCAACATAAGGTCCAGCTTGTCTTTTTACCCTCACATACATCGCACAAGTCCCAGCCTCTCGACCGCTCGGTATTTTCACCCTTGAAGAACTACTTCAGGCAAAAAACCAAGGCCCTAGCCAGCTTTACATCGTCAGCTCCTATCAACAAGGTTCGGTTTCTTTTCTGCTATAGAGATGCCTCGGCACGGGGCATGAGCGCCCGTAACATCATCTCGGGCTTCCGGAAGACCGGAATTTGGCCTCTCAACCCGGCTTATTTACTTGATGACCCGGAGGCAGTCAAGGACAACGAGGCACTCCCGGCCCGGCCTACAACGCCGCCAACGACGGCCCCGAATGACGATAACAAGCTCTTCAAAACACCGCACGGCAGTCAGGACATCAAGAAGTACCAGAACGGTATTCGGAATGCCCTCAGTCCGGCCAGCCGGCGTGTGCGGGCTTTGTTTACTAAGGTCGGGAGGTCCCTGGATCTGAAGAATGCAGAGATCGCGTCTTTGAAGGCACAAATTACGCATCTCACGACCGAATTAGAGGCTTCAAAGCCTCGCACGCGTAAAAGGGTATATGAAGATGGAAATGAGCGATTTTCACGCATTGAGGACATCGCCAAGGCACAAAAAGCTAGTCAAATGCCCCCTAAGCGGAAAAGAGTGGCCTAGGCAGGAAGTCAGCCACATGCGGTCAAAGAAGCCCGGGAAATAATCGCCCGTGGGCTTAAGCAATATATACAGGCCGAAGAAGAGGATTGAGGACTTTTTTGCTAGTTATTTTGTATAGAAATGGATCATTTGCGCCTGTAATGTGGACGTGGGCATGGTGTGGGGCAACTGCCCTGGTTGGAGGCAGGGCGCAATGGGTGAGATGACAGAATGTCAGACATGAGTAAGAGTTTCAGTTTGTGGGCTCCCGCGTTTCCGAGAGCCGATTCTCCCGTAATTACCCCGTACCACTGTATCGGGACGGAACGTCTGACGCCCAGAAACGGCTAGCGCTTTGTCGTCCCGGCCATATTTCCGACACCGTCTCACGTGATGAACCAGAGGCAGAGACATGAAGGGATTCGCCAATTAAGACAAGCTGGAAAAGGGAAATTGAGGATCATATTCTGGCAATTATTGTTAGCTAGGCCCGTATTGGCGACTTCGAAGGGTTAAGATGGCAAGAACTCGGTCCACTGATATGATTTGACGAGTGCATGGGTTTTGTGTGGCAATGCCCGACACGAGTCAACCACGGGAACTTGGAGAGATGCTTGGATGTGGGCAAGGAAATAGGCTTAAGGTTGGAATTCAACCTGCACTCCATAAATCGACTCAAAAGGGCTAGTAATCTCCTTCGCTGAACAGTTCCTTTAAAATAGAAACTGTGCTCTCTTATTTAGACTGACAGGTCGTCCCATTTGGCTCAGCGTTGATGCCAAGACGCGATTGTGCCACCATAATTATTGGGGGTTTCCAGCGCCCCGCGCTCTGCCGTGTGCCAAGTTTTCAGCTGGCATCTGCAAGGTTCAACGCACAGGCTTCATTCTCCTGTAATTCGATCCTTTGCGTGTTGGACGCCAGGTAGCATCTGGGAAACGTGGCGGTGCAAGGGCAACCCGAGCCTGTGGATCAGCAAATTGCTGCAAGATTGTCGTCTGTAACATACTAGTTTAGTCGACGTCAAACCGTGAATACATACCCTAACTCAATGACAATGGGAAATTACCGCAACGCCCGGCCCGACCCACTCGGCCTCTCAAGCAAGCTGTGAAAGATCAGCGTGGAATTGGCTGCGTAATGTCAAGTGTGTAGCCTCGCGCCTTCTGTTATGGAAGGATGATGACGACGCACTGATGAACGACACCAACGGTGGCACGACTGCTGTCCAGTCCGTTTTGGGGCATCTCGGGGAAGGCACGGACTCCTTTAAGTTTGATCATGGCAATTTGGAGGAAGGAGCGAAATTCTAGTGGAGCTTCCAGGTCAGCCCTACGGAAGGAAGCACCTGCAGGCGGAGGGGAAGGAGCTTCCTGAAAATGGCATTTCAGCAGGGTTTAGGCTCATTATCGTCCATGGCCATTGGCCTGACACGACCTGCCGAGATCTTACAGGATTCGACCCGTGCATGACTGAGGCCATGGCACAGGCAACAGGGCAGATGTGATTCGCCAATGGCGAATCTTCCAATGTGTCGTCCGTCCGAAAATATCGCCGTTAATTATGAGGCCTAATGACATGGTGACATTCCCGGCACCGGACTCGGAGACACAAAGGCTACCGCTCTAGCCCACCTTATCTATCATGTCTTCCATTCCATCCCACCGGCCGAGATAACCGTTGCATGATTCACCACCCTCTACCGGCTGAAGACAACATGATCAGCAGCCACAGCCAGCAAAGGCTCCAACTCACCGTCACACGGAACCGCGAGCGGCGGTCGTGCTGCGAATGTCGGCGTCGGAAGCTGAAATGCGACCGCGGCTTGCCGTGCGGCAGCTGCGTTCGTAGATCAGATGCCGGATCCTGCACCTACCAGCAATTCGCCGCCGAACTCGATGACGGTAACCACGGGCGCCATGCACAGTCCGAAGCACGCCTGAAGCGTCTGGAGCAGCTCATTATGCGCCTCGCCGCCCAGGCTGGGGCACCCACTCCCCATTCGATCGAGCTATGCCCATCAGCACCTCTCCCGGGAGAACAGAGCACCGGCTCCGCCTCCAGCAGCCGCACGTCGAATCGCGAGCTGCCAACCGAGAGTGCACCTGAAAGAGCCGAAGACGAGCCTATCTACAGCGGCTCTACGCATTGGTCGGCCATGCTCGAAGACATACAGCAGCTCCGTTGCTCGACTGCACAGCTGAACCGTTCGCCGAGCCCGAACTACCCTACGGTAGAGCCGGGCGATAGAAATAGCAGCATCATCAGCATGCTCTTCCGCCCCTCGACCACAGCGTCTCTCGAGGGTGTCCTGACCTTTTACTTGCCCCCGCGCCAGGATGTCGACCGCCTCATCTCTGCGTATTTCCGGTCCAAAACCATTAGCGCACCCTTTATCCACGGGGGGCAGTTTCGGAGACAATACGAGGCCTTTTGGCAGAACCAGACCGCAACTCCACCCCTGTGGATTGCTATACTGTTCTCCATCTGCCATATCTCTGCCAATACGCTCGTCGTTGGCAAAGGGGCCCTGAACGGCGACAGCCGATTTGCCGTCGCTGCAGCCCACTGCCTGGTTCTTGGAGAATACTTCCGCCCGAAGCGTTTTGCTGTCGAGGGCCTCCTGATTTTTTGCCAAGCGCAATCCCTCACCAGCGTCTCGGCACCCCCTGACATTGGCGTCCTCGCGGGGCTTCTCATGCGCATCGCCACGAGCATGGGATACCACCGCGACCCGACCGCCCTGCCATTGTCGTTCTCGCCGTTCGAGACGGAACTGCGTCGCCGCACGTGGTCCATGTGCATGCAACTCGACCTGCTGATCGCGTTCCACCTCGGCGTGCCTAGCAGCCTCCAGTTCCCGACCTGGGACACGAAGGCGCCGAGCAACCTGATGGCGTCCGACTTTGACGAGAACATGGCCATCTGGCCCACGTCCCGGCCTGACTCGGAGGTCACCGAGGTCCTCTTTTACATTGCCAAGCACAAGATAATCGTCGTCTTCGAGAAGATCTTGCGACACACGCTCGATGCCCAGCTGGAAAACCCCGTAGCGCGCGAAAGAACCGTCAACGAGCTCGACGCCGAGCTGCGGGCTGTCTACGGCGCCATTCCCAACATCCTCATCCCGATCCCCATGACCAACTCGGTCGTGGACCCGTCGTCGCTCATCGCCACGCGCCTCTGCCTGTCCTTCATCTACCGGAAATGCCTCGCCGCTCTGCACCGTCCGTACGTGCTGCAGCGCCGGCCCGCGAGCATCCTCGCCTGCTACAATGCGTCGCTGGGCCTGGTCAGAGACTTTGCCGACGCGTGCGACGAATTCTTGTCGGGAGGGCAGGCCGAGGCGGAGCGCTGGTTCATCAGCAGCATCAACTGGCAAGACTACCTGTTTGGTGCGACGGCGCTGTGTCTCGTCCTCTGCGTCGCCGCCGAGAGCGGCGCCCAGTTTGGCGTCGATGTCGCGGCGTCTCTTGCCGCGCTCGGGAGGGCGCGGTATATCTGCAACGAACGGCCGCTGTTGAAGCAGGACAGCGCTACGAGGCGGGTGCTCGCGCTTGCCGATGCCACTGCTCGGCGGTTCGGACATGAAGGCCGCGCTGGGCTAGGTCAGCTGCCGAGTTCAGTATCGAGTGTGGGAGGTCTGGAAGGCGGAATGCCTCATAACAACTTCCAGTATGATGAGGCAAACGAGATGGCCTGGCATGAAGAGGGATCGTGCCGTAATGTTAGTTTGGATGCCTCGTCTTGGGCATATTTGGAACAGTTCTTGGATCTGTCTAATGTCGAGATGATGGACAGTATATTTTGATCTAGAGAACTCTGGTACGTACTCGCTTCAACTAGTCTAATACTTAATTTTGATTGCTCGTATTAAACACGCAGATTCTTGCGTAACCATCCATGAGTCATTTGATAAGCCTCAACTCAAGTGCTGATGGAGCCTCGTTCTCACACACTTCAATGCTCCTCGTCGATTATCAAATTCACTCTAATGAACGTCTACCGAGATCTCCGAGAACAGCCAGCGGCTGCGCGGCAGACTTACAGACAGCCATGTGCATGTGGCGTGTGCTGATTGGGGCCGCCAACGAAAGTCCGAGGCGACCAATGGGCTCTGCTTGCCAGGCACCCCCTGCTACGGCACTAAGTGGCATTGCGGCATTGACGGGACATGGTCCGTCCTGAAGGAAGCATGACCGAGACGTGGGCTACGGGCACGGAACTCCATCGGCCCCACTCCGAGCTGACGGACTTGTCGGCCGAGAGGTGCGAATGCGGAAAGCGCTGAGATACTTCTTTGGCGGTGACGTAACACTTCCGTGTGTCTAATATCCACAGCAACCGACAGCATGAGCAACGGCAACGTGGTTGTCATCACGGGCGCCAACGCCGGCCTCGGCTACCAGGTCGTTCGCGCCCTCTGCGCTGCCCACGAGCCGGGCGACATTATCCTGAGCGGCCAGTCGCTAGAGAGGGCACAGAGTGCCGCCGCCGACGTCCTCGCCGAGTTCTCTTCCACGCCTCAACGGGTCTGGCCGTTGCGTCTCGACATTACAGACGACGCCAGCATCGAGGCCGCCTTTGCCCAGGTGCAGTCCCAGTTCGGCCAACACTCAACCCAGGTACACACGCATTGGAAAGTTCCAGGATGTTTTGACGTCAGAACGAACACTCTTTGTCAATATTTGGAGGATTCCTGATTTACTACGGTCCAGATTCACTGCACAGCACCACCGCCGTGTGGTTGACATATTAGCCGTTTATTGCTCCGTCGCCACCCACACGTCATCTGCGGCCTCGCTGCACCTGCCCTCGCGTGCCTGGCAGACCGTCGCAGTGCCTGGCTAAATACAGCAACGTAATTAACACCTGCACCCTGCCGTGCGCCGTGCGCGGGGTCCATAGCCCTGTTTCCAGGTTCTGCACTCCAATAACTAACACGCGCTCCATGCGCGGCTCGGTGATCTTCAAGCCAGTCAATAGTTACATCAGTCCGGATTGTCATATCAGGGCTAAACCTTGGCCAGGGTCCACACCATACCAGCGGCCTGGTATACCTGATACGTCCCAAGAAGCGCGGTCGTTGCAGCGACTAGCTTAGTCCCATGTGGCATCGTGCAGCGTGCCTGCGGTGACGAAGGGCTCGGTCAGGGATCATCTCCGAGTATTGCCTCGCACCTAGGTTGACATCATGAACCGCCCGAGAATAGGTCGGACATTTTCGAGGCTGGAAACCTGGAAACCCCCTCTTCTGTTTAGAATTTGAACCCAGGTTCTGGCTGACGATGGTCAAATCCAGGCTCACCTCCCCGTCTATAAAAGGACCTCTGATGTCCAACTCTACCTGGCTTGACTTGACTCTACCATCACCAAGCCAGCCAGCGTCTAATCCCAACCCAATAACATCCAACACAAACCGACTACCTCTCGCTTTCCACCAAGCCCCAATATCTCTGTAATAAATAATCCCCATTTCAACTGCCACCATGAAGCTTCTCTTGACCAGCATCTTCCTCGTCGGCCTCGCCGCCGTGACCGTCTGCGCCATCCCCGTGGCAGTCGGCGTGCACTCCACGGCTTCTGCCGCGGCCATTGACGACGCCGCAGCCAAGCTCGACGCCCTGACGCAAAGGGTCGAGGGGCTGAGTGCTTCTATCAGTGCGTTGCCCGTCTATCTCTGCCCTTGGCCCTCTTCACCCTGAACCCAACCATCCCTCATCTCACCTCATCTCATAGGGGGCTAGCTAACCGCAACAGACCACACCGTCGCGTCCATGCCCGCCGCGACCGACACCGACAAGGACAAGGTCGCGCAGGCCGTGGCGCCGCAGCTGCAGCAGCTCGAGGCGGCGCTGAAGGAGACAACGGACCTGATCAAGAGCAACGGCAAGCGCCGCGATGTTGCCAATGTGCAAAGTGCTGCCTGCTCCGACTCGTGCCTGACGGGGAAGGCCAGCGGGCTCGTGACCATGATTACCGGCACCGTGTCCGGGCTGGTCGGGTGTCTTGGTGTTTGTACGTTCTTTCCTAATTAGTCACTGCTTGTATTGTTTACCATACCATGCACGGTGGTGGGATGGGACTTGAGTGCTGACTTTGATGTTGTGACAAAAGCCCGCGTCACGACGCTCATTGGCCCCGTGCTCGGCGCCCTCAACGGCCTGCTCACCTGCCTCGACGGCCTCGTTTCGGGGCTGCTGGCGACTGTTACCGGCCTCCTGTCGAATCTCCTCGGCGGCCTCGGGCTCGGTAGTCTGCTGAGTGGCCTGCTCGGTGGGTTGCTTGGTGGTCTGCTTGGTGGTGGTGGTGGGCTCGGCGGGCTTCTGGGCGGGCTGAGTGAGGGTCCTGCTCAGGCTTAGGTGGCTTTGGTTCGAGGTGTTGTTGCTTGATGTTTTATGATTGGTGGTTATGATTTATGTGGTTTTTGGAATGGCAGTAGTACGAGTAATCTTTAATCTGTAATTGATTGCATTATTGTAATTCCGTATCATCGCTGTGTGATGTCGTTTGTTGATTCGATTCATGTTGCAGTAAAGGCGTGTTAGAAAGCAACCTAAATGGCTACCCTTTTTGATTCTTTAGGGACCCCCAAGGAGAACCTTATAAGTCATTGGTAGAAGTACATAGGCACCCTACGATAGCGTAGAATGGCCGGAACCGTCACACTTAGAAAACGCGTCTTTAATACTGTTAAATATTTTAACTACTCTAACATTATTGACCCGGGCGACCGAGGTATAAGTAGTTCGCGATCTCATAGGACAAAATTAGGCTCCAAGTATCTCAATTTTTAGCAGGTGCTAAAGACCTAAATATAGGTGCGATGAAAAAGTAGGTAGGTGCGTGGATTAAAGCTCCTAATCAAGGTCACGATATCGGCGGCGCCTACTCTTTATGAATTCCATAGGTAATCTTACCAATCTATACGATTCTTTTTATAAGTTGTGATTATTATCTCTTCCTGAACCAAGCCGGGACTGATAATTTACGAGCAAACTCCTGTCTTGCTGAACCCCTCTTCTTTCACCTACGATAGCGAGTGTAATGACTGGCTCTCTTCATTGAACCGACTGATCGATTTAACCAGTTATCTTAAATCTATGTTTAACATACTTGGGTAACTAACCTCTATCTAGACTACCGAAATTTCTGCGGGATTAGGCCTACACAAGCGAAGCGCGATATCTACCTGACAAGATAGGAATAAAATAAAGGACGAAAATAAGACCCCATAATAGATGGCCCACGCCAACCAACACCGATATATCAAACCTATCATCCAAACCCTATTAATTCTCCATATCTGCACTCAATCATCCACCTCCATCATTCCGAGTTTGTCTCCTCGAGACAAGTCTCCTTGCGCGACGTGCCTCCACAAGCACGGAGCGTCACACTGCTGATCGCACCAACGCTCTGAAGATGCGAGAACTGGATCGGTAATCCTCAGACTCAGGCTCAGGCTGGATCGACAAGAGCCTGGGAAAGACGTCAAACTTGACCTAGGAGCCGCTGTCGCTGCTGACGGTGTACTTGATCGGCGGGATGTCGCGGTATATCGGGCGGAACGTCAGCTGCTGCGTCATAGACAACTTGTTTGACAACACTAAGGGAGAGGTGGCGCTCAATGTTGGTTTTTGCCCTTTGCTCGTACGAAGCTGGAATGCGAGTCTTGACAACAAAGCCGTATAGTCTCTCCTTGTAATCGGCCACGAACGGGTCGCTTAGTGTAGTGTCATTGGTCATCATGGCCATGAGATCTGGATAGTTGGCGTATTCGCTGGCCAGGGTTTTCAGGCAGCCCAGAATAAGGTTGTCCAAGACGCTCATGCTTTTTGCCAGGTCCGGTTCTGCCTCCAGGAGAGTGGCCTCTAGGAGCTCCCTCGCAGTCGCGCCGTCAGATCCAGGCCCGAGCCTAGCAACTTGATGTAAACCTGGACAGTTGACGACCAAGATACCTCGTGGCTGATGGAAACATAGTAAGGAAACTTCCGAGTTACAATGTGATGGTCGATGATTGACCTGACTTGGTGTTCGTGGCCCCCGTCAATGGAATTGCGGTCCACGAGGACGATGTCGTTGATGGGTCCGAACTTTGGTGTTTTTTGCCAGAACATTGCTACTCTTATCTCCAAGGATATGACGCACGACATGGGGCAAGCCGTCGGACCATGCAACGCAAGGCTTCCCATAGACGAGCTGCCGCCGAGCTGCTTCAAAGGCTGAACTGACGATTGAATCGGCGTCAGGGTGCCGATGGCCGATAACGTACACGGTGTCCGCGTCAGGACCGGGGGAAATGGCTGTAGAGATGTCTTCGATGTTGAGAATGCGAGCTCCACCCAAGTTTCCCTCGATCAGACGCCCTTTGCCGGCGAGGTCAACTAGCCGTTCCTTGTTCCTTTCGGAGATGAACCCGTCGAGATCGTGATGTGGCTGAGAAATGCTGTCAATGTCAAGGGACCGGAAGAAGCGCCCCACTTCTTGGTCGTTCCTTGAGAGCGTCGTCCGCTCGTGCTCTGATGAGAGGACCTTAGCATCCTCAAAGGGGATTTTGTTGATGAATCCTTGGTCGTCCCATGACAGGGTTATTTCAGCTCATTTTGCCGCCTTCTAGACCTTTGATGAAACCAGCAGAGGCTGACCATTGATGTACAGCTGAAACTGAGGGTCATGGAAAACCATTTTGGCTGCTTATAGGATGGCGATTCAGAGCAAGACAACAGAGCTCAACAAGATCGGGCTGCTATGTCGAGTGAGTGGCAAGAGATGATATCTCAACAGGAGAGGGTTGGCAAGGTGCTGTGCCGCTAGGAAGCTGATAACATGAAAACACAAGCGGACGGTGGACCGAGAGGAAATAACCCGAGACTGAGGGTAATCTGTCCACTTTATATACGTACCTACTCTAGGTCGAGTTAACTCCAGCCTCTTCTTAGGCAGCATGTTTTTCATGGAAATCTGTTGATCACGGTCCTGTACAGTAGTCAACGTCGGTGAATGTCAGTGGGAGAATGCCTACAAGAACGTCTTGGGTCTCTCATGTAGGCTTACCCGCATATGATGGCCTGAAAACGGGTTAGGTAGCCTTTACGGGGTGTTTTTCATTCGCCCTAAAACCTGTAAACGTGTGAAAATAGAGTCATGAGCCCTCAGCCATTCTTCACTTTGGCTGTGGAGTCAGCGAACCCCTTTGCAAGATAATTAACTAGGCGAATGCGTAATTGACCAGGACGTATTGCGGATCGTGCCAGTCTCTTCGGTCTGCACCCTAGACTGCGGAAAGACGAATTAGCCAGACATCTACTTCTGTGGACCGCTCTTATAAATTTGAAGAGCCTGCGTCTTTGTGCGTAATGACACTAACTAATTAAGGTGCTTTGGTTTGTTGGTGTGATATTGGTGGTCGGTTCGGTCCTATTAAAGGCCGGGGGTTGACAGCAAGAGTAAATCGACCCTAGTGGGCTTATGTGGATTAATCCGGGAACCGACAAAGTGGCAGTCTGTTCTGTTATCCCCGCCATCACACAGCCTAGCTCCTGCCCATTCCATGACATGGCCTGCTAGTGCAACCCCTCCAGGCGCTTGACCAAACTGTCGGGTCGCTAAATCCCCTTTAATAGGTCAGTATCGGCAACAGCCCCAGGCACAGGGCAACCCTGACCGCTTCGAATTAATCTAGCTTCGCCCAACGGAAATTGCGGTGCACGGCTCATCTGGAGGCAACCGACCTTTCACTAGGCTCGCTGCGCTGCGGTGCTAATGGGCTATTTGGCAACCTGACCGTCCGTTCTTGACATTTCTGGGCTTCCCTTTAGCATCACTAGCTGATTTTGGCCACGCGTTTGACGAGGTGCCGGGGCAATCATTTACTCGCCAATTCCATTTCATCAGTAAGTACGGAAGTCTAATAGGCACAACCCGATGCTTGTCCTTCTCAGGGATATTGGGCAGAGCCAGGTATATTTACCAAGTTCCCTAGGGCATCATGGCGGCGCCTTCCCAGGTCATCGGCCTCAAGCAGCCGCAGGTGAAATACGTTGACAGATTTGTGGTACGCGTTGTCGCGTTCAATTCCGCCGGCGAGGTGGCCATCATCCACGCGAAGAGAGACAACTACTACAAATTCCCGGGCGGCGGGATTGACCCTGACGAGGAGCACGAAACGGCTGTTCACCAGGAGATGAAGGAGGAGACGGGATGCTTGATCAAGCTGCGGCAAGGTGGATGCGTCACCATCACTGAGGAGTATCGCAGCGACCTCCACCAACTGTCGCACTGCTACAGCGCCGACCTCGTCGACGACTCGGGCGCCCCTGCACTGACCGAGGACGAGGTCTAGGACGGGCTGGCACATTCGTGGATGGCTGTGGACGAGGCTAAGCGGGCCATGGCGGCTACCGAGCCGACGACGGAGCTCAGCCGCTTTATCAAGGAGAGGGACATGTTTCTGCTCGACGTGTCTACGAAGGAGGCAGGGAAATAGTGATTAGGAGTTCACGGGCCAGAACAACAAGGGGTTTATTTACACCCTTACAGAATGACTTTTTCATTGTTCTTGGCCCGCCCTCCCTCTAATCAGAGGTCGGCATCGCTCTTTGCCTTCTTTTTTAATCATGAGGTATACCATAAAACTAAAATCCCTGGACTAGTGCACACATTCTCTACAAGGCCCGTCTGCGGCTTGCCCTGATTACTGTTGTCTTTATTTTCATTGCTTTGTGGAATCTTTTAACCGCTTCAATATTGGTGCGTGCAAGATTAGATATAATCTTTGGCCGCTTTGAAGTTGGAGCTAGAGACGCAGAGCGGTCGTCAAACAACTGATCTTATCGCGAAAACCGCCTGAGCTGGCTGTGAGCTTGTTGTGTATTGCTTTGCTGCATCGGAAGGATCGCCCGAATGCCGATTACAGACTTGGGTTAGATCTTGGGGGCTGCATGAAGTTGCCGCTCTTTCAGTGTATGTGAGGGAGGTGGGCATGGCAGACTAGGGGGGAGGGGGGGGGGGGGGGGGGGGGGGGGCGTTCGGAATTGGGTGGGTAGTGTCAACAGCTGGCACAGCCTCATTCAGTTTCGTTTTATTTTAATCATGGAATCGGGAACTTCTAGGCTTTCCATCGACATTCCCTTTCCATGGAAATTCCCCTTCCATCGACATTCCCTTTCCATCGACATTCCCCTTCCATCGACATTCGCCTTCCATCTTTTGTCCCATAGCTCATTTCAGCACCATGGCGGATCCGCTTAGCATCGCGGCGAGCATCGCCGGCGTTGCGGCAGCGGGCTTTGCCGCGGCCAAGGGTCTTTACGAGATTGCCGACGGCATCGGCTCGGCGGGGGTCGAGGTTCGAGTCTATGGCGACGAGGTCGCGTCCTTCTCCAAGTTCCTGTACCACGTCCGGTCCGAGCTCGTGCGGTCCGAGGGCGTGTCGTCCGAGGCGCAATCTCTTCTAGGTGACACGGTGCACCTCTACGACAGGATCCTCCATCCGTTCAAGGGCATGCTGGGCACCCTGCAGCCCCTCTTGGCTCGGTTTAGGGGCCGCGAGAGCAAGCTGCGTCAGTTTGGTCTCAGGCTCCAGTGGGTCTTTAGGACCAAGGACAAGCTGGTCTTCTATCGCAGCGCCCTGAATGCCCAGCACAGGCTGCTCCAGACCCTGCTCGATCTGATCATTCTCCAGGCGACGCGGGACAAGTCGGCCGAGAATATCCAGTTAGTCTTGAACACCAACGACATTCAGTTAAAGATGAGCCGCTAACAACATCAATATCGCTAGTATGCTCAACATCTCTTTGCAGCACTCTTTCGCTGCAACTACCAGGGGATTGAATGAGACCAACGCCCCTACCCCACAGGAAGCACTTACAGGGGATTCAAACCCCAAATCGGTATTTTCTGACACTGCTGAAGCGTTGAAGCTGCCGTCGGCCAACGCCGATTCCGCAGACACAGACATGGTTGTTCCAGGCCAAACTACCAGAAGCAAAACACGGGTATGGCGCCCCTTGCCAGTATTACGTCGCCGGTCGGAAGCAAGCAGCGAGCCAAACCAAAGCACAATAATGACCGACATACAGTCGCAAGGGGCTTCTACGGAATCCAGTAAGAGCCAGCAGACTACCAAAATGACCTTGTGTTTTTGTCTTCTTTTCTTCCTGCCAATACAGGTAAGAAGGCTCGGGGGGAAAAGGGCCACCCTCCACGGTGGCCAGGGGAGACAGATTAATATTGTCGTACTGCATGCCATTAATTACCTCTTTGTAACTCCGCATGGCAATTATTCTGCAGTGGCAGACGAGACTTATCGAAGGCAGTTAATACGACGAGGCGAGACAAAATCCCCCACATCCTCGCGAACCGAGTTTATCACGGAAACTTGAATGCCTAGTGGTTTGCCTTGGGCATTGTGCATGGCGCAGCCCTGGATATTAGAATCGGGCGAACGACGTGTTCAAAGCTGACGGGTTCGTTATTGGGGACACTATCCAGGTCCCAAGACTAGGTAACCTAACCTGATCATGCTGTGAAAATTGTTAAAGTCCCAAGTGCCTTTTAGCTGTGCTTTCCTAACAATGCGGAGTGTTGTTGGCTGCCTAGCCGCTGGCGTGTGATTTCCAACGTCGGCGGAGTGCGTGAGCTAAAAAGATAAAAAGAACACAGCTCGTCAAATATTCCCCATGGTGCATCAACATGGCTTAGCCCCGTTTTAGCAAACCGAAAGTCCTGGCTTCGTAAATTCTCTCGCTAACAAAAAAGAGGCAAAGGCCCATAAGAAAAAGCAGCAGCAGCAGCAGCAGCAGCAGTTGGTTCTGGAGCAGGTTCTGGAGCC
Organism: Lasiosphaeria miniovina; assembly: GCF_030549165.1. Taxonomy (NCBI): domain Eukaryota; kingdom Fungi; phylum Ascomycota; class Sordariomycetes; order Sordariales; family Lasiosphaeriaceae; genus Lasiosphaeria; species Lasiosphaeria miniovina. The sequence goes on from NW_026848220.1 coordinate 441,628, forward strand.
ACCAGCAGACCCACACAGAGATGTCCTGCGAGGCGGGCAAAACGGGGATTTCGCTGGGCTACTGGCTTGGCAGGGATTTCTATGACCTTTTTGTACACTGCGGTCCGAATGACGTTTTCTACGGTCCGAGCAGACTTTCCCTCGATAATTAGGACTGAAAGTCTGCGCCGCAGGGAGTGGCAAGCAATCCTTTTCTCTGTTGTTTTATGCCAAAGTTGCCCTCACCAACCCCCAGTCACCCACACCACCCTTACCGCCTCACTCAGGCGCTACTCAGGCGCTACTCACGACACGGTCAGGGAAGCCACCAAACTTGGTTAGACAAAGTGGGTAGTAGTCTGCGACTCGATGGATTTGCGAGAATTGAAATTCTCAACTTCTCGCGAGAGAATAGTTTTGAGCTGCCTGTGTGGCAGGACCTCAAGGCGGCGTATTTAGCGGAGGAGCCGACGCCTGAGCAGCGCGGCCGCCGCCAGTGGTTTGAGAAGCGCGCGTCCAACGCGGACCCGCGGGGCCTAGCCGCCAGGAACGTTAATGTATGGGACATGGAGGCCATCAATGCCGAGCTGCCGGGATATGTTTGACCGCTTCGAGCGCATGGGCCAGGAGAATGAGGCGCAGATGCGGAAGTGGAACGAAGGGTTGCACACGAAGACTACGAAGGGGTAAGGGGATAGGGCCTATGAAGGGACATTGACTCCCTGTTGCCTGTTTTTATTTTCTTTCTCCTTGGCGTCGGGGATTTGTAATTACTGCGTTTGCTTTGCTGGTTTGCTTTGCTGGTTTGGAGAGCGGTCCGATTTCCTTTGACTACCTTTTAATCATATTACATAGCACTTAAAGCCAGAGAGCGCGTAAGCTACTGTGTTGATGAAGCAAAGCATTGATTTGAGTGCTGTGTTAGTTTTTGGAGAAGAAACGACGACGAGAAGAAACGACGATAAATTAAATTGCGGCGAAGCTTGGGTACTTGCAGCAAAATTATTCTCTTCACCACCACGGAACCAGCCTCCGCAGAACAAATACCTCCGCAGAACAAATAACGAAGCACATTGATCCAGTGTTGGCACTGACGAAATCTAGGCGGTAATTTCTCGCCTAGACTTCCCCAAGCCCGATGCCAAGCTCGACGCCCTTTACCCGGATGTTATCCACCACGAAGAAAGACAATCTGAAGAAAGACAATCTGAAAACGTCCAGTCGGACGTTTTCAGCCTTTAGCCGCTGGTAGAATGGAAGAGCCGCTTAATATTTCGATTGCCGCCACCCCGCACTCTCCGGCCTGTCACGGGGCATGGGCGCACCCGAGCTGCGGAGAGCTGCATGCAAGCAAGCAAGCAAGCAGACTGCCCAGTTGCATGTCGGGAAAATGGAGGTCGTGGCGGTGGGCGTAGGAGAAGAGCTTTTAAATAGCATAGATGGCGCCAAGGAATGGCCATGTGGTTGACGCTCTTGACGCTACAGGGGTGGGCTGGACGACAGCCGCTCCAATAAAGCAGAACATCACGCTACGATAGGACGCAATTGCGGAAGCATGAAACTCGGGGAAATGTAGAATTGATGGCTACCTAATCTAATTTGATGGGGCCCAAGTGGGAACTACTCCTTGGCGCACTTTCCAGGTTGCGTACAGTGTCAAGGCGGCAAAAGGGGCAAAAAGATAAAAGACAAGCCGTCATGCCCTACTGTCCAGGTAGAGGAGGGGACGGCACGGTGTGTTGAAATTCGTCCGCCATTCTACTCACAGATTCACCTCGACCATGCTCAAGTCTCTCCTCATCGTCGCCGCGGCGGCCCTGGCTGCGGCCGTCCCGCTCGACGAGGAGCTGTTCGGACGGTCGGTGGACATGGGCAGCCAGCTCCACTCCGACGGCATCGAGGGCCGGTCGGCGGCGGCGGGCTCGCCCGAGGGCAACGGGTTCCACAGCGGCTACTTCTACTCGTTCTGGTCCGACGGGCAGGGCAGCGTGACGTACAACAACCTGGCCAACGGGTCGTACGATGCCAAGTGGAGCAACGTGGGCAACTGGGTGGGCGGGAAGGGCTGGAACCCCGGCGGAGCCAAGACGATCCAGTACAACGGCACGTGGAAGGCGGCCAACGTCAACTCGTACCTGGCCCTATACGGCTGGACCAAGAACCCGCTCATCGAGTACTACATTGTCGAGAGCTACGGGTCCTACAACCCCAGCAGCGGCGCGTCCAAGAAGGGCACCGTCACCAGCGACGGCGGCACCTACGACATCTACCAGACCCAGCGCGTCAACCAGCCCTCCATCGTCGGCCGCGCCACCTTTACGCAATTCTGGTCCGTCCGCACCAGCAAGCGCGTCGGCGGCCAGATCTCGACCGGCACCCACTTCGATGCCTGGACCAAGAGCGGCCTCAAGCTCGGCGCCCACGACTACATGATCCTAGCCACCGAGGGCTACCAGAGCAGCGGGTCGTCGGCCATTACTGTCAGCGAGGTCGGCGTCACTGGGGTGCCGTACCCCAACGAGCCCGACTCGAGGAAACCAAACAACTAGGCTCGGATATCAAGGGACGTGGGCGGCGAGGCACTGGACGGTGCGGGCATGTATGCTACGTTGGTAGTAGTCTTCATCACTGCCGAAGGTTCAGGGACTCGTGGGACGTAAGGATATGTAAATACAAAATTACCTCAATAGCAACCTATGACGAAAAAAATGATCATCTAGCCACACTTGTCAAGTCGTTTCTCTCCTCCTCTGTCTGTCAGTCAATCAGTTCCAAGCCAAGCAATGAAGCGAGTCCTTTAAGGATTTTATTGCACTGGCGTGTGTTGATTAATTGCCACAAAACGCCGCTCGAAGTGACCAAGTAATGACTGGCAAGAATGTTCCAGCGAGAATTGGAATTTGTTTCTGTTTCTCACGCCTTCACCTAAATCATGCTATCTCGAAACAGTAGCTGCGAGCAGTCTCTGAGAACTTGGGCAATTTACGTACGTAGGTATACAAGCACATTGTCTCGAAGCAGAATAAGAATCCTGCCAATGTGAGTGTGGTTAATAAGTTGCGTCGCCCGTATGTTGCCCGACGACTTGGAAAAATGGTGGAAATAGCGCCATGACATGATATGTTTTTTGTATTTTTTTGTATGTGGCGTGCAACCAGTCTATTCTAGATTATTTAGGATGTTGAAATGCTTCTGTGAGCGGAACGGGGTACCAGCTTCCTTGCTGCGAAAGCCTTCCATTTGTCACGTTAAGGAAACGTGCGATAAGCGCTAAGCCGGCCTAGGTAGCCAGGAGAGGGTTTCTTCTCCACTCCTTTTTGACCAAAAGGTTTCTCGCGCTCTCGGAGGGCCTGTCTGCTGACCCCTTCCTGACTGGTCAAGTAGCGTATTTTTTATTTAGCACGTACGAAGAATGACAGCAGCCCCAACCGAGAGGAAAGGAGCTGGCTATACCTTTCCCACAACCGGGCCTTGGAAGATTATTAGCTGAACTTCGCGCGAAGCTGCTGGCATTGACACTCTGAACCCTCTTTACAGTTCAATATCCATTGCACTCTGGCTCTCTACCACTTTGTGTTGTAGCATCCAGCTCCCTCACCCTTGTGCGGAAACTCTGCATTGAACCTTGTGTTGTTGAGATAAGGAGATAAGCACATGGCAGCTACCTTGGGTACTAATGGTGACCCTTTACATATCTAATCAATACTATAATTGCGGTACTTTTTTTTCGTTCTTTGATGTACTTCCTTGGCTAAATTGATTGGTTCCGAACCCTGTTGCCAAAACCTTGTTGCACACAGGTGCAGTACACAACCCAGCCACAGCTCGGGTAGGCATGGTTGCCTCCTTCCGTAGTTGACCTGCGGTTCGCTGGATGTCTGATGATTGGATGGTAACCGCCCAGGAAAGCCCTGCAATGCGAGGCAGACCGCTCTGCTGCCGATTGGGCACTAATTGTAAAATAGGGTTTGCCTCCTCCCAAACCCCAAACAGATCAGACCCAACCCTCCCATCGGGGCTCTTTCACCATTCTTCCTCGGAGGTGAACACCACCACCACCACCACCACCACATGATGGAGCCTCTGAGTGCTCTTGCCATCGCTACAGGAGTAGCCCAATTCGTCGACCTCGGATGCACGACCTCGGATGCAGTATCGCGACGGGCACTGTTGAGCGATACCAATCGTTGACCGGAACAACTACGGCGCACGATGAGCTCGAAGGTCTCGCGGAGCGACTTATTGGTCTCATCCAGACTCTCGGAGAGTCTTCTCAGTTTTGGGACAGCCTAAATGCGAGCAGGGACGACAGGGTATACATGAATGCGCTGCGGGATGTCCGCCCCGGGATGTCGTAGCGAAATGCCAAGCTGCCGCGTCGGAGCTTTTGGCGGTTCTCGCCGATGGCAAGGCTTCGGGTAGTCAGCCACAAACTCTCGAAGAGCTTCATGGCGGCCACCAGGTCCAAGGGCAAAGACAAGGCCATGAGGAAGCTCGAAAGCCAGTTTGTGGGACACAGCCCTGATCATCGCGGAGCACTTCTTTGGATCAGCCGGATTGGAGCTGCAGAGGTCTCTAGACGGCTTCTTAATGTCGTTGCTCGAGCAGGCCCTCGTTGAGGTGCCGAGACTAATCCCAGTGGTTTGTCGAACAACGTCTCGAGAGAGTCGGGATTAAAAGCCCCGGCTTGGTCGGTCAAGTCGTTTCAAGGGCCGATGGGGTCTTTCTTTGGGTTTTCTTAATATGCGACGAGCTCGCAAGAGGCATGCGGTACCAAGACTCGGCCGACATGCTTCAGCGGAAGCTCGACTCGCTACCAGCAACTCTGGAGGACTACTTTCTCAAGACGCTTCAACGCCCGGATCCCAGCTACCGACGTGAATGTGCACACATCCTACTTGCCATGCTGGCAGCAGGGCGGCCTCTGGATTTGCTAGGATTTCGGTTTCTAGAGGATGCAACGCGGACCCTGACGGAGGATCGTTTCGAAGCAGGCGCGGTGACAGCCCTCTGGCGGAGCTACGCAGCTACGCAGAGACGCCTAAGGCACTAGATCAGGTCCTATGCGAGAGACATGATCGACATTCTTCCCCTGGACAAGGGACAACCCGACAAGATCCATCTGGCTTTCAACACGGCACGGTCAAGAACTTCTTGGCCACCTCAAGGGCCCAAGAGATCTTGCGGCGAAATGCCGGAAGCTTCTTCAACACTCACAGATTCCTTTGCCGAATCCTCCTCTTACAGATGAACGAGTTCCACAATTGAACGAGTTACCACAATCGAATGATGCTGTCTACTCTGCATTCCTCCGCTGCTTGAGCTACCACCTGTGGGAACAAGACAAGTACCGGCTGGAGGAGTTGCGGCTTCTCTGGAAGATGCGCCTCACTCAGCGACGTCAACACTGCGATAATATTTTGGCCGGGGAGAGCGACACGATACGGGGCGCGTTGTTTTCTTTCCTAGGTGAAGTTGTGCGGGACCAGCTATCCCTATTTTAACTGACAATACCGCAGCTACAGTTCTCTTGTCAATTTTCATTGGTTTTTCGGGTTGGGTCGTTTGCGGGTGGCGCATTTTTTCGCCGAATTGTTAGCTCTCTCATGGCTGTATAAATGTTGGCAACTAAAGCAGCCGTTGATGTAACATCTTTGGAAGGAATAAAGTCTTGAAAGAAAGCTCCGGTAACCTTTTTACTTCTATATCGTGAGGATTTGAAGTATACCCGGTAACTGGATGGGTGATCCTTGAAAGACGACTTCATATAGTCAGAGTATCACTTCAATCGTTGTTCCTTGGTACTACTGCCCCTATTGGAGGGGGCTGTCCCTTGTTTGTGATAGGTAATTATACAATACAGGTACGTTGTCTTCGCCGCTGTTAGGTTTTATTGATAGAAAACTCCTCCATGGACCAGCGCGCATCCCAAAATGCCGTAAAACATTAGAGTATTGCCTTGTGGCTAGTTCAGGACATTCCCAACCTGACCCGAAAACAAATGCATTTTTGGGTAATTAATTATAATATCTAGAATAGAGATAAAGTGTGTGGTACGCAAGCTCGTTGAGGCATTAACCATTCACTGCATTTCCGACTCCTTTGTCCATTCTTCTTGTACAGCGACGGACAACGAGAATGTGGCAAGGCAGGCGGCTGTTTCCCAGCTTTTGGCAATTCAGGAGAAGCGTGTAGAGATAGAGAGCTAAATACCTAAACCCACATGCCTGGTGGATTCGAGCGCACGGGCGAACCAAGATCCAAGGCCCACTGAAGCAGATAGGGCAGTGTCATTAATGTGGGTCTTTGCCCCCTCCTGTGCCTTATCTTTCGCGTCGATCATCCATCAACCACACACCCAAACCTGGTATAATTCGCGACTTTAAGCCATGGCATCCAAAGACGGCTTGTCTAGGGATCTGGACGCAGCTAAAAATGTACAAAAAAATTATTGTTTACTGCCTGGGCCCTCTGAGCCTGGGCCCTCTGAGTCTGGGCCCCCCACTGGGGCATGACACGTGCGCGCCTGACTTTTCTCCATCGGTGACATCATGGCGAAAAGTGCGTCGCCACTTTTGTGCGCGCGGCACAAAGTTTCTCGCTCGGCCCCTGCAGCTCTAATTACCTTACCTTATTAGTCTGACGGCCGCACCAGACTCGATGATCGACGCTCCCTCGCATTCGTGACGACACCCAGTTGCCATGTCGGACGCAACGACATCGCCATCTCCGCTGCCGCAGGAGCGGCGCGAGCTGGAGGCGCAGGTCGTGTCGGAGCACCTGCCCTCGGGCTTCACTGCCGAATTCGACGGCACATTGCCCGCCGAAAGAACAAGCGCTGATGCCTCCTCGTCGACCACCCCCGCCGGCACGCCGTCGCCCGCCGCCGCGCCCGAGTCGTCCCTCAAGCTGCAGGGCGGCGACATGCACCGCGACCTCTTCAAGCTCGACGCCGCTGTCCGCGCCAAGATGCACCGCCGAGCCAACACCTTCCACACCCCGCGCGAGTTCCGCCAGGACGACGAGGGCGACGGCCCCCTGCTGGCCGTCGGCGACCAGCTCGCCCCCGGCGGCTTCCGCCGCGCCTTCCTCCACCAGCGACACGGCCACGACTTCATGGCCGCCCGCCTGCCCATCACGCGCAACTTTGTCGAGTTCCTCGACCTATACGGGAGCTTCGCCGGCGAGGACCTCGTCGACTCGGACGAGGAGGCCGTGACCGACGACGAAGACGCCGGCGTCGAGGCCGAGCAGCGCCCGCTCCTCGGCCGCCGCGTGAGCTCGCGCGCCGCCCGGTCGCGCGCCGCCCGGTCGCGCACCGCCACCGCCGGCACCGCCAAGACCTTCTTCACCCTCATCAAGGCCTTTGTTGGCACCGGCATCATGTTCCTGCCCAAGGCCTTCGAGAACGGCGGGCTGCTGTTCTCGTCGGTCGCCATGCTCGCCGTGTCCATCGTCACCATGCTCTCGTTCCACCTGCTGCTGCGGTGCAAGACGCAATACGGCGGCGGCTACGGCGAGCTGGGCCACGCCATCGCCGGCGACAAGATGCGCAGCCTCATCCTGGCCTCGGTCGCCCTGTCCCAGATCGGCTTCGTGTGCGCCGGCATCGTCTTTGTGGCGGAGAACCTGCTCACCTTTCTTGATGCCGTCACGCGCGGCCACAGCCCCCTGTCCACTTTTTGGATCATCGTCGTCCAGCTCGTCGTGCTCGCCCCGCTGTCGTGGATCCGCAACATCTCCAAGCTCGGCCCCACGGCCCTGCTCGCCGACGTGTGCATCCTCATCGGCGTCACGTACATCTACTCGTTCGACTTCGGCGCGCTCGCCGCCCAGGGCGTGCATGAGACGGTCGTGCTCTTCAACCCGGAGAAGTACACGCTGATGATCGGCGCGTCCATCTTCGCGTTCGAGGGCATTGGGCTGATCCTGCCCATCCAGTCGTCCATGGCCGAGCCCGAGCACTTTGAGTGGCTGCTGGGCCTGGTCATGCTGATCATCACCGTCATCTTCACGTCGGTCGGCGCGCTGTGCTACGCCACCTTTGGCACCTTTACGCAGATCGAGATCATCAACAACTTCCCGCACGACAGCGCACTGGTCAATGCCGTGCAGTTCCTCTACTCGGTCGCCGTGCTCGTCGGCACCCCTGTGCAGCTGTTCCCCGCCCTGCGCATCATGGAGGGCAACCTGTTCGGCCGCCGCTCCGGCAAGCGCAGCCTGCGCACAAAGTGGATCAAGAACGGCTTCCGCCTGGCCGTGCTGGTCGTCTGCGGCGCCCTCGCCGTCGTGGGCACGGGGCAGCTTGACAAGTTCGTGGCGCTGATTGGGTCCGTTGCCTGCGTCCCTCTCGTCTACATCTACCCGGCGTATCTGCACTATGTGGGCGTGGCCACGACGCCCCGCGCCAAGGCCGGCGACCTGGCCATGATTGTGCTGGGGATTGTCTGCATGATCTGGACGACGTCGGTGACCATTGTGTACAGTTTCATGTCATGATGCCGCGGCCTACCGGATTTGAATAAGTGTGCGTTTGTAATTGGCTGCCGATTAACTGCATGCGGCGTGGCGCAGAAAGCATGTAAATTTACATGGATGAGTGGATATGCATGAGCCTCTGGATAGAGCGCACTTTTATTTAGAAATAGAATAACTAGATTATCGGTGCGAAGCGTATTCTGGATGCACGCCCGCCTGCTTTGTCTCGTCTTTGGATTTGAACTAAGCCTTCGTCTTGAGGGTGTGTCAGGAGCATACACTACGGCAAAGTTGCCACCATACGCTACACTACAGCGAAGTTGCCACCATACGCAACACTAGAGCGAAGTTGCCACCATACGCAACACTTCTTCGGGCTGCGGTTGTGTTCTGGATAAATAGGTTTCCCATGCTTGCCAACCGATGCGTCTGTCTGGTCCTCGATATATTCCCGCTCTCCTCCTCTAATTTTGTAGTTGCGAGTCTTTTTAGGTAGGTTGAAAGATAAGCCATTCTCGAGTGCCTTTACCGAGGCTTTCTTCTACTCTGTATGCCGGATCGATAAGCTCGTTGATAGATTTTGGTAAAGCTGCGGCGTAAACGCCCAGTGGTTTGTCGCGGACTGGACGGGGCACGTCACCGTTCAAACCACCTAGATCGACAAATACCGAGTTTGAACAAGGCAAGGCCGAGCTGCTGAGACCCGAATGATCTCTTACAGTCGGTTGACAAAAGTCTGACCCATCCAATTTTGGCCCACCTTCCCACATTCTAAACGCCCCCCTTCAATGCAAGCCACCATTTTGAATACCAGCCGTCTGCAGCGATAACAGCTTCTAAGCGCCGTCGCATCGATAAAATCAATGTATCTAATAGTTCATCTTCAAATTCCTCCTAAACAGTGATCGCGGCTGTAATTAAGCCTTGCAAGGCCCTGGCATTCTTCGGCATTGAGGAAAGCTCAGGGAAACGCTCTATTATCGTTTCTTTGAGTCGTTTCTAAACATTTTCGATAGGGTTAAGAGTTGTTAAGTATGCCGGCCAGTTCAGAAGCTCAACCCCATTTTCCAAAGCCTACTTAGTAATCCGATCTTGGACTAATTTATACGCGTCTGTAGAAGTATTATCTCGAATGAATATAGATACCGGGGAGCATATGGTTGGGAGGCTCTCTTATAAGTAGGCGAGTATAACCTCCCGTTAATACCACTACGAGGGGATTTAGGGTCTCCAAGCATCGGTACGAGGGATGTGCGTATACTGAACGAAAAGGCGCCCCAGAACATCTACAAATGCCTCGTTGGTTTGGCCTTTGCTTCCACATTCTTAGGAAGTAATCGCTCGCCCTATCCGGTCAGCGGTCGTCTGATAAATGGGGGTCAAAAGTAGGGTACTTTTCGGTAGAAAACCTATTCCAATTCCCTAGCGTCGTGTTGTCCATAGGCCATACGAGCTAGAATTCCGAGGGCATGCCACCGACTTTTAGGCGCATGCCGTGCATAGCCGGTTCATTGCCGCGATGTTGTCCGCGTGAGCCTTGCGGTAAGCCGGGAGAAGAGAGTGAAGAAGAGGAACGAATGGAAAAATTCTACCTAGTCTATGAACTGCCTCTCCGTAGGGGGTGGTGGGGGTTGTCACGGGCCTTAGCGGACGAGGGCAATTCGCCTGGTCTGCTGTGAGCGACGACACACCATTTTGGGCGCCACAAGACCGACAGTAGGCCAGCGTGTCGCCCAAGAGCTAGCGGAGTCTTTGGCTAGGCCATCCAACAAGAATGACGACAGGCCCTCCGCCTCTGTACGGGTTTTTTGAGGACGAGCCCCCATGTTCACGATCGCGACACGCTGGTACGGTTCCTTAACGTCGAGGCCGTTTTGTAATGTGCCCGTCGCAGCTAACTACGGCAGTCAACATGACGCCACAGCCCTCTTCTAGAAGCCTCGTAAGCCGCCGCCTAGTTCTATAATATATCCTTTTAAAAAAAAAAAAACTTAGACACTGGATTGGATGGATCCTTTTGCTCCCATCCCCCGATCCCATCACCTTCCGCTCTTCGAATACCAAGTTCAGGCAGTTGGGCGTTTCTTTGTCTCTCTGGTCAAGCTCGGATAATGTCTGGTTTGACTCATGCAGTACCTGAAAGTAGGTTGTCAGAAGGTATCACGAAGTGAGATAGTTCTCAGACGACTTTCAGATTTCTAACCTCAGTCTGCTGTGTTATTCTCCACCTGGATACTCAGTTTTATTTAACGCTGACAGGAACAATCTGATGCGGCCGACTTTCGTCAAAGCCGGGAGAGTAACAAGTTCGAACAATAGGACCGAGTGGAGCCTAGTCACTGTCGACATGTTGCCATTCAGCGCGAGAATCCAAAAATTTGAGAACCGTAGCCAGCATAAATTAATCAATCGCTTCCCTCCAACCTTCACCTTTCTTCACAGTCTCGCGAGTTCTTTGCCCTTTCCAGAAAGGCCTTTTTTCTTTTCCATAAAGGACCTTCTGCTGTGCTTCGCAGATACTTTGTCGACATTCCGCACAAAGAAGAACGCAACAATCGCCCTTGTTACCACATTCTGGCCACAGATGAGCCAACCACAGTAAGCTGCCTCTGTCTCAAGATCCCTTCAGCCTATCCACCGAACTCCCATACAAAGCTTTTTTTTTCCAATACTTTTGATCATCCCGACGCGGCGCAACATCTTAACATAACATGTTCTCAAAGCACGGCGTGCCACGCCAGCCGTCTCCGCATATCGGGGAGTCGGCTGAAGATAACTTCGCGCGCCTGCCTCCAAGCACCAGTTTGAAGAATGAACTAGATGATTTGAAGACTGAAATACGCCGTTTGCAGGCTGAATCAGGAGAGCCTGAAAGCGAAACAGCGCCAACGCCCCAGACGACGTCACCCGCGCCGAGTGTAGACAAAACCGTTCAGCCAGAAGCCAAGATGGAGCCATACGAGGACTTCGCCGACGACATATCTGACAAGTCGGTCGACCCTGCGCCCCCGGGCTCTGAGCCTAAGTATCACGGTTACACGCTAGCCACGCTGGAAATGATGAAAGGGGGTGAAGAGGGCAAGAACAGCGCTGGTACAGCCCCAGAAGTAGAGGCGGCTAGCGCTGGCGCAGCCCCAGAAGCAGAGGCGGCCAGCGCCGAAGTCGAGATGACCGACTCTCCGCACAACTACACCTCCTCTGTCGGGCCCGCAGACCCACACGAGCGCGAGCCTTCTCAGCAGGAAACCCAGCCCCCACAGACGGAGCACCGGGCCAGGACCTCATACCGGTCTCCCTGGATCGAGGATGAGACCACTACGGCCGCCAGACCTTCTCCTCCTCCCCCTATACCCGGCACGACCAGCTCGGGCTTCTTGCGGTCGCCGCACGCACAAGAGCTGAGAGCGGCGACGACGAGCGGCCCGCGTAAGCAGTCGCCGCAAGCCCACGAGAACCAGCCTCCTGCGATGGAGCACAAGACACCCCGAGCCGCCACTCTTTCTCCTCCCCCAACGCGCGATACAAGGGGACCCGGTTTCCTGCAGTCACCACACGCACAGGATCTGAGAGCAGCGACGACGATCCGGTCAGACATTATCCCGCGGACAGCGTCGGCGCAGAAGCGTCAGACGAGTAGGTCAAACATGATCCCGCGGTCGGCGTGGGCGGTGGGGCGGAAGTCACGCGGCGGCGGTGGGGACGGCAGTTGCTCGCTGAAGCATGCGCGCGAGAAAAAGGCCGAGATGCGCACGAGACTAAAGGAAAAACAAGACAAGACGAAGGTGCGGTTTGTGCTGTCGGGCAAGGAATCTGCTTCGGGATCGGGGTCGGGGTCGGGGTTGGGGTCGGGATCGAGATCAGACAGGGCGGGTGAGGATGAAGGTGGTGCCGAGGAGAAGAAGGAGCACGTCGTGGACAAGGACAAGGCCGAGGCCACTGCAGCTGCTCCTGTTGCTGACGGCGGTGGCGTCGGCGATGAGGGCGAGGGCAAGGACAAGCCACCGCCGCCGCCGCCGCCATCATCACCGCCGCAGCAGCCATCACCGCCGCAGCCATCACCGCCACAGCCATCACCGCCGCAGCCATCACCGCCGCAGCCATCACCGCCGCAGCCATCACCGCCGCCGCCACCTTCAAGGCCGCTATTAGCAGCCGCGAAGCACTTCTTTCAGGGGTACGCGCGGCTAGTCCTCTCGTACTTCGACCACCAGTTCGGGCTGGAACCGTTCGCGGCGCGCGTGATCGCGCCGCCGAGTACAGTCAACGGGCGCGGCGGGCTGCCGTACGCGCACGCCGAGCACGCCGAGCACGCCACACGCCGCCGCATCATCGAGGGGCGGTTCCTGCTGGCGGTCGAGGACGGTAGCATCGGCGCCACGGTGCGGCCGCCGTTCTCGACGCGCGAGTTCGTGCGCCAGGTGCGCCACGGCGCCACGCCGGCGCCCGACTCGTACGACCCCGTGGCGCTCGTGCACGACCTGACGGCGAGCGAGTACGGCGACGCGCTGCTACGGCTGGTATTTGAGTGGTACGATCCGCTCGCGGGCCGGGATGTGGAGGCCGACGAGGAAGCGGCGGTGCGTATGGTAGGGGATTTGGAAGGGGGCACACCGCGGGGCGTGCGGGTCTATGAGCGGCACCGCGCGTATTTCCCGGGCGCCATCGCGAATTATGTTGCTGTGCTGTTTCCTGGTGAGGAGGAGAAGGGAGGGCAGAAGGGCCGGCTTGAACATCTGTCATCTTGATGAGCTCGTAAGCATCGAAGAGGGCAAGAGGCCCAGAATTAATCAAAGTCGCCGTCGTGGCTTTACTATGACGCATTCGTAAACTTGAACCGAGCTTCATGATACTGTGAGCAGGCGCCCAACGTAGGTCCAATTCTGTACGGTAGCCCCTGGCCACCTGAGCAGTGAGCTGATAATATTGCCATTCAGGCACGGCAGAGACTCTCTCTTGAAATCGAAATGGAAAGAAAACAGCAGACAGGCTCAACCAACACGCTTCGATGCACGCTTCAAAGAAACCCCCCAAACAGCCTATTGTGAGGCCTATCTACACAAGGGAACGCGCAACCTCCATCAGCTCGACATCTTCATCATCTTTAAGCTCGTCAGATAGTCTGACGTTCCGTTGTCGGGGTCCGCATCCTTTGCCTTGCACTTGCTGAACTGCTTGCCCATGCCGTGCGAGCCGTCTATGCGCATGAAGCTCTGGCCCTTGGCCTTCAACAGGTTCTGTTGCGCATCATCGAACCAACCGTTGACGAAATCACCGTGCAGGCAATAGCCGTCGCCAATCTGGTCCGTGTCAGTCCATCACCCAGCCAGCCGCTCTGGTCAAGAACGGGGTCTCAACAACGGGGTCTCACCTCGCCGCAGGCCAGCTTGAACGGCGGCACGCCCTTCCAGCCCTGGGGGATGGCGCGGCGCGTGTCGTAGCGCACCGAGAAGCGCAGCGACGGCATGCGCTTCATGCCGGCGGGGCAGCGGCCGCCGTGGGCCGCCGCGTACGTGTACGTGGCGATGCTGGCCGGGTCGACGCAGTCGGGGAACCGCAGGATGGCCTGCATGTGCGCGCTGCACGTCGACCGCGGGAACGCCGCCCGCGGCCGGCTGTTGCGGTCCTCGGGCCCGTTGCCGTCGCACCACCACGTGATGGCCGTCAGCTTCTCGTCGATGTCGGCCTGCGACTTGCCCGACGCGTTGCCCGCCACCATGTGGAAGTCTTTGGGGAACGGGATCTCGGCGTGGTCGATCTGCTCGTAGTATCTGCGGCGGGTCAGTGCTGATTTTGAGAGCTGGGAGGACAGTGCTTACGTCTTGAACGTGGCCGGCACGATTTCGGTGTAGTTGTCGCCGTTTACGTAGTAGAGCGTGGGTGCCCCTTTTTCACGAGGCTGGTCAGTCGGGAAAGCAGCTGAGAGAACGGGCTGACGTACAGTATATGGAGAGGTCGTTGGGGTTCTCGCCAGACGGGCAACCCTGTTGCAGCTGCGCGGTTGTGGGCAAATCCTTCGTCACAACATCGCTGCCATAGAACGAGTGCATGTGCGAGACGTATTTCCCCGGGAACACAATGGGATCTATGTTCTTCAGCATAAATCGTTTGTGCTCGATGTCCGTGAGGGCAGCAGCAGTCCCTGCGAGAACAAGCACGGCGGCGCGCATCGTAGATGAGGGTAGCAGAATCACGACCCGAGAGGTTGTGCTGGAGGGTTGAGAAGCCAAGAACAGGATTCACCGTCTGAGCCATGTATTAATATACCGAGACTCGCTGCTAGCGTGTGCCAAGTCGGCACTTGATGATAAGGCATGGAAGCAATAACATTGGTGTGCAAAGGGGGTGTAATATACGCTTAATACACACGGGGCCGTGATTGCACCAACCGGGACCCGGCTATTCTCTGCCCCACATATCCCGGAGAGTGACGGCCATCGCCAAACACGGTAGTTGCATATTTACACAGTCACCAGGGACGGAAGAAGAAGAATTGGCACGCGCCCCGGATTTTGGAGTGCCGATTGAGATAGAGATAGACCACCAATCCCACGGCGAGCCCTGGTGGTTGCAGCGCTAGTTTCGCCGTCGTCGGCTCCGGACGGACCGAGGATTCTAAATATTGTTATTTGATAGCCTGCTCAAACGACTGCCTGTCATGGCTTATTCTTTTGCACGACCTTGGAACGTCGAAGGGGGGAGGGGATGGTTCTCCAAGAGTCTACACTCCAATCCTGAATGTTTATTGGCGTGGTACTTATAAAGGAAAAGAGTATAACAATGAACCGGCCAGGAAGAGTCCTTAATAGGTATTTTAAGAGAAGAAATAGACCTCTAGGATTCCAAAACAGGAGTTCAAATAGCTATTACCTCCCTTACTAAAAAGCCTACAGAGCGAGTCGGAAGAAATCGAAGCCTTTCAAATCTTAGGAAGTCCCCGGCTAAGTCAGGTGGTCTGCTTATGGAACACCCCTGGATTTGGAACAAGGTTTGTCATCAAGGACTTGCCGCTCGCCACCCAACTCACCTATTTCAATCGCTTGCAACTCGACCAATTCTGCTTCAATACTTATCTTCTTTTCTCCATTCAATTGAGAAATGAAAGATGAAGCGATATACTCAGTTGGATTTGCAGAATGCGCTGGCAGAGTATGCAGAAACCGGCTTACCCCGTAGCTCTGCTGAAAATCACGGCATCCCCCCTACTACTCTCTTTCATCGGGTTCGTGGTTCCGAGCCAGCCTCCAAGGCCCAAATTCTTAATCAAAAGCTT
This sequence comes from Lasiosphaeria miniovina, assembly GCF_030549165.1. Taxonomy (NCBI): domain Eukaryota; kingdom Fungi; phylum Ascomycota; class Sordariomycetes; order Sordariales; family Lasiosphaeriaceae; genus Lasiosphaeria; species Lasiosphaeria miniovina. Next base: position 457,355 of record NW_026848220.1, read on the forward strand.
TCTCCGGCTATGGAAGAACGCATAACCGAATGGATTCTATTCCAAGGGTCGCTCGGTCACCCTCCAACCCACGCCCAAATTCGGAAACTAGCTAGAAGAATGCTCGAAGATAACGAGACCCTCGGAAAACGCTGGACTAGCCGGTTTTTGGCTAGAAATCCATCTATTTCTACAATTAGGCCTCGGAGAATCCATGCAAACCGTGCTGATCGAGCCTGTGAGGCCGTTATCCGGCCTTGGTTTGACTATTTGAAGCCTCCAGGCGTGGAGGCTATTCCAGCCAAGCATAGGTATAATATGGATGAAACTGGCATTGCTTCTGGCATTGGAGATAACGGCCTGGTTGTTGGATCTAAGGAAAGAAAAAAATTCCAGAAAAAGAAGAAAGGAGACCGAATTTGGACCTCGATTATCGAATGTATTTCCGCTGACGGCCGGTATTTGAACCCAGTCGTCATTTTCAAAGGTGGAAGCCTTCAACAACAATGGTATCCACGCGATTTACAGCCATTTAAGGGCTGGAAGTGGAAACCCACTGAAAACGGCTGGTCTGACGATGATACTGCCGTCGCATGGCTCCGCAATATCTTTCTTCCAGAGACTCGGCCAGCTACCCCCTCGGAGAAGCGCCTCCTTATTTTAGATGGCCACGGTAGTCATACCACCGAAGAATTCATGTGGCTAGCCTTTTCTAATAACGTACAACTGTTATTTCTACCAGCCCACACCTCCCACGTTCTCCAGCCCCTGGATTTATCGGTTTTCGGCCCTCTAAAAGCCCGGTACAGAGCCAAGCATAACGAGGTTGTTTCCGGCTTCGACGAAGGCACTGTTGCTGAAAAGAGGGCCTTCCTAGATTGCTACCGGCAAGCCAGGGTCTATGGAATGACTGAATCTAATATCAAAGCCGGCTGGAAAGCTACAGGCCTCTGGCTGGTCAGCCTCAGGAAGCCCCTAAGCAACGGCCTTGTTATTAAGAATTCTAACGGCGACGTTGGTCAACTGACCTCTACGGTTTCTATAGACCTTCAAGAGGTCCATAACCCCATTCTAAATAAGAATTCGGAGGGCCGGCCTATATGGTTTACCCCTAAAAAGCCGAAGGATTTCCGTATTCAGGAGCAGGTTTTTCTAGCCGGCCAGAAACGGACTGCCAACGACCGACTTTTCATACGCAAGGCCGCAAAAGCCTTCGATTACGTGGTTTTCTAACTAGCCAATACGGCGCATCAATTGGAGGCTGCAGAAAAAATCCTAGAACGCACAAGAGGCCGAAAGAGAAGGAAGGTCCAAGTCGACCCTAATACGCAGTTCGCTGGAATTGAGGAGGTTCGTGCTTCACAGAGAGAGGCTGGCAGAGAGGACCTTAGTTATTCTGAAAGAGAAGAATCAGGAGAATCCGATACTGAAGACTTCATCATTGTAGCTAATTAATTGACAAAGTTGTTGGCAATTGAAGTTTGTGGTGTTGTGCGGGGTCCGATTCAGGGGCTGTTCCATAGGCAGGGGTGTTCCAAAAGTCCCCCACCTGACTTAATAAATATCCAGGGACTGGATTATACGTAGACGCCGTTCCACTCCTCGCCTCTACGTCCTATGGCGCCTCCAAGAATAAGTAAATAATCCTGTCACTTGCATTCTGGATAGGAAAAAGTTATTTATTTTTTTTGCATTACGGCAAATATTTCGGTGGTTTTTAGAGTAGATTGAGCCTAAAACCTCTTTTTGCAAATTTTAAAATGAACACACTTACAATGTAATCACAATTAAGATATCTTTCAAGTTCCGATGGATCCAGAAAAGGACTTCGTTTACACGTTCAACGTACGTCACCTGGTGCAAGACATTAGACTCTTTGAAGCAAGCAATTAAATTCTGTCAAAACAAATTACAGATGGAATCCGAAAATGCAGAGGTCAAACACAACGAAACAGCGGAGGATGACTGCAGAAATGACAATAAATGCACGCCCAGCACACGGTGCTCGCCATGGCTCATGTTGTCTGGCGTTGCAAATCCCCAAAGCTGGACCCAGCGGCTAGAAGTCTGCCCTCCTTCCTTCTCCACTCTCTCCATTTCCTTTTTCGCCATCTTCCTTTCCCATTTTTTCCTCTTCTCCTGTTTCTTTTCCCACTTGCTTTTGCGCACCTTGCCGTAAGCTCCCGCTCCACCGCCAGACAGAACAAACGACTATTTCTTGGAGATCTAAGCAATGGTAATCGTGTTTACTGTGGGTAGCCTGTTTTCCCACCAGCCTTGGCTTGGTGCCTCCGTTACCTCAGCATTCGCCACTTCCCCCTTTCTCATCCTCGCCATTTTTCTCTCCCACCTTTCCATCTTCGCTTGTTTCTTTCCCACTTATTCTTATACACCTTGTCGGGAGCTACCGCTGCACCAGGAGACAAAACAGAAGCCTGGTCTCTGGGAGCCTGGGTAGCAATATTTGTATTAGCTTTAGGTAGGCTATCAAGTATCCCAGCACACGCCTTTATTTCCCACCGACCCTCCCGACCGTCCCTAGCACACTCTCTCACCACTGGCCGCTCCAAGTAGCGACAGTAGTTCGCACATGCCGGATCATCGCGGGGACACGCCAGGCCGTCAAAGGCCGTCTTCTCGTACCCGGGGAGCACCGTTCCACGATACGAACCGGGATCGAGGGCCTCGTACCACGACTGTGTCACGCCGCGGCATACTTGGCCCGGGGCCGCCACGAGAATGGACCGTCGGACGGTGATTTTTAGACAACACTGGGATGGGCCCTGGGTTGGAATTGCGCAGGCGTCGATGTCAATGCGCGTCTCCAAGTCTCCGCCGAGGACGGTGCGTGCTGTGTGCGTTCCGGGTGCCATTGTGTCCAAATTGTCGTCGCGTGGAAAACGGCACGCTTGGTTCCATGCTCCGTCGTTGCTCTGTCGCCTTGCGAGCTGCCACTCTCCCGGCAGGTTCTCTTCTCCCGCGTAGTGCAGACACTGGCACCGGTTCGGGTCGAAGCACCTCATCTCGGGGAGGGTCGGGAGCTGACTGCGGGACTATGAACTCGGCTAGCGCGCCACGGCGAAAGTGTTGCAGCAGGTTGGTCATCTCTATGGGTGTGAGCTTTTTCTCCCCACTGATCGGGTTTAAGGGGGCAGACGACTGCTCCGGCAGCAACACGTGCCCTGTCCACTCCATACGGAGTCTCACTGCGGTGTTTTTGCTGCCCTTGAGGGTGATGGATGGATAGTAGCACGCCACCTCCTCGCCACCAGAAGCGTGTTGGCTGCTGGCGTGGTGTGTTGGGACATGACTCTTGTGTCGACACCTAACAGCGTCGCCCGTGCTGGTTCGGGTAGGTCAAACCTCGCCAGCAGCTTGCCGTACCTGACAACCGTGTCCCAGTTGACCACGCAGTCTCTGTGCGCGCAGAGCCGCACCTGGCCCAGGCGGCCAATGCACTGCCGGAGGCGTAAGAAGTGTGCTGGCGGGTGGTCCATGCCGCAGGGCTTGCAGTGTCTCCACGCGCTGTCACCGGTCCGCTTGATCTGTAGAGTGCGCTGCCACTCGTAGCGAGCTTCCCTGGTTCTCTGGCAGGCTGAACAGACGCTACTGGCAGTGTCCTTCTTGATGAGCTGATGGAGGGATGTCGCTCCTGGTGTCGGTCGATACGTGATCCCGTGAAGGCGGCGCGGTTTTGCCCATGGAAAGAAGATAGTCGGCCCCACAAGGTCCGTAGATTCACGACCGTTGTGGTCGTGGAATTTCTGAAACTGCTCGTCGCTGAAGCGGCAGAGAAACAAGCGGCTGGTTCTGCGCAGGCATTGGAGGCCTACAGGGTCCAGATGTTTCATGATGCGCAGGAGCACCTCGTCGGACAGCCAGCAGAGAGGGCTGTATATTGCATTGTACAGCGTGTCCGCGATCAAGGGATCCGTGTCGGGGCGAAGTCCTTCTTGCCTTGGCCGACCAGTCCATGCAGTATCGGGTTTGGAGACGACAAGGGTTGTGGCCATATTGACGTGTGCTGTATGGAAGAAGGGTATAAAGGCACATGGGCACGAAAGAAAAGAATCAAATCAGGACAAGAATCGGGAGTGCGAAAGCTTTCTGTTCCGCCAATAAATACCCCTTTTAGTTCCAAAAGGTCAATTGTGGTAAATCGAGGAAGTCTATTCAAATTGATGACTTTACCAGAAAAGGTTTAGGCAACAATGGCAAAGGCTTATTTGCTATCAACCTTCAGGTCTTCGAAGTAGGTATTTTACGTGGATTTGACGGCGGAATTACGTATTTCCTTCTATACTTTATTCTTGACATATACCAGGATTCTCCCTTGCGTCTCGGCCCAAATTTCACATGCATGATCAAAAAAGAATGAATATTTGGAGTGAGCAATACCACGTCTCCTCCGAGAGTCCAAACCCCTAATACCGAGCAGCTCCACGCCCCTTAAAGATTGTATCTCGCCCACTCCCCGAGCCACTCCTCAAACACGGTGGGCCGCTTGGGCTTGGGCTTGGGGTATCCCGCCCACTCCACGAGCCACGCCTTTGACACCATCGCCCACTCATCAAGTCTCCTTCCAGGCCCATACCTCCTGCAGCGCACTCCCCAAAACCCCCCTCGCCACCAGGGCACCAGGACCCGAACCCAAAAGCGCCGCCAAGCTACTCGTGCCCACAACTAGCTAGCCCAGACAACCAGCACGCCGGCCCAAAGCAAACGGCCAGGCCCAATGACTGCAGCGAGAGCCCCCAACCGAAACCATGATCTTCAACGAGGTAACCTCCTCAACCGAAGAGAATGTTCCCGCGATTTTCTTGGCAGCGGCACGGTACGCGGCGGTCAGGTTCCACAGCTTCGCACTGTTTACATCTTTGAGGGCCTTCGACCAATGGACCGAGGCAGCCTCCAATGCCGATGAGGCCTTCTTGAAGTCGCTGATATTGCCAATTGGTTAGACGTCAGCTCTTGGTCGTGAATCAAAGACAATGCTTACAAAGGCGACCCGGTAGCGGCACAGGTAGACCGGGGGCCCAGCGGATGCGCATAGACCGGCACCATGGGAATGGAATCGGCACCAGCGGCAAAGAGGGCGAGGAGGGCCGCGACAGCGGCGGCTGCCATAGCAGCGACAGATCTAATGGAAAGACGCATTGCGTCTTGTTTGTTCTTCGGATATAATGAGGAGAGACTATCGAGCGAGAGTTTGTGATGGCCCAGCAACTGAGCAAAAAATCCGGGATGATCGAGCCTTTGGTGCCAAGGAACAAAAATTTCAGCTTCGCCGCGGGCAATTTGCGGACCATGAGTTCTCCTCATTCTGCTACCTCGTACCTGCCTCGTTGAGTGCTTATAGGTATAAACCGGACTTGGGCAAGAGCAGGCCAAATGTTACGTGAGAACCCTGTGGGTTCCACGGAAGGTGCAAAGCGAAAGAAGACGGACACGTCTACTATTCTGAGCATCTGAGACCATCTAAGGTACCTGGTGCTGTTTTCACCTTTTAATCACGGAGTCGATGAGGCCATTTTCATGGATTCACTAGCCGTCCTACTTGGTCTAGACTAGATATAGTACTACTAAATATGCTCGGCATTGTCTCTCAACCTTGCCTTGCGGCCTCGCGTCTGTCGTGTACAGGTGTGCTAATGATATCCCCGCAGAATGAAAGAGAAAGATAGATAAGAAGGAAAGAAAAAAGACGATAGGAAAAGGAAAGCCAGAAACACCCGAAACCCCCGAAAATAACCCTTGCCATCCCACGTCCACTACACACAGCGAACACCCACCCCCACCTCCCAACTGGTGAGCCCCAGCGTCCCAACCATCCCCACTCCACTCCACGCCATGAATGATCAAACCGGCAGCGGCTTCCCATCAAACAACGCCTCGAGCACAGCCACCGTCTTGTCCGCCTCCTTAATCGCGCCATGCTTCCAGCCATTCCACGCCTCGAGCACCTGCGCGCCACGGATCCCGGCCGCCGCGCGCCGCGCCAGCTCCAGATCGACATACATGTCATCGGCATACGCAACAGCGCGCACGGTAACCCCACAGCGATTCGCCGCCAGCGCAGAACTATCATACAGCGCCGGCCAGTCAGCTTTCCGCGCGAGCGCGTTGGCCGTGCTGCGCAGCGGGGCCGGGACCATGGCCGGCAGGACCATCTCGCCGGAAAAGTACAGTTTGGCAGTGCCGTCGTTCATGACGGCCGCGGTGATGGCGGGGCTGGGTTTCGTGGCGCTGAAGGACGGGTCGGTCCAGACGAACTGCCCGGCGGGGAAGTGTGTCAGCAGGATGCGCTGCGCGGACCACGACGATGAATATCCCGGCCCGTCGCAGTAGATCGCCTCGTGCAGCACCCCGTACAGTGGCCGCTCATGCAGCCGGAAACCCCCCGCGAACAGCGCTGCCGCCAGCACCAGCGCGCCGTCGGACAGCACGTTGTAGTTGGCGATGTCGAAGCTCGCGCGCTCGACCAGCTGGTGCAGCGCGTCGTAGGCGTCTGGGGTCGTCTTGCTGGTGGGGGGTCCTGGGGCGATAACGGCCGACGCGGCGCCGAACGCGCGCCCGAGCGTCATGAACGCCTGCGCCGTCAGCCGCAGCCTGGCGTCGCCCGGCAGCTTGACGGCGTATCCGCCATTACTAGTGGTAGAAGAAGAAGAAGAAGCCGCGTCGAGGTGCGCGACGATTTGTTTCACGTGCCACACGTCGTCCGGGTACCGCGCGTAGTACGCCTCGTTGCGCTGGGCTATGCGCTGCGCCAGCGCCGCGTACACAAAGTCGGGCGCTCCGGCGCCTACCGGTGCAAGCCCCGCGCTAAGATACACGCCTGCGAGAGACTCGGGGAGGAAGGATAGGTAGGTTAGCGCGATCCAGCCGCCGAAGGACTGGCCTACGAGCGTCCACTTGACGGGCTGTGGGGGCGCTACTGGGGCGGCGGGGGCAGGGGCTGGTTGGGTGACGGGTTTCGAAGGTTTGGCCGTCTTGGATGCGTGCTTGGTCTTGCTGGATTTAGCAGCAAGGGCAGCCGTCTTGCTGCCGGACGCCGATGTCGACGGTGGCGGGGCAGCGACGCTGCTCTGGGCGATGATGTTCGTCAGACATAGGCGAATCGCCTCGAGGTCGCGCACGATGTTGTCCTGGCGGAACAGGGCCAGGTAGTTGGCCTTGCGCTGGGCTTCGGCGTCGGCGGCCGCTTTGTTTGGGTTATTTACAGCAATGTAACTGGGGCTGATTGGATAGCTGCGCCCAGTTCCGCGGTAGTCGACGTACAGCACCTGGTAGCCGCGGCGCAGGGCGAAGTGGTTCAGCAGCGGGATGCGCCGGTGGCTGTTGCCGTCGCCGGGCCCGCCGCACAGGAACAGCAGGAAGGGCTTCGCGCCGAGAATGCGCTTCCACTCGTGCTTAACGACTGGAGCTGCGCCTCTCTCGCTGCCCTTGCTGCCGTACACCAGCTCGGCATGCAGAACCAGAGTCTCGCCTTTGGCCGGGGCCTGGTGGTTGAGCGGGACTTCGAACTTGAGCGTCATGACGCTGAACTTGTCCGTGTCGCCATCCGTGTCGTTGTTGGGCACGGGCATTTTGTGCAGCACGGCAGGCTGGATGCCGGTCCAGGCCTGGTTGGGCGCGGGGGGCGGCGCGTAAGAGGGCGCCATGTTGGTGGGCGTTCCGGTTTGTGGCAGAGGCGCCATGTAAGTACCTGATGGAGGCGCCATGTAAATACCTGATGGCGGCGCCATGTTGGCTGGCGTTCCGGCCCGTGGTGGCTGCATGTTGTGTGACGGCGGCGCCTTGTTGACGGGCGTTCCTTTCCGTGAGGACGGAATGCTGTGCGGGTACAAGCTGCGCTGTCTTTGAATGTAGAGTACCGCAAAGCCCTTGCTGTGTCTCTCGTCGCCGAGACTTTTCGTGGTCTTGTCTCTTGTGAGTCGCAGTTGCTTGATCGACCTTGGCTTGTGTCCCTCGTTGCCATCCTCGACGCTCACTGAGGGCTCTATTGACGCTTTTATAGATCGAGACTTCCTGTTTCTGAACAGAGCCATCCGTAGACCTAAAACCAAGGCCAAGGCCCAGTGTCCAGCTCGCGTGAGGCAGTGGCTCAACAGCGCAGGAACAACTCTGTTTGTTTCGAACAAACCGCGGGACTTGCGATGGGAATGGTGCTAGAGATGAAGTTTACCTCGCTACCGTAGTCAGAGGGCCGCGTGGAGAAGCAAGCGATGCGCTTGTACATGGGATCGCCGTCTCAGAGCTGGTCACCGAGCAATGACTCAAGGAGGAGCGGCAGACACCACAAGATAAGACGGAAGTGGGAACCACACACCCCAAGCCCAGGCGTGATGCGCAGAATATAGCCTCCGGACCGCGGGTTGGCCTGTTGGGCCATGTTGGGTCGGGCGCTGGCCGAAAAGGCACACTCGAAGCACCCTGCACACCTGGGCGGAGGCGGAGCGCGGCCATTTCTGGCCAAAGAGCAGAAAAGAAGAAAGCGTCAGGCTTGACTTCGTGACACTCGGAGGCGGGTTCGGATTGTCGCTGTGTGCGTTTGTTGGCTGAGAGGAGGGGGGGCGGGAGGGACAGATGCTGATGGGGGCCGATGTCAGCCATCCCTGGCCGTGTGTGACGATCAGATCCGGCACGCGGTCCTCTCTGACCCTTGCTTTCTTCTTGACTGGTCGCACGGGCAGGCAGGCCGGTCACAGCAGGGCATGGGGCACACAGCGCCAAGACAACATGCCTTTTTTTCTTTTCTCCCCATCCCAGACAAGCTTGATTATTCAGTCGCCGGGCTTCATCGGTCGATGGAACTGCCGGCGTTTCCCTCGGCACTGTCAGCTGGTGGATCTGGACATGATCAACCGGTCTCAATCTTCCCGAACCAGTTTCAGGGATGGAGAGACACAGGCCACCGGGCGATGTTTCCGAGGCTGTGCACGGCCCTGGCGGCGGCGACCCGGGAGACTGGTAAGTGGCAGGCGTCTAGCATGCCTCATGTCTGTTGGTCGTCGACCCTTGGCCGGCTCTGGGGCAAAACTGAGCGTCAGAAGCCAACCACAAGACGCCCAGCAAGGATTCGAATACACCCTGGCTGGAGCACGGATTACGGGATATTTGATGCTACACCACAACAGCAAGCCACTGAATCCCGCGGAGACTTGGGCAGCCGACCGAATTGGTGAGCAAGCTCTCCCCCGGTTGAGGGCCCGTCATGTCACCTGGGCCCGTCAAATAACGCCGAGTTGCCCCTTGCGGCGTCACACACAGACACGCACCAGAGCACCAGACCGCTTTCGCCCAGAATCTCCTATTCGGGACGTGATTATGTCACTTCTTGTTTCTGCTAATTACACGAGAAGTGATGGCGTGCATGCCAAAGTGGTGCTTCAAAAACGTGGAACCCTGCGCACCAAGTCGGACGTGATGGCCCGTCTGGTTGGTCAACAGAAATGCTTGTGTAACTCTGCTATCTACCGGGCGCGCCCCAGCCCGACGAGCCAATCCCGGCCTACACAAATGCGTGCAGCCTGGCGGGTGGCGTGCCACGACCTCTGGGGTCTGGGGGCGTCGTGAACACCCTTGCCATGCAAGCCGAGTGTACCGGCGTGGCGCTCCAATCGGCCAGATCACAGACCTAGACCGCACCTGGACCGCGCCGACGGATATCGCACTCGCCAATAGCCAAACAGCTATCGCCCGGGTTCGGCAGACGTCTCATTGCTCGGGAGCGAAGGGGTGGCAGTAAATGTGGGGACAAGAGGTCAGGGGGTTCAGAAAAGAAAATACCGAGAGCTCGGTGAGCAGGGGGGAGGCGGCAACCGAGCTAGGCGGTCTCCTTGAGCTCGAGCAGGAGGCACTGGGGTCGTCAGCAAAGGCCCAGGTGTGGTCACACTAGGTGTAAAGCTCACCGTCCGACCCATGGCAGTCGTCTTCATCCTGTGACCGAGGTCGGCAGTAGTAGCGCCGCCCAGGAACATCTCCGACTGATAGACGTGCTTCCCCTCTTCGACGATAAAGTCTTTCATGTTGAGGCTTACCCCCGGGACCGGGTCTCCGGCAAGATCCACCGCCTTCAAAGCCTTGAACCTAAACACGGGCTTGGTTTGGGTGTAGGTCTTGACCGAGGCCTCGATCTTGATGAAGTTCAGCTGCAGCGTGTATTTGCCGTATCGCTTGACCGCCGCGTGCTGCAGCGCAACCGCCCTGGCGCGATCTTCGGGCGTTAGCTTTTGCAGCGAAATGTTCTTCACCTCTGAATAGTCGCTGTCCAGCACAAAGACCAGCGAGTGGTGGTCCGCGAGGCCGCCTCCCACCTCAGAGGCCCATTTCCCGATCTGAGTCCGCAGATTCTCGTCGCGTTTGTTGACAAAGCTGGTCAGCTTTTGGACGTAACTCTGCCGCCTCAGCTGGCCTGGCAGATGCAGCTCGTATGAGAGCCCCAGCCGGTACCCCTTGGTCACTGGCAAGATGTCGTAGTTAACGCCATAGTGACTAGATTCATGTCAGCCGGAGGTGTAACGGAGGATCTGGTTGCGACGTACGAAGCAATGAAGAAGTGGTTCTGCGATTCCGGCGCGTGATCGAAAAACAGATCTTTGTTTTCGTAGCCCACGGCAATGCCGCCTGCCTCGTAGTCGTTGTTCAACGTGACCAGCAGCGTTCCAACCCTGCTGGGATCCTCTCTACGGCTGCAACTAGTCAGATGGTGGAACAGCTTGATCCTTCAGCGTTGCTTACCTGTGATAGCAGCGCCAAATCGAGTTCTCCTCCCAGAGATACATGCCGTGCAAGATGGGAACGAGCGTGTTCGCCTTGAAGCCTAGAAACTTGCCGGATTTGTCGGCGATTTGGTTCACGTAGCAGTCCCAGGCCTTGTCGTCGATCGTCAGGTAGTTGCTCAAGAAGAGCCAGGTTGGCATGCGGGGAATTTCCATCCATTCCGAGCCCATGGCCTTGATGCGGAGCTCTTTGGCACGCTGTATGAGCCGATCCAAGTCGGCACTCCCCAGAGTCAGCGACGAAGGATCGAGCTCGCCGAACCCGTCGACCGTGATCTTGGGGATGGGGGCGTCTGGAATTGGGGCGCCGTAGGCTATCTCGCCCGGAGGAATGTCATTCAGGGTCTTGACAATGTCCCTCAGGACAGCTACAGTGTCTGGCGTGCCTTTTGAGGGACCTCTGGCAGTGCTTAGGCCTCGGATCGGCGTTTCCAGTTCGAACTCGGGCTGTGGAACGGAGACGGAAACTTCGGGCGCTTCCTGGTCTGCCTCTTGCTGTGGCTCTGACTGGGGAGTCTCGGGCTGAGCAGCTTCAGGTACACGAATCTCGGGTTGATGAGCGGGCCCTTCCTCGGGAGTCTGGACCGTAGCGACGGAACCATTCCATCTGGAGCCCCGTCTTAGACGTTTTGAGGGGGGGGCAGTTTCGTTGCCAAGCGCTTCAGGGTCCTCAGATCCACGCTTGCTCTTCCCAGACGATGGCGAGCGCAGTCTCTTGCCTGCCCTGGTAGAAGCCAGAGTAGTAGCAGGGCGACTCTCTTCGCCGTTGCAGGCCTGTCTCGTGTCAGTGATTCTGTCTTGCATCTCTGGATATTTTTGACTGGCTCGGTCGCCTGCGCCCTGGTCCGCTGCAGAACCTGTAGACTGCTGTCTGGATGGCTGGCGTGACGTCGGGGTGTTTGATGCCACCGACTGCGGCCGAGAGGGTGCTTTTTTCGAGTTTCTCCTTCTAGGACCCATTTTGCACGCAAGATCCTACGAGTGCTGCTGACTGACTTGATGATTTGGGTTCTGAAACGAAAAGGGTTGAAATTGGTTGTGTGGTGTGGTGCGTAAATGTGTAATTGAGGAAGCGAGTGAAGCGCCCGCAGTGCCAGTAGGTGACGATGGAGCCGTGAGCCTTGACGGTAGCGGACAGTAACTTCCAGGTTTGGTAGTGCAAGGGAGAGGCGAGAGGTGGGGGGCTTAGGCCCGTTCTGCTGCCTGCCAAAAAAATATTAAAGCCCGTCAGTTACAGGCTGGGAGTTTGGAGAGGCGAGCTGAATGCCGTTCGTCCCATTCCTGAAAGCACACCACACAATATCAGTCACCGGGGCCTCCCGGCTTTTGCCACTCTGACCAAGAATCCAATGGTGAGGCGGCCAGCCGCATGCAGTATTAAGTTAAGGCAGTTCAAAAGGCTGCCACGCTTTGTCACGCGGCGATAGCCCTTGTTGCAAACTGGACAGGGCAGCTACGATCCAAAGACGCGGGAGGCTGTCTGAGTTACCCGCAGGGCAAGAACTTAGACACGTATTGTGAGATAGGCGCTGAAATATTACATACCCTACGTAATTAGCACTGCACACAAGGCACCTGGATGACCTTTGTCTAGAGAGATCTCCATGCCTTCCCCGGTGAAAAGAAATACAAGAGCTCAGTCAATTCCCAGGAACCCCGAGGGAGTCTTCTACCGAGTACAAACAACCAAGCTTTAAGAATTACATAGTTACCAATACTTGGGTAGGCAGAATGTTTCAATCAGCATACGAATAGGTGTAACCAGGCTGCTGTCGAAGATTTTCAAAGCGGTGGCTCGTAAACATGTATTTACGAGAACAGCCCGCCCCTATGGCACCTGTGAAAGCTCTTTAATGCCGTGAGTCATAAGCACACTGAAGGATGTCCCGGTGTCAGATCGCCTCTGCTTGCTGTGGCTGGGTAGCAGTGTCGAGTGCGGTCTTTACGCGTGTACCCTACACCAGCCAAAACCACATGTATCGAGAATCTAGAACCTCCCAGGTGATAAAGATCCTCCCTCATGACAGCCTACAGTGCAACACCACGAGCTACAGTTCAAAAATCTGCCAAAGGTTGAAATCCAACGTAGGCCTTTGTGATTGCCGGCGGGGCCTTGGCAAGGCATAGCTTCCTTGTGTTTGATTTTCAGGCAAGTCACGCACAAGGAGCGAGACAGCACAAGGAGCGAGACAAGCAAGCAAACGGCGTGGTTCGGTTCTGCATACGATAGTGTCGACGGGAACAACCCCACTTATGCAGCCCTTGACTCCAGCCAGAACCATATGCAGGTCTAAGAAACCAACCTAAGGAACCTAAGTTCAGGTGTCTGCGCCTGTCAGGTGTCTGCGCCTGTCACATCACAGCATTCACCCAGAAAGACAGCGAGCGCGCGTCCAAAGGTGAAAACACACGCTTCTTTCTCTACTTGCACCCTTGCAGGATTGTGCGATGGACCCTGGTTACAGTACAGCACCTAAATGCTTGTCGACTTGGCGCCCCAGAAGAGTAAGGATCACGAGAAATAGTCCAGCCAAGCAAGGCCTTCTCAAAGGCAGGCAGCCTTGTCTAAGAGAAGGACAGGCCTCTTAGATTCTACCGAGGGCCCCAACAGCTGCCGTCTCCCTTTGAGAAACCTATATGACGCACCAGAAGACAACAAGCCTTTTCACATCTCAACGTGTCACCACTAGCAAACATTCGGCGATTAGACTATTGGAGCAAGGACGGGTGTCGTTGAAAAATGAAGGAGCGGAACAATGTGGCTTTTCCCGATGGAGCTTTCCCCGCAGTCAGGGTGGTTTTGTAACCCTGACGAGTATACAGGATTAGGGCTTCAATTCCCTTTCCCCCGTGTGAACCTCTTTAACGAATTAAATGTACACTCGACAGTCAGGGGAGCATCATTACCAAGTAGATGCTGACCGGTAGCTTCAGACATCCATCATCAGATTCAGATCATTTTGATCATCGTAAGAGAATGGCGTAGCACAGCCACACCTCTCAACTGTTGAGCTGGTCTAGGAAGGAAGGCGCAAAGGCCAACGCCCGTTTGCGGGCAGTGGAGACCTCGGGAACTGCCCACTGCCCACCCCACACGCTTCAGATATACTATGTACGCTCTGGCTGTTTGGCCTTTGGGTTCTCCTCCCCGAAGCAACATAGCGTGTTTATGGAAGCTCTGACACGAGTTTAACAGCCCACCACCTCCGTACCTAACTCAAAGCCAAATTTTTATCCATATCATTTCCTCGCACTGAAGTGGCCACATCACACACGGCGGAAACCTGAGGCGAACATCACATTGCATTCCGCACTGCACTGCACTTGATATGCTGAATTCGATGAAAATTCGTATCACACTATACGTACAAACAAGCAGGTGACTTTTGTTCCAGGAGGAACCGAAACCAGCAAGTCAAAACTGGTGTGTGGGAATTGTCAATCCAGAAACTCCATCCCATACGCCGTGGAAAGTGGCAAGCAATGACAATCTGATGCGAGATCCGAAGCCGAGCTAACACCCGCTGGCTTCTCTCGTCCCCTATGAAAGCACCCAAAATGAACCCGTCGAAACTAAAAGACTTTTGTCACGTACATCCCTAACAGCATAACTTCAACTTCACGCAGCCACGGCTTCGAAGCTAGCCTCAGTGCCCCCGAGGTTCGTTGTCTTTGCCTGGGGGTTTTTCTTGTAGTAGTTGTTGATGGCGGACTTGATGGCGTCTGCAGGGAGTCAGCAATGGTCACCCACGAGGAAGCACTGGCGCCTGAGCGCTCATGTGCATAGCAACGGGCTCGGAGGTCCGTCGAGAGGGCTTGAGGGCTCGTCGAGAGGGCTCCGCACTAATGATGAGGACATGGGGGTGGTTGCATACCTTCGGCAAGCATGCTGCAGTGCAGCTTAACGGGCGGCAAGCACTGTAAAATGGTTAGCAGCGCCCAAAGAGTCCATGGCAGTGTGGCATACCAGCTCCCTCGCAATCTCTGTATTCTGTACTTTCGACGCCTCGTCAAGAGTCATGCCTCGGACAAGCTCGGTCAGATAGCTCGATGACGCTCTGTGGCCGGGTTAGCAAGCGCACGGTAAAGAAGCCCAGAACCAAACAGGCGAGAGCAGCAGGGACAGGTCGATATCAGACAAGCTCTGGGCCGGCGCAGCGACAGAACCTGGCGACGGCTGATACATGAACACGGCCGCCGCATTGACTTCTTCACACCCATTTCGTCCCGTCCCGCAATCGTGCCTGTCGCTCCCAACCCAAAGCTCTGCTGGAGAACCGAAGAACAGTTGCTTACATTGCTGAACCGCATCCGAAGGTCTTGAACTTGACGTCGCTGATGATCTGGGTCTCGGGGTCGACCTTGATGTGGAGCCGCATAACGTCACCGCACTAGACACAAGCCAAACGTCAGCGGCGCCGAACAAAAATATTCCATATGACTGCATCGCGAAGGGAGACATACTGCTGGCGCGCCTACGAGGCCTTCTCCCACCGAGGAATCCGTCTTGTCGAGCGTCCCGACGTTGCGGGGGCGCGAGTAGTCTGCGGTGCGCTCGAGTTAGAATCCGTCTCCAGACACCAAAATGCGACGACGGCGGCAAAGCCCGCGGACAAGCAGAGCGGCGACTCACGGTCGAGAACCTTCTCATGGTAGAAGCGGCGGGTCGCGACAGGCGCTGCTGGCGCGAGCTGGCGGAAGGCGGGAACAGCGACGGGTCGCAGCGCCGAAGCCAGGATTCTTCCAGCCGAGACGGCCCGAACTGATCTCGAAAGCATGATGCTGTCTGTTGGCGATTGGGATTATCGAAGTCGGGTTGTAATCTTTCGTTGGGTCGAGTGGTTGTGTAGAGCGCAATCGATGGGGTGGTGCAGGTCGAATTAGATGTGGTCGTTTGAGGAATCGGGAAGAGGACGTTTGCCAAAAGTTCCTTGGACGCGGGACTTCCAACTCAGTGATGACCGAAGCGGCGAATTCTCACTCTGTGGTGGCCCAAGCTTCTCTTAACATGCTTTTGGCGGGAAAGCAGCGTATTCTGTTAGTGCGGCTTGGTGACGCGCCTATCGGAATCAGCCGTGGTCCTGCCGACGTCGGCTTCTGCGGAGCTCAAGGCTGGGCCCCACAAACCTGCGGAGATAAGATGATCTGATACGGAGACCGAGCGATCTGCATCCTTATCAGATTCTTGTGCCCAGAGCCAGGGAGTCACACAAAATCATTTCTCCTCATACATGGTAAATAGATTATTAGGTTCCTTGGGAAGACTCAACGCAAAAATTTGGATAACGGCAAATCGACTCTGGATGCAAATGACGTAGCAGCTGGCCAGAAAGTTGGACTTGCTCGGGTCCAGAATATATGCAATATGTACGTAATATGTATTCTCTAGAATGAGCAAATTACGGGCTGCAAATGATAGGAACTGCAGACGTTTACCTCGACCCGTTGCCTCATACACCGAGAAAGGCCAGTTGTTCAGCAGCTATGGCAATGTCTCTGCAACGCATGAGAATCCGGGGAAACGCAGGTGCTACGGATTCAGCTTTGCTTGACGCGTGCTGATTGAGGCGGAATTGTGGAACACCTGGGAGCTTGACCAGCTTGCACACGTACATGTATCGAACCCTATTATTTCCTGCAGCAGCATGCGCCAACAGGTGATAACGTCTGCTAGGGCTGTGGATTCGGGCCCCACAGCTTGAGCTGAGCCCCACCTCTCGCCTCCAGACATGGCGGGGTTGGCGTGTGTGCCCCTCGCTGCCTGGACCCATCCAAGCTTCCATCCAAAGCAACGCCAACAGCCTCGCGGAGCTTCGCCAACAACCGCCATTCGCAAAGCTTTGTGCTTACACTGAACGATATCGAGGCCCTTTTTGTTCATAACTATCAACACAGATCTCCTCTCCGAAACAAGACAAATCCCCCGCAAAAACACACCATGGCGTGCCCACACGTTGCCGCAGCCAGTGCGTTCCTGAGCAGCATCCCTGGACTGGACTGGGTTGCCAGCTGACCTCTCCAGACCTCTCCAAGCCGACGCCGACGGACTCGGTATACCGCGAGGACTGCACCCAGTGCTTCGACTCTATCGTAAGGCTGCTCTCGTCTGCCTTTTTGGCCCTCGCTCCTTCCATTCCGGGGAAACACTGCCTCTAACGCAACTTTTCTGCAAGGATGACCCCGCCGGTCTGGATGTCTGTCTGAAATGCTTCAACGGAGGCTGCGTCGGCGATCGAAACCACGCGAAGCTTCACAGCATCACCCGGAACCACCCCCTCGTCCTCAACATCCGCCGAACCCGCAAGGCCGTCGTTCGCGATGAGCCCCCGCCGAAGATGTCGAAGCTTGCCATTGCTGCCGAGACCGAGGCCGACCGCTACGACACGGCGCTAGCTGTCAAGTGCCTCGAGTGTGGGATCCAAGACCTAGACAAGTTGGGCCCCGCCCTCGCTCCGGTGGTTGAGGGGATCATGAGTGCGAACACGTTCTCCAAGAAAGAGGAGGTCAAGGCCTGGGAGCAGGAGATGACCAGCTGCGAGCACATTCTCCTCATGCAGCAGGGCCCGCCCCAGAAGATCGAGTCGCAGGACCTTGGCCACTGCTCCAAGTGTGATCTCAAAGAGAACTTGTGGCTGTGTCTAGAGTGCGGAAACCTGGGCTGCGGGCGGGCGCAGTTTGGGGGTGTCGGCGGCAATTCTCACGCGTTAGCCCACAAAAACGAGACGACACACGGCGTCGCCGTCAAGCTCGGGTCCATTACGCCAGAGGGCACGGCCGACGTGTACTGCTACAACTGCGACGAGGAGCGGGTCGACGAGAACCTCGGCGCGCACCTGGCCAACTGGGGAATCATCTTGTCTGAACGGCAGAAGACGGAGAAGAGCCTGACGGAGATGCAGATCGAGCAGAATCTGCGGTGGGAGTTCTCAATGACAACCGAGGACGGGAAGGAGCTGAATCCATTATACGGACCCGGCCTGACGGGCTTGAAAAACCTCGGAAATAGCTGCTATCTCGCCAGTATCCTGCAGTGCCTCTACGACCTGCCTTCGTTCCAGAAAAGATATTCCGGTGCTCTTGAATCGGCCCTAGATTTGTCGGATCCCGCGCAAGACTTGGAGACACAGCTCCAGAAGATTGGCGACGGACTCCTTTCGGGCAGATACTCGAAGCCAGACTCGGACGTGGTTGCCTCGGAACACTCGCCCGAGCTCCCGCACCAAAAAGGCCTTGCGCCGGCCATGCTAAAACATCTCGTCGGGCGCGGCCACGCCGAGTTTTCGACCATGCGCCAGCAGGACGCTTTTGAGCTTCTACAGCACCTCATCAAGCTGATCACGCGGTCCAAACACACGGCCGGGCGCGAGGACCCCACGCAATCCATGCGCTTCGTCATGGAGCAGCGTCTGCAGTGCCTGAACTGCAAGAAGGTCCGTTACAGCAACGACGAGCAGGACAGCATCTTCATCGACGTGCCGCTTGAGAAGTTGCCAGCCGAGGAAGGCGAGGAGCCCAAGTACAAGCCCGTCACTCTGAAGCAATGCATCGACAACCTGACCACCTCGGAGGTGGTTGAGCTGACGTGCCCATCGTGCGGGAGCAAGGACGGGTTCACGAAGCGCCAGCTCTTCAAGACCTTCCCCGAAGTTCTCGTTGTCAACGCGCGCAAAATGGCCATCATCAACTGGGTCCCCGTCAAAGTTGACGTACCCGTGATTGCGGGCGACGGGCCTTTTAGTCTGGACGACTACCTCTCGCCAGGCCTGCAGCCGGGCGAGGAAACGCTACCGGAGGATTCGGCAGCTGCGGGTGGCGCGCCAGCGTTTGTCCCACATGCCGAGTCGCTCACGATGCTCGAGGGCATGGGGTTCCCGAGGGTGCGCTGCGACAAGGCCCTGCACGCTACAGGCAACAGCGACGGTAATGCGGCGATGGAGTGGCTGTTTGCGCACATGGACGACCCTGATATCGACGTTCCCCTCGACCTTGGAGGTGCCGTCGGCAAGGGAGGCGCGGCGGCTGACCCCGAGAAGCTGGCGACACTCGAGTCGATGGGCTTTGTTGGCCCGCGCGCAGTAAAGGCCCTGGGTGAGACTGGTGGCGATGTCGAGAGGGCGATAGATTGGCTGTTCAGCCACCTTGATGACCAGGGAGATGCGTCAGAGGAGCCCAACGCGAGCGAGCCCGCGGCAAGTGGCACGTTGGCCGGCAGCAGCAGCCTCCCCGCCACGTTCCAGCTACAGTCGATTGTGTGCCACAAGGGAACAAGCATCCATGCGGGGTAAGCAAACACTTCCATCCCTTTCAGCACAAGCGCTAACAGTTCCAGACACTACGTGGCGTTCATCCGCAAGAAGCTCGGTGACGAGACTTCGTGGGTGCTCTTCAACGACGAGAAGGTGGTCAAGGTGGTGGACGTGGAGGAGATGAAGAAGTTTGCCTACATGTTCTTCTTTAAGCGCGTGTAAGGAAGCGGTTATAAATGTCAATGCGTGGCATGTCTGTATAATTAAAAGGAAAATAAATGTGGATAAACGGGCCTGATTCCAGACGGCCTACTCATTTGCGGAGGTGGTTGTTCACTAGTAGACGTTTGCTGCGGCCAGGTTTGGTGCCGTGTGCAGGGCAACACAGGCTCAGTCTTAGGGTCGCTATGCAGTGGAGACACAACAAACAGAATAAATATATAGTGAAAGAAAGCACCTCAATGCCGATCCCAGCAACGCCGCATAACTCCATTGGCCCCTTCCAGTTTAGTCGGTCCAGTCCACCCACCCCATCCCATTTACGCCACAGTACACGTACGCACACGCACGCACACACACACACACACACGACCCACTACCATCACCATGGTGCCTGTAAACTTCAGTCCTGCAGCCGGTAACTGACCAGCGTGTCGACGCGGTGGCTCGCCGTGCTGAACCCTCGCAGCTGCACCCGCTCTCCGTCCACAATCTCCTTGGCGTCGCTGTCCCCCCACTCCACCGGCACGTCGCTGTCCGCGTCCGCGTACACCAGCACGTTGAACGTGCAGTCGCCTGCCAGCTGCGGCAGGAACGTCACCGAGGCAGTGATTTGTCGGAAAATGGCGGCGATCTCGGCCTGGATCTCGGATTCCGTCTTCTCGGCGGGCGGGGATGTTGGTGTGGTTGGGCTTGGCTCGGCGTTTTCGCTGTCGGCTTGGGGGTTGGGGGAGGGTTTGGGTGTCGGTTGCTTGGAGCGGGACGATTTGGATGGCTTGGCGAAGATTTGGACCTATATTTACGTTCGCGTCGGTAAATCTGGCTGGGAGGGTGGGATGGAGATGGGAGGGAAAACGCACGTCAAACTGCCACCGCTCGACCGGCTCACCCGTGTCCTTGTTGGTGATGACAATCACCAGCTTGGAGATCTTGCCGCCCACCATCCACCGGTCCAGCTGCCCCATGATCTTCTTGATGTACGCCCGCACCTGGTCGTCTGACGACACCAGCATGTTGAGCCCGTACTTTTTAACCGCCGAGAAGTCCTCGGCCGGGTACACGCCGCGCTGGAAGCTGTGGGTGTCGGAGGTTAGTATGGGGAGTGTGTGTGAGTGTGTGTGTGTGTGGTGGGAGTAGGGGAGACGTACAGGATCGTGTGGATCGAGTATTGGAACTAGATGGTGGAAAGCGTGGTTAGCCGACTGTATGGTTGGAGTTTTTGGAGGCAGTGGTGCTCACAAACTCGGCGACAAGCTTGGCGCTGCCCTTGAGCGACAGCTTGTGCACTTTGGACTTGTCCTTGTCGGGCGGTGCGGACGCCATTGTGTCGGCCGCTGCGCTGAGTGCTCGGCTAAGAATTGAATGCGCTTTCTGAAGACGTCGGGGCGTACTTCGAGAACTGAATGTCGTTGCGCTGTTGTCGTTGCGCTGTGGTGAGATCTGCTCGTTTCTTCGTGGTCGGCGACAGCAAAACCGGCGATGATGCGGGCAATTTTTTGTTTACCTTGGAGTTGCGCCAATGCGCTGCAGCCGCGGGGCAGACTGAGGTGTCGCTCGGTTGTCAGGGGTTTCCAGCACTAATGGTTTGCCGACGTTTACCCGTCCACCCCAAAAAAGGGGCACAGAGGCTCCACAAAAGGGGATGCTGACACATGGCCGGCTCCCGTCTCATCGTCAGCCCAGCGCTTGTGGCACGGCGCAGCGCGCAACGGCTTCACACCGGCGCAGCCCAAGTGCCGTCAGACAGGGTAGCCAGCCATCCGAGTGTCGGAGCCACGGCATAGGGCTGCAGCGGTTGAGTGTGCCACCAAATCACCACAAAAACATCAAAAAACTCGGACCAGTGCAACTCTCAGGTCAAGACAGTCAATACACATATATACATACTATAGCCTGCTCATCTAATAGACAATAAATATTGGTTTCCGTGAGAAGGGGTTCTCCCCGTAAATAGGTCAGGTTGTCTGCGCCAACTAGCTCCCGACAGCAAGAATAAAGTGTAGTGTTCGTAGAGTTGTTGCGTGGGAAAGGCGTAAGATTACATCAATTCGTCGTGATTCCGCCCCACTGTCATCAACTATAGAGAGATAAAAGCAATGAGAGTGTGTGCGAATCGTAGCGTAGCGTGTGTTTGTTTTCCGTTGCGCGTAATGAGCTGTATTCGCGCGCTATGCATGCAAGTGCTGAAGCAATCAAGGAAGGAATAAGGAGGGCGAGAATAAGGCATCCTCTCCAAAAGAGCGGCGGTGAATCACCCCCACGCACCAGATCTCCGGGGATTGGGAATGCGCACCACCGTCTCGCTCGACTCGTGAAAGTCTATAAACGGCGGCGACGTGGACGCGGTACGGCTAACGGGAGACGATGTGACTGACGGCGGCATGGGGAACGCCGCGAGGCCACCGGGCGGGAATACAGTACCGCTAGAGCTGAGGCTGCCGAGACTGCCGAGACTGCCGCCGCTCGGGGGGCGGTTGAGACGGGCACCGCCCGGCGGGACCAGCGAGTCGGGACGCGACGAGTACGTCGCCCCGGCCGCCAAGAAGCCCGTCGACGATAGCGGAGATACGGGCCCCGGACTGGTCGGCGGGCTTGCCGGGGATGGCGACGATATGCGGTTCGTCTGGTCCGGCCGTGCCCCCGCTGCACCAGGCACAAGGAGTCCGGGGGCGGGGCCTGCCTCTCGCATGGGCGGCTGTGCGCGGGACCCTGCCGCAGCCACCGCCGCCGCCGCCGCCGCCGCAGCGGCGCCAGCTCCCGCCGCAGTTTCCGCGCCCAGCAAATTGTTGCCCATGCCGTCAGCTCCCGCGGATGAGTAAGGTGGAGGGGGGCCTCTGAACAGCCGGTGGACAAGGGCCGATCTTCGAAACAGAAATAATAGGGCTGCAAGGCTTATAAGCGCAAGGACGCCCACTACAGAACAGTTAGCTTGGTCCGGTAGAGATGCAAAAATACCAGAAAGACGCCTGTTTCGGCATACGTACCGACAATACCGGC
Source organism: Lasiosphaeria miniovina (assembly GCF_030549165.1). Lineage (NCBI taxonomy): Eukaryota > Fungi > Ascomycota > Sordariomycetes > Sordariales > Lasiosphaeriaceae > Lasiosphaeria > Lasiosphaeria miniovina. The sequence continues at coordinate 479,577 of NW_026848220.1, forward strand.
GATGGCGCCCGGCGGTAGACCTGAGTTGGAAGATTCAGCAAGTGAAAACTGACGAGCGCCAGTGCCAGTGCTTGACCCCGTGCCTGTGCCTCCTGTTCCTGTGCCTGTGCCCGTACCTGTTCCCCTTCCGGCCCCGTTCGCGACTCCCGTCCCCACTCCCGTGTCTGTGTTGCCGCTCGTGGAGCTGGTGCTTGATCCGCCTGTTCCTCCAATCCCAGGCCCAGTCGAGGCCTGGGGGTTGTAACCCGACGAAGGGCCAGACTGGGCTGCGGCTGGCCCGGGTGGCGAGCCGGCAGACTGGCCTGTGCTGCCGTCATTAGTCTCGGCTGGTTTGGGCCCGCCCTCGGGGCTTGTCGATGGCGATGGCGAGGATCCGGCAACGCCATTCGAACCTGGGGTTTGGGCCTTGTTGGTACTCTCGGGAGCGTCCGCCTTCGGGCTATCAGGTCCCGGGCTGGCTCCGCTGGCTGGCGTCTCTGCAGCGTTGGGGTTGGGTTGATCTGGCTGCCCCTGTGGTGTGGACGCGCCAGGATCATTTGGCGACCCTCCCGTGGCTGGTGATGTTGCGGCTGGCGCCGGTACAGGATTTGGAGAGGCCGGGGCGGGAGCGGAGTCGGCTGTGTGCTCTGGCTGGACCGGTGTTGTTGGTTGAGCTGGAACGGGCTTCGTGGGCTCCAGAGTTGGCGTGGGCTTCTGTGACGTAGTTGTAAGAGTAGAGGAAGACGTTTTCTCCCATCCGCCGCCGCCGCCGAACGGGTTCTTAGGTTTGCTAGGGCAATAGGGATTTGGTATGTCACATGGATTAAATGATCCAGGCCACCCCCTCTCGACCAAAAGCCGACTTGGAAATCCTAGATGCATCTTGAGGATGTCAAGTTCCCTCTCTTGTTGTTTGAACAGGATCTACCATGACACCACCACTGCGCCGTGTCTGGGATCAACCCAGCGAAACCATATCTTCATACAAGTGAGGGAGGTAACCGTAGTCGTTGCTGAAATATGGAGGCCGTCGAAGAAAACAAAGCAAGAGACTCCACAACGAAGACACACAAACTAGAGCAAAACGATGGACAGCAGCACAAAACGAAGGTGAGGGTTTAGTAAAGGGGAAAAGAGCAAGAGAGTGCAAGTAAGTGCGAGGGCTGTGTAACTGGAGGTAGGCGGAGCAGGCAGAAAATATTGAAGGGAGATGCCACCAGACCAGGGTCTGGTGCTGCTGCTCTGTTTCCGAGCTCCTCCCCTCGCCTCAGGCCTCGCCCTCTTCCCTCTGCCATCTGGGGGCGGTAGGGTGTGATGACAGTGACCGCCCCAGGAGGGCCAAGCGCCAGGCACCTCGCAGGCTCGCAGGCTGCTCGTAGCATTTCCAGGGCGGGAAGCTCGAATGCACCACCATGACTAACCCCCGCCGTCTCGGCATGTAACCCCAGTGGTGGGCTGGGTAGGGCAGCCCACCCAGCTGCGCGTCGCACAGACCTGCACTTAAGATTAAACAGGCACACGCCTGCGAGGGCCAGGGCACGGGGGCTGCGTCTAAGCCCAGAACAGACACTCGGGGCCGACGAGATGAGAAGCCCAGCTGCAGGAACGAGGTGCGGAAGTGACGTTGGTGCACGGAATGTTTTGCACTCTGCGCGCTGGCCGGGGCCGTCAATGGGAAATGCCATCTCTGCGAGCTACTGTCAATATTTGGCATGGACTGCTGCAAATGGTTGCCTCTAGCGAGCTGGGCCAGATGGCAGCTGCAAGCCATGCAGGTTTGTGCTGATTTGTAGCCAACAGCTGGAGAGAGGAGGGTGGGAGAGGCCTGTTAGCTAGCTCCCCCAAAAACGTGGATGGGTAGGCATTCAGGCGATCGATCCATCCCAAAGTGTGCAGCTTCCTGGATTCCGGATTCATCGGAACATGGGGCTTGTGTCTGTTCCATGGAAAACTCGAAGCTGGGCGGAGCGTTGAACACAAAAAGGCTAATCCATCAGACGACGAAAACCGGGTGGGATGCTGCTGACTGGGAAGGGGGTTGTTTCCAGAAAACGAAAAGCACGGCCTGAAACAAGTGTGCTGCAGGTTGGTGGTGTGGTGGAATGGAATGGGATCCCCGTCGGACTTGTTAGCCTTAGCGTACCATTGCGCCGGTCAAAGCAATACGCGATACAGACGGGTACGCGGGTGGGTTGCCAGCTGTCAGGTGTTGAGTGTCAGCAGCCTGGAGAATACGATAAGTAATCGTGAAATGTAACCGCAAAGAGTGCTGACTGCGCCTCTGCATCAGTTGCCCGTAGATTTGCATTGCCGTCTGCATGGCAGCCAGGGACGCGATGCCGAGCAGTGGAATTGATTAGTCTCGATGCGTGGAATAAAATGACTTGTGGCAAGCGACGGGCAAGCGCATCTCGAGATTGATGGGGTGACAAGGTTTCAGGCCAGAGTTGGGGAGTCTTTTAGCATGCGGAACCCCGCCAAACCAGATGCGTGTGCCTGGGCCGGCCTGTGGGTCACGTCGGTTATCACTTCCATGTCAGCCCGACTCAGCCAGCCCCAGGTCGCTTCCCAGTTTCTGTATGCCTAGAAGAGCCAAGACGGGCTGTTTCTAACTAGACGTGGCTCCGTAAACAACCTGAACCACAAAGTGTGAGGAACGGGCGTCGACACGTTTTCTTGGCAAATCTGACATCAGAATTCTATATCAGAAACCTAGTTGCTATTACCTCACTCGGAGAAAACCATCAGGTGAGTCGCGAATCAACTGTTATAGCATTTCTCATTTTTTTAAATTACCCTGCTAATGAACTTCCAGGCACTCGATTACTATAAGGTCTGAAAATGCCGATAATACTTATCCTTCATTGTTCCAGTGAAACCCCTATAAATGGGGAATCATTTGCAGCCACGCTGGCGACCAGTAAACGCCAATGGGGACGCGCCGGAGGCTGAGGAAAGACTCGACGACGAGGAAGGCCCTGGCTACCAGGTACAGCACCATGGCTAGCAGCCCCCAAATGCGAGGGTGTAGTAGTTGAAGTTCCAGGCGAGCTTCTTTCTCTCGGCCGGGCTCAGACGCGTGAGCTTCAGCGCCGGGGCGGCAGCCATGGACATGAATACGGCCAGTAATGGCATGTACACGTCATCGAAGACTTTGGAGGGCCCCAGGGCCCCGGAGCCGGTCGACAGCCGCAGCGGCGTAAAGGGCCGCTTGCCCGCACTATCTGCGTTTTTGGACCCCAGCAAGCTCGCCACGTCCTTAGACGGCTCCTCGACCGGCTCGTGCATGCCTTCCAGCTCCTCGGCCACCCGCTCCCATCTCTCTTCTGCCAGCGCCGAGAAGCCGTAGTCTTAGCTCCTCCTCCTAGTCCTGCTCGGCTAGTTAGCAGCAGCTCAAAGCTCCACTTGAGCCCCGACTGCACCGCTGCACCGTTGGAATCCAGGCAAAACAACTTTAGCGCTATCCCAAGTGGCACGTACAGCCAATGAACCTCTAACTGCGACGACAGAGTCACTGAATCAGGTCAACCAAGGCTCTCCATACGCAGGCTCTGGTGTGCGTAGAACGACTTTTGCCCCATGACGGACAGCGTGTCGAGCTAGGACGCGTCGAAGACCAGTTCGGGGCTTCGTACGTCGAGCGGCTTCTACGCCCAAAAAACAAACATGATGGCCGCGCAGACAACGTGGGCCATGGTGTGCATCTCAAGCAGCCCCAGCGGCAATCGAAGCTAGTCACTTTACATGCTTTGTGCTTAGCTTTACTATGGGGAAGTACTACACATTTCTCAAGTAATTAGCAAGAATAGAGTGATCACAAAGCAGCCTCGACTGAGCAAGTCGAACGGGTTGTCTGAGACAGGCGAGAAGCAAGCAAAGAGCCAGCATCAAAGGTGGACTCTTTCGATTACGAGACTGTGATACCCCCAATCCGTGCATTCCGGAAGGATCTGTATAACATGTACGACCAACGGGCCGCAAATGCCCTCATGTTTCCGCCTTGACCGAATCCACTTTTCTGCCTGCTCTGACAGGCACTCACAAATACCCGAGGTCTTAAATTCAAGCGCATCTTACATGTCTAGGGAGGCCTTTGGACCTACATGAGTGATAAATTCTAATAAATAGAAGTGAAACAGGCAAACAATTTGGTTTCCTTAACTGTGACCATTGCGGCAAATAATTACGAATAGTTAATTAGTTGATTTCAGTTCTGAATCGGCGTACAGCCTGAAATATCTTCTTTAAATACTAGATTCGCCATACTCAGCTTCTTTGAGTTTGTATCCTGCAGCGAATTAGGTCTATTACCAACTTTTATGCGCGGTAGCAGCAGTGTACCGACATGATCTGTATACCCACAATTCTTTGCTCAACAACCAACCACGGCCACACCACCCAACCAGCAGCTCCCGTGCGAGCATCGTCCACCCCGAGTCCTCCCTCACACGGTATACCTAAACCAGGGCACACGGTCGGCGCGATCGCGCTCGAGCAGCTTCTGCTCGTCCGTCAGCCCCAGCGGGCCCGCAGCAAGCGCCGCGGCGCCGCCGAATCCAGGACTCGCGTCGCGGCGGGCGTTCTCGCGGCGGCACCAGGCGGTCATGGCGAGGGTCAGCACGAAGGCCATACTAACAAAGCCGATCAGGATGCTGTGGCCGCGGACGTAGCGCGGGCCGTCGCGCGATAGGTACACGTACGACGCCACGATGCCGCCGCAGTTGCCGCCCATGACCTGCATCGCGATGGCCGTCGCCCGCTTCAGCGAGCTGCCGCCCGTGTTGCCGCTGTTCCATGCCAGCCCTAGCGGGATCTGCGGGAAGATGCCTGCCCCCCGCCCCCCCCCCGGTCGCTGTCAGCAGGTTTCACGATAAATGGAAAAAAAATCAAAAAAATCAAAAAAAAAATCACATTGGTTGATTAGGTAGTGGAGGAAAAGGCTCTTACCAATCGCGGCCAGGACCGTCCCCGCATACTGCACCGACGCATCGCCCGTGGCAGCCAGCATGGCGAAGCCGGCGACGGCGACGAGCTGGAAGCCGAGCAGGAAGACGCCGCGCTGGCGGAGGCGGTCGGCGAACCAGCTGGCGGTGATCGTGAAGAAGCAGGCGCACACGTAGGGCGGCACGCTCATCAGCTGGGCGTTGTTGGCCGTGTAGCCCATGTTCTTGATGATGGTCGGCAGGAACAGCGAGAACGAGTAGATGGGGCAGAAGCCCGCCATGCAGATCAGCATGTGGATGTACACCTTCCAGTCGCCCAGCACCTGCCACACGTACTTCATGTTGAAGTCGTCCAGCAGGTGCCCGTGGTCCGCCCGCAGCCGCCGCTTCACCTCGGCGCGCTCGTCCTCGGTCAGGAACTTGGCGCTGTGGCACACAATTGTCAACACGGTGACTCTTAGTCTCTGATTTCCCCCTAACTAACTTACGTCGCAGGGTAGTCGTGGATGATCCAGTACGCGCTGAACGAGACGAGGATACTCAACAAGCCCTCGAGGATGAAGATCCAGGCCCAGGCGGGCAGGCCGCCGACGCCGGCCATCTCTGCGATGCCGCGAGCGAGAATACCGCCAAAGGCGCCGGCGAGGGTGGCGGCGGAGAAGAAGAGGGCCATGCGGAAGCCGCACTCGTGGCGGCAGTACCACTGGGTGATGTAGTAGTTGACGCCGGGGAACAGGCCGCCCTCGAAGGCGCCCAGCAGCACGCGCGTGGCCATGAGCCCGGCGTAGTTCTTGACGAAGCCCTGCCCGACCATGACGGCCGACCAGCACACCATGATGAAGGTCAGCCACACCGACGGCCGGAACCGCTTCATCATCATGTTGCTGGGGATCTCGGCCGCGATGTAGAAGGGGAACAGGATCGCCAGGCAGTCGTTGTACTGCAGCCCCCCCAGCCCCAGGTCCGCCTCGAGGTTGTCGAGCCGCGCGTTGCCAATGTTTGTGCGGTCGAGGAAGCAGAGTCTGCGCCTGTGTCAGGTCTAGGTCGAACGGCAGGCTGCGTTCACCTACAGGTAAATGATTGACATGATTGGTAAGATGTGCCAGTCGAGCTTCGCTAGTAGCCGTCTTGTCCCCAGCTCGTCCCATCCTTGGACCTCGGGATCGAGGGCATTGAGAGAAGCAGATGCCGACGTCTCCTCCCCCTTGGACGGCGGCACTGCCGTTTTCTCGTCCACGCCCATTACTACGGCCGAGTGCCGCGGCAGTGCCCGGTGAGGTTAATTATTGAATTGCAGAGCGATACTGAAAACAAGGTCAAGGAAATTGCAGAATGCAAAACAACCGAGATATACTTCTGCAGAAAAGATAGGACCGAGGGGGTGGCGTATGGAAGACGAAAGATGGAGAGAGACAGTGGGGGAGCCAAGAGCGCCCCTAATACGACCAACTACCGACAGCCCCAGAACTCCCGATCCGATGGCATCGGAGGAGCCAAGAGACGCACGCAGTGGCCATGCGAGGACAGAGGACGGACCGTGCAGCGTGCCCTTCCCAATCCGTAGGATACCCCGAAAGCCGTCCTATCATTCACTCGCAGGGGGCCAGGGTAGGTAGGCAAGTAAGACGTGCTGCAGTCAGATCCAGCATCTTGTGCTTTTGTGCTGTCTGCAGTAGATGCACTGTGCCTAGTAGTACGAGTGCCGTGTCACGAGCAGAGACAGATGTCCCCCCAAATCTGTGCGCATCAGCACCTAATGAAGCTTACCGAGCCAGAAATTACCGTAGTAGATGCACCACTGCACACTAGGTTATTTTTTGCCTCGGCTTGTGCTCTCTGCCCTAGGGCTGACGTTGACAGACTAACACGTCGGCAAGCAGCCCCTGGCGCGCTGTGTTCCCTCACCCACACTGACCGCCGGGTCCAGATTTGTCTCGTCTCCCGTTATTAACCAGCGAGTCCAGTCCGTCGTCAGGTAGCCACATGCCGAGATAAGAAAGTTTGGCTTGCTGCAAAGTAACACGAGCCGTTGCATGTATAAGAGGGACAACATGTAATACCTAAACTCCGGCAGTCTAAGAAGTAAGCCTGGCCGACTGAGCGGGTATGTATGAGCCGCCGCCAAGCAGCCAATGAGATGACGGGTAATGTTGCGTCAAAACACGATAACGCTCGCCGGAGAGGTAACATACAGAATGTGATCCCTCTGTCTGACTGGCTGGTTGGGGCCTTGTTTGTGACACCTTCCCGAACGGGCGCGAACATCTAAATAAAAAGTCCGGACCCCCAAAAAGCCTGTCTGTCACTTTGGCAGGTTTTTTTTTTTTTCTCGTTTTCGGGCCGCATTCTGTTCGAGCCGTCTGTTGTCTGTTGCTCTCATGCGGTGCAGCGCTGGAAATCCTTAGGTACCCCGTATTTTAACCAACCCAGGCGTGGTTCATTTGTTCTAGGCCCAAACCCCGGTCAGGTGGATAGGAAACGCACTGGCGAGACGTGAACTGCACTACCATACCAGCACTGCAGTTTTTCTTTTCGTCATTTTTCCTTTGTTTTATTTTTATTTTTCTTGTCCCCCCCTGTTGTAAACAATTCATCCCTGTCATTTATTCTGCGCGCAGCGGAGCTCAGCTCGGATTTCCAAGATTTGACATTTTGTAAGCTGCCACGTCGGAATTGTGTGTGAGGTCGCTAGCTGCCGTTAGAGGAGGGTGGATGGCGGCGGGCGGGGGGCGCACCGATCGGATCTCAACGGCGGTTGCGCAGTTTTTAGCTTTGCTACAGCCCATGTTTGCCAAGACCCTTGCCCGCGGGAGATCTTCCCCAGACGGGCCAAGGCTCCGAGACGGGACGGTCTGGGGTGCGATGCTGCACGAACAACACTGCAACAGGCGGGGCAATCACAGTGTGCGGGAAACCACGGCTCGCGGGCTGGTCGTACTGGTTATTGTATTCCCGATAGCGAGGGTAGGTATTCGTACTCGATAATCAATCACAAACTTCCATTCCAGGAAAAGAGAAAAGTGAAAGGAAAGGAGACGAAGAAAAATCGACTTATCACCGAACCATGTCACTGTCAGAGGCCAGGTGGAACTGGAAAAGCCCCCAAAAGGGAAGGACCTAAGACCGTCCTGTCTCGCAGCGAGCGGCCGTCGGGTGCAACACAACCCCACCCTGCGCCGAGTGGCATCTTGGGCCCCAGTCTCAATACCCAAACCCAAGGAACTGCAAAAAAACACAGGCCATCCAGGCGAGCAATGTCTCGGAGCTGTAATTACTACAGAAGTCTGTTCTTGTGTTGCATTTTTCAACGTGTTTGATATGACAGCTGTCTCAGGAGAGACGTCATCCGTGCGGGGAACACCGAGCGAGACACCAAGATCGAGGCGAGGGTCCAAGAAATTTTGACAAATAAACTAGACTACGCGGACCACATGAGTCCGCAGATGTGCGGCGAACAGATCTTCTTAGATCCATCTCGGATCAAGCGCAGAGAGACCTTGAGGAACCGTGGACATGTAAGTGAAGCGCAACCCTTGATGTCCTCAGAATTAATTCAGAGGCCGAATATTTGAATGATATCGACTGGATCAAACCAGTTGATTGTGCCTCAGCTTTACTTTGTCCCAAACCCCCTCCACCGCTCCGTCCGACCCAAGTCAATCACAAACGCGCGACACACTAACATTCGTCACGGATTCGAACATCCCAGGGATAGGTAGATATATCGAACTTGTATCTAGACATACACGGTTTCCCTGATCCAACGACCCCTTCTCAGCCACATTTGACAAGACATCAAAACCGAAGAGCCAGGAAAATGAGGAAACTAGTTATTCCACCATGGAAATCGAAACTCGTAGGCCTGCCCATCCACCCATCTGTGTACGTCCATAAAACCAAAACCCTGGCACCCTGGCACCATGCCAAATTGTAATTCGACTCGAAACGAAAATCCCGGGATGAGACCAATGATCAAATGCAGCAAGTTTTCTCCCTCCATAAACTCCATGGTACCCAAAAAGACAGTCATCTCGCCCCAAAAACCAGATTCAACTCGAAATGGAAATAATTAAAAAGGTTAAAATATATACGAAAGAAGATCATGCCCGGTGACGGACATGACATGAAAAAAGGGAGAAAAGAGAAAAGGAAAATTGGATCATGTGACAGCACATGTGACAACACATGTGACAAAGTGGGTTTCGCACTTTAATCGTAGCCCGCTCCTCTTTGCCAAGGACTGTCAAAAACCACCGTTAGCAAAATCCAACAAAACTTCGCATCACGCGGTCGTGACTTACGTCGCGCTCGTGTGATTAGCCCTCTGCGTCTGCGACTGGTGGCCGCCAGACGACGAAGACCCAGCAAAGGGGCTGGGCTCCCTGGACGAAGTGAAGGGGCTTGGCGCGCGGAACGTGCTGCTTGGGCGTGGGCGGACCGCGGCACCATGGGACTGGGGGCGGATTGCGTGGGCGTCCGAGTTGGAATACAACGAATTCCTGGCCGAGTTGGAGCCGGACGCGGGCAGGGGCATGTTGGCGGGGCCGGACATGCTGGAGCCGTCGTCGTCGAGGTCGAGAGCCGGCTTCTGCCACTTGCCCGAGGCGCGCGCCGTGGCGCCTAGCGCGTCGAGCTCCGGGTTGGTGTGGAAGTGGGTCTGCGACTTCATGAACGACGTGCGGTCATCGTTCATGAACTGGTAGCGCGTGTCCGGGTTGTTGTGGAACAGAACCAAGGTCGTCGTGACGATGAGCATGAGGAGCAGGATCAGCGAGAAAGCGGCGTTCGCGATCCACAGGACAACGCCAACCACGCCGATAACCAACGGCGGGAGGCCTAGGACATCGGTAAAGACGAACAGGAAGATGGCATTGACAAAGTTCATCGCGCAGATGGCGATATTGAACGAGTTCGTGCTCTTGTCCATCCACGGACGGAGAACGCTGGCCGCAATAAGCGCCGCGACCTCGATGATGATAAAGGCCACCGCCTGGACAGATCCGTGGGCCTGGGCCAGGGCGATGAACATGCCTTTGACGAGCGTATATCCAAGAATCGGTATGATGAAGTAATATGCCGAGGCGCGGAACTGCACGTACAAGAACCCCCACTTGTTGAGGGCTTGCGGGTCGGAGAAGAGGATGTAGCCAGGGTTCTGATGGAGAGCGACTGAACGGCGGGCCAGCCGCATGACCTTGAACGCGCTGAAGGCGAGGACACCCGTCATTCCAAAGAAGAAGAAGACGGCCAGGACGACTTCGGCGGGCGAATCTATCTGTGTGAACTCCCAGAGGCAGAGGATCACCATCTGCGGGTAGCCAATAAGCGTCACTCGGAAGAGGACCCCTGTACACTGTCAGCGCGAGCTAATCTCACTGGGTCCCTGTGAGGAAGCCTTACCCTTGAGCACAGTAAGCCAACCGTTTCGAAAGTCAGCAAAGGTGTCGCTCTTGATCCACCCAAGCTTTGCAGAAAGCTCGCAGAAGCCTTTGAAGAGGGAGACACAAAGGGCTGCCAGGACCACAAAGATGTAGAAGAAAGTCAGGCCCGTCATGAACAGGTTCGTAGACTCGATTGCAGCGCGGAAAGCGACTCTCTGGATCCCATAGACGATGTAGCTGCCAAAGAAGGTCTGCACGTTGGCACGCTTGGCGAGGGTAGTCACCTGCGTCACTATCGGGTTGGGCAACAGCGCCGCGGCACGGCGGAAGAGGCTGAGGCCGGGCTTGAGCATCGGCAAGGCGCGCTTCACCTTCTCGACCTGCACCGACACGTTTTGAATCGAGTCGAGGATCGTCGAGGGCGTGCCGCCGGTTGAGCGCTGATACCATGTCAAAATGTCCTGGATGAAGTCGACCTTGATGATTCCCATGCTCCACTGGAAGTCCTGAGTCCACGAGGCTACAACGGGTGGGAGAGGCACGCCACAGAGCCCGATCATGGCTTGGGCCTGGAAGTAGCCAAACAGGGACAGCGTGTTGGCCGCCACGTGGGAAGCCGCATTAGAGAAGCCCAGCCCCGACACCACGGCCGAGGCAATGAGGGCGAGGCCCGCTACTGCTGCAGCGGCCCATTTCACACCAATAAGGTCAACTAAAATAAGGTCAGCGGCGGGCCACGGCGAAATCAGGGGCTGGACATACCTGTCTTTCCGTTGGAAATATTTGCCTCGACGCAAGCGATGCTCTGCCCTGCCTGGTCGCCATCCGTCATGTTGACGAGGATTCTGACTGTGGCGTCCAGGTCGGGAAAGGAATAGGCGATGCCGGGGATCGAGTTGGCTGCCGACGGGGTGACGGGGAGGATGAAGGGGTTCGACATGTCGCCGGCCGTCATGGGACACAACCCAGGGAGGTTCGATTTGCAGGGATCCATTGTAGTGTGCATGAACTCGTAGCCGTAGGCAGAGATGCGGATGTCGAAGATGACGTGGCCCTCGATAGACGACGTCGCGATCATGTTGATGGCGACCGTGTTGTTGTTGGGCGTGAAGATGACATCGAACAGGCTGGCCGTGAAGCCGGAATTCGCCTGGCACGCCGCCAGGGAGCTCGACCGGAGCACATTTTCGGCGCTGGCAGGGAGTACGAGGGCGACGAGGGACGCGAAGGCGAGGAGCGGGCTCGGTGGAATACGCATTTTGGCGTGAGGGCTTTCGTCGGAAGCTCCTCGCAAGCTCTGTGATGTGGCGCCGGTGCGAGCTTGGAGACTGTGAATCGATCGTCTTCAATTGACGAGCTCCATTCGAGTTCGCTGAACCTGTTCTTGGGGTTGGTCGCTCGAAATGTCCTTCCGTCCCGTTGTAACCCAGGTGTTGTCGCGATTCGCTCGAGGATTCCTGCCCAACCTGACCGGGCGGGCGGCGACCGAGTCCGGGACCAAGCGAGCGAATTTCCAGCGACGATGGGGGCCAATTACAGCTTGTCGGTCCAAACTGCCCATGTGTCGTGGTGCTGGGCCGCCGTAAAACGATCGATGGCGGCGAAGGTGAGAAACGAGCGAAATCGATCGGTGATTGACGATGGATGGTGGTTGGGGAAGAACAGGGCGCCGCTCCACTGTTCAGCAGGGCAAACCAGGAGTGGAGGAATGATCGTGTTGTCAGGTTCAGGGCAGGAGGAAAATCCTGACCAGGGGGGTCGGGAAGAACGCGGGGTTAGTCGCCCGACAGGAACAGGCCAACACGAGGGTTTCCGATGGCTGTGCCAGGAAACAAGGGCGCGCGATTGGGCCAACGCTGCATTTTTCCACCTTGGCTGACGTTCTCTTGCCTTGTTTAGTCAAGACGCTAACAAGGAGAGTGCTTACCGGATTGGTTAAAATGAGACGGCCCGCCTTAGCGAGATATTTGGAGACTTCTATTGGCTGGGTGCACCAGCTGAGGGCGCAGTCAGCTGCTCTTTTCGGCTAAGACAGTCTTGAACAAAGATTAAAAGTCAATTCCTTGTGACACGACCTTCACAAAATCAGGCGGCGGTGCTGCACTCTGTTCTTCAATGCGGCTGCTCTGGCAAACTTCCGGTTGACGAGCGCCTTACGACGGCAATCAGTAAATCTCCATGCATCCATTCCAGGCCCGACGGGACTCCGTACAGCGTGCACAGTCGATCGATTCTGTCATATATCACCCGCACCTGCGCATCGGGCCCTCCCGGGCACATCCAACGTTACCTAACAAATCCCGGTCATTTTATCCGACAATCCTCTCACGGCGTTGATCCGCGTCCGAGAACCGAGGTTCCGATGGTCGTAATACCCCGCCAGAGATGGGTCGACGAGGGTTTTTATTGCACACATGCAACTAAAGGCGTAAGCTGACCGACAAAGCCTAAAAGAGAGCCCGCGACGTCTGATAACTCCGAGTCATCTTTAAGCTGGTTCGCTCTTCCTTAGCGATCAATCTATTCATGCCTGTAGGTTAACTGTTGGAATATTCACTGGTTTCTGCGTCCTAAGAAAAAGATCGCAGGGAGAGACAGCTCTGACAGGCGAGTGGGAAAAAGTCCCATATCCGATGGCAATTCTAGTTAGCACAACGAGTACTGTTGAATGCGAATCACCTGTTTCATGCTTTGAATGGGTATTAGGGAGACCAGTCACTTTGTGGACAGAAGAGGGTGCTGAAGGTAGCAGACAAGTTCCAGCGAAATATTCAGTATATATTCTCGACGGGTGGCTAAAAATGCGTACAACATGATAGAAAAGAGCCAGTTTGTTTTGATTATCTAAAGAATTTGTTAGGGAGCATAATTCAAGGTTCCACAACACCGTCAAATAATTCCCAAGCCTGCCTGAAACCCAATATGTAGTTCCAAACGAACATCACTACTTCCTTAGTTACAGGTCTGAATGACGGCACATTTGGTGTGACTCCCTCCTTACTTTCCTCGTCTCTCCAGCGGTGACTGGTCTTGAATGCTTCACCAAGGCCCGAACCAAACATCGTAAGTGCATGATCTCGTTCGGGTATAAAAACCCCGTCTTGGGAGTCCATCCCGAATGTTGAGCATTTCCTTAGATCCAGCGCCTCATAAAACCTAATCCTCATTTCCAGAGAGACGTCTCCAGGTAGATTGGGTACGTTAATATGCAAGGATGAAATCGATTGGGACCGCCAATGTTCGCTGGCCGCAATGGCACGACAGAGGCTCTCCCCAAGACATGGATCCTGAAGGATATTCGGCGAAGGGAGTAAACGACGCATAGAGGAAGCAACTGGCGTTGAGCCTTGAGAATCGTCTGATTCGCCGTCCTAAACCGCCCTGTACGGAGCGACTAATGTTTGATGAGGTCGGACGGACAAGTCGGAATCGTCTCCTTCTCGCAAGGTCCGCTTCCGTTTCTTAACCAGCGTCTCCCTAGCAGTCTCGTCGCAAGATTCGGGACGGGTTAAGTCTTAGTCAGCATTGCAAAAAAAAAAAGGATACTATGAAACTTTACCTTTATTGCTATTCTCCGCCGGAACATCGCTTTTCTCCACAGCACCAGGGCTGGCGAGATTGTCGCGCTTATACTTCTGTGGGAGAGCGCTGAGTCTCTGGTCGTTAGGCCAACTCGATTGTTTTGCTACCCGCGAGGCTCCGTCAGAAAGTGCCCAAGTAGTTTCGCCTCCGTGGTCGAGGATAGCTCGTCCCTGGAAGAGAACTGCAGAGACAGCGAGAGTTCGGGAGCTCAAAGTTCGAAAATGAGTCCGTTTCTCCAAGTATTTCTTCTTGTCGGCTTAATCTTCTTGCGAATTTCTGAAGATGCATTTAAGAAAGAGCTCAGCACTCTTGATGTGACTGTCGGTGAGAGGCTGACTAAATGTTATCAAGGGGAATTTCCTAGCCATAGCATGATGCCGAATTGTATCTAATAAGGTATATATTTGATGGTACTGTCTACTCTGGGCCGGGATGCGGTACGAAAGCGAATGATAGCTGAAGAAGGCGGGACTAAGAAAGCCGGTGCTGGAGCGCAGCGCAGCGCGGGATGAGTCGGCGACAGGAGGAGGACATTTGGGATTATTGCCCAACCAACTCGAGGTGTCCCGGGACTCGGACGAACAGAGGAGCACCATGGTAAAATTCTGATGGGGTTGTAGGCGACGGAAGGGCGCCATTGGCATAAGACCAAATTTTCCTTGCTGACTGGGGTGAGCTCCTGGATAGTGCAGAACTCGACCTGCGAGTTGCTTATGGTAATGCAGTGCCGGACGTCATCGAAATCGGTAAAATTGACCGACGCCACTGGACTGTTCTTGTTCTTCTTGTTGTAGGCCTGGAGTTTGTCGTTAATCTGACGGATCGTTTTCGTAAAGGGCCTTTCCTTCGTCGTACATGAAGCGCGTTACGTTTGTGACAAAGTCCTTTACGGAATACGCCTACGCCCAGGACTCCGTCTCGTTGTTGCTGGAGTTGCACCTATCTGAACACGCGGCCATTTGAACTGACACCTGAGACTGGCACCCACCCGCGCGACCAGAAACCATTCATTGGCAGGGAACTAGCTAAAGTTTAACCGCCTAGTTCAAATGTGGCACATACCTCGTGTTTTTCTAGGGGCTGTTTCTTTATAGCCCAGTTCCGTGTCTGGCACAAGAGTCGCCAATACACGAAAAGTTGCGATGGAGTCAGGGAGGGTCTGTACTACGTATCCACCTCAAGTACCGCTCCAGCAGTCATTCACGGTTTGACTGCATGCTTGCACTTTGAATCGTCGATCCGAAACCGTATCGTGAGAGGTGGCGGACGAGTGCAGGACTTGATATGGAGTAGATCGACAAACTTGACCATCTGGATGTGCGGAACCCTCGACTCTCGTCTTGCTCTCACTGGGTGCACGTTCAGAAGACACGGATCTGGCGTCCTGGACCAGTTACAAACTGGATCCACCATGGGCCTGGAACATGAGTCCGTGCACCCGCATCAACCTGGAATAGCCCTCTCAATCTTTTCTCCTTCCTCTTGCCATTAACCTAGACTCTTCAGTCCACGTGCCATGGTATTCTCGTATTCCCTCAGGGCGGAACAAGGTGGCAGCGAGGGATCTTATGGATTGGGATAAACTTGACGCATTGGTTATGGTGGCGTCTTAAAGTCAACTTGGCAGAGGCACAGTTAGCAGAGGCGCGGACAGTGACGCTTGGGCTCAGTCAAAATGGAATTATGACCAAAGGACGGAATGGCATCACTTCTGTGATTGTCTAGTACAATAAAAATGGCTTAGTAATTGCAGCACCACAGGAGCAGTCTAGTTAGAAATGTCGCTGCATTGCTTGTCAAAGGTGGAGGAATTGCAGACTGAGTCTTGAGTCTTGACGTGGAACTAACTCTCTTCAATGCGCAGGGATTGGCAACAGACCATCTGAAAGGACCTTGACGGCTGGGCGGGTCATCGAGACCAGGGTTAGGGTCCAGAACCACCTGCTTATCTTATCGCGAGGCTTGACGCGCAAACTGAAGAAGCTCGTTGATGACCCCCCCTTTCCCCCTCCCCTCCCTCCTGCACAGCTGCCCCAAAAGCGCCTCTCTCAATCCTCTGCGGTATATACGTCGTGCGCCAGCCGGGGACAGCATTTACGTTGAACGAGCAAACGAATCCGGAGCAGCGACCATAAAGGGAATAAAGCAGAGCGACGCGCCGTGGCCTTGGCACCTGTTTGACCAAAATGCGGATAGCCGTCTGACTACTACGACAGCCAGCCCGCCACCGTTTCTACCGCCTAGCCGACAAAGCCACCGCCTCCCCTAACCGTCGCATCTTCAACAAAGGCACCTTGCCATTTTCCCTGGGCCTGTTTTGTTCTCCCCACTGCGCCCGGCCTTTGCAAACCTTGCCGACTGTGTCCCTAATTCAGGAACAAGGCGGTTGGCCGTGTCTCGCGCCGCCCAAAGCCTCGTTCGGGGTCGTCTCCACCATGCCTACAAATAGCAGCGCATTTGGCTTCGCACCCTCGCCATCCGGGGCCAAGATGAGCCAATCTGCGTCCAAAAAGCGCAAGATGGATAGCGGAGAGACAAAGTACTACGCCGTGCGCGCCGGCCACAAGCCCGGCGTCTACACCACCTGGGCCATTTGCCAGCAGCAGATATCGGGGTTCAAAGGAGCCGTCTGTGAGTTACTCGTGCCCCGGCTGTCTGCTCTTCTGACATGTTGCAGTCAAGTCTTTCCTCTCGTACGAAGATGCATCGGCGTTCGTAGCAGGCCGGGACCCGCCGTCCATGGCCAACGACAAGCCCGACCGATTCTACGGCGTCGCCGTCGGCCGCAAGCCTGGCGTGTACACGGACTGGTCGAAGGCGCAGCAGGCTATCGTCGGCTGGAAGGGGCCCAAGTACAGAAAGTTTGACACGCACGCCGAGGCACTTGCGTTTGTGCGCGCATACAGAAATGTCGCCGCGGCGCCTCTCGTCGAGGTCGAGGGCTCAGAGGAGGAAGTGGAGGAGGAGGAGGAGGAGGAGGACGACGACGACGACGAAGAGGACGACGAGGTGGTCGAGGTCGAGGAGCCGCCAACTAAGAGGGCCAAAACCGCCGCGCGATCACAAGCTGCTATCCCGGTCGTATACACGGACGGGAGCAGTCTTGGCAACGGCCGGGCTGGCGCTGCTGCGGGCGTTGGGGTGTTTTTCGGAACGGGAGATCCACGGTGAGTGACGGCTGACTTGTTTCGGCCTGGACGAGGCTAACAGTGGTCAGGAACATCTCGGAGCGGCTCGTGGGCGACCCCCAGACGAACCAGCGCGCCGAGCTCACGGCGCTCCTGCGCACCCTCGAAGTCGTGCCCGAGAACCAGTCGATCGAGATCCGCACCGACAGCAAGTACTCGATCCAATGCGTGACGGAGTGGTACATCAACTGGCAGAAGAATGGCTGGCGGACCCAGGGCGGCCCCGTCAAGAACAAAGACCTAGTCGTGGCGATCCGGGCCAGGCTAGACGCGAGGCAGAAGAAGGGTGCCCAGACGCAGTTTACGTGGGTAAAGGGCCACGCCAGCGACCCGGGCAACATTGCTGCCGACTACCTGGCGGTCGAGGGGGCAAGGAAGCGGGCGTGATAGATACCCATCAACGGTTTGGCTTGTGTTTCCTCTTTAAGTGTACATGTCGTGTTATCTCGGTCGGGTTACTGGCAGGGGTTCCGGATTTGACTCTGCTTGGGACTGCTATCCTTTGGACGAGACCGGCTATTTGTAGTGGCTTGCACTCGATTGTGGGGCGGAATTCACAGCTGCATCATGTACCTGAGGTCTGTGGCGAAGCACTCGGGCGGTCCTTTTCGTATTCTGTCCGTATACCATCTGTATACCCGGTTATGCCCATTTCTCGCCGCGGCTGCCCTGCGAGCGCCGCCCATCGTCGCGATCGGCACGCACCATCTTTTGCTGTGAAGATGTGTTATCACGGTCATACGGTGTTTTCTGTCCACAATGCAATATGTGATGCCTTTCGCCTGGACAAGGACTCGCTGCTTTGACCTGCACCCTACCTCCCTAAGCGGCGAGTCTGGCGTTTGAACCAAGCCTTCTCCTGACCTGGGTCTCTCCCAGCTCTTGCAAGATCCACGGGGCTCATCTCCGGCCGGGGGCGACCCGTCTCGTCATCGTCAGCCACACGTCACCACCATGGGCTGTAGAGTGCGGGCCCGTTGGAAGGGACGGCGTATAATAGGACGAGCGGTCATCGTCCCACTGGAGCTGTTGTTTGATATCTTGCCGATCAATCCAAATCACCAAACAAGCAAATCTATCCAACAACTACCCTCAAACAACACAACAATGGTGGCCATTGCACGAGCCATTGCCCCGACTGGAGGAATCCTACGGGTCCTCCGTCCCGCTGCCGTGTGTGGCAGCGGCTTCCCTCGCCTCCTGTCCACGTCGCCCCGCCTGCGTCGCCCGCCCACCGTCATCGGCAAGCCCGTTGACGACATCGACGTCGCCTTTGACTATCCGTCCGAGGAACAGGGCAGCTACGCACACAAGGCCAAGCACACTCCCGGATCGCCCGCGCCGGCGGCCCGCGTCGACAAGGAGTCGAGCTGGCCGGACAACAGCATTCTGTACGAGATTTTGCCCCCTTTTTAGTTGGGTGTGTTGGGACCGAATATGCTGACAATCTGTGTCACTGCAGGTACACGGCCGTCGTGACCCTCGGCGCCGTGGGCCTGTACATGTCCATCCGCGACATGCGCGGCACGCCCGCCCACCTCGCCCACGCCGACCGCATCAGCGACCCTGGCACCGACGCCCGCCGCACCACCGGCCACGTCCACCATACTCATCCCGCCCACAAGCCCAACAATGATCCCAAGGAGAAGTGGATTGGCCGGGGCGGTTGAGCGGGCGGTCGGGCTGCTGCTGCTGAATTCCAAGAAGATATGTGACGAATTAAAAGTTTCTTTCGGGTTGATGTTGGCGTTGGGTTGGTGCCTGCTTACGCATTATGGGCAAAGAAATTGGATACCCACCTGTAGCTGACTTTGGAGTCATGGTTCATAGCTATCAATTGTAGTTTCATGCATGATACTCGTGTAAAAGCCTCGTACAGCTGAACGTCTACTTGAACCGTAGGATGTGACGCTGGACTTACTTCGTGCGTCAGTTGCTGTCCGTATTGCACGAAGCATAGCTGGATGCTTGTTTAGTCTAAACCTATGATCCGGACTTTCGATCTGCGCCGTGATGCAGCTATCCGCACAGCCATAGTTGCCCAGTGTATCAGGCACAGGTAGGCATCCGCCTCGTCTGCTGGCGCCGCGGCAGCCTCAGTCATGATATGCGAGCTTCCGAAGGGACATACATAGGTACTTCAAAGGCACAGCCGCCCTAACCACCATCCAACGCTTCGACCATGAGTCCTGACCATGGTAGTCACGTCTTGGACTGAAAGGCCCGCGGACGGCTAGACTGACAACGGGGTACGCCATGATGCGGTCGTGGAGGCCGTACCCAAGAATTATCTCTCTCAAATGGCCACGGGCGCGCAGGCCAGTCGACGACACGGCCGGCGTGGCCTAGACGTGGCGACCCAACAAAGAAATCGCCCCACAACGAAATCTCTGCCCCTGTCATCTAATTTCCCGCCCTCCAACTTCAAAACACCACAGCTTCATTAATTCAAGCCCGAATTGCTTCAAAATAAGCCATATCGAACCGCCGTGAGCAGCTCATTCAAGCTGCAATACTTGCTGTTGAGCAGGGTGCCTCGCAGAAAGACGCCGCTAAGTTGCATGGCATCCATGCCTCCACCCTCTGCAAACGCATCCATGGGGCAGAAAATCGTGCCAAAAGTAAACAAGCCGAAAGAAACCTCTCCGATGCGCAGGAAAGCTTCCTAGCCAACTGGTGCCTCAATGAGGAAGCTGCAGGGCGCGCTCCTAGCCGTCGTCAGGTGCAGAGATTCGCTCAAGCTATGCTCAATGAGGCCGGCACGAAAAAGACCGTTGGCGAGCGATATGTGGATCGCTTCCTACGCCGCAACCCTGCGGTAAAGATGAAGAATTCGGCCTTGTTGGAATCGTCTCGCGTTAATAAGGGCTCTACTCGTGAGACTTACGAAGATTTCTACAAGCGCCTGGCCTTCCAGATCAAGGATAAAAGGGCTATTGCTGCCAACATCGCCAACATGGATGAGCACGGCATGCAGGAGCTTGAGACCCAGGCCGGAGAGGTCATCGGAAGCTCCCTGACAAAGCGGACCTACGTAAAAAGCTCTGATGCAACTACCTGGGTCTCAATTATCGAATGCGGCACTGCAGAGGGCGTTCGTTTGAAGCCCGTGGTCATATTTACCGGGGCCAGTCTACAAGGACAACACTTTCCGGATAACTTCAAGCTAGAGGACAAATTCCCGGAATGGAAGTATGATTACTCAACTACAGGCTGGAGCAACGCCCAAATCGCCTCGCGGTGGCTCAGAGAGGTCTACCTGACCCAAACCGAGCCCAAAACACCGGGCGAATGGCGTATATTGATCCTTGACGAACATTCCAGCCACATGAACGAAGAATTCATGTTGACGGCATGGAAAAACAAGGTTCAGCTTGTCTTTTTACCCTCACATACATCGCACAAGACGCAGCCTCTCGATCGCTCTGTCTTTTCACCTTTGAAGAACTACTTCAGGCAAAACATCAAGGCTCTAGCGGGCTTCACATCGTCGGCACCTATCAACAAGCAACGGTTCCTTTTTTGCTGCAGAGATGCCTCGGCCCAGGGTATGAGTGCCCGCAATATACTCTCCGGCTTCCGGAATACGGGCATTTGGCCGTACACCCCGGCCCGCGTACTGGATGACCCGGAGGCAGTCATCCAGGAAGATGCCCTCCCTGCCCGGCCTTCCACACCACTATAGGAGGACCTGCATGACGAAGACAGGGCATTCAAAACACCAAAAGGAAGTCAGGATATTTGGAAATACCAGGACAGCATTCGGAATGCCCTCAGTCCGGCTCACAGGCGTGTGAGGGTATTGTTTACTAAGGTCGGGAGGTCCCTGGATCTGAAGAATACCGAGATCGCTTCTTTGAAGGCACAAATTACGCATCTAACGACCAAATTAGAGGCTTCAAAGCCTCGCACGCGTAAGAGGGTATACGAAGATGGAAATGACAAATTTGCACGCATTGAGGAAATTGACAAGGCCCAAAAAGCTAGTCAAATGCCCCACAAGCGAAGAAGAGCGGCCCGGGCACCAGCGCAGCCACATGCAGTCGAAGAGGCCCGGGAAATAATCGCCCGTGGCCTTGAGCAATATAGAGAGGCTGAAGAAGAGGATTGAGTATTTTTTTTTGCTAGTTATTTTGTGTAGAAATGGATAATTTGCGCCCGTAGGGTGGCTGTGGGCATGGTGTGGGTCAATTTCGTTGATGGGCGATTTCGTTGTTGGGTCGGCTTTTGTAGTCGCTGCCTAGCGTCGGCGCGGTGGCGGGCAAACTCGGCGCGCGTGGTGCCTGGCTCTTTCCCTTTCGGATTCATTGGCTCTTTCCTTCGCTACTGCATTTGCCTGGTCCCATGCTCTTACCTTACGGCTCAATAAGAACGGCAAGAGCGAGGCAACCATTTTAAGAGGAAGCCATTTTTGAAAGGAGGAAATAGAGAGGGCCGCAGGATTTGCACCTACGGTAGCAAGCAAACCGCACACCACGATCCTCTCATGATCCAAATTTAGAGCCACACCGCTTGGTGCGACTCGAAGCGGGCTCTGGAAGTGCTCGCCCCGATCGTGCAGAAGCATTTATGGTATAAAGAGGCCTAAAAAAGGAGGGCGACTACGCCGTTTGGCCCCGTATCGATCAAGTCAAAAGCAGTGTACATCATGTGCCAAGGCAAGCTGCGAGTTATCATACAACTGCATTCTGGTTGTCATTCCAATTGCGATTGTTCTCCTGGTCGTAGAATGCGTTACCGTCTTTGTCATTGCCCCCTGCTCCGCAGTTCGACTCGATCATCTTGCGCTAGACTGGTGATTTGTCATGTGGGAGTTCTTCGCGCAACGAGTCGTCACTTGATGAACAAAGTTGCCATAATTGGTTCAATTCTCTACCGATGGGCTGGTTCCGCTGTTGTCGCCAACTTCATCGCCATCGACCGTATACACTTCCTATTCTCCTGAGCTCTCATAGCTATCTACCAAAGTATAGCCCTGTGCCTGGAGCTGTGTTCCATTCGTCTCGACGTCGGGCCGAGTCTGGCTCGATTTACGTGCAAACTAACTGAAGTAAAACGAGTATAAATAAACAAGAATCTAAAGAGGCACGTTCCATAGGATCAAGCCGGGGAGTGGTGTCTCTAAAGAACTTCTAGAAACGTAACGAAACAAGTAACCGGAAAGCGTATAACATATGTCGATCCGAGTTGACAAATTAGATTCACGTAGTCAGGCCACGTCAATGGCATAATAATGGGGAAGGCGAGAGTTATTAATTAATAATAAAAAAAATTAAAAACTCGCTCCCAAAACCCTCTCTCCTCGTCCATCAGCTCCAAAAAAAAGAAGCCCCATTAATCTTCGCGTTTGCTATCGTGATTTGTTAGTATAACAGAACTTGAGTGAGAACGGACGAATAAACAAGCTAAGGGGGTAAGACTTATATGGTTGGGGAGCGGATGGGGGGTGGCGGCGAGGGGGCGGCGGGAGCACGGGCGATGGTGGGTTGTGGTTGTGGTTGTGGTGATGGTGGCGGGGGGGGGGGGGGGGGGGGGGACTGCTGCTATTGGTGCTACTGCTGCTATTGGTGCTGCCGCTGCTTCTGTTGTTGTTGCTGCTATTGGTGCTGCTGCCGCTTCTATTGTTGTTGCTACTATTGCTACTTCTATTGCTACTGCTGCTGCTGCTGCTGCGCTGCTGCTGCTGCTGTTGTTGTGGTTGCTGCTGCTGCTGCTGCTGTTGTGGTTGCTGCTGCTGCTGCTTGCTGGTTGAGGCTGCCTGGAGAAAGGAAAGGGAAGAGGAATTGAGAGGGGCGGGGAGGTTTATTTTGGATTTGGTAGGAAAACTTTTCTCTCCTTCGTTGGCTCCTTCCGCTGTATTTTTTTTCTTGAGCTCTTGCCAAACCATGACCAGATATCTAGAAACCGGCAAACATTGAACGTAGTAGGAGGAAGGTAACTAATTCTCCTATACCGTCACTCGTCTAATTATGACTATCTTTTGAACCAACTTACACGTACCTACAAGATGGACCAAATTTGTCTCAAAACGAAGACATCGATCGCACTTGCCTTACCTATTACCTAACAAATGACGTCATTAAACAGCAGAGTGGCAGGATGCGAGCAGGAGGTCCCGGAGCTGCCCGATCAAATCCAACGCGACTGTATGTTCAGCGTGCCCAAAGGCTTCCTTGCCTCGTCTGGGCGTATTGAGCAATAGTCCACCAAACATGTCCTTCTCCGCAGGCGTTTATTTGGCAGGCGAATTCTTGGACTTGGGTCGGGTAGGATGTCACTAGTCCCCTGAATCGTGGGAGCTAGTGGTGTCTTTTTTGTATTTTTTCTGTCGGTATTGTCATCACTATCTAAACTTCCTTTTGTTCGCTTCCCGACAAATCTATCAAAGCACCCTGCCTCCTATCGTTCAAAATCCATCGCATTAGGGGCTGGGTCCTCTGTTAGAGAGGGCTCCGCGCCGTCCGCATTGCCCCCTCCTCCAAGAACATGCCTAATCAAGAAGAAGACCGCGTCGTCCATACCGCTCGGCGCGTTGAACCAGTGCCCGCCGCCAGGGTACTCCTTCCACTCGACGCCCATGCCGAACCCGCGCAGCGTATCTCGCAGTAGCCGGCCGTTCTGGACCAGGACGAGCGGGTCGTCGACACAATGCTCCAGCAAGACGGGCGTGTTACGAATGGCATGATCCGGGGCAGGGGCAGCGCCGTCGCCCGCCAGGCCGAGGGCGCTCCGCATCCCTGCAAGGTCGCACCCGGCGAACGGGCAGCGAGAAGAGAAGCCCAGAAAAGCGGCAAGCCGCCTCTCACCCTGCACCACCACGCCTGGCGTTGCTAACACGTTGTCGAGATTGAAGAGGACGTGTGCGCCGGTCGCGCCGCCCATGCTGATGCCGGCCAGCACGATGCGGTCCCAGCGGCCGGCCAGCAGGGCGGCTTCGTCGGCGAGCAGGCGGTGGACGGCGGGGACGGCTTCGCGCAGCCCGACGGCCTGCAGGTCCTCGCGGTCGGTGAAATCCCGCACGTTCCAGACGTCGAACCACTGCGGCCAAGAGGTGCCGGGCGGCGCGTTGGCGAGCGTGCGGTCTGGCGCCTGCGGGAATACCCAGCGGAATGACGGGAGGGCGTCGGCGAGGGTGCGGCCCCGTGAGTCGCGCGACCCGGCCAGCGACGCGGCGAAGTGGCGCGCATTGTCGCCGCGGCCGTGCAGGAAGACCACAGTGTGAGTGTGCGGCTCTCTGGGGTCGACGATGATACAGGGCACGTTTAATACTGCTGCTGCCATGATAGAGGACCTGGGTGATGCAGAAAATTTTGCAGGGGAGGGCTGCACTTTGGGGGAGGGTTTTTATGTCGATTGTTCAAATTGGTAGCTCGAGGTAGGCGGTTACCTCTAGTCTACGTCAACTGTTACGGGCTCCGGGCGCGCAAAAAGAGAGCAATGAACGCCTCGGCGGCTAAGACTTAGCCGCCGCATCATTTCAGACGACGTCCCCTGACTCCCAGCTGCGCCTCTCAACTTCAAACTCACGAGAATAGTCGCCAAGACCCCAGAATACCGCGCGAATCAAATTGTTATACCGCCGTGGCCATCTGAATCCCTCAAACATGGCCTTTGTGTATTTCCAGTACTCGGGATAGTGCCCAGGGCTCTCCCAGTCCACAATGCCCGTCACGCTCCAGCCGGTGCTTCCGTCCGTCCGAGTAACCTGATCCACCAAGATGTTCCGCGGGTTAAGGTCTGCATGCGTGAAAAGAATTCGATGACCCTGGGGGGCAGGGTCATTGGAGAATCGGAGGACTTGATTGAACGACGACTCGTCAGGAAAAAGCCCGATAGGCCTCGCGCCACCGACCCGGGGCTCTCTGCATGCCTCGCCAAGCGTGTTGCTGATGGCGTTGCCTGGACTGGACGGAATGGGCATGTTTCTGAGTTGGGCCAGGTACTCTCGCAACTGAGCTGTTATCTGGTCGCAATCGTTGTCCGACAGCACATGCAGGCAACGAGACAGGGGTAATCCAGGGACTATTGTGCTCAGGAGATAAGCTGCAGAAGATGAACTGCCGCTTTGGTCTCTCGGCGCAACCGCCACATCTAATGCTGATGGAGTCGGGATCGAGGTGTGCTGGCGAACCGTTCGTAGCGCGTTGAATTCGTTGCGAAGTTCGTCAGACTCTGCACGGTACTTCAATTACAGCCCAAGCGGTAGCCTTTGGACGGCCGCTGCCAGCGGCTCCTGCCCGTAAAAATGTCTTCCGAGCCGTTTCAGCATGCCTTAGGCCGCAAACCGGACGCTGCTGGGGACAGCCCGCCAGCCCGCCAGAAGAACGCGGGAGAAGAGGCGGCAAAGAGCAGTGAACGGTTTCAGTAGTACGGTGCTCAGATGCTGCGTTCTAGTGGCAATCGGCGACATCGGTGCATGTGAAAGTGTTCTTGAAATATCGAGGAACTGGATGGCCCCGGACAATCTGGCATGGGAACCTATGAAGCGCGCATCAACTTTCTCGATACCTTGTCGGGAGTGATCGCCCAGTAGTGAGAACGAGCTATCAAGCTCGATCGGTGCCTCCGGTTTGATGAGAACATGTCTGATTTTGTACTAATTATTCCAAAGGTTGTCAGGTCAAAGGGGGGCAGGAAACGTGCGTGAAACCAGCTCAAGGATCGCGAATATCGACTCACCTCGACCATCGAATGTTGCAGTCGGTCTAATCTGACAAGGCCGTGTGCAAACGCCTGGGCGCAGATCTTCATACCAGCCAATGATTCTTGTGAGGCAGCATACGGTCGGGGTTTCTAACGTAGGACAAGCACCAATCCCGGTATGGCGGCCCGAAGAAGGCACCGAGCATGTCATTTATTCCGTCCTTTGACTGTCTGTGAGCTCTCTCTTCCCTGGAGGCGTTCTCGTTGAAGATGGCGACCATACCTTATCTGTAACCCAGCCAGACGGAACAGGGAGAATGGGAGCGACGACAAGAGGGTCACGAAAAGTGCCAGGCTTCCCCGTAATGCAGCACCTGTTCCCGTCTCGTCTGACGATGTCCTGCTGTGCAACGGCGTCTGGTGGTGGCGGGGCAGAACCATTTCAGGTGACTGGGCACGGTGGTCAGACGGAGGCAAACGGAGGTTGGAAGGTTGGAAATGGGGACGAAAATTAAATTTGCCTACTCGAATCAATGATATGGGACCAGTTAGACACCAGCGAGGAGCCCTCGCCATGCGCTAACTGGGCTGCGACGTAGCGGGCAGCTGCAGCAGGATTCTTAGCCTCAGTGACAAAAGAGGCGAGCAGCGGGCCGGATGGGTATGGTAAGCCCACGTCCTCGATGAGTGGCAATGCACTCTTCACCCCGTCAGCAGTGGCATCCATGCTACGATGCAGCGACAATGGTTGAGATGAAGCGATGGCGCTGCTGATACTTGGGATCCCGGGAAATTGTCGTTCGGGTAAGGTAAATATAACTTTGGCTGAACGCGTTGCGCGACTCGACGGGGCAACAAATTGAAGCGGCCCTGGAATGACTAATTACAAGCGTCAGGCACAATCCCCCCAATGGGGAGGCCTTCTTGTCCAGTGAAAAGTGGGGGTTGGTCAGCGTAGTGTCACAGGGCGAAAAAGCACAACGGGAGCCGTTGCCGCGCGTTTCTGTATCGCTCGTTTCAAAGTAAAAGTTTTACCAATCAAATTATTCCCACTGTGCTGCCTGCAAAGGGCAAATTCTAATGCATTTGGACATCGAGAAATGGGCCCCACCATGCCCGCACTCGCGGAAGCTCTCACCTATCATTGGATGGAATGCCGCCACCGTTGTCGAAAGCCACTGCCTGATACCTGGTAGTGGCGCCATGGATGGCTACTTAGACGCCAAATGCCGACCACCAGCCGCTAACCGCCAACAACGACCCGACATGCAACCTGGAAGATTGGAAGTGCAAGGTGTGCAAGCCCAGTCAACGGAAGATGGCAACCGCCGCGAGCCATGGAGAAATTTTGTCGATATAATTAAGTCCAAGCAATCCGTCTGTTGAGTCTAGTTACCATGCCTCTCACCTACCTTCCCATTGACCTTTCACATCTTTTATCATTTACATTTATTTTCCAAAGCCGGTCTTTGGCATCTTCTTTGTATTGCGTTGTATTATCAGTTTCCTTACGTTGCGTTTCGAAACGGCTTGTCTCGAATACTATCGTCCACCTCCATCAAAATGTCCATGATCCAGGATAACACCCTGTACGTTACCCTCCAGTATCTCTGCACCGTTGAAGGGCAGCACAAAGGTCTTCAACCATCTGGGCTGGTTGGAACCTCCAGGCTCCAGGAGGGATACATTAATGGAGTCTGATGCAATGGTGCTAAGCAGCCGCTCCTATTACGGACCGTCACCCATGGACGTTGACTCGTTTGGAGGATATTACAAGGGCTCTAAGCCCATGGTTATTGACTCCAGCGGCGGAAGCTATTGGGGCTAGTCCCGTTTAGAACGGCCATACTATACGTTTCAGGAAGCATAATTGGACAATGACTTGTTCTCATTGTCAATGACAGCGGCGGTCTCCGTGATGTCCCGCCATGCGTCTCCAGTGCCGTTCGCAAACTGGTGGATCCAGTGATGGTGACTGCCCGTCATACGTGCTGAGCCCTGAGGCAGATCACTATTAGTACGACGTCTGTTTGGGAAACACAGAGGCGTAAAAAAGTGCGAGGGAGAGTGGCGTACATTGGGCGTGTTGTTGTTGCCGCTGTTACGCTAAAACAGCGCCGAGTTGACAGTTATCGCTAGCGAGCTGGCCAACCGAAAAGAGGGTTTCGAGAGAGTCTGGACGACCTATGCGGGCCAGTGTTGTTTCGAACTGACTGTCAAAGTGCTGGAGAGTGTCAGCAAACGATTATGCGTTTGGGACGTGGTGTGCCTGCTTGAACCAATAAAGGTGACACCATCAGGCAGTGCTGTGCCGGGAAGGCGAGAAGACGGCGCGGCGGGTTGCGAGGAGCTCTCGCTGCGGCTCGTCCGATACCGATGATGTTTGGCCCTTCTGACCGTGATTGAACCTCTCCCCGTGGGCTGGGTTGCTGCTTGCCAGTTATAGGACCTTGGTTGATTGCAGGTGTCGCTGCCGGCTTTGGTTGCGCTGGGACCCGTGGCAACTGGTCGTGCGCAATTGACCGCTATGGGCGTGGAATGCGGGCAGCGGCTTGTTTCGTGTGACGCAATGGTCTGGGAGAATCGGTGATGGCACCGGTCAGACTATTGTGCGGCTTTTTGTGAGAGTGAGCTAGCTGAACCAGCTGCTAACGGGTGATGGTGACAGTATGGTTAGGCAGGCGATTGACCGTCTATTGAGTGAGTGATCATGGGCATGGGGTTGCAACGATTTATGCGTGATGGTGATGGCTCTGGTCACTGATGACGGCTGAGCCAACGGCGACTGACTCCTCATTCGCA
Source organism: Lasiosphaeria miniovina (assembly GCF_030549165.1). Classification (NCBI taxonomy): domain Eukaryota; kingdom Fungi; phylum Ascomycota; class Sordariomycetes; order Sordariales; family Lasiosphaeriaceae; genus Lasiosphaeria; species Lasiosphaeria miniovina. The sequence continues at coordinate 508,095 of NW_026848220.1, forward strand.
TGGTACTGGCGAACTGGGTCGATTGCGATTTGAGTTGGAGGGTTGCTTTAAGGGGACGGACGGCTAAAGGTGAGTTACTGATTGTCTACAATTGCCTGACTGGTTGTAACTATTGTTACGTGATGGCGATGGCGATGGCGCTGATAACGCTCATGGCGCTGATGTACGAGATGTTGAGATGGCTCTAATGGCAGCTCTGGTGAGTCTGATGGCTCTGAGGCCTCTGACGATCCTTAAGGTTCCGGTTGTCGACAATTACTGGAATGTTTGCAGAATTGTGCCAGATATTCATTGCTCTGATGATGGATCTGATGATGGCTCTGCATATGACTGTCACAATAACGGCTGATGCCCTGATGGTGGATCCGAATGCTATGATGGTTCTGATGATGCCTCTGATGAATGCGATAGCGATGACACTGATGGCTATGATGGCTGTGATGATGGTGATGATGGCAGTGGTGGAACTAATGGTTCCGACGGCTCTGACGGCGGCTCTGATGATGGCGCTGATAGCACTGACGACCCTGACGTCCGCGAAGAGCGGAAGAAACTGGAGTAGTATGCACTCCTGTTCTTCTGTCTCTTTAAATTCCCCTTGACGCTCTCGCCTGGCCGCTGGGAGTGGTACGCTTCCGCCACTGACTGGGTCTGACTCCCTCTACCCCCCGGGCCCCGGGATTGGTCTGCCGCCGCTGGCGATTGGGAGTGGCTGGCCGCCGCCCCATCTGTAGCCCTCCACCCTGCTGCTGAAGGTGAATATATATTGAAAATAATTGCCGAAAGTCACGGGCATAGAGGCGTATTATTGCGCTTCAGGAGGAGATAAACAAAGGGATATGTGGCATCTGCTCTCTTCTATAAGTTAGGTGGGGGGGTAAGCGAACACTACTGATTTAGAACATTCTGTATAAGCAGGAGTCCCAACTAACCCTCCAACAAAAGAAAGGGTGATCTTTTTATTTACAAAACTTCAATACAATCTTTGATATCCTCTGAATCATCCGCTTCTTCCGCATCTTCTAAAACCTCTGCTGCACGCCCTACAGCTCTCTGGGCCTCACGAATAGTCTGAATATTCGCAAAGGTGGTATTTGGATCTTCTTCAACCTTCTTCTTCTTTCTGGCTCTTATTGATTCGAGAGTGTGTTCTAGACCTTCAATCTTTCGCTTCCTAATAGCCAGTTCAAAGGCCTCTTCATCCAAAGCCTTACCAATCTTTCTGAGGAAGAGCTTATCCGCTGGCATTGCTTTGATGATGCGTGCGAACTTCTTTGCCTGCTCAACGTAATCACGTGCCTTTCTAGGAGTCCTCCACTGCACCCGATCGTCTCCATAATCCTCCAGGATTGGCATACGGAGTGTGCGAACCTCTGGGGTAACTATAGTAGTTCTTAAGGGGCGTGAAGTATTAGAATTCTTGAGGAGGAGTGGGCTTCTTAGCGGTTTGTTGACATTCAAGGGCCAAAGGCCTGATGCCTTCCATCCTGACTTAGCATTACTCTGAGTAATTGCCTCTGTGCGTGAAATCTGGTAGCATTCCAGAAACGCACGTTTTCCGGCTACAGAAGAGTCGTCAAAGGCGTTAGCAAGAAGGTCCTCAAGCCGTCTGCGATAAAGTCGTTTTAGGGGGCCAAATATGGCCAAATCTAGGGGTTGGAGGACATGGGAAGTATGGGGAGGCAGATAAATAATGTGAATATTGTTTGTGTATGCCTCCCACATATAATCGGCAGTTGTGTGGCTGCCATGGCCATCAATAATAAGGAGTCGTTTCTCAGAGGAGTTTGCTGGCTTGGTGAGAGGAATGAACACATTTTTTAACCATTTGAGGCTTGTCTCATCGGTAGTCCATCCTTTCTCAGTTGCTGTAAAGAACCAATCCTGAAATGGCTTCATATCCAAAGGAAACCATTGTTGTTGAACGCTTTTCCCCTTAAAAATGACCAAAGGAGGAAGGCAACGGCCAGCTGCTGAGATGCATTCGACAAAAGTGGTCCAAGTGCGGGTTCCAGGCTGTTTTTTTGAAGCGCCTTAAAGGCACGGCTTCCAATGACAAGGCCGTTGGTTTCTCTGCCTTCCATAATACCAGATTCGTCCTTGTTCCAGCGATTCTCTGGCTTAATCGCCTTGATAGCTGGTGTTTGGAAATGGTTGAACCAAGGTCGAATTGTTGACTCTGTAGCGCAGTTGACGCGGACCGAATCGACTCTCTTGGCCCTCTGAGTCTTCAAAATTCGATTGCGGTTAAGAAAGGCACGGCACCACCCCTTTCCAAGTGGTAAGGAGTCCCCCCTTTCAGCTAGAATACGGCGTGCAAGCTCCCTGATCTGTGCATGTGTAGGGGGCAATCCTAAATCTTGTTGAAGAAGAATCCATTCGACTAAACGATCCTCTTAGGTCTGTGTAAGCCTTTGCTCATCTTGATGAGCAACATTTCGAGGTAGGGAGCCATGTAGACGGCCATAAAGGGTGGAGGGTGGAACGTTCCATTTTCGCGCGACTTTGCGTAATCGATGTGTTCTGACGGCTTCCTCGCAAGCCTTGCGGAGGTCTTCTTCTGTATATGAAACCATTGTCAAGAGAAGAATAAAACGAATTGAAGATGAAGAGAATTGGAAAAGAATTGGTTGAGTTATGGGCTTTTTATATAAGAGGGTTGGTTGTGTTCCTCGCTTATCTAGAATGTTCTGGATCAGTGGCGTTCGCTTACTCCCCCACCTAACTTATACGAGTATCTCCCTTACGTCTGCATCTCAAGAATAATAACGCTCCCGTAAATAAGGTATTAAACCTGGCCACAATATCCTCACATGCTTTTTAGTCTCTAGGCTACATTCATTACGTCTTTAGATGCTATTATTCAGTACTTATAACTCCTTGGAATTTAAAGTCAATAAGAGTCAGTTGTCTCCGGCAATACGTAGAGGTTCATTGGCTGTGATTAAACCATAACTTTGCTACCTCACTCCTAGCAAAATGAGCATAGGGTAGGAGATCTTTTCACGGGCTTAGCAGTGAATTAGGTCGATTCTGGTCGTGGATCGCACCCACGCGCCTGGTAGGCGCACAGGGAGCATAGCGTAACAAAAGAATAGCCACGGTTTCGTCCCCTTACGGTTCGATCGTAACTAAGGTATTCACCAGCAGGAGGCAGGACGGTTCGAGATCGCATTAAATAAGAGACTGAGCAGTTAGCTCCTGTACGTGGCGGAAATAATTTATATTATGAAGATGGAGATGAAAATAAGTCTAATACCCCAGCACACTCCCTCTAAGAAAACCTAGCCCCATCCTTTCTCCACTAGAAAAAAAATAGCTTACTCTTCCGGTCTATATATAAGGTAATTATTAGCACAATTGAACAGGAAGGGAGCGGAAGATAAATTAGGGGTAGACTTACAGGACTGGCGGAGGAGGGGGCGGCGAGGCGGGGCTATCAAGGGGGCCGATAGCTGCTGCGATGCCGGTGGGGGCGGGGCAAGAGACCGAAGGGATAAAGGCCCAGCTATTGGCGGCGGCGGCGGCGGGGATCTAGACATAGCTATCGGCGGGGGTGCACTATTCCGCGAGGCTGGGGATGCTGAGCGGGCTAAAGGAAGGCGGGGGGGCCTAAACGGTAGCAGCAGCGGCAGTGGCGGTGGCGACGGCGGCGGCGATGGCCTCGCGCTCACGCTCGCGCGCCTGGGCGGCAGCCCTGCGATCGCTGTAAACCATGTGAGAAAAAACCCTCAAGAGATGACACACAAAGTTACGGCAGCCCTAGTAGTGTCAACCCTCAGCCTGTGCAATAAACACGGAAGCGTAGGAAGGTGTCGGGGAGGTGGAAAACTTACGCTGCTAGGCATGTTGCTACTGTTACTGTTGCTCTGTTGCAGCTCTGATGGTGGCGGTGGGGGTGGCGGGGCAGGACTACTTACTCCTACGGCGTTTTTGGCGCCGACGAGCTATACCTGGTAGCCTAGCCCAACAGTAGCGTAAGAAGGAGTAATATAGAAACCCAAAAGCATCATCTCTCTCTACCTTCCTAGGCATCAAGGTTTTTGTGCGAGGGCGTGATAATAACACGTTAAAGTCGAGTCGAGAGCTGCCGCGGTTACAGTTTTGAACCTTGTTCCGTAAAAAGATAAGGTAGTTGTTGGAATAGCGACATTAGTGACCGTGCTCTAGAAGGGAGGCGGCACGAGTCCCGTGCTAGCGCACGTGCCTATGGGCACGTGGACCTCACGAACCCTACGCACACCACAAAACCCGGCCCCCACTGTATATTTAGAGAATGAATCAAGACAACTCACAACCCCACCGGTAGTACTACCACACCTTAGACCTGCAGGCACCTCTGCGTGGTCAGAATACCACGAACACTGGTCAGTGAGTGGTAACACTCACAGATAAGCTACGTGAAGAGACGAGATCGTACTGTCGGCGCGACCGCACTAAACTTTCAGTGCGACTCGCGAGCGAGGACCTCTCGTGCTACTGCCTAGATAACTACTTTCTACAAACTTTCGAGGGAATAGAAGAGCAGGATCTAGAAGAATAAAGGAACCAAGCGCACTAAACGCGAAGGTTTACGGCCGCTGGAAATCGGGAAGGCGATCGAAGGCATCACGGCTTAGTGCAAGAGGGACCCGCATTGCACGCTATAGTGCATCAACCCCACCAAGCCCCACTAAACACCAAAACCCCGGTCGTACGCTAACGACCAATTATTGACATTCTCATTAACAATCACCGCCAACCCATTGGCGATGGCATCTAACTCTTCGAGCTCTGGCAAAGACCCAAAGAAGGATCCGCACGAAGAAGTTTGGGAGAATAGCGGTATCCCACCAACGGTCTGGAAGAAGAATATCGACTTCGACCTATGGGACGCCGAGTTACCGCCTGTTGGAATCACCAGGAACCGGTACTGGAAGCAACAGGGCGTAACTGTGCGCCGAAAAACTGGTGGTTCAAGTGATGGATTCATTGATGTCTGTTTATCTAGAAGACAGAGGGCGGAAGTGGCCTACGGCCACTTATATAGAATCTGTGGCCCTGTGCCACCATAGCTACCTTCGTAGATGACCCTCCGTGGCTGACTAGGGCGTCATTCTAACACCGCCCGACCTCGCTAACCTACTACGAGAGAAGGAAGCGACAACGTATTTCGCGCTGAGTATGATGGAAATTATTTGGTGCAAGACTAGCCTAGAAGGAATCCGCGCGGCTTTCCGCGAGGACTTTAAGGGCTAGACAACTGTATAATTTAACCAAGTGAATCGCACATTTAAGAAGCGAATGCTCACCATTCTCGATGAGAAGAACGTACTCAGTCCAGGTGCGACAGCCTTAGAGAGACTCAGCAGTCTAGTAGCGACCGTACAACAAGAAGGAAGGAATACCCCACAGCTAATACCACCACTCCCTACCTACGTTAAGACTACGACTCCTCCACTGTCGGCGACACTATCCCCCAGTCCGTACCAGAGCCTAAACCTATTATACGGAACCCCATACATCCAGTACCAGAATATCCTACTAATATCCTACTAACGCGGATCATATATAACGGACCAGTCTATAGCAGGAAGTGGCGACGTTCACGAAGTGATGGAAGACCGCACGCAACTACACAAGACGCCCGTACGATATCCTGTACGACAAGGTTAAGTACTTCGTTAGTGTTTGCCAGAGGCACGAGATTCCGGAAGATATGTACCACGCAGTCTTCCCGGAAATCTTGTCTGATTGTGCGCAGACGTATTATATGAACCACATCGGACCTGACGAGCGATGGGACGAGGTGTATAAGCTGCTGGATACGTACTTCAACACGACGGTGAACCATGCGGAATACTACTCGGATTGGACTACCCTTAGCTTCGCACGACTACGTATGGAGAACCCAGAGACGTCGACGAAAGAAGTGCTCGAAAAGATACTCGACAAACTTCAGCTCGTACAGCGCGCCTTGGGGGAGTGTTACGATCCTGGTCCAAGACTGCAGGAGGCGCTGGAAGCCAATTGCCAATTGGGCCGCACAAGTGGGCGGGGTCGGGCCCCGCAAGTGTTCGACACAGCCAATCAGGAGGCGCTCGGTGCGACTGGTCTGCCAAGACCAGGCGAGCGCACCAAGCAGGGCGCTCAGTAGTCTCTGAGACGCTCGGTGTACCAAGCGTTAGGAGGAGCACTGAGCACGCAAAGGAAAAGTCCTGATTGGTTACCTGAATTAGATATATACGATGACCGTAGCCACGGTCTTAGACAGTTCTTGCTTGAAGAATCAAGCAAGCAATACACATTCACTGCACTCATATACTTTGAGTGGCATTCCGATTTGGCTGTATTACCCGTGCGATAGGAGCTTGCCCTTTGTTCTATCTTCATAATTACCAACCCCAGCATTCTGTGGAGTCCGTGCTCCCTTACAGACAGACGACCCTAACAGTCGAGTGGTTTGTAATAGGGAGGGATACCAGGGCGAAATCGCACTTGTAGTCTTCAGCTGCCGGGCTTCTTGACTAGGGGGATATTGCCGAAGTCGGCAAGGAAAATGGCAAGAATTAAATTACCGAGGTAGTCAAGCAGGAATTGCCGCCGCCAACCCGCGAATAAAGGATTATCTAGACTATCAGAAGAGTAGAGGGCACTACAGACTCGAGATGTAGCATTCTATTACAAACCACTCGACTGTTAGGGTCGTCTGTCTGTAAGGGAGCACGGGCTCCACAGGATGCTGGGGTTGGTAATTATGAAGATAGAATAAAGGGCAAGCTCCTATCGCACGGGTAATACAGCCAAATTGGAATGCCACTCAAAGTATATGAGTGCAGTGAATGTGTATTGCTTGCTTGAAGAACCAAGCAAGAACTACCTAAGACCGTGGGTACGGTCATCGTATATATCTAACTGTGTAACCAATAACAATGGTCCCACTGGCCCGTGGTCCCGAGACTTGAGGTCTCGGGACGCCGGGCGCGCGGGACACTGTCCCGCGTCCCCGACCTTAAGTGGTCCCGTGTAAGGAAAGGACAACCCAAACACCAGCCGCGCGCACAGGGTGCGCGCTCACCACCTGTTACCAACTGGCCGGAACACTGCCAGTTGGCACAAGCCACTACGCCACGCCATGGCGCCCCGGGCCTGAGCCCCTGAGCACGTATATAAACAGTGGCCCTCGCCCACCTTCCTTTGCGAGGGCCAGGTTGAAGTCTCACACCAATACTACTCGTTGCTCGCCCACCTTCTTACCTGCATTGTGACCACCTTGATCCGGCGTACCTGCCTTCTCTTACATCCCGAACCTCGGGACCCAGGGACACTCCTAATTGGTTCTTTCCATGGGACGCTCCTGATTGGTCCACACCAAACTGAGCATGCCCCCACTGTCACGGCCGGCTTCGAATGAGGGCGGAACTCCTCTATTGGGCGCTATAGACGAAGATTCTAAACTAAAGGGAAAAGGGAAAAGAAGCTCAAAAGCCTCCCCTCGCGAGATTCTTCCAGGGCGTCTTAAGGTGGGGCTCTGGCTGAGCTTCCATTGGTTAGTCGGGTGGATCCCTCTGGCTGGTCGGGTGGATCCACCCGGCTGGCGTCTGATTAGTCAGAGCGTCTGGGAGGTCTGGAGGACCAGGCCCTCACAACAACCCCCGTCAATCAGCATTAGTCTCCATGTCCTGCAATGCGTCCCCGATGCCTTTCGTAAATTGGTGGATCGAGTGATGGTGAGTTTCCGCCGCATGTGCCGAGCCCTGGTAATCAGGGGCTCAGGGGCTAAGCAACAAGATGGTTATTGTGACGGCGCCAGCTCACAGCACCCACTACCACTGCGCTAGAAACCCCAAAAGGATGCCAGAATTGCAAGTCAACGACTTGCAACCTGTAGTGGGTTATAGTGTGCTACGGCCGTTGCGCGCCGTAACAGTTATTTACACTTATACCTAATATAATTTAGTGTAATATTTTCCTTTTTTCTTTGTTGTTTTGACTACCTGGCTATGGAATCCTGTACTTGTACTCTGTAAGTCTCGCCTGTGGCTAAACTTGGTATTGTTTTTGGGTTTGTTGTGTTGTGGTGCCATTTCACGGCTTCACTGCCACAGATCGTTATTGGTCTGAGGCCTGTCTAAGAAATATAAATGCATAGGAATGGTTCGAAGGGGAATAGGACATACATTGGGCGGAATGTTGGTGCCACTCTACGCTGTTGTAGTGTGTGCTGCTGCTGGTGCCGCCACCGTTGCTGCGGTGTGTGCTGCTGCTGGTGCCGCCACCGTTGCTGCGGTGTATGCTGTTGCAATGCTGGCATTTTGCTGCAATATCTGCTGTTGATATACTGTTGCTGGTTTTGTAGCTGCCGCTGCCGCTGTCGGACAACAGCGCTAAGTGACGGTTTTGACAGAGCCTGGAGAAAACCGGCCGATGTTGTTTCGAATTGACTGCTAGCTCTAATGCAGAATTTTAGTGATCAATCATGCCCCCGGGACGTTGTGTGCCTACCTGAACCAATATAGATGACACCATCAAGCGGTGCTGTGCCAGGAAGAGCGAGAAGACCGCGCGGCGAGTAACGAGGAGCTCTCGCCTCGACTCATCCGATGCCAATGATGTTTGGCCTTTTGACCGTAATCGAACCTCTCTTCGTAGACTGGGCTACTGCTTGCCAATTGTAGGACCTTGGTCGATTGCAGGTATTGCTACCAGGCATTTCTGGTTGCGCTGGGACCCTGTGGCAACTGCAAGTGTATAATTGACAGCTAATGCGTGTGGAACGCGGAGAGCGGCTCGTTTTATGAGACACAATTGGTCCGGGATAATTGGCGATGGCACCGGTCAGACTGTTGTGCGGCTTTTGTCACTTTGTGGGAGTGAGCTAGCTGAACCGGCTGTCAATCTTGAACCTGCGTGATAGTGACAACATGGCCAGGCTAGGCATTTAGCCACTAAATGTGAGAGACTGATTATTGTATGGGGCTGCAACGGTTGATGTGTGATGATGATTGCTCCAGCTGCGCTGATGACGGCTGGGCCAATGGCGACTAATTAACTGCCCTCATATGGTAATGGTACGATCTGCCAATCTGGGTCGGCCGCGATTTGAGTGCGAGTCTTGCTTATATGGCTCGGTATGGTAGTCGACGGTTACTGTGAGTAACTGACTGTGCGCAATGGCCGGAGTGGCTGTACGATTGTCATGATTGTCGGCAATTGCCAGACTAGTTGCAGCAATTATGCGAGATGTTGATACTCCAATAATGGATCTAATGACGGCTCTGAAAGCAACTGCCATAATAGCGACCGATGATTCGGATGATGACCCTGAAGACGATTGTCCCGAAAGCGAGTGGTGATTCTGGTGGCTCTGACTAGTCTGCTGATTGCACTGCTGGCTTTGATGACCGCTCTAATCTCGACTCTGGTGATGGCTCTGGTGGCTGTGATGGCACTGACGGCTTTAATGACGGTTCTGGTGGATTTGGTGGCGGCTTTGACCATGGCTCTAATAGCGAATCTGTTGGTGACTTTCATGGCTCTAGTGGCTCTGATAGTTCCAATGACGGTGAGGATTTTCATGACTTTGGCAGCCGTCTGAAGTTATACCGTGTCGTCGCGCCAGCAGACAAACAGGCGCCTGAAAGGCCCGCAACCCCCACAATAGAAATGCTGACCAGGGGCTGAGACAAATGGGTCGGGCCTGATGAATTGACTGAAGTGGGCAAGGCCGCCCGGCAAGTTGGGCAATTCGGAAGCCAGACCAATCGAAAGAAGGGCATGCCGAAGCCAAATTGAACGAGGTCGACAGAGCCGGATTCTGACGTGAACCTCAAGCCGAAGGAGGCAATATAGGGCTGCTCGAGGCGTGGTAGGCGGTGAAAGCGTGGCAGTTGGCGACTTTCCATCCGATGCTCCTTCCAAGGCTGCTTTCCCGGTGCCCTGAAGCCAATGAACACCCACCCCAAGACAACGACACAACAAACACCGGCCCGAGAGCAGTCCACAACAAAAACCAGCCCCAAGACGACACACATCGAGGACTCGCCAGAAGGCAATACACAAAAAAACACCCGCCCGAGGGTAAAAAAGTGGTGCTTCTCGTGAATGCTAGTCTGGCATGAATAAGTTCAAACTTTGGGACTTGACCTGCGTAATCGTGATCGTGGTTCCCGCCTAAGGAATACCTAGTCTATGTGACGGGCCCGTTTCCCTATGTAAGAGAGCATGCCGCTGGGAGTAGTTACGCCCTGGTATTCTCCCGTAACACGACTTGCCGTGCAAATCTTGTGCTTAGGGGAGCATGACTGCTACCTAGCGGCTAGGAATCCTCACCTTGTGCAAAGTTACTACTACGTTACTTGGCGCAGGGTAAAAGCGGCAACTTCCGGGACTGAGAAAAGCGGATTTCTAGGGCGAAAACTGGGCATTTGCATGGCAGGCTCAGCATTCTACTAAAAATTGACGCAGGCCACGGCAAACCTCGCCTGCGTGCCTGCGCAACTGTAAACCTCGCTTTCTCACGCCTGTATACTGCTTTGAAGTTATCCTCACGATGCCGAGCCTTTCCGACAGTCCTCCCGGCTCCCCGGCCTCCACGGCGTCGAACCGGGCCGCGAGCCCCCCTCCTTTCGACCTCGCCGCTTTCTTCGTCAGTCAGGCCACAGCGACCGTCGCGAGCCAGCTCGAAGCCCTCAAAGCCGTCGATTTGAATACCCTGTCTGCTGATATGGATACCTGGCCGCGCGTTCGTTTGAAGGGATCGCGGTACGTGTTGGAAAGCTGGATTTACAAGAAGGGGAAGAGAAGGTCGTGGGCTACCGCGCATGGCACGTTTTTGGTCGCTTTGAGCGCTTCCGGGGCCCGGCTCGAGGTTCCTTTTGGCTCTGCTCCTCGTTTGTGGAAGGAATCCTTTTCAATTCCATCGCAACGTCTTCGGCTTCAAGTTATCTCGGTATACACGGCGTATATGACGGCAAGAAGGACCCCCCGCCGTCAAATAAGAGGGCGAGGTTCGCGACGACGACGCGCTCTCGTCTCTTGTCGGCGGGGCCGTGATCAGCAGCGGCAACACGAAGAAGAAGAGCAGGAAGAGCAGCATAGAGAGATGGATGGTAGTGCGCCAGCGCCAGCGCCAGCAGCAGCTGCAGCACGGAGGAGGAGAAGAACAGGTAGACGAGGGAGAGGGATCACATTACGACAGCGCCAGCGAGAACGAGTGAAGCGAGCGTGGTAAGGAGGAGGGCAAGCGGGGCGAGGAGGCTTGGCTTACTGGCCGGCTCGGGCGCGGAGCTGTGCCTATACTGTACCTATACTATATACGAGCCCTGGAATAGCATCTGAGCCATGGGTTGGAAACGACGGGTCAGGGCCAGGGAAGTCTCGATACGAGAGTGAATGCATTGAGTTTCCATATCATGACTTCTGTAATTTCGCCTCCTCTTCTACATAGAACCTTGAGACAATGCATCGAGTTTCCATCTATAATACGTGTCCTGCTAATGTCGCCTCCTGAACAGAACAGTCATAACAACTACGGGTTAGGTTAGCGGGAAGCCCTCACCAAAATATATCTCCTTTGGCGGCTGGACTTCGCCAAATGCCTACTCGCTTTCGGGGTCTTTGTTCACTTTGTTGATGCCTCTGGAAAGCCCGTTAAAGCAAATATAAGTCAACTAGGCCAAAAGCAGAACAGCACGGTCCGCCATCTTGGATCGGAGGCTCTACGATTGGAGTAGAATTCTATGTGCATCCTGGCAAGAGGTGGTTTGGCGTTTAAATGAATTTAGCATGGACTGAGGTAGAAGGGGGTCAGTCTCCCGGGCGACCACTGCTGGTTCGATGTCAGCCGTAGAAAATAAGTACCACATAAACGAGTCCCAAGGCAGGGTCAGGGGTCAAGGAAGGTCACACATGCGGGACAACCTCAATGGGAGATATTCCCACCCTTGCTAGCGCTAACCGTTGGTGCTTGCTTCAGCACGCTGGTTCAGCGTGACGACGGATATAAGGATCCTCCGCGGGAGGATTGGGCCGAATGGTAAGGTGCCGAGCACGAGATGACGAATGTCACAGTTAAAGCGTTTGGGGGAGATAAGTTGTAGATCTTTACCGCCATTCGCAGAACAGCCAGTTCTTCACCTCAAGCCAACTTGACCTATACAAGCCAAATCCGAAAAGTATGGGCTCCCCAACACCAACACTGTCTCTGCCCGGCGGCACGATCGTGTCGGTGCAGGCGTATGCTATAAACCGGGACACGGCGTGCTTTTACCAACCAGACACGTTCCTGCCGGAGCGCTGGCTGCCCGACGCCGCCGCCAGCGCAGACTCGCCGTTCTTTGCTGACCGCCGGGACGCGCTGCAGCCGTTAAGCATCGGCCCGCGCGCGTGCTTGGGCCAGCACCTCGCCTAGGCGGAGATGCGGCTCGCGCTGGCGCGGCTAGTGTGCAGTCTTGACTTTGAGCCCGCGAGGGACCCTGCGAAGCGGCTGAGTTGGGAGGACCTGCGGACGTTCTTGCTCGTGGAGAAGCGGCCGGTTCTAGTGGGAGTGAAGGCTATCGACGGCGTTGCGTGAGGGACGGAGAATGCCACTGCGCTATTCATAACATAACTTCCTTGTATATCCAAAATCAGCCTGTGCGTGAGGTGCCACTGTAAAAACCAGGGAGCCTGTGTGTAAGGCTTGGGTAACCACTAACCAGTAGGATTACATTAAAGAAACGGCCTGCAGACGATCTCCCGTATGAGCACTGTCCGAGAAAGATCAGGCCAGGAGGCAGACTCCAGAGTTCCTCAAACTTTCCACCGAGATTCTGGGACAGCCTGTCAAAAGCCTGGCTCACTCCTCGCGCATTGGGAGAACTTAACCGGCGGACCAGTGCCCAGCCTGCCTTAGAACCCGCAGCACTTCCGTTATACCCAACACACCTTGTCCGGTTTGCGAGACCCAGTAGTCTAGGGCTTCGCCAACTTCAAGGGGTATGTCTACATCCAAGATGCGCGACCATCAACTAACTGGCTGGCCTTAGTGTCTTGGACCGAAACACGTTGGAGTCGAAATGGTTTCCAGCCGAGCCTCTGCATCCTCCAGCCGACGAACAAAGTCGACAAAGTCTACAGACCCAACAGATGCCTCTTTTAAATCCAGGCGATCGTCTGCCTACGACGAAAATTTCGAGCGGGAACTAATTGACTACAATGTGTACCCGGAAGGATACGAATATCCAGGCGATCGTCTGACCCCCAAACCCGAGAACATTGGCCAAGCGCGTGTGGAGTTCTTGGCGCCCAGAGCCTCTCTCTCGCCATCGCATTTTCCCCAGTCGGCGTTCCGAGACTTGAAGAGGAAGAATAATACCAAGTCGAAGGGCACCATCATGCGTAATGTGATTCCGATCATTACTGGCGACGTTGACGCCCCGAACGAGGGCAACCTCCCATTCACCAGCCTCGAATCACTAACAGAGGGTGTGACGTTTATGCCAGCACCAGGTTTCTTTGGCGGAGCCCGGCTAGGAGACCTCGACAAGGCGGCGAGAGAAGACCTGAGTCGGATGATTATACCCACGAAACACGCCGACGTGGCAGTAGCGCCCAATAAACCACTGGTTAACTAATGAAAATAAGCTTCAAATCCGTGCCCTGATGCTATAAACATTTTGGTGATTATTCAAGCGCTCATTGCTAACTTCCACACCGCGCAATCGCACCCATGTGAGGCTGCGGCGCATGGCCAGTGACACGTCTGCTCGGACGGCGAAAAATGACTAAAGCACTGGATAAGTAGTCCGAGATGCTTATACCAGGGCCGGTGCTTTGTATATCCCCTTTACAGTCTTTATTCTTCGTTTCTCTGCTTTGCAATTCTTGGACAGTATTAGCGATTCTCTCTGTTACTACCAATCGCCCGCCAAAATACGTAAAAGGTTCTTGGGCTACTTCCTTCAAAATTCAAAGAATTGAACGGCACCAGCAGAGTCATACCAGCCGCGAGTCGACTGTGCTGAGCTTTATAGCAATCTCGCCTGGAAGGTGTATCGCCGGCGTAATGAGAATTCAATGGCTATGACGAATCTGAATCTAACAGCCGCTAATAAAAACACTACAAAATAAAATACAATGTCGAACGATCTGGCCTTACTCTAAATAAATCTCTCGGATGCTGTCAGGTACCCAACCTCTTCAGATCAGGGGTCGGCCCCTGCTGATCGAGAACCCCCAGCCAGCCCCAACATCCCCATGCTTGGCTGGGCATCCCCATGCTTGGCTGGGAACAGCAGCTCAACGGCTATGAAGTCTCACCTCCGGCGCCGCCTCTTCCAGATCTTCCCGTCTATAGGTGCGAAGGCGGTGAAACCCTAGCTTAAAATAACAGCAGAGGGCGAGGTACTCGGGAAGTAGAGCCATGAGCGAGAAGGCGACGGCGGACCCAAACAGCGGGTTCCACTGCGATCTTAGGACTTGAGTGAAGTCGCCCTTCGGCTCGAACACGCCGAGGAGGCCGTAGACGATGCGCACGGCGAGGAAGACGGAAGCAATCAACATCCACTTGAGATACTGCGTTCAAGTCAGCATTTGCGGTCTGTTTGACTGACGAGTGGGGTAGGAACGCACAATCCTGTCACTGTCTTTGACTTTACTCTGCTTAAAGTACAGCACTGAGGTCATGCCAACGAGGGCGAGGAAGATTCCCGTGAATTCGATGTAAGCGACCTTGGCCACCCTAGACTGGGTGTTGGCGCGGTCCGGCTGGCCAGCGAGCGCTCCGCTAGTACTCAGAAGGGCGACGGCTCCTAGTATGAAGAGGTGAACGACGAATGAGAATCTTTTCGCCCCTTTGCTGTCCTTGAGGCTCGACCGAAACCTGAATTGGGTGTTAGTTGGAGGTCTTAGGGGAGCCGGGGAGACCGCCACTCACACCTGGCGGACAAAGCCAAGATAATTCAGGACCAGTGGAACCAGCCCGAGATTCAGCAGCACAAGCGTGGCAGCGATCAAGCTAGTGTTGGTTTGGTTCTGTTCCTCGACGATGACAAGAATAGCTCCGACGAGCCGAACTGCAGAGTCTCAGTCACAAGAGCCAACGAGTCCAGGTATCGAGTTTGCTCACTGTTGGTGAAGGGGACCGCAGGATAGCATGCCATCCGCGGTCCGCGCTTCCAGTTCCTGACGCACAAGTAAAATGCAACTGGGATTGCAGGGATATAGAAGACCAGCTGCGCGATGGCAGCCGCCGTGTGCGAGTCCATGAACCGTGGTCTGTTGGCTGTGGTGATGCGAGGCGGTGGTCGAGTTTTGCGCTCGGATGGGAAAGGGGGGAAAAAACAGACGGGGAGTTTCTGTTTCTCCGACAGCGTTTAAAATGCTCTTTTTTCTTTTTAGGAGAAGACATGGCCATATTATAAAGGGAAAGCGCTGTGCAACCTCAAGAGTTGAGCCTGCCTCGGAGATAAGCGAGCAGCATCTGAGGGTGGCCCGATTGCAGGCGGCCAATCAGGTCATTGCTGATCATCGTTCCTTCCGCGGAATCTGACCAGAAACGGCTAGTGCATGCGTGTGTACACATGAGCCGTACCGTGACAGAAGCCGCGCCACGGCCCTGGGCCTCTGACCGACGTTTGAAATTCTTCTTCGGTCTTGCCCCAACAGCTTCCACGTCCTCCACCGCCTCGCACACGCCCGCATCTTACGTACCCCCATCGCGACAAGTCCGCTAGGGTACCCGTCTCCCTCAGTGCCTAAAAGTCTGGGCGGCTGACTGCTGGACGCCCACTGCCAGTTCTCGCGGCGTCGCTTCGAACCCGAACCATCGCAGCACCCAACCGCATCCGCCGCCCTCGGCACCTGCCCCCCGAGTTTCGACATGGTCGGAGTACCGCGAGCGAATGCTTGTCATGACTGCAAGCGTAGAAAGATCAAGGTTCTCGCCGCCCCGCATTAGTCTCCGTCCTGCCACATTCCCATTTCCCGCAGTCGGTCTGAATGGCTAACCCTTGGGAAGTGTGATGGGGAAAACCCTTGTCAGAAGTGCACCAAGTCGGGGCGGGTTTGCACGGGATTCAAGCGCCCACATGCCTTTATCCTGTCCAAGGAGATGAAATTTGACGAATCTCCAACGCTCGATGACGGACTACAGACTGACGAATCCGGCTCGGGTGTTGTCCTGGTGTCGAGATGGAGACGCAAGCCATCAACCCCGCCACAAAAAGACAGGGCACCGTCCCCGCGGGAGACGGCCCTCGCCAAGCCGCTGGCCGCTGCAACCCTGCCCCAGCAAATCTGCAGCCGCAGCGCCTTCAGGGACAAGTTCTTCTCCATGTTTGCCGAGAGCCGCCTCCCGGCCAGCAACGCACTCGCCGACCGCAGCGATTGGGTCACTCAGGTCATCTCCCTCCCCGACCTCGCCCCGGCACTCGAAGACACCTTACTGGCCGTCTGCACAGCGCGGCTGGGACGACGTTCCCACCCCACGCTTATCCACGAGAGTCTGCGGCTTTACACAAAGGGCCTGTCGGGCATGCGGCGAGATCTGGCCCGCAACCGCTCGGCGGGCTGGTCCGAGCAAAGTCTAGCCACCTGCCTTGCGCTACTCATGTACGAGGCCATGTTTCATTTTGTCTTCTCGAAGAGCGACTTCCACAGTTACATCTATCACCGACGTGAAATTGCTTATAGTCTCATTGCTTACACCCATCATCGCCACACACACACACACTCACACACACGCACACACACACACTAACATGACAAAGGTACGAGGTAGTGGAGTGCCCAGGAGGCACACCGGATGGCTATTTGTCGCATTACAACGCCACGATGCACATTCTCCACACGCGAGGAGCCAGTGCTCACACTTCGGGCCTGGGGCACAGCGTCTTCCAGATTCTTCGGATACACATCGTAAGCCCTACTAGCGCTATCTTCTCAAATTACCCCCGTCCCGCCTGATCCTGACCATGGGCAGATGTTCCAGGGACTTGTCCAGTCCGAGAAGACCTTTCTGGCGCTGCCCGAGTGGCGAGACATCCCGTGGTCCGCGGCGCCGGGCAGCAAGGCCCCCTTCGACACCCTGCTCGACATACTACTCGACATCCCCGAACTGTCTGCCCAGCGCGAGGGCCTCCAGCACGTCAGAAACCCCCGCCTATTTCTGGCCACCGCCGTCGGCACCATACGCCAAGGCTACATGATCGAGGGCGCCCTGGACGAGTGGTTCATTCGATTCAAGGCCACTGTTCCTGGCGCGCTCTACCACCCTGAGCTCTCCAAGATTGACAGTCTGGTCGACAACCCAGACTCGGGTAAGCTGTTCCCCGTGGCATTCCGCTTTCCTGCCTTTGTCATCGGCCAGAACGTCCTATATTCTTGGGTGGCGAAGCTCACGCTTCACGCTCACCTTTGCTTCACGTACGCGATTCTCGAGCGATCGCTGGGTATCCTCGACGCCCTAGGCAGGAGCAACTTCTCATGCACCTGCGACGCCGGCGCGGAGCCCCTCTGTTTACGGCACTTTGCCATGGATCTGCTACCCCCGCTTGGCCGCAGGAGCCAGTGGCCCCGCGAAACGGCGTACAACATCTGCCAGTCGGTCGAGTACTTTATGGGGAACCCGGTGCGGGCGCTCAGCCCTGCGAGCGTGCTGCCTGCCCTCGCGGTGGTCAAAGGCTTCTGGAAGCATGCGCCCGGCGACTGGAGTCGCGAGATTTCGTGGATTGACTCCAGGTTGGAAATTATACGCGCAAGTGACACTGAGATCGCCGTCGCGTTTGGGTAACTCAGAAAGTTAAGAGGTAGCGCAGTCACACAATAGCAGTGCGGCTTTTCAATTCCATTCTAATTTGCGCTAATCCAAACTTGGATGCCAAGGTAAGGTTCAGCCGCAAGCCGTCCAACGGCTCGTCTTGGGCGAGGCTCTCGTGAGAGCACTGCGTATTCCTCGATCACCTATCATCTCACGACCCCAACATCGTGTCCCTATTTAGTTCAACCAATCAAATTTGTCACACGATCCCGAGCCATCTAAGATGAATGCCATGGCCTATGCCTCTAGGTATAAAACCAGTGTGCATCTCCAACAGGAACTTCTCGATTTCCAGAGCTGCTTGTACGCCGAGGAGCGATGCACATTTGTCGACCTCAGGAGGGAAGAGCTGCCTGACGTGACGGCCATCACGCGATTGACTGCCGAAATTGACTTCAGCACTGGGAAACAGCACAGGCACTGGCGATCCAAAGGCCAGCGCCTTGCGAATATTCTCGTCGCAGTCCAACGCCTGGCCCCCCGTCGGCGATGTGCTTATCGGAGGATCGCAGAATCTCGTCGCGAGTGGGGTCTGGGCCGCATTTCGTGTCTACGTCGAGGTGTATAGGGCACTGCGTCGCTCCATGTCCTTGCTGACATTCTCCAGGTGTCAACAGGCTTCATGAACATGCCTTAATTCCTACCGCCAGGTCACTTCAACTTCGCTCTCAGAGTCTACCATAATCGGTTACCGTTGAATAATCCGCCTAGAACATCAATCAAGCACCCAAAATACCAAGAATCCTGCCGCCAGCCACACATCCTAGCTTCAGAGCCCATCGTTATTACTCCTACTCGCTGAGGGGTTAGATTGACTAGGCTAAGAAAAACCCACCACCAGAGCCACCACGGCCCTATCAAAAGGGCCTACCGAATTACAGATCATACCGACCGAGCAACTATTTAGTCGCGCCGACCGACTGACGGCCCTGACCGAGGTACCTCTACGAGCCTCGCACCTACCCGCTGCAGGCACGCCAGGCTGCAGGCAGTCTCGATACGAGGTCTTCACGAGGGCAGGTTAGTAAGGACTGAGTGATATATAGGCTCTGGTGCTGAGGGGTACGACTGTCAGGACAGGGCCCTCAAGGCGTAGGAGTCAGAGACTGTGGACTACAGGATAGGGTTTTTATGAAGTTCGGAATGTAGAACCTCTCTCGCAGGGCAGACTGACTGCTGGGCTTGCGAGAGATGTGGTGTTTTCGACTGGCTGTATTCCAGTAGACAGAATGTGGCCTAGATGGCCTTAAATGGGGCCATTCATTCAGGGTGCTTCCAAAGGAGGCTATTTACGCTCGGCTGGCTGTGAAGCAGGGAGGTTAATGATTAGTCAACCGGAAGGACATTAACCTAGTATTACTTCAATACGAAGTCGCTATATTTTGGGCGCAGTTAGAGCTTATAAAGAATAAAAAGGAGAAGGCTATCACTATGGACCCGAATAAAAGTTTTATTAATATCACGAAGATCAGACAGGCGTAGATTAAGGCCGGGGCTACCCAGGAAGGCCTAGAAGAGAGCTCTGATGAAGGCCTAGAAGAGAGCTCTGATGAAGGCCTAGAAGAGAGCTCTGATGAAGGCCTAGAAGAGAGCTCTGATGAAGGCCATATCGACGAGACAAGGTCCTGTATTGTTTGCGAATAGCTTCATTGGACGGTAGTAATTTGAATGTTGACTGCCCCTGGCTTACACGGGCGAAAAAAGCGCCACCGGCATGTTCCGCTTCCAGGGTAGTAAAGGGAAACATAGTATAACTACCAGGCATTAATCTTGAAGCTGAATATCAACTAGAAAATCCCAAGCTCCAGAGCATGTTTGACATCTGTTCAATGAATAAAAAACAAGTCCCGTTAAGCTAACCCTTCTTGCCTATCATGTAGCTTATCTTACAAGAAGCCCGCTTCTCTCCCCAGCCCTGTGCTCTTCGGCAAACGCTTTGATAGCCGCCCAATCCCTGCACTGGTGAGTCGAGTTCGCTCCAGTGAATCCATACCTTGTCACCCGCCCGTCCGGTCCGAGTGTCTGGTCGTCGGCGTAGTCCAGAGTCGTGTCGCCGGCGCAAAGGATGGCCTGACGAATGTACTGTTTGTGGTCAAGTCAGCTGCTTGGCGTTTCGCCATACGCGGGACAAGAAAAGGGCCACCGAACGTCTAGACAGTGATATTCGTGTCCGTCACCTGCAAATCGAGACTTGTCGTGCTTTTCGTATTTGATGATGACGTCGCGCACAACAGCCTGAACGTGTTTTGGTTAGTCTATCCGTAAATAGGCTGCATGAGAGCGTGCATCATGTACCTACCAAGCAGTGAAGCTGGTGCGTGACAGACAGCGAATAGATCTCGCCCTGTTCAGGATCGTCGGGGATGGGTTCGCTTGCCGGCATGTTGAGCCACCGCGGGTGCGGGACGCGGATGAAGCCTGAACCGACTGTGATAAATGTCAGGGGGTGACCATAGCTTTGTTTGCATGCGTGAAAGGGTGACTCGCCTGGTGCAAGGTCGTTCCAAAGTTTGTCCCCTTTTACTCCAGAATCTTCATACTCGGTGGGGAATTTGAACATGACTGATTTGACAGGAACTGGATAGTGTTTGTTAGCTCGGTTTTTCATAGACTCGTCATGGCCGTACTATTAGGTATGAATGCCGGCCGAGAGAGAAGACCGTCTCCCACGGCAGGCTGTGTTTGTGATAGTACCGCGGGATTGTCCTGTCCTAAAGCAAACCCCAGCGCAAACGACGCCACCGAGACGACCGCAGCAAGCAACCCGGTAGATATGATGCTACATGGCAATATTCTCTTGGGATGGTATGCGGTCCTGTCGTTTTCGTCAAGCGGAATTGCTGTGTAAGCGTCCTCCATTTCTTGGGTGAGCAGTTATGGGCCACCTGAGGTTACTGGGTAAGAGACTTAAATTCATTCCAGCCTCAAGAAGAGGCCGGCAAAATTAGTCTCCGGCGCGCGTCGTGCCACACGTCCTAGCGAAATGAACCCCATTTACCCAACAGGCTAAAGTGCCTCGGTCTAGGAGCCTGGGGAGCACACGTGATGTTGGCACGGCAGAACCACAGAAACAAAATGGAGATTAGACAAGCCGCGAATAGACTCAAAATCGTGTAGGGCAAACAATTTTATCATTAAACGTTTGCTAGTGGACGACATTTCAAGATCTAAAAGGACCTTAGCGTTTATGACTCGCCATAAAGGATCTCCCCCGAGGTAGGCAGTAGCCACTTAAACTCGTATCTTGCACGCTTATTAACTAGGTGGAAAGTAGAACTTGAATCCGTTTAATGAAATACTTTAAACACCTACGTATAATGGGACTTTGTTATATTTCGATAGCTTATAATCTTTCTCACAGGTTGCCAATCGGCACCACCTCTATTCTGAAAAAGGTTTATAATTTCGAGTTAACTAGGTTCGAGTTAACTAGGTAACGAGCAACTAAGAAAACCCAGTAACTATCTTTCTTGTAATTGGATAAAGCTAAGTAGTAAGTCGCTTGAGGAAGCGCCTTAACCAAGAGAGCAACGTTATTTGCACTTAGCTACTAATGCTGTGAGCGTGTCAACACCCACCAAGACCCTGAACTCCTGGACCTGGGGTCACAATTTGCAGCCTAGTTACATGATTTCCAGGTAACAAAGCAACCTAACAAGAGACATCTAAAGCCGACCGTCCCCCACAGAGCCCTGAGCACGCGCCCGCCAACTGATCCGCAAGGACTTTAGCAGCCTACGGCTTGTGGAAAGCCCTACAAAGGCTGCAAATGGCACCCAAAATAGTGACGGGCGTGATGTTGCATCGCCTGCATCTGTGCTTTGTGGGCGTCGAAGACAGCCTGAGAGCAGACGACCCGGTAATGGGGCGGAGAGCGGGAATTGAAGCCGGTGTGTAGGTTGTGACCGATGTAGTGGGAGCAAGCAGCGAGGCGTAGTCAAAGCTGGGAAGAGCTAGAGCTATCGAAGCTGGGGTGTAGGCGGGTGGCCTCACGGCATCCCGCCTTCTTTGCATGTCTGCGGCCGTCCTGTGAGCGTGATATGCAGGCACTACGGTCTTACATACTGTCCGACCATATATGGTGCAATTTGTGCACATGGTGCCAGCGGGCAGAGAAGAAATGTTACAGTCCCAGAATTGACGGCTTCCACAGTAGCCGCAGCGTGGGAGGGCCTTCGTTGCATCATTGGTGATTAATTAGTACCGTGATGATATGAAGAGAGAGAGGCACGACTTACATCGCAATCCGTGCACAGAATCGCAACTCCTTTGATATTTTTTACCTCCGCGGCCCACTCGCCGCACATCTTGCAACGTTGTTCCATTGTGGTCTTTCTTGTTGTGCGGTAGTTTCGAAAAGATTTAGTTGTTGGTTCGTTGAGTATTGGAAACTAATCCCTGCAGAAATGATGATGGAGATACTGGAAGCGACTGGGGCTTATATAGCTGGAGCAGGGTGGTGCATTCTCATACAATTGCTAGTATCGTCATTGGTTTTAATCACGAGGTAAGTAGCTCCTAAGATGACTCGTCATTAGAAAGTCACCGTAGTCGAACCATTTCATCTTAAGCGATCTATATTAGTAGACCTGCAATGATGAACATCCCATTCACAGTCCTTGGCTTGAGGAAGGACTGTTCCTATGCCACGTAGTAGAATTCCCTCCTAAGCGCCGGTTCCGCAGACCGTAAAAGCTGCAATGAATGTCATCCTAAACCTTCCAATTGGTTTCGAAGACCCACTGACCAAGCTATATATTAACAGCCATTTCGCTTTTGTGATAAATCTAACTGTGGAGGTCCCTCCTAAAGGCAAGTCTTGTTGAAGCAGACGAAATGATACATGTCTTAACAATAATTACCCTACATTTATGCTAGCGTGACATCTCACCTGATCAGAAACTTAATTCAATTGTTGGAGTAAGGAACACGTGCTTTTTTAGCATAGGTATGTTGATATATACGGCCCTTTGCGGTCTAAATATTCAGATGTAGAGTAAAATGGCCGTTCAACTTTCTCTTGTTTAAGAAATTCGAAGACCTGAATCATGAACAAAGGAGCACGGTTTAGAGAATAAATTAAAGCTATGTAATGTGGTGAATCATTCTACAAAGCCAGCCGCTTCATGAGGCAGCAACCAAGAAAGGTAGACGATCGCGCTGGAGCACTGTAGGTGGCAAGTTGTGCAAATGAACCCTAATTGCTCTGGACCCCCGACTCCCGGGTCGCTGGCATGCCAAAGCCCACGTCGTTATTAAATAAAAAGAAAAACTACCACTGCGGGTTTGAACTAATCATTCCGGTGGCTGCGCACGCCCGACACGCGAGAGCGTCCCAAACTCACTACTTCTAGCCTACTTCTAGCTCCCGCTGACATAGGCCTTGATACAGGCTTCGCAAGTCTGTCCATCAGGCCACACCCGCGTTTTCTGGCAGATTACGCACAGGCTCGTCAGCGGGTCGGGGAGGAGGTTGGTGGCAAAGTCGGTGAAGCTCTTGCAGTCGGAGCACTTGGCGCCGGAGGTCCAGACGGGCGTGTATTTGCAAATCGAGCACATGTAGCTCGAGCTCAGGTCGGAAGTGGAAGTGGAGGCATCGGCCTTCGTAGTGGCTGCGGTGGAGTTCGATGGATCAGCAGCGGACGTGGTTAGCGGAGTGTACTTCGACGCTGAGGCGGGGGCGGCTGGGTAGGATCCTGGTGCAGCACGGTGTTTATTAACAGAGTAGTTAAGATCCGGATCAGAAACTCCAGAAGCAAGACCTCCAGGAGCAGGCGCTGCAGAGTATTTCCATTCAGGGGTAATCGGTGTGCAGTAGTTTGATGTCGAAGTCGGAATTTCAGCGTAATAGCTCGAAGGGCCGGCATATTTTTCCCATTCTGTATCTGTGCTGGCTAGGGACTGAGCGAAGGGCCCTTTGGTCAACGTGCTATCGCACTCTTTACACAGGAATGGCTCCCCTGTCGAAGTTTTTGTCGCCGCGGGAAATAAACCGCATCGTTTGCAGTAATCCGTAGACATGGCGCTGTGTTTGGTGCAATTCGATTTTGAGAGAATGCTTGTAATTGGTAATCATGTCCAGTATCGAGCACTGAAGTAAAATGGCGTGTCGATTGTAAAAGATCTCTCACCGTGCTAGCAGGTGTCGGGCTTTTATATCTATATCCAGAGGGTCTGTCATTTGCCACATGACCAATCAAGTGAGCAAACGGTGCAATGAGGTTGCTAACTCTCATCCAAGTCTACCTAGTCAAGCGCATCCGAACAGCGCTGACAGGCAAAATGTTTCGAGAGCTCGCAAACCGGCCCAGGCAGGCACCATGGGCCTACCGTTTCTCTTGTGTGAGGCACAGGCCAAGCCTGGCCTAGCTTGAACCACCTAGTGGTCCATGCACCACCAGCCTTTCCCCCACCAGCCTATTCCCGCACCAGACTTTTCGCCTGCGGGCACATAAGAGCATGATCGGCTCGCTACCGACACCGGCGGGCTACCGGCGAGGTCGTGACTTTTGGTGGCTTGATTAAGTGGGTTTGCCAAGATGTATCGCCTGCCCCCCTGTTTGGCGATGGAGTACGTACCGAAGCCCCTGTTTTCCCGCGTTTTCAGGGGCTCCACTAGCCACCCGTCGATTTTCGTGATGCCACCAATTTGCCGCCTTGTTGCCGCAAGATGTCCCTCCACGAAGTTGACGATACCATTGTTGCTGGGCTTGTTGCTCATGCGTTGGTTGAGCCTGCGTTCGACGACCTGGCTGTCGATATAGCCATTGACCTCACCCACGACGGCTGGCAAGATACCAACAACCCACCGCCCCTGACGGCTCCTCTGCCCCCGGTGACAGTCAACGACAAAGATATCGACGACCCGCCGCCCCAATTCCCTACACAACTATCCCAGCCGTCGTCTATCACCGTTAGTACCGACGATGCGTCCACCCGACCTTTGGGCGCGATATCGGGTCGCAAACGCGCCGCCCCCCCATCAATAATAGTCTAGCGAAGAAGAGAAGGGCACCCGCTACCAAGCAACTGAAGAAGGTCGTCTTCAGCGTTGAGATGACCGCGCAAGTGATGCTTTGGTTCAGAGACTGCAAGAACCAATGCTTCTTCAACGGTTCGAAGAAGCGGGACTACGGCCCTGCTTGGGATACTGTTTTGAGCCGTTGTCAGCAATTATGGCCGCAGTTCCCCTGGTCAAAAAACACTGTTTTGGGCAAATACGATACTGAGCGTCGTCGATATCAAGCATTCGAGATGTTGCTGGGGTATTCCGGGGTCTCATACAACTACGATACCCGGCTTCCAGAGACATCCGACACGACGTGGGAGTCCTTTTTTATGAGGAACAATACGAGGCATCGTGATCACGGGTGGCTGCGATATACCCCGCTTGGTGACCGCGATGTATATGAGGTCGTATTCTGGAGGGAGCAAGCAAGCGGGTTTGATATCGTCGAGGCGGCCGATTTGCAAGCGATATCCTTACTCCCTGTCGACTCTGGCGATGTCGACTCTGGCGAGGATTCCGGCCGTGATAACCCAGAACTGTTGGACGCAGATGACGTAGACGATATTCTGGCGCGTTCGAGTTCGTCGTCGCGGGCTGTATCGACACCTACTCAACGGTTAACTCCTGCTCAACGGCATCGCCTAGAGACTGACCCAGACCAGACCCCACCGCGCAATAGTACGCCTCCTATTTCGGTGCCGCCTACGGCGAGAGTGAGGAAGACCGCCCAGAGCGAGAGCGGGTTTCTAGGCGAGTCGTTCAGTCAGGCAGCTATAATACTGGCGGAGCCAAAGCTTGCTGGTGCTGGTGATATTGCGGCCGCGTGGCAGGCGGACAAACGCGTTATGGAGTGCTTGGAACATTGGTAAGAGCTGGGCCACGATATCGGATACAGTACTCTGGCTGATTTGGAACCGGTGGGCAGTATTCCTCTTACTCTCTGCGTGGGCAAATATCCAGAGGCTTACCATAACCTTTTGCTCAGGAAACTGGTACCGAGACCGCTGAAGACCAGCGTTATTTTGGAGCTAAGAGACCAACTGTTTGAAGGTCTGTTTATCCAGGCGGAAGAGGTCTTGGAACTGGGTATCCGAGCCATCGAGGATACTCCTAGCTAATTCGACGGCACCAACAGGTCCTTTCGGGTGGATAGTACTACGAGGTCTTCTTTGGCCAAGAATACAGCGAACTGCGCCAATTGCAGCCGCTGCGTACGCGGCCACGGCTCTGTCGGGTGGTAGGGTGGAAGCCATAGAAAAACAACAACTCGAACAACAATAAACCGAGACCCGGTGATATTGGCCGTCGTCAACAACGTTCGCCTCCTCTGCCGCAATCCAGGCTTCAAACCGACCACAGGCCGCTCTCCTACCACCGTACCAGCCATTTTTCGCTGGTAGAAAACTCGTCGGTAGCAGGGGTTTTTTACCGCTGAGAACTGGCGATCTTTGCCGTCTTGGGGAAAGCCCGGTGGCTGAGCTAGTCGGTACATCGAGAGCACGGGCATCACATGGGTTTCGCCGGTAAGAAACGCTCAATCCCCACCTGGCATACAAATTTGGTACTAAAAAGGGTCAAGCGCGTCTAAGAAATGTCTCTTGGCATGATTTGACCCCTGTTTCGCCGGTACCCCGCCGGTGCCGGTAGCGAGCCGATCAGGCTCCAAGTTTAGATTCCTCAAGCAATCAACAACGTTTTCCTAGTAACAGTGCACCTCGCATAGGTTATGAGCTCCTTTTGCTTCCACAACTGAAGCTGTTTGCATCATTTGTGCATCATATTGATCACCGTCAAACGCGCTTTGCAACGCACCTATTTTCATAAAAAAAAACAGTGTTGCGCGCAGGCCGCACCCCAAAGAAGGCAGCTTTGGCCATTCTGGCCCCGCCTGGAGCGCCCCGCCAAGTAACGGTATCTTACCACGGACGATTTTAGGATCTTCCTGTTGGAATAGCGATACTGGTGACCGCACACTAGCAGGGAGGAAGCAGAGATCGCGCGAGTACGTACGTGCAAGTAGGCACGTGCGGCGCGCGGACCTCTCACACACACACACACAAAAACCCCGGTCGCAAGCAGAACCTACCTTAGTTCCGGGGAGAGAATGAATCAGAACAACTTTACACCCCCCCCCCCCCCCCCCCCCCGGTAGTACTACCACTTTTTGACTCGTTGGAACACCTACGTGGTTGGAATACCACGAACACTTCCACTTCGTCAACGAACTTGCCCTCACTCAACTACACAACTATATACCTTTACGTATCGTCAACTTCGTCAATCAACAGCCTACCGCGTACCCGATTGACCCGACAACCCGTGAATCCGATCAACAGCCAAGCAGAGCAACTGATCAACCCGAAAACCCACAAGGATGTTAGCCAACGCGCGAGAGCTTGTCTCCCGCATTCCACAGCTGAAAGGCTCTGAAAACCTTACCTTATGACGTCAACAACTGCTTTTCGCCCTGAGAGAGAACTTGGCACTTCTTCCTTACCCTATCCAAGTAGACAGCTGGGAGAAACGGCGGAGTTTTATTTCGCTCTCGACAAGATATTTCAGTCTTCAGCCTCGAGATAAATACAGCATGCAACAGCCCCCAACAAAACACCATGCTTCAAAACAACACTCAAGGTAAGCGAAACGAAAAGCTTCTGCAGGCGCGCTCTCCTTCACAGCCCCCGCAGCAGGGCCCGACTAATGACTACCTCACAATGCAGGAAACGAAACGGGGGTGACTCGATGAGCGATATAGATAAGATAATTAGCACTTCTGCTCCCTTCTTCCGCACTACGTTGTAGCGCCGAGAAGGGAGGCAGCAGCTGCTCTACATACAAGACTATATCTATGGTAAGGCATGTTTACACGGTTGGTTGGATGGATGGGTGGGTGGGTTGATTGGTGACCTTTTACATGGGCATGTCGGTGCCGGGGAGCTTGGTGAGCCCTGTGTGACACGAGAGAGTCAGTAAAGCTCACAGCAGAACACGGACCAGGAACAAAACTCACAGCCATCGACGTTCTCGTGGACGAGGGGCTTGACGGAGCACTTTCGGGCAGCATCGATACTCTGCGTCTTGAGCGAGCCACACGTGGCGCCCATGCATCCGGCGGTGTCCATGGCCTTCTGCAAGGAGTCGGCCTTCCAGCCGAACACGTAGTCGGCGTGCTGGCCCAGGCCGGTCGGGTCGCCGGTGCTGAGCACGAACGGCTGCGAGCCGTCGGCGGGCCACTGCGACTTGTCGTTGAACTTGGTGGTGTCCCACACCACCTCGTACATCAGCTGCGGGATGCGTACCGGGTGCGACGCCGGGCAGTCGCCGCCCAGGCTGAGGAAGTTGGCCGGCCCCGTGACGGGGTACGCGACGTGGTCCTTGTGGTTCGGCGTGTCGAGGTTCTTGCCGTCCCAGCAGCTGTTGGAGGTTTAGCTTTTGCTTCATCTTGTAACCGCTAGAAGGCGCGGTAGACTTACGTCGGGAAGTGGATGTTGCTGCGGATGCCGCCGGCGCAGGCCTTCTTGGGGAGGGCCTCCGAGTCGACGCTGTAGTTCGGGTTAGTTGATACTCGTGAAATGGCAGACAGCTGGCACGTACTTGTTGTCCTGGCAAGGAGCGCCAGTGTCGCCGCCAAAGTTGGGCCCGGTGTAGCACCGGTAGCAGTTCTGCCTCTTGAGCGAGGTGTCGGGGCGCGAGCGCATGTTCGGGTCGCCGACCAGCATGCGGAAGCCCTACAGACACAAATCAGCGCGGCCCAGACAATTTGGCGAGGGAACATACCGGCTTGAAGGCGGTGATCTTGCCCGGGTTGGCCGAGACGTAGTAGATCAGGATGCCGCCGTTGATCTGGTTGCTGAACTTGTCGTTGAACTGCAGGGCGGCGCTGCCCTGGGTGACGCGCTTGTAGCTGCCGTTGCGGGCCTTGAAGTACAGGTTGGCGGTCCAGTAGTTGGAGAAGTCGTCCGAGAACTGGCACGTGGTGCAGCTGGCCTTGCCCGACACGTCGCCCGTCGTCATGGTGGCGTTGAAGGCGTTGCCGCCGACAATCTGGTGCACGTGCGGCGTGGGCATCTGGCCCGGGTTGACCAGGGGATCCAAACGGTCGATCACTACCTGCGGGCAGCCGAACCGCAGCATGGTGGTGCGGCCCTGGCGCGCCGTGATGGGCGGCGCCGCGTCGGCGAGTGCCGCGAAGGCGAGGATGGCGGTGCTCCAATGCATCGTGGCGGACAGACGGACAAGAACGGTCTCTCTCGGTCGTGGGCTGGCAGGGAGGAGGGAGTGACGGTTGCTGGGACTGGGTGCAGAGCAGAAAAGGGGGCAGCAGCCACGACGAGGGCAGCCAGACGCCGGTCTATATCGTTTTGGCCAGCCCCATTTTCCGCCAGGGCTGCCCTTGTTTTCCACGTTCGGCGTGGCCCAACTGCCGTCGTGTGACAGAGACACGAAATGCCGAGTCATGAGGCCAAATTTGGTATATTGTGTATATTGGTCAATATCGGCGCCGTGGCTCCTAGCCGCGCCCCCGCAACCTATCGGAGCGGGAGTATGGGGTAAACTTGATTGCGTTTTTGTGGGGTAAATAGGGATGATATGGTGGTCGCCGTCGACCACATTTGCCGGCAAAACTGCTTTTACCACGCCAGACCCCGGCTGCCCCCCCGTCCCCCCCCCCCCCCCCCAGGAACCGGTCCCCGTCGTGCGAAGGGGTTGCCAGATAAACTGGGTCGAGATGACGGCAAATTTCTGATTCGACGGCGCCCAACCTGTCATGACCGGGCAACGGGCGGCTCGCGTCGTGCATAGAATGGTTCCATTGCGAGCGTCGACGTCGCCACCCGACTCCTGCGTCTGAATTGAACCGTGGCCACGGATGGGAGATGGACGGCTGTTCATGTGACGCCCCTTTGTGGTGCGTCCTTTCCCGGGAAAGAGCTGGGGTTCGGTCGAAACAACCAAGACAGGATGGGTGACGGCAGCGCTGCAGCGAACGAGAAAGAATATTCTTCGCCTTTAGCCTATGTCACGTCGTGTTTCTGTACCGATCGCTCCCTCGATCGGCTCCCCCCGCGTGGAACATTCGGCCACACTTGGCCCGAGGCCTTCCTTCCCATTTCCAGGCTGTGATATGGGAGGCCAGGGCTGCTGGCCAGTCATGTTGGAGAACAACGCGTCGGCAGTGACAGTGCCGTGGGGTTCTGCTGAGCCGCTCGGCACCCTGTCTTGGAATGCGGGATGCACCACGTGTGCAGTTGCATCGAGGTGATGTAGGAGGTGTTTCTGATGAGGTGGCGGTGACGTGGTGGGGGTGGTTTTGAGGGCTGGCGACGTGATGGGTGGTTGTGGGGGCTGGCTGGTGGACCGGTGGTAGCCTTGAGAGGTGATGTATGTAAGCAGAGGAAGGAATATCCTTTACCACCCTTGACTTGAGTCCTGATCAGAATTTGGGCAACATCTAGCACCGAACATGAGAGTTCAGCATTCTCCTCAAAGGTGGTTATGGTTGCACAGACAAGCTAGGTCAACTCCCCCCTCGCAACTAGTGCGTGGATTCGTTGCCAGTAGGCGTACCAGCCGAGTAGAAGGTGAGGCCGTTCAGGGCCCCTTACTAGCGGTTTGTTTAGTTGAAGACGGAAGTAGCAAAGCCACCCGAGTGAGGAGTACTTTAGGAACGATAGCTTCAAGCGGGGTCTTTGGAATTCCTTTATTCCCAGTCAGTCAAAAGGCATCAACTTGGCTGTATTAACTGTTTCTTGCTAGTCCACCTGTCTCCTTCGTCGCTTCTCGACCACTCGTGCCAAAACACCCAGCATGGCGCCAGTTAAGAAGCCCACCGTCAGCAAAGCGCCCCTTAAAAAGCTCGCCGTCAGCAAAGCGCTCCTTAAAAAGCTCGCCGTCAGCAAAGCGCCCCTTAATAAGCTCGCCGTCAGCAAACTTGCCTTTGAAGTGTACAGCGAGGTGTCGACCGACCCTAAAATGTCGGAGCTAGTGACTAGCGACAAAATTCTCTTCTACTCTCGCGATGAGGACGACCGCCTGAAGCTCGGCGCCGCCAACTTCAAGGGCTTGCCCGACAAAGTTTTCCAAGGCGTGCTGCCCGGGCCCGAACGCACCTTCAAGCAGCTCAAGGGCGTCCTAAAGGCCGAGGACATCAAACGCCGTCTCCGCGATGTCCCCGACGCCCGTATATACCCGGAGCTGCCCTTCGCCTTCCCCGTGACGGTCGCCGGCGAGCCGCCCGGCTTCCCCTCGGACCAGGTCTACGTGAAATACGTCGCCACGCCGCTCGTCCTGGGCCACGACCCTGAGGACAAGTCCTTCCTGTCGGTGCCCTCGGCGCTGCGCAGCGAGATCGAAGCGCTGCGGCTCATCGCGCAGCACCGCCCGCCGCACCCCAACATCGTCGGCTACCTCGGCGCGCGCGAGCGGCGCGGCTTCGCGACGGCCGTCGTGCTGGACCACGGGCCCGGGGCCCTCGCTGCGGGACCACGTGTACCGGGACGGAAGGGCCCTGGCTGACAAGCGCGCGTTCATGGCCGCGCTGCGGTCCGCCGTCGCCAACCTGCACGGCGTCGTCGGCGTCGCCCACAACGACATCTGTCCGACCAGTGTCCTGCTGGGCGCCGACCAGAGGCCTCTGCTCGCTGATTTCGGCTCGTGCCGGCCGCTGGGCAAAAAGATAGGCCCCTCGACTGTCATGCCGGATTGGGAACGCAGCTGTGACGTGTCCAAAGGTGCGTTGCCCTGCATGGCTTTGTCTATTGTGCGCTGCATCGTGATTTGTTTGTTGACCCATTGTAGCCTCGCGCGATCTCTCCGCCCTCGACAGGTTGTCCACATGGTTGGATAACCCCGACGCGGACCTTTAGACGGCCAAGGAGTAGGGGTAATGGTTTGTCTAAAGGATGGGTAGATATATTTGTCTAATGGTGGGTAGATATATTTGTCTAAAAGATAGGTAGATATATCAAGACAATGTGGATAGTTAGCAAGAGAAAGCCAATGAGCTTGGAAGTGTGTCAAATAACCTTTTAAGTTAGCATCCAATTCTCCGCATTTTGGTATTGGGAGTTTCTGCAAGCAACCTTAATGCGCCAAGAAACACAGTCCTCGATACTGACTTAACTTAGGTACCAGTTAAGTTTTGCTAGGCAACTATGAAGTCACTGAACCGTGTTGATCAAGATTTATTCATTACGGCGCGTCCTACCCATTTTATCAATTTTATCCATTTTGTTACCTTGTATGAACCTCCTCTGAGACTCCAATACACCATTACACCATTACCCTTTAACCCCCCTCCCTCCCAAGATCCATGGACTCCCATAGCTAGCTATATGCCAGATGGCGAAAAACAATACACCGTCGAGATCTGCATAGTATCGCCGCCCAGTAACTGGGAGAGATTCTCACTAATGACACCACAAAACGCCCCTTAGTATATCATGCTCTCGTTCGACGTTATTAACGGGCCGGGATATATATAGAGGGGGTTATGGTGGACCGTACGAAATTTGGTCTATGAGCAATCTTCGTTCGAATATCGCCCCAAAGAAGGGTATTAACAGTTTACTCGGTCTTGGGGCATTCGCGAGTTTCCCAACAAGCCCGCTACAAAGTCCCGCTGGACTGGAACTATCGCCTTTCATACGCCTACGATCAAGAGCCCGTCCAGGTTTCGCCTGTAAACGTTGACGAGGCAGTATGTTTCCGCCGCCATGACTGAAAACCCTTCTGGCAAGATTGTTTAAATGTTCGATCGTGACCTTCCTGGATACTGCATTAACTGCATCTACGACGAACACCCAACGAACCCGTGGTGGATGTGGCCGATGGAATCTATGGTAGAAAATAGCTGGCGTCGTACGCTGATGGCGAAAACGGTTGGGGGGATACTTCGATGGCTTGTCGGCTTGGCCATTATCTTCGCCGTGTTCAACACTTATGTTTGCCCAGGTATTTGAGAGGGAGGGGGGGAGGGTAACATTCAGGAGTCGCTGATAAAGGAAGTTGTCTCTTAATCATCACTGAAATCCATTCATGATAAACGGATGCGAAAGGTGAGGCTTTGAGGAACCCGAAGTACCCTTGACTGGGCTCTTGACCTAATTATTCGTAAGTCCAAACCTTGGACCTACCCAGCATTACGCCACCACTGAGATGGACTCGACGGTGGGTGCTGGAGCGACGATCTAATGATTAGTTATCACACAGGATCGAGCAAAGGCTAGGATAAAGAAATTCGCTGTAATATTAAAAAATGAAGAAGAAAAAGAAAAGAAAAACGAAAGAAAAGAAAAAAGAAAAAGAAAAGAAAGAAAAAAAAAACAATAAAAGTATTACCTCCCCCCCGCTGTTCCATTACGGCCCGAAGGCCCGCCACCGAAAAGTTGACCCAACCCCTCCAGTGTTCCGTCCGACTTTCACACCTCGAACACTAACGCCGCGGCCACCGACACCACCGCTGCGCTCACCGCCCACGCAGCACCCGGACACTCCACGCCAGCAACCGAGCACTCCACGCCAGCACCCGAACACTCCACGCCAGCACCCGGACACTCCACGCCAGCACCCGGACACTCCCAGCGAACGACATGAACACGCCCCGCCCCCATCCGCTCCCACAACCATCGCACCCCTCCCTCTCGAGCCCTCCGGTCTTGACCGG
This sequence comes from Lasiosphaeria miniovina, assembly GCF_030549165.1. Taxonomy (NCBI): domain Eukaryota; kingdom Fungi; phylum Ascomycota; class Sordariomycetes; order Sordariales; family Lasiosphaeriaceae; genus Lasiosphaeria; species Lasiosphaeria miniovina. The sequence goes on from NW_026848220.1 coordinate 541,548, forward strand.
ACTTGGAGGCTTGGTGGCCACCTTGGCTTTGGCTTTGGGGCCCTGGGCTGTCCCGGACTTGGGCAGGTGTTGACGCTCCAGGTTCTTCGGGTCACTCTGCAGCACAGCGCATTAGTCCGGATTTCCAAGAACATAAAGTCCTGCAAGGGGTGATGAAGACGCGCGGGAGTGGGGGCGCTAAGAGAAAAGCAGCAAAGGTACAGAAGGTGGCTTACCTTGTCCCGTGGAAGAACCCCAGATAGCCGGCCAACCAAGATCTGTTGTTTGTCACCGATGGCGACTCGGAGGAGGAGGAAGGCGTGGTGCTGACTGGTCGTGGTTGCCGATGTGGCGGGGAAGACGTGTCGCCGCCGTTGTCTGGGGATGCCTGATAGTGCTGGGGGCATCCGGGCACAGCGGTGGATTTTGGTGGGGCGTTGGCTGCCCGGGGTGTGGAAGTGGGAGATGGGACGGGGAGTCGGGAGCGAAAATGCTGCATATTGATTTTTTTTTAAGATTTATTATTGTAAACCTGAAGAGAAAAGGAAGAAAAGTTCGAAGTTGGTCGAGTGCAGCAAGTATTTAAAATGAACACGGAACGCACATGAGTTCCTTCCTTGGGTTTGTATGCATTGAGGGCAACCACCTCTTGGGCCGTGTTTCCGGCATGTACGACTTGGAAAGAGCACTTTCCAGGCTGTCACTCTCGGGTTGGTGACGATGCTGTGCCGGGTATGGCGGTTGCGCCTGCTGTGGTAGGCAAGTTTTGGGCAATAGCAGTCACATGGCTGTAACTCCTGCCTCCCACCTTCACCTCGTTCCAAAACTGTACAATTCCTTCCTTGCGGTTATGCAGCTCCCCGATGTTAGCTTGGCATTGTGTGGATATGGTTACATTTAATGCTGAAATAGTCTGTGAATGGAACCCCGACTGGAGGAGAGGCGCGATTGCTATAATTGAGAGGACTGCCCAAGCGTATTGAGTATCTGACGTGTTACCAGCTTATTCGTAATGGGGTATCTGCCGAGATATAGCCACTGGGATTGGCAGGCAGCGCACAAGGAGGAGTCGCGACGGAACCAGGCTAGTAGTCTAGATGCGAGCGCAGTCTATCACGCGTTCTCTGCCGCCTAGGAGTCCTCTTCTTTTTCAGCGACTTCTTGACTGCCGCAGGACCCAGAGGAGGAAAATGGAAGTCCACCTTTTCTTCTGGGCCCCCATCGTTTCGTGAGGCGGGATCAAAATAATAACTATAGCACAATATGGACATTTGGTAAGCTTTCGTACCCTGAAAATTTTGATGCTAATTACATAGCGGCAGCAAGGATCGTGAGTTAGCCAGTGTAACTCTATTGGTGCCGTTCAATTACCTTACTCCCAGCCAGGGCCCCCAGGTCTCGAAGACCCGCTAAAACCGCACACACCGTTGGCCGGTAACCCTACTTGGGGCCTTTCACGAGCTATCTGAGAAGGGAATGTCTAGCCGGACCCCAGGCACATGGGCGCTTAGGCCGCACCTAGCAAAAATCCACCTTCTTCACCAAAATGTGCCAGCGCTGGCATCAATTCAATCAGGCCAAATATAAAGCCTTATTTGACTGTATTTGAGGCCCAAAATGGTGTATTTATCTGTTTGAGGGGCTCTCTCTGGTTGGGTAGGTTTTATTTGACCTCCAAAATGGCTTATTTGCCTGCAAATACGGGTTTCCTTATTTGATTCATTTGGCATTTATTTTGATTGGTGCCAGCGCTGAAATGTGCACTTATTGCAAAAACGAGGCTAATATACCAACTATATGATGGATTTGGTTGATCTGGTGGATTTTGGTGAGGACTAGAAGACGTGTGCAAGACCCTTTCGTCAATTGCAGCATTCTTGTTCTATTTGTACTCGTGCCGGTCGATTGAATTTGACACCACGGCACGGCGTGGGTCTTCTCGGTGTACGTATCATTGGCAAATCCATGGTTGCGCCGAACCTTGACGGCTCCGGGCCGTTCAAAGTTCGGGTGTGTGGAGCGGAGCGGCCGGCATGTAATGCGCAAGTTGTAGTCTGCCGGATCCGAGGACCTTTCGTGTTAGACTGGTGCTTCGTGCTTCCGCCGGTTATTGGATTTTTTTCGTGACCAACTTTAATCTATATGTCGCATACCTAACTACATATAGGGATAAAGTCTCCCTGGCGCCTGTCTTCGTTAACATAGAGAGAAAATAAGGTTAGGCATTAACGAAGGGACAGGTGGTCCAGATAGAAAATCAACTGCGTTTACACAAATAAAAGAGAGATAACTATAGCTTTATTTAATACGTAATTCTAGGGGATGGATAGTGTTGGAATAGCGATGTTGGTGACCGTACTCTGCGCTGGAAGGGAGGCGGTGCGATGCACGTGCTAGCGCACGTGCTTGCAAGCACGTGCGCCGCACGGCCCTCGCACGGCCACGTACAAAGCCAAGAACCCCCACCATAGATTTCTAGAACAGAACATGAATCAGAACAACTTTACACCCCCCCCCCCCCCCCGGTAGTACTACCACTTTTTGACCCGTTGGAACACCTACGTGGTTGGAATACCACGAACAGATAGGCTTCTAGGATTAATAAAAAGAACATCTAACTGCTATTGCATCCCTCGGCGAATAACCTCAAGAGTAGGCCGTGAGGTTTCGAAACCTCTTTAATATCTGAAAGCCCCCTCAAATGAACTTTCATAGGTTAGATTATATCGGGAATACAGATAGCATAGTAATAACAATTTGCCAAGGTTCGCGGAAAGAAAAGAGATACCTACGTGTCGGCATCTCAGGCTCTGAGGCTTGTGACAAAATAAATTCTGCAAACCTTTCCACACGTATGCCGTGGTATCTACTATCTAGGTCTAGGTTTAGCTTTACCCAGGTAAGCATGGGGTTTTAGAACCTTACTCATTGGGTATTTATGATCGGGCGCCGCCGCCTTCACTCTTCCCATGCTCGCATCTCCTGCAACACCTAAAATAACCCTGCCTTTCTCACGCACCCCCCCAAACCACAATGCCGAAGGAGAATATGCCGCCCCATGATGACATAGTCTATTATGTTGGGTTCATCATGGCTCCGCTCTGGAATAGCGACGGCTCATTACGAAAGCGATTACCCAAGGTCCCATCATGGGCTGTCGAGGCCGTGATCGAGTGTGTTGATCCTGCCGGGGCTTATGCAACGGGGTTTATGGTGGACGACACAGAAAATAGACGGACACTCCTGGTATAGGCGGCATCCCGAAGACAAAAACTGGAAATTCTCTAGGTCATGGAGTATTCGAGAGTTTCCAAACAAATCCGGCTGGATCGTAACCTTTACCGTTTACGCGAGTACAATAGAAGAACTGGCCGCCTTTCGCCTACACACCCTGGGGAACCATCACATTGGCGCTTCCAAGGCCGAAGTGTCTTCAGGCAAGTCGGTCCTCATGTTCAATCGCTTGGACCCTGGAATGGGTATCGGCTGCATCTTCGACGGCGATCCAAGTGATGTGTGGTAGCTCTGGCCGATGGATTCCATCCTCCCAGAGAGGTTGGGTTGTCGGCATACGAATTGCCGGCATATGAATTGCCGGCATATGAATTCGGGTCGCACACAGATGAAGGTAGCTGCCGGGGTGCTCCAGCTAATCCTGGGCCTTGTGATCTTGTACGCGCTGTCCAAAACATACATCTCTGCCTTATTTGGTGGATAAGAAAGGAGAGAGAGCAAAAGTGCTGGAAATTTCCAAAACAGAAGGCCGCATATAAACAAGATAAGTTAGGTGGGGGAGTAAGCGAACGCCACTGATCCAGAACATTCTAGATAAGCGAGGAACACAACCAACCCTCTTATATAAAAAGCCCATAACTCAACCAATTCTTTTCCAATTCTCTTCATCTTCAATTCGTTTTATTCTTCTCTTGACAATGGTTTCATATACAGAAGAAGACCTCCGCAAGGCTTGCGAGGAAGCCGTCAGAACACATCGATTACGCAAAGTCGCGCGAAAATGGAACGTTCCACCCTCCACCCTTTATGGCCGTCTACATGGCTCCCTACCTCGAAATGTTGCTCATCAAGATGAGCAAAGGCTTACACAGACCTAAGAGGATCGTTTAGTCGAATGGATTCTTCTTCAACAAGATTTAGGATTGCCCCCTACACATGCACAGATCAGGGAGCTTGCACGCCGTATTCTAGCTGAAAGGGGGGACTCCTTACCACTTGGAAAGGGGTGGTGCCGTGCCTTTCTTAACCGCAATCGAATTTTGAAGACTCAGAGGGCCAAGAGAGTCGATTCGGTCCGCGTCAACTGCGCTACAGAGTCAACAATTCGACCTTGGTTCAACCATTTCCAAACACCAGCTATCAAGGCGATTAAGCCAGAGAATCGCTGGAACAAGGACGAATCTGGTATTATGGAAGGCAGAGAAACCAACGGCCTTGTCATTGGAAGCCGTGCCTTTAAGGCGCTTCAAAAAAACAGCCTGGAACCCGCACTTGGACCACTTTTGTCGAATGCATCTCAGCAGCTGGCCGTTGCCTTCCTCCTTTGGTCATTTTTAAGGGGAAAAGCGTTCAACAACAATGGTTTCCTTTGGATATGAAGCCATTTCAGGATTGGTTCTTTACAGCAACTGAGAAAGGATGGACTACCGATGAGACAAGCCTCAAATGGTTAAAAAATGTGTTCATTCCTCTCACCAAGCCAGCAAACTCCTCTGAGAAACGACTCCTTATTATTGATGGCCATGGCAGCCACACAACTGCCGATTATATGTGGGAGGCATTCACAAACAATATTCACATTATTTATCTGCCTCCCCATACTTCCCATGTCCTCCAACCCCTAGATTTGGCCATATTTGGCCCCCTAAAACGACTTTATCGCAGACGGCTTGAGGACCTTCTTGCTAACGCCTTTGACGACTCTTCTGTAGCCGGAAAACGTGCGTTTCTGGAATGCTACCAGATTTCACGCACAGAGGCAATTACTAAGAGTAATGCTAAGTCAGGATGGAAGGCATCAGGCCTTTGGCCCTTGAATGTCAACAAACCGCTAAGAAGCCCACTCCTCCTCAAGAATTCTAATACTTCACGCCCCTTAAGAACTACTATAGTTACCCCAGAGGTTCGCACACTCCGTATGCCAATCCTGGAGGATTATGGAGACGATCGGGTGCAGTGGAGGACTCCTAGAAAGGCACGTGATTACGTTGAGCAGGCAAAGAAGTTCGCACGCATCATCAAAGCAATGCCAGCGGATAAGCTCTTCCTCAGAAAGATTGGTAAGGCTTTGGATAAACAGGCCTTTGAACTAGCTATTAGGAAGCGAAAGATTGAAGGTCTAGAACACACTCTCGAATCAATAAGAGCCAGAAAGAAGAAGAAGGTTGAAGAAGATCCAAATACCACCTTTGCGAATATTCAGACTATTCGTGAGGCCCAGAGAGCTGTAGGGCGTGCAGCAGAGGTTTTAGAAGATGCGGAAGAAGCGGATGATTCAGAGGATATCAAAGATTGTATTGAAGTTTTGTAAATAAAAAGATCACCCTTTCTTTTGTTGGAGGGTTAGTTGGGACTCCTGCTTATACAGAATGTTCTAAATCAGTAGTGTTCGCTTACCCCCCCACCTAACTTAATGATTAGGAGAGATGTAGTGAAAGTCCTATTACGGTGGTTTAGTTACGTGGGAATCTTCCCAAAGCATTGACAACAACCTACAACACTTGTTAGAAACACGTGCATTATTGGTTCATATCCCTACTTCGGGCCTTCCAAGACGTCTTTTGAGAAACGGAATGGTATTATTCAATGTAATATTGAGTCCACATTCCGTGAAGGGTGTTGCAGGATGTGAAAGGTCCTGCTTTCTCCCAGCCGTGCCATCAATACCCCCAAATGCTCCAAATTAATTCGGCCATCCCCTGCAAGCTCCCATCCCACCTCCACACCGAGACCACCAACGCCCAGGCCATCAGCACCGACAATACGCCCAACAGCACCGACAATATGCCCAACAGCACCGAAAATATGGCCACCAGCCCGACTACCAACCGGATTACAGCCAACAGCAATGCCACGGCCTGCCCACATCCGCTCTTGCAACAATGGCATCCCTCCCTCTTGAGCTCCTCGTTCTCGATACGGGCCGGCTGTTTGGTCGCCTCTCCCTTGCGTTGCGGGGATGCCCTGGCGTTGCGTCCCTGATCTTGCGTTCAGCTTGTCAGTCCAAATGTGCAAGAACGCAAAGACGATGTCAATCGCGATGTGGGAAGAGGGGGGTGAAGAGGAGTTCAAGTGAGAAATGAGTAACAAATAGGCTTACCTTATCATCCGGGGCACCTGGGGAGGAGGCGCGTAGGGGAAAGTGAGGCCCTTGAGTCATTGTTGGTACGTAATTTGGATTGTACCCACCTCGTCTCACACGTTCGATAATAACGTAGTTTGCAGGAATAGCAGTTGCGCTAGCCAGGGTGGTGAGGTTTTTAGCAGTGGAAGCGAAGTATGTAGTCGTGTGGAACGCTGAACAGTTGCCAACGGGAGTGGGGGATGGGCGGGTCTGCTGGGCTTTATGTGCCCTGAGCAAAAAGTTTAATGTTGGATGGCAGCAGTAAGGTTCGAGAGTTAGCCGGTATACCAAGTCTGTCGGCATCGTTAAGATATCTAAATTTTAGGGAGAGCATCTGAACTACGCCTACAATACTTGCTAAAAATGCTTGTATCATTAGCTTATATTATCTCTAATGGCCCTTTTTAAGGGCGTATCTGAGAAACCCTATTGTCTTTTTGACGTAAAATCCAGGCAAAAGGTTGTGTGGAAGACACAGCAAATAGTGTTTAACGTCGCGGAGAGACGATTAAACTTCTTTCTGTTCTTTCTCCAGAAGTGTCGTTGGCCACTCTATGCTATAAAATGAAACATATACCTGGGTCTAGCTTTGCGCATATCTCGTTAAACTAACGACTAAACTACGCGTCAGACTACTCCTTCATACTTTACCTAAAACCTGCACATAATTTTCCAGCTAACCCCTCAGCGCTTCACATTTCACATCCCAGTCCTGCACCACTTCCCACTCTAGTTCATCTTTTGACGACAGACGTGACGATGCCGAAGGCGCCACCGCCGCCACCGCACAGCGCAAAGAACAGGTCGCTGTTGATGTCTGGGCTGGCCGTGACGAACGATCCGTCGGCGGCCACGACGTTGAGCGGAGGGCCTGGTCTGACGCGAGGCCTAGGTGCGAGGCCATGGCATTTACAGATACGAACAAAAGAATACAAAGGAGACGAGAGTTACTTGACAACCAGCCGAAGATTCCTGTTCCGGGCAAAGTTGCCGGCAATCTAGATCTGCCTGACCGAGGTTGCGTTGACGACATGTCTGTTGGCGTACTGTAAGTCACACCTTTACACAACCGAAACAGGACCAACAGAACTAACAACCCGCTTCAAAAACAAGAGGTTATATACACGAATATTGCCAACAAAACTCTTGATAGGTTCCCTCGGGACACATCACGAGCGACTAGGGCCAACGCAAATTAATGTTCAGATTTCAGTAAGTCAAATGAGCCATGTTTGGGGCCAAATCCAGTCAAATTTGGCCCTCGGTTTGACTAGGCAATTTGAAGGTATTTCCCATTCACTAACGTTCATGATATGCGAGTTAGCCATGATAAGCGAGTTGGCCACCTTAACGAGATTTGGTGGGGCACAAGCAAAAAGATGTTAGTAAATTGTTAGTGATCTTATCAATTTCTTATCGCATTTGGCTGCGCACGCTACCCGGTCTCGTTAAGGTGGCCAACTTGCTTATCATGGCTAACTCGCTTATCAAATACGTTAGGATATTTTTGGGTATTTCTTTCTATGGTATCTTACGCCGGGAGACCCTGCCTGGGGCCATGCATTCCGGGTCAAGTACCCGGGATCCTGTTGGCTCCGGGGCCATTTTAGTCCTAGCCTCTTGGGGACTCACATACGTGGGCAGCCTAATACTGAAAGTATATTGGCTTGGTATTTAGGTAGAAAATATATTAAAGCCTAGAAAATACATTAGCCAGGAATGCCTTGGATATTTAGGTATTTCTAGTTGAGAGATGGACCTTTGCGATTCTAAATTGTTTTCTCCCTCGGCGCAAAACCTTTAGGGGTTCCAAATTTTAGAAAGTCCCCTGCTCATTAACAAACGTTCAAGGATTAGATTGTAACTTGGGCCTAGATTAATCTACAAAGAGTTCTGCGGGGTCACCATCCGTCTTTGCGGTCGCCAACAACAGAAAAAACGACGCCAAGGAGCTTACCCACCCAGCAGACTCCTTCCTCGTATAAAGCCCGCTCCAGATCTAACTACCAGCACCCTACTCGTCTCTCAAAGCTTCCTCCCCTAGGATCACCTTCTTCAGCTTCTCCTTTTCTCCGCTCTCTTCACACATACTCCTAAATATGCTGCCCTCCGTATCCCACAGTTCCTTCGGTGTCCCATACTGCATTACCTCTCCATCGCCGAGCACGAGAATACGGTCGAAATCGGCAATCGTGCTCAGCCGGTGGGCAATCACGATCAGTGTCGACCCTACAAACTCGTCGCGGATGGACCGCTGAATCAACGCGTCCGTGCCCATGTCCACGGCCGAGGTAGCTTCGTCGAGCACCATGATCTTGGGCCGCGACACGATTGCCCGGGCAAGGCAGAGAAGCTGGCGCTGGCCCTGAGACAGATTATGGCCTCCTTCAGAAATGGGCGAGCTGAGGTCACGGAAAATATTGATATTCCTTGGGCGTGTGACGGCGGTAGTGGCGGTGCCCTCCGCGTTTGTAGCTGTGTCATGCGACGAGGAAGACGGCGAAGGGTCCGACTCGGCCACTGTGGCACTGCTGCTCTCTGCACCCGACTCCGAGTCCGAAACCAAATGCACTCTCTGAAGAGAATCGTGGAGCTCTGCGTCGGAATGGTCATCGAAGGGGTCAAGATTTGACCGAATCGTCCCGGAGAAGAGGACGGGGTCCTGGCACATCATGGTTAGAGAATTCGAATCGAATTATTTGACAGCACATGTGAGAGGTGCTATTTACCTGTGGGATAATGGCGAGTCTCGAGCGAAGGTCAAGGAGGGAGACCTTGGCAACGTCGAGCCCATCCACGTAAATGCTCCCAGAACGCGGTTCTAAAAATCGGAAGAGCGCCAATGTCAACGACGACTTACCCGCGCCCGTGCGACCAACAACCCCAATCCTTTCGGCGGGGTCGACCTGGAACGTGATTCCCTTCAGGACGGGCGGCAGGTGTGGCGCGTAGCCCACGACGAGGTCGTTGACTTCGAGCCGGCCCTGCGTCGGCCAGGCAGCCGGAGCCTTCGCGCCGCCAAAGTCCTCCGTCTCGATCTCCGAGTACTCGACGACACGCTCCACGGCGTTCATCTCGAGTTCGACGGCCGCATAGGCCCGAACCACCATCAACACCGTGTCGGAGAACTGCATGGTGAAGCTAAGCACAAACCCGGCCAGGGCGGCGTCCACGCCAGCTTGGACCAGCACAAAGACGGTCACCACGACGGTAAACACGATGCCGGCGACGCTCATGTTCCAACCGACCCACCGGTTAAAGAGGTACAAGTTCATCGAGCACATGCTGTACTCCTCGATCTTGGCGTACATTGTTCGCGTGCAGGGCAACGCCCTATCGAATGCGCGGATGGTCGTCAGCCCCGTCAGGGACGAGCCGAAGAAGTCGAAGATGGGCGACTTTGCCGTGCTCTCGAGCCGCTTTGCCGGCCGTGCGGCGACGAGATACACCTTGCCGACCCAAGCGCAGTACCCCAGACAGAGTGCCGCAACGGGGGCCATGAGCGGCGAGACGAAGAGCGAGGCGACGCAAATGCCGACGGCATTGAGCAAGGTCACCATGAACCAGCCGCCCATGTGGGCGACATTGCCGTCGATGGCGTCGAAGTCGGCGGTGAAGCGGTTGAGGATCCGCCCGACCGGCACCGTGTCGGTCCACCGCAGCGGCGCGCGCAGCACGGCGAACAGGATCTTCTCGTACAGCGCTTTGCTCGCCCGGTAGGTTGCGAGGAAGAGAACGAGAAAGCGGATCAGGCCAAGGGCGACGCCGGCAAAGCACACGGCGGCGTAGATGGAAAGCCAAAACAGGGTTCCCCGTCCTCCTGCGTGCCCGCTGCTCAGCTCCGCCTCGAGTCGACCATGGTGTCCGTTCGGCACAAGGGTTTGCTGAATCGAATAAAAGGGGAGCCTAGGTCGCGCTTCGATGAATATGCTAGACGTCTCGAGTTCGCCCGTCCAAAGCCTTATGACCCATGGTTGTGCTGCCAGACGTTAGCAAGATGGTCACCAAACTGATGGGCTTGGAGAGGGGCGGGGGGGAGGGGCTGTATGACTTACCGATTGAGCATGCCTGAAATAGCAGGAACATGAGGAGTAGAGAACCCCAGTAGATCCAACCGCCGCTGTCCTTGATGTAAACGCCGTAAATCCGGGGTTTGACCGACCCTTTGGCATGAGCCTCGTCTTCGACGAATTTCTTGGCCACTTTTGAATTTTGCCTCTTCAATGGTGCATCGTCGGCGACGTCTGCGCTTTCTTCCGGCACTGGCTGCTGCTGCTCAATGCTTTTGATTCTCTCCAAGAATTTCCTGTCCTGGAGCTGTGCATTATCATCGCCCGAGTAATAGGTGGCACAGCCGTCCGCCAGCTCGATGATAAGCTTGGCATGCTTCTCCACCAAGGCGACGTGGTGCGTGACCAGGATCCGCGTCCTGCCCTTGCACAGGGGGCCGTCGATGCAGTGGTCGAGAATATGGCGGCTGACATGCGCATCGACGGCGCTGAAAATATCGTCCAGGACCAAGATGCCCGCGCGCGAGTACACGGCGCGGGCGACGGTGACGCGCCACTTCTGGCCGCCGCTCAGATTGACGCCGTTGACGCCGAGCTCGGTCCGGTCGCCGTCGGGCAGCGCCTCGAGGTCCTTGTTCAACGCGCAGGCCGCGAGCGTCTGCGCGTACCGGGCCTCGTCGAACGGCATGCCGAACAGCACGTTGTCGCGCAGCGTGCCGTTCTCGATCCACGGCACTTGGCCCACGTACGCGATGGCCGCGGGCAGGACCCAGTTGCCCGGGTGCGCCTTGTCGTCGTGCCGTTCGTCGAGCCCCGGCGGCGCCGGCACGTGGATGGAGCCGGAGAGGAGATCGGCCTCGCCGAGAACGGCCGCGAGCAGCAGGCTCTTCCCCGAGCCCGTCTTACCCGAGATGACGGACAGTTCGCCAGGCGGGAAGGTCAGGTTGACGTCTCGAAGGGTAAATCTGTCTTGTTGTTGTTGCTGCTGCTGTTGTTGTTTCTGTTGTTGCTGTTGTTGCTGTTGTTGCTGTTGTTGCTGTTGTTGCTGTTGTTGCTGTTGTTGCTGTTGTTGCTGTTGTTGCTGTTGTTGCTGTTGTTGCTGTTGTTGCTGTTGTTGCTGTTGTTGCTGTTGTTGCTGTTGTTGCTGTTGTTGCTGTTGTTGCTGTTGTTGCTGTTGTTGCTGTTGTTGCTGTTGTTGCTGTTGTTGCTGTTGTTGCTGTTGTTGCTGTTGTTGCTGTTGTTGTTGTTGTTGTTGTTGTTGTTGTTGTTGTTGTTGCTGTTGTTGTTGTTCGTCGTCCTTGTCCTCGTCGTCATCGTCGACTGGCCATGCCAAGCTGGCGTGTTCAAGGCATATATCTGGCCGATCGCTGTAGTTCCGGGTTGGTTTGAGCTCCGGGCCGTCCAGGTACGCTTCGATGCGCTTGACCGAGACCCAGCAGTCGATGCCGAAGCGGATCAGCTGAGGCATGGCCGAGATGGCAAAGTCCAGGGTGTTGAGGATGCCGATGCTGACGAAGGCGACCGACGCGGCAAGGTCGCCGTGGAGCCAGGCGTATGAACCCAGCGACGTCAAGGATAACACGATGGGAGCTGCGGTCCAACAGCCATTGAGGACGACGTTGGCCCTGAAGTATTCCCACAGGGTTGTCAGTTCCTTCTGTCGCAAGTCTAGGATGCGTTTTTCCCACTGCAGCTCGAGCGCCGAGAACTTGACTTGGCGGATGCCCTGCAGGGCTTCGTTCACGAGCGCGAGCTTGGCGTCCCGAAGCTTCATCAGCCTGTTGTCGGTGTTGAAGAGAACTTTGGAGAAGACGGTGTTGATTGGGATGGTCAGAACCACCGACAGGATCCCCAGGGCGATGGGGATCCAGCCCAGGAGGTAAACGAGAAACCACATGGAGATGACCAGCTGGAGGATGCTGGTGGGAAACATGTACTGGTAGAGGCTGAAGTTCGAGACCCGCTTGGCGTCGACGCCAACGAGGTTGATGACTGCCTGTCGGGACTTTTGTCCAGTCGTGTTGTCACTCTCATTGTCGTCGCCTTCCTTCGAGGTGTCGCCCCCTCCCTCTCCCTGGCTTGGTTGGCTGGGCTGCGCCGTGTCGTTTTGTTCCGCAGCATTTGTGTCACCTTTTTTTTCTTGGGATTTGCTAGTAGACTTGACATTCTTCCGCCGCATGGCCTTTTCAAAGATGACTGCAGCCAGCTGGCTCCGTATGGGCACGTACAAATCGCTGACCATGGTCCAAAAGAGCCAGGACTCGAGGAGCTGGGTTGCACGATGCCTGCGTCAGTTTTGACCGCACACGAAAAGCAAGACATGGAGAGTGGGCAGTGTCTTCTTACAGCCGAGGCCAACTTTGCCATGCCTAGCCAAACGAGCAAGAGCCACAGGCGCGGCCCGATCGGGTCCCCGGGCTTCCGGGCTTCAAGGCTTTCCAGTAACCTCAGCGTTATCCACCAGGGCAGGTAGGAGACTGCGGTATTAGCCATGGCAGTCGTCCACTGCTTGAAAATACGCCATGCATATATCTTGAGAAGTGACTTGATTACGCTAGTTTTAGCCTTGACAGCTTTCCATTGCGCAGATTGGTCGGTAGGACGCATCTGATGGTTCAGGCCCGGGAGATCGGTCAATTCCAGGTCGCCCTTTTCAGTCGCCACGGACATGAGGGCAGAGGCCCAGGCAAAGGTGAGGCGGCGGTAGGCGCTGACGGTGAGCATGCGGTCAACGAGACGGCTGTTGTAAAAGACATCTGGACGGCGCGGCAGCGAGAGACTAGCGACGACGAGACCGGCCGCTGCGATGGCCGATGCCGTGCAGAGCACCAGCGCGGGCTTTTCGGCAGCCGACCACCAGGCCGGAGCCACACCGTTGAGCTGGACGAGCAGGGCACCGCCCACTAGCAAACTTGACCCGGAAAGAGACATGCCCTGGTAGTAGACACGCACCGAATCGCGGTTGGCAGCGATAGCGATCGCCTGTACAAGCAGAAGACCCTAAGGTATCCACATAGTTTCCGTCGTTAGGCCAAGATCTCCGCGGGACTTTATCAAGTATAGTACATAATTACCCAGGAAGTCGTGGTCAGCCAGCTCTGCAGCAGAAGCCACCGGCTGTGGAGCGGCGATGCGTTGAGGACCAGCGAGAAGGCAGTTTGGCAGCCGAGGCCGACCCCCGCCCAGAGAAGAATAAGGGCTTTCTGCCACTTGTTTGAGAAGGCAGCGATTGACTGGGGCGTAGCTTCTCCATCTCGATCGCGGTATCCGTTCCCTTCACCTGCAGGTCTTGCGTTCTTCCGTATCCGGCGGGTGTGTGCGACGATGGCTGGGATGGTCGCGAGCGCGCTGACTGCCAGCGCAGCTGCCGCAGCGTAGAATGAAAGGTCTTGCTGCATTCTTTCAAACCTACGAGTTCAAGCGCCGTTGTAGAGAAATGAGGGGAACGAGGAGCTGGTGCGTGCGCCTTAAATTAGAGTTGGCCGTAGTTGCTGTACTAGCAACCAGCAGGCGCAGGGTGGGCAAGGACGAGGACAAGGGCCTGGGTTTGAAAGCCCTGCCGTTACACGCCCACCTATATGAAGGAGAGTGAAGGAGGAAGGAGAGCTGTGAGTGTTGGTTGCCGGGCAGAAAAGCTCAGCCGCGGCCCACGGGCAGGCATTCGGGTTTGAAGCCCCTGTCAATTACCGAGAGCTACGTAAGGTATCTGTTTGAAGTAGTGCTGCCTGGCGGTGTTGGTGCGGTTTTGGTACGGCGACCACAGAACTAGCCGGGCACCGAGTCTACGCACAGTCGCTTCGCTGCAACGTCGCTGCTTCACTGCAACGTCGCTGCATGAGGCCCTAGGTACCTAGTGCATTAGCATGGTACGCGGCAAAAAGCACGACTCTCCAGGCAGCCGCGGGGAAACGCACAGCAGCAACCTCCATCCCAGTTCCCGAGGCAGCCGCGACCGCGCACTAGCGGTGAGTGTGGTGTCTAGTGTGGTGACTCTAGCGGCTAAATTCCAGGCCAATGCCAACCCGCAGGGTCTAGAGTGTTTTCCGGCGTTACTGCGTATGGGTATAGATGGCGAGCCTCAGGGATTATCATCCTTCCAATGTCCAAGATTGACTAGGCTTCTTCGGATTATGCAGTGCCTGTGTAACTGCATCCTGTCTGCAGCCTCTACCAAGTACATACTGAGTAGTGCAGTGCCTTTATTGCATGGTCCAAAGACGGCAGACCCCCTGTCCATCACGCCTCTCGTGCATGCACTTCAGCATGCGCTGCAAGACATTCCGGTCGAGTCATCCAGCGGGGTTTCTGCGCTAAAAGCAGCTGGCATTTCGTAGTAATTAAGTACTGTTGAAGACCACTCAACATTAATTACCTAGAACCGATAACAGAACAACCGTATTCGTGATTACTGCTTGGTCGAACGGGAGGTGCCTAGCTCCTGGCTGGGTAATTAATTAGACTTGACCTGTTGGGGAGATAATGCGTGCATTGGCCAGCTAACTCGTGGAGGCGCAAAGCTCCCCCTACTAAATGTGTGGGTGAAGACCCGTGCGCGGGAACGTGGCCCATGCACTATTAATTGCTGGCTAGGGCCCCTTCGGCCACACTCGTATATGAGGCTATCCCGAGATATCTAGGTAAAGTAAACAATGGTAATCGTAGTGATTATTGGCGAAAAGAAGTGACTAAACTTGTGTCAATTCAATTGGCATTTCACCGAGCCAATTTGGCCTTCAATTTGATTTGTTTGAGTTGTTGCCAGTGCTCGCCGAGCAAGGAGCCGACCAGGCCGATCTGCTGCCAAGCTTTTCCGGCGGAGAACCCCCTCTTTCTGGATGGAATTGTTGGAGCGTGCGGCTGAAGCAGCGCTAGGAAATCGTCGACCAGAACCTCCTTCTTGACATTTAGCACCTAACCAACCCGGACAATGCCATCTCATCCGCGGGGATAAAGAAAGCCCAGCCAACCCTTCTTCATAATAAAAATAAGCTCAGTGAAGAAAATGTTGCGATAGACTCGCATTTTTTCTAACGACATGGTACACATGATGGAGCCAATACCCGAACAAATCGACTGCACGGTGTGCTCCGTCTGGATCCGAGAGTTTGAGGAATCCCCGGACGAGCTCATTGTCGAATCCAAGCTCTACCCACGCTCGATTCGCGACGCTGCCGCCGACTGCCCAATCTGCGCCGCCTTTGTCGACCTCTACAGCCCCATAAGAACGCACGAGAGGGGTGACCGCGTCACAGTCAGGCAGTATCGAGGAGAGGGCTCGCTGCGCAGGGACGCGTTTGCCCTTGACATGGACAGCGAAGTGCCCTTTCTGTCCACGTCCATCTTTTGCACTGCCGGCAAGTTGCCGTCTGTTCCGGGCAATAACTTTCTTGTCGTAAGCTAGACTAATATGGTCATTACAGATATCCGAGATCCCTGGGGCATCTTTCCGATTGAAAACGAGATCACCACGGGCGCCGGGCTCGCCGCTTGCCATCGCGTGGCCGCCAGGTGGGTCGGAGAATGCGTTACGGAACACGGCTGCGGCAGCACGGGCACGGACCAGCCCCTACCATCGCGGCTCATCAAGATAGACAAGCAAGCCAAGCGGCTCGAGCTCGTCGAGACGGCCGGGAAGACGGGCCGCTACCTTTGTCTCAGCCACTGCTGGGGCACTAAACACACGTTCGAGACAACCACGGCAACCCTGGCCCAGATGCTAAGAGGCTTCGCCGTCGACGAAATGCCCGCCATCTACCGCGAAGCAGTCGTGGTGGCCCACATGCTCGGCATCTCGTACCTGTGGATCGACTCGCTGTGCATCATCCAGGACGACCGGGACGACTGGCTGCGCGAAGCAGCCCAGATGGCCGACATCTACTCCAAGTGCTACCTGACCATTGCCGCCACACGCGCCGCGTCCAACACCGAGACGATGCACCACGATAGGAATGACTACGAGTCTCTCGGCATCACCAAGACTGGACGCCCCTACCGCCTGCTCTCGCACGGCAACACGTCCCACCCGGGAGTCGGCATGCTGTACGGCGAAGACAGGCGGTTCCCCCTGCTCACGCGAGGCTGGATATTCCAGGAGCGCCTTCTATCCCCTCGCCTATTGCACTTTGGGCCCGACGAGCTGATTTGGGAATGCCAAGAGACAATGCAGTGCGAGTGCCAGCACGCCCGCGGCCTAGGGCTCTCTAAGCCCGGCCACGCCAAGCTGCTGGCTAACGGGACAGCCGATGAGCTGGCCCTGTCGTGGCGACACCTCGTCGAGCAGTACTCCGTAATGCGGCTGACCCGAAACTCGGACAAGCTTCCAGCGTTCTCGGGCGTGGCCAAGCAGTTCAGCGAGCGGCGGCCCGGCGCGAAGTACCTCGCAGGGCTGTGGAGCGCGTCCCTGGTCGACGACATGCTGTGGTATTGCAACGAGTTCAACCAGAAAGACCTCAACACCAAGCCCAACGCCTGGCGCGCGCCAAGCTGGTCCTGGGCCGCGGTCGACCAGCGAGTGTACTATCCGTCGTCCGGGTATTTTGGCGACACTAAGCTCGAGGTCCACACGCGCTACCCCACCGTGTTCGAGGCCGCGTGTCTCCCTGCCGGCGCCGACGCTACGGCCGAGCCAACGGGCGGCCACATTACGCTGGCGGGCCCGGTGCTGCGCGGGCGCTACACGGCGCGCGAGCGGTACAGCGATATCGAGTACGACCTACAAATTGACACGCCCGTAGCAGCAGCAGGAGAACAAGGCGCCTCCCCCTCCACCACAAACACCACGCTGTTCAGCACCGAATCCCTGATCGAGACGGAATCAGACACCATCGGCCGCACGCGGCGCAACCGCATCTACTTTGACCACCGCGACCCGGACGCCGCCGCGGAGCTACGCCCCAACCGGTACCGCTGGCCCGCAACACAGGGACAGCAGCGAATGGGAGTCGACGTGCTCTGCGTGCGCATGGCGCGCATGCTGCGCCGCAACGCCTACAACCTCGCCGGCATCGAGCATATCCTGATGCTGAGGGAGAAGGCTTCCACTGCGACGACAGCAGCAGGAGAAGACGCCGCGGGCGGGGAGGCAGAGAAGAAATACGAGCGGGTAGGCATGGCTGTCATTGCCAAGGACTACTACCGCCGCTTCGCCGGGGGCGAGAGCCCCACGGGCGAGGACCGCTTCAAGCCCCTGGATTTTACGGCTGCCGAGGAGGCGGAGCTGTGGAGCGACTTTGTCAGTCCCTTTGATGCTGCTGTGGCGGAGAATGAGGTTGTCACTATTCTCTAGGCGGTGACTACTAGTATTAGGTTCGGGGAGCGTTGAATAGAGAGTAGAGCCTTCGAGCCATGGAATACGATGCACTTTTTTCCTAACACGCAGTGTGCGGAAGAAATCCAAACAATAAAGAGAGATATGGCAGAATACTTAATTATTAGCTACTTGTAAATTAGAGAACATTGCGGAATTCACCGCAAAATATAAAGAAGCCGCCCTTGGTGAATTCGTATATCCGAATCTCTGTGTGTTTATTAAGGTTTTTCGCCGAGGCAGTGAATCGCTTAATGAATCCATGTTTTGGAATCTAAAAGGTCTTTCTCTTTCGCAGAGATATACATTAAACTCTGTACGAGAAAACAAGCGAGACAGGCTAACCCAAAAAAAAAGGGGCGACGCCGTAGGCGAGACCAGCAGTACGAGATATGAGGCCGGACGAGAAGTACGAACACAGTAGTAAGTCGAGTAGAGTAAGTCGAGTAGAACCCGCCGCTGATCACGGCCGCCGACTCCTCACCTCAGTCCAAAGCTACGGAGTTGCTAGGCACAGCCCTAGCTTGGGCCACCATGTCCACCAGCCAATCCACTAAGTTTTCCCGCACATGTGATCCTCGCCTAGGTCATGGCCTTTCGTCGCCGACACAGTCATCAGATTACCCGACCTTCTTCCAACACCGGGAAGTGCAGACGACAGAAGCCCTCTGCAGGCCGTGGCCGAAGCCCTAGACATGTCTCAGGGATTCGGAAGCCAAATCCCTTCTTCAACATGCCTGTCTTCGACCCGTCACCGGATCTGATCCCGACAGATCTGATCCCAGACAGAGCGACAACCTTGGACCTGACATTCTGCGAAGATCACCCAAGTGACCTTCCAAAGCTCCAATATCGTTCCAGACTCGTGGAAGTACAGCGGCCTGTTGCTGTCGAGCCGCTCAAGATCGCACGTAATTAGCCTGCGTGATCAGAAACATGCCCTTGGCCGAACGTACGGTGACAAGCCAGCCTAACTCAAACCTTGTGCTTCCACCTTTCTCGCAGCGACACGATACCATATTGCAAGTTATGAGAGAGACGGAGATGGCACCTTAGCCCAAAAAATATTATTTTGCTTATCTCCGTCTAAAATTAAACCCCGCCCCCCCTCTTCCCCCCCGTCCCCCCCTAATTATACATCATCACGCACTGATTCGAGGCGCCATGCCTAAATGTCGACGAACGAGACGACCTGGTACTGGATGTACCAGTACCCCCGCAGGTCCTTGGCCAGCACCATCGTCTGGGCGTACTGCAGCAGTACTTCTGCTGCCTCGTTGCCGGCCTGATCGTACACGTGTAATTCGTTAGCTCGCTGTTCATGACTGCTAAGAGGTGTGGTGCCATCGTACCACGGACTACCCAAACACAGAGGCAACGACTCCGCCGTGCATGGTCTGCTGCATAGTGCAGCTAGTGGCCTCGTTGGCCAGGGCGTGGAAAGGCAGGTCCTGGAAACGGCACATGATTTATCAGTAAATAGCATAGGCCAGGGTGTGTACAACGGTGCCTGCTTACCACGAGCATCTGGGTGATGGCCGCCGTGCCAGCCCACAAGTTCCCCTCCCAGCTCATAGTCGAGTCATCCCGCTGTGAGAAGCATTTTTGTCAGCGCAGAACTTTGTTCCGTCCACCCTGAGACGACACAAGACGGGACGGGAATTGAGCCTTACGAAGAGGATGTCGAGCGCGTGGCGATCCGAATTGAACGCCTCGTAGTAGTATTTGACGAGTTCCACTGATCAGCAAAAGGCGTGCGTTAGTTGAGGGTGCCAGTGTAGGGATCCAGTAATTAGAAAAGGACCGGAATGAGCGCTCGACGGGAGATACTCACAAGCCTCTGGATCTGGAAATTCGAGATTTCATGTTAGCCTTTCCTGCATACCTATTCCGACGGGTTTCATTCTAGGTCCTAGGGTAAGCGAGCGACGAAGGTTTAGGGAGAAAACCAGTCGCTGGAGAAAAGGAACATGCTTTACCTACCTATTATGGTGATGACTGTGATGCGAGATATTTGTATGGTCGCGAGATATGTGAAGGCGAAGGAGACTGGTACTGAGATAAATGAGAATTTGAAGGCGAGGGAGACTGGTACCGAGATGAATGAGAATTTGATGCCTGCAAAATTTTAATTCCGTCTGTGGTCTGATTGCGTGAAGTACTATTTATTCAGGTAAAGGTCGGCCTCAGGCACAATTGCCACCTTTCTAGGGACACGACTAACATTTTTGGCATAGCTGGGTCAAGTTTGGATGGCAGATGCGAGACGCCATTGCTGGTACTGATGTGTGGTAATGGCTAGTTCGATACGGCCGATATTTACAGGCTGGACCTCCAGGAACTTGATCTTGAAATAGATACCCCATTTGGCTATTGCAGTACTACGAGGCGTGGTGACCTGCGAGCACCGGCCATATATTGTCTAGATTTCCACAGTTAGTTTGTAGTTCTCCAGAAGAGCACTACTGTAAATCACAAAGTCTTCCGAAAACAGGAAGGAAAAACACAAGACAGTGAAAATCCTGGCATAATTAGTGACCAATGAACTCGAGTCCAATATACGAACTCTCGAAGACAATAGCATATTGTTACGATCCTGGTTCAGGCTCGCAGGGGGCTGCACGGAGCCTCCCGTTATTGGCTGACGCCAGGAAGTGGGGTAGTTCCCCACTTCCCTCGAGTGCAGCCAATAACGAGGCGGTCAGTACGATCAGTATGGTCAGGGCGATCAGTGAGAGAACTGACCGCATATTACAAACCACTCGACTGTTAGGGTCGTCTGTCTGTAAGGGAGCACGGGCTCCACAGAATGCTGGGGTTGGTAATTATGAAGACAGAACAAAGGGCAAGCTCCTATCGCACTGGTAATACAGTCAAATTGGAATGCTACTTGTCACGGCCGGCTTGGAATGAGGGCGGAACTCCTCTATTGGGCGCTATAGACGAAGATTCTAAACTAAAGGGAAAAGGGAAAAGAAGCTCAAAAGCCTCCCCTCGCGAGATTCTTCCAGGGCGTCTCAAGGTGGGGCTCTGGCTGGTCGGGTGGATCCACCCAACTGGCGTCTGATTAGTCAGAGCGTCTGGGAGGCCTGGAGGACCAGGCCCTCACACTCTCGACAGCTTATTGTAAGGAAAGGACACCCCAAACACCAGCCGCGCGCACAGGGTGCGCGCTCACCACCTGTTACCAACTGGCCAGAACACTGCCAGTTGGCACAAGCCATTACGCCACGCCATGGCGCCCCGGGCCTGAGCCCCTGAGCATGTATATAAACGTGGCCCTCGCCCACCTTCCTTTGCGAGGGCTAGGTTGAAGTCTCACACCAATACTACTCGTCGCTCGCCCACCTTCTTACCTGCATTGTTGTCACGACCAGGGCAAGGCATTGAGGTGAACTCAGTCCATTGGGTGCTATCGACGAAGATTCTAAACTGAGGAGGGAAAGAAGGAAAAGTCCAACAACGCGTCGCGTGCTCGCGAATAAGTTTTCATCTATCAGTGGGGTAGGTGGGGCCTCGAGGCGGCTTCTGATAGGCCCGGGGTTCTGGGCGGCTCTGGCTGCTTGAGGGCCAGTTTGGTGGACGGGTCCTCACAATTGTGACCACCTTGATCCGGCGTACCTGCCTTCTCTTACATTATTACCCTCAAACCGATGGCCAGACAGAACGCATAAACCAGGTTATAGAAGCCTACCTAAGGGCCTTTATTAACCAGGCTCAGGTGTCACGAATCCCTATTCGTACTGGTTGTCACGACCAGGGCAAGGCATTGAGGTGAACTCAGTCCATTGGGTGCTATCGACGAAGATTCTAAACTGAGGAGGGAAAGAAGGAAAAGTCCGACAACGCGTCGCGTGCTCGCGAATAAGTTTTCATCTATCAGTGGGGTAGGTGGGGCCTCGAGGAGGCTTCTGATAGGCCCGGGGGTTCTGGGCGGCTCTGGCTGCTTGAGGGCCAGTTTAGTGGACGGGTCCTCACACTGGTTTGAAGGCGGGGCAGGGGCGGCGGGACCCGCCCCGGCCAATCCCGTCGATGAAGAGCAGATGGACCCACAGTTGCTCTGTCGTGTGGAGAACAGAGCAGGTGGACCCACAGTTGCCCTGTCGTGTGGAGAACAGAGCAGGTGGACCCACAGTTGCCCTGTCGTGTGGAGAACAGAGCGATGTGCTCTGTGTCCCCACAATGAGAGCAACAGAGCAACGTGTGACGAACCTGGTTCGTACTGGACCAGCTGCAGAAGGCAGGCGCCTCAGGCAAGACTGGGGGCCCCGCTTTTCGAGAGCCAATCAGACGGTGCCCGGTGTGGGGGCCTGGTCCTCCAGGCCTCCCAGACGCTCTGACTAATCAGACGCCAGTTGGGTGGATCCACCCGACCAGCCAGAGGGATCCACCCAACTTGTTACGATCCTGGTTCAAAGGTGCAAAGGGCGTTGCCCACCCGCTGCGGATTGGCTGGAACGGCACTTAGGGTGGGGCTCTCGCTAAGAGAAGGTGCATCCAATTAGGGAGTGCTCAGTGGGGCCATTGCCAAGGTGCACTGAGCATGGCTGAGCTCAGTAGGATCAGTGCCGAGACCCACTGAGCGCACTGAGCAGGGAGCTCAGTGGGGATTAGTGCGTCTAGGACTGAGCACGACTGAGCATGTAAGGCAGGAACTCTGATTGGTTGCTCATAGTTCTATATAGGAGCTGGCAGCACGCTCTCTCTGGAGAACGGTTCTGCAGCTATCAATGCATCTGGTTAAGCATACATTGGTTGTGTGTTGAAAGCCTGTCTTTCGCAATCTGTGCACGATACTCCTTGTCTCCTGTCATCTCCTACCTGCCGTCCAGACCCCCACAATCCTAGGCCGGGCCTAGCTCCGTGGACCTGTTGTCCAGATTGTGACACAACTGGCTAATGGAAGCTCGGCCAGAGCCCCACCTTGAGACGCCCTGGAAGAATCTCGCGAGGGGAGGCTTTTGAGCTTCTTTTCCTTTTTCTCTTTAGTTTAGAATCTTCGTCTATAGCGCCCAATAGAGGAGTTCCGCCCTCATTCCAAGCCGGCCGTGACACCCGGTGCCAAGAGGGCTCTTGGCACCAGGCAAATGGCCCGGCACGCTACCAGTGCCCGGCGCCAGGCAGCTCCTTCCTGTCGGGCAAGTAAGAGCGCAGCTCTTACTGGCCCGCCATAACTAAATAAATACGATGACCGTACCCACGGTCTTAGATAGTTCTTGCTTGGTTCTGCAAGCAAGCAATACACATTCACTGCACTCATAAACTTTGGTGGCATTCCAATTTGACTGTATTACCCGTGCGATAGGAGCTTGCCCTTTGTTCTATCTTCATAATTACCAACCCCAGCATTCTTTAGAGCCCGTGCTCCCTTCCAGACAGACGACCCTAACAGTCGAGTGGTTTGTAATAAACTTGTATTCGTTAGGGTACGAATGGCCGAGTACTATAATTGTCACTGCATAGCCCGTGAATGACGTGGCACGTGGCCCACAACCACCTATTTCCCCGCGTCCTGCGCGGTCTCTGCCATAGCTTCCTTCTTCATCTTTAGATTCTACGAATTCAGCAATGATTACTGCAGCCCTGTCTCCTTACGTTCACTGAGCCGTGATAGGAAGTTGTGGGCTGGTGTCCCAAAATTGGGATTAGTTTAGTCACGGCAAGTATAACCGAGACATCCCTAGAACTCAGCTTGGCTCAGGGCAATGCTCAGTGCGCCTCAGCTCCTGCTCAGCTTTCAAGCCTGATACGGATTTGGCCAAAAAGTGTTGTCGGGGGTGACTATTGAGGTATTTTACATTCCAATATAAGCAGCTCAGACCCAAATGCGGCATACATTCGAAAGAGCAGGTTAGCTAGAAGCTCGACCATTGAGTGTCTGGCAAGCCGTGGGAAGATTCCCAGTGACGGGGTGATAACTCGCGATGGACAACAACCCAAGAATCACTTGGACAAGCTCTTCTAAATTTCGGACCGTAGCGTCTCCTACACTACCTTACCTAAGTGAACGCCCTAGACGACGTACTCCGCTGCCTTCGCCGTCTAGTTATCATCTTACCCTTTGAGTAGGTAGCCGTGCCGAGAGATTACAAGCTACCTAGGTAGACCCGTAGCACGAGAAGCGCGACAACAAGCTCAGCGGCGTGTTCTGTTCGATAATAATAGAAGGTGCCCGGCTTGATCTACCCAGCGACGAAAGCAACTCGATCGCAGACGCCCATACGAACGCCCTGAGCCTCGGGATTGGCCCGCACGGTGGTGCTGGAAGCGCAATATCTACTCTAGGCGTGCCCAGTACTTGAGCCAGGGGTAGGATGCCGTCGCCACCACGCCCAGGAGGCAGGTATCATGGCCGCCTCTGACGTCTTGTACACAGAAATTCAGCATGCGGACGGTCGAGTCTCGCGACGCCTCGAGCCTGATCACCTCGCTCGCGGCTATCCGCCCGTGACCGTGGAGGGTTCCCAAGTGGTCCGGGACGTTGGGGATAAACCTGCCCGTGTCGTTACGGAAGCCGAGCTGGACGTCCTGAACCAAACCCTTGGTCGTCTTGATCCACCAGACCTAGTGGACGTATTCTCTCACGTGTCCGCGCTCCAGCCAGGGCCAGAGATCCGGCTCTGCCAACTCCCTGGCGACGTACCCAAACGGGCGCCAGGACAAAGGACGGGAGGACTCGTCCTGGAGGCGGAAATTGTGGCGATGTCGTAGTACGTTGGACCTTGAAATAGGCTCGTCCGAGCACATGTACGGACTCGACGACGAGTCGTCGAGGAACGACTGAGGGGACCCAGTCCAGGCGGCCACAGTAGTGTCGGGAAGGGACATATAGCCGAAATTCCAACGCTCGTCGAGCGTTTCTAAATAGCGGGCGATCCGTTGTAGAATAGTAAAATCACCCGGGAGAAAGACGCCCAGCCACCACGATGCTGTGCGAGGTCGGCGGCATGCAAAGACTTTGGCGAGCTGGCCCGGTTACGCGACTCTAGGACGGGCTTGAGGACGTGGGAGATGGAGGAGAGCCAGGGACTGACCAGGTTCGTTTCGATGTCGGGTTGCCAAAAGATGCTCCAGAGCGCGGGCTTCCATAGCCACGGAGACGAGATAAAGCTACGACTCGTCTATAGAGCCAGTGAATGTGTTAAGTGTAGCGAGGTTCTCGAGATTATCGATATCCTCGTCCATAAATAGCGGCTTGAAGTTCTAGAGATAGACGGCCATATAGGTGGCGACGGGCGGCACCTCGAGGTGTTGCGACACCTTTAGCAGGGGAACTGCTATGGAAGCCGGTAGGCGTTCGCTAGGACTATCACCGCCCTAGATATAGCCGTGGGCTATAAAGGACAGAAGCGAATATGCTCTACGCTATTCTGCCTCATGCTCCAGACCGATGGTAGAGAGAACGGGAAGGCGATCGATGACTCCTCGCAGGCGCTTGCTGAGAACGATACACTGGAGATTCGCTGCCACAGCCTCCCACTTGTTGTAGTACGGATCCGGGAGCCTCGTCAACGGTAGGACTTCAGGGAGGAAGCCATGTGTTGGAGAGATTCCATAGTCGGCCAAGCTTGGGATAGGCGGCAACATGCTGAGCTCGAGACGTCGGGAACAATGCGGTTCGACGCGATGGGAGATTGAGGTACTCCCGTCTGATCTGAACTAAACGATAGACACAGAGCCGCCCGAGCTTTTTGCTTTACAACTCCAAAGCAGTTGACTACGACAAAAAAAAACGTCTTTTTTTTATTGACCAGGGGGTCGGAGCGCAGGTGCCGCTGTTAAGGTTAAAGGGGAGTGAGGTAATTGGTGGGCCATGCGTTCAAGTCCTGACGCAAGGAGTAAACAGAAGTGAATCTGTAATACTCCTCAGCTGTGCGAATTCTCTACTGGATTACGAGCATAAGTAAATGCAAGGTATTGTGAGGTTAAAGAGGAAGAAAGCTTGGGCGATGGAAAGAGTGGCCGGGACACAACCCATTATGTGAGGATAGGTCGGAGCAATCTGGGTAGGAGGAGTGGGTGGGACTTGATGCTGGGAGGCGCAAAATCGTCTTAATAATAGGTCAGCATCTGGAACGGCATAGAGAGAGAAAAAAGTCGCCCCTCAGGTTCCATCTTGCCAAGCTTCAACCTTGGCCTTGACTGATCCAGCAGTGTCTAAAATATATTTGGCTTTGACCCTTTGCCTGTCGTGGTGGGGACGGGGGGAACCAAGGAACCCAGGCCATGAGTGGGAAAATATCGCAGTGACAAAGAGGTCGCCCTTGTCAATGGGCCCTAGGACCCTTCCCGAGCCACCTCCGACCTTGATGGCGATTGGCTTCAGCCTTTTGCCGGGCGTTGCGCATCGAACATGTCTGCGCCTCGACCATTTCGTAAAACAGAGTCGCTGAAACAATGGGCAGCAGGGCTGGACTGACAAGCGCCAAATTCCAAGCCCCGACATCGCTCACATCCAGAGTTTTTGCAGCATCTGACGGGATGCATCAGCAACGCTATTTTTTTACGGTGTGTGAGGGCTTAAACGATGATCCATTGCCGCACACGTGCTTCTTCAGTGGCCCTTTCGGGTGTTTGTGCACTACAACAATGGGTATTTCATCAGCCCATCTCAGGTTTTGCCTCGCGATTAACCGAGTAGGTGGGGCACAGCTCACCAGGCAGAGCAAGTGGGCAACGTCGGCCGCATCTCCCTAATTCGACAGCCAACCTGGAAGCCAGCCTCATCCTCGCCAAGCAATGAGCGACAGATGGAGGCTTGGCGAGCGTTTTGATGGAACCGTCGACGACGCTCCAATGCCCTCACAGCACCCGAACGATGCGGCAATAGCATCTAAGACGCCGCTACACCTCGTCAACATGGTTGTACAGCAGCACGTGTTGAACTGGCTCTACAGCGTCCTGACCAGCGTAAGTCTCGCAAATAGCAACCCCCAATATTGACATTGACTGACCTTTTCCTGCTGCCGGCCCCGCGCGCAGGAATATCACGATGTCAACCGGACGTACAACGACGTGGCCTAGGCATTATCGCAGTATCCTTCGCTCTCGTCCCGCACCGATGTCTATAGTACGCCTGCTGCCTTCCTCCTCCAGCCACAATCAGCGCTGCGCTGGCTCCTCCGACCCATGACTGACGAGAGTGGCAGCGTTTCCGACGGGCGCCTCTGCTTTGCTCTTGCATCTCTCGGGAACAATACCTGTCCTGTTCCGCGGTACGACGTACCGATTCCCCATATCGCTATGGGTGCCACATGCCTATCCCCGCGATGCCCCCCTGGTCTACGTGACCCCGACCGATAGCATGGTGGTGCGGCCCGGCCAGCACGTCGATCCCCAGGGTCAGGTCTATCATCCATATGTCGTCGGATGGTCTACATTCTGGGATGTATGTCTGGGCTTGTCTTGGTATCATGGCAGCGAAAGAGAAGCTTACAAAGGGTTGTAGAAGTCCACCATTCTGGATTTTCTAGCCATAGTACGCGACGTCTTCGCCAAGGAGCCGCCTGTTATCGCTCGACAGCAAGTCCGGCCACCCCCGTCTCAACAAGAAAACTCACGCCGCCACCTGTCCCTCCGCTCCCGCCCGATCTAACTTCTCGCCCAGTTTCCGAAACTCCGTTTCTCGCCCGCCAAGATGCCGCAAGGCCACCCCCGCCACCTCCGAAACCTGGCCAGCCTGTCGGTGTCCAACAACCGCATTCCTCGCCGCCATCGCAGTCAGCCGGCCCTCCAGTTCCTCCACTGCCACCGGGATATGGCCGGGCGCCCAATCAGTATAGGTCTGGAGGGTTGAGGCCTCCCCTGAACCACCTACAAGAATACCGACATCTCGTTACGACACAGCGCCACCATTGCCACCACATGAGCCTCAAGGGCAACCGCCTCCTCATCCGCCCATCTCTTCGCCGTCAGGACCCCCTCGCCCAGCTGAAGCCCCCTACTCTGGATCTCCGCCCGTGCCCAGCTGAAGCCCAGCAGGCCCCCAGCAGCAGCTCGCAATGAACGATGCACGACGCATGTCTGCCTTTACGGCCCCCCAACCCTACGGCACGCCGCTACCTAGCTGGCAACCTACCATGGTCCCAGCTCAGACCCTGCCTCCCCAGCCACAACCTCCTCCGCCTCCACCCCCTCCCGATCTTATAGACGACGACCTAACCCTCACAATACCCCCGACGTCGTCGGTCTCACCCCCGCCTATTCCCCCGAACCCCGAGAAGGATGCGCTCCTCCACCAGCTCGCCCGGACACTCTACGACATGCGGCAGAACGCGCGCGCCCAAAACGATGCCTCTCTCCTCGGTCTTCAAGCCCAACGAAACGCAATGATAGCAGCCGCCAACAACCTCCAGAGCGAGTCGGCCCAGCTCGGCCAGCTCTCCACCGTGCTCAGCGCAAACACGGCGATCTTGTAGGACAGTCTGCGCAAGGCCGACGCCATCATCGAGAGCTCGGCGCGCCACCCCGAGGCCAACATCGACGAGCTGCTCGTCCCCCCCACCGTCGTCGGTAACCAGCTCTACGAGGTCGTGGCTGAGGAGCGCTCCCCCGCTGACGCCATCTTTGTCCTTGGTCGCGCCGTCGAGCGCGGCCGTATCGCCCCGGCCACGTTTGCCAAGACGACGCGTAGCTTGGCGCGGGAATGGTATTTGAAGAAGGCGCTTGAGCGTAAGATTGGGCAGGGCATGGGGCTTGAGGCGGCGTGAGGGTCGCACGGTTTGGTTCTTGTGGGCTGGTAAAGGTTGTGGCTGGGGATTTATTGGTAGGCATCAATCATACCTTAGGTAGAATGGTAGTGCCTTGCGTATCTACCAAGATAGAAGATAAAGATGGATCGTCTTCACTAATGTGAGTAGAGAGTCTTGAACAGGCACCACACGATAGAACTTGAGTCTCTATTCGGGAGCGGTTCAAAATGATGTCCAATTGTCATGGGTAAGAAGTAGATTTATGACATTGGAAAGAGTCATCCGTGTTCTTTTGGGAGGCAGGCCATGACGTCCGATCGAGGTCAAACTCTAGCTGAGTTTTGTCTTGGTAAGGTATGCAGGTAGGTAGACAACAACAAAGCGTGTCTCCTCGAGAACAAACCTGAAAATGCCATCTAGAGTGCTATTGCTACGAGCTGTGACGGGGACACGAAATGGCAGCTCCAGTCTCCGAGAGGCAAGCTATTTTTTTGTTTTATCCTTCAATCTCATTTTTTCCAGATCTAAATCTTTCGTACCAACCATTGGTGCTTGGATGACGCAACCCTCGAAAGTAGCCTTGATGTTGTGACAATATTGACGCTGTCTGTTAGTCACGTAACACCTAGTTCTGTAGGCTGTATATGGATGTAGCGCCCCCCAAGTCAGCTCTGATCAATGAATAATACCATGACAGTTTATAACTCTGTACTGGACTAACATGACGCTGGCAACTAAAGTAGTAATAAATGCCCACACAAAGGCCAAAACATGGAGCGTGGCTCCCTTTCATTGACTCAACGACAACAAAATCCTTCCGATGAGTTCCTTGGGTGCTGTTAGTCGCGAGCGGGGGTTTGATCTAGCTTCCCACTGGCCCATCAACTAGTGAAAGAGGCCCTAACAGTTCATTTTACAGTCTGTACAAAATACCAATGGTTTAGGTCAAGTGGTGGACAAAACTCACAACTACAACGGCCAAGCCTTAGAGCTTAGCGTCTCAGCTTGTTCCCTCCGATCTTTCACCCTCAGTCATCTCAAATTTTGCCAAGTTGACCATCCGCGCGGGCCGCGGATGCTGCAGGCGACAGTGCGGTGTCGCCACCAGAATATCCTCTTCCTCGTGACTGTGCCTCGCCTCGCCTGGGCTGTTTTTGGTGACGCTGGTTCTTTCTCCTTGGGTGGCTGCGGCCACATCTGCCCTCTCGTTAGCATTGCATTAACTGCTACTTTCGCTAGTGGCAGTCGCGTTTATGGTCTCCCCTTCGTCTTCCAACAACTGTGTCGTTGCGCGACTTTCCCGGAGTCGGCATCTGAGTCTCTCGGCTGCTGCTGCTGCTGCTGCTGCCGCCGCGCGCTTTGTATTTGTGGTTTTGACGCCTTCACTCAAGGTACTGGATGCCTGAATCTCACTTGGTCTCTTGAAATGGCCCCACGTTTCTTTCCTTTGGCGACTACCGGGCTTGGTGGAGTTTTCCCAGGCGATACGGCAACAATACCACCATACGTATTTATATCTCGATGACAGTAAGCACTGGAACGGCCTTGAGATTTCATGAGCTTGGACGAGCTGGCGATGCGGTTGCGGCTGTGTATATCAACACCACGTTGGACGAAGTCATGGCTCTTGAACGTCGGCAGGATGTGTCCGGGCAGTACCAGACTGACGTAGCGTAACGAAGCCACGGCGGCCGTAGCGCTCCCAACATGCTCGCCCGACGATGAAGAAGTCGTTTTCGTGATGGGCGGGGTTGCAAGTGTCAACGATTGGCGAGGGTTGACCGTCTTGTTTGGTATCGTCCACATAGATCCCTTGAGGAGAAACGTGGATTCGCGCTTCCGCAAGAAGCATAAGCCGTCCAATCGCCTATTGTTTGAAGTGTCGCCCTTGTTGTCGTCAGGATCTGCTTTCGATGGGGGTGGCACTCCGCCTTCTTCTGGGCTAGTGTTCATCACCGGCTTGTTGTCCATCTTCTTCGCGGTTTGGCTCGGTGACCATCCCTCAGGCAGGCTGAGTTTACCTTTGACATGACGAATGGCGGAGATGCCTCTGCCTCGTACCCCTAGTCGGCGATCATTTGTGTCCAATTTGCTGTTGTACCACTCATCGCGGCTGCCTGTGGATGAGTTCAGGACACTTGTCGAGGATTGACTGGTATGTCTTTCAGCTCCGGGCCCGAGCGAGACAACATGGCTTTCGCACGGCCAAAATCAGCCGCGGACTCGCGATAGAACCTCCACCACCGCGTCCGCTGGACTGGAATCTGGATTGGGATGCACGAGCAAAGGATTGGCGAGGCGGGAAGCCGTCTATTCGGAATTTTCTCGACTTGCAGCGCGACGCCTTCCTGCCTAACCTCTAACAGACCGATGGTCGAGAGGAAGTAACGGCAGCCTTCGTACAAAAGGATTTCATGGAAGCCTTCTTCGGCCCGTGTTCGTACATGATAGACGGACCAGAAATGCCAAGCGATTTGCCTCCTTTCCCTGAGGAAAACACGGAGGTCGACGACAAGGACCCGCCCACACGAGGCGCACCTCCACCCGAGGAAGCGATGCAGGTCGACGAGACCCTGCCTCCTTTGCAGCCACAAAGCTAGTCCTCTCAACGAGAGCCCCCACCCAATCAAGGGCTAGGATCCCACCAAACACAGGGATCCCCGCAGGGGTGGTCACCAAGGCAAGCCCAAGGACCAGAGATTATCGATCAGATAAATCCACCTGAGCCCAGTAAAACGCAAGCGTCAGGACTTGATCCGACGCTGCACGTGGACATACGAGAGTCAGTGTTCGCCGACACGTTCAAGAACACAATTAGCAGGAGAGATCGCAGTCGTAACCGTTACAAGCCATCCAGACGGCGGGATAGCAAGCGACGCAGCAAATTCCCCTCCCGGAGTCCCATCTCCCATAATCGCCGGGAACGGCCCAAAGGAGGCCCGCCGCGGTCTCCAATCCGGCCCCCAATCCCTAGTCCCTCCGGAGCTATAGAAGAGTCGTCGAGACAATCCCCAATCCACCCTCCACAGAATTCCACACAAGCGCCTCAGCCCCCCGTGATACAGAATCCAGGCCTATTCGCATACGAGGTTCCGGTGCAAGAGACGGTACTCGATCAGATACAGGACACCACACGGCAGTCCCAGACGACAGAAAACATACCCCGAGATACCAACCGCAACATTATTCAAGGTACGAAGTCTTCCCGTTTTGATCCCTTGAAAAGGTCAGACCGGGCGAAAGCAGGACTATCGAAGCGATCTCCAACCCGGCCTCCTGGTCCTACAGCTCCAATCCCTAGCCCCCCAGGGCCGGACCAGCTGAAGGAGAGCCGTCGAGACGATCGCAAATATATCCGCCGAGCCAAGCGCCCCAGGCCCCCGAGATAGTGAACCCAAGCACGTTTACAGAGGAGCGTCCAGTCAATCAGACACAAGAGCTAGTACTCTATCAGACGGAGGACCCCACACGGCAGTCTCAGACGACAATACCCTAGGATGAGGATACCAATCGCCAACCGAAAGCAGGACCATCGAAGCGATCTCCAATCCGGCCTCCCGATCCTGCTGCTCCAGTCTCTAGCCCCCCAAGAACCGAAACAGCTGGGGAAGAGCTGTCGAGACGGCCACAAATATATCCGCCCAGCCAGGCACCAGCGGCCCAGCCCCTCGGAATACTAGCGGACCCAAGCAAGTATATAGGCGAACGTCCAGCCAGTCAGCTACAAGAGCTAGCTCCCGGCCAGACGGCGGATACGCATTAGGATGAGGAGCGCAACCGTAATAGCCGCCGCAAGCTACTTAGACAACGGAATAGTAGGTCACGCGGCAGGTCGCGTGGTAGGTCCCGCAGCAGATCACCTCCGCCTCGGAGCCCCAATTCCCGGAACCGCCGTGGACGGCCTACAGGGGGGCCGTCGCGCTCTCCGATCATTCCGCCAGGGCTTATTACTCGGTTTCCTAGTCCTCTAGGAGCCGGAACAGCTAAAAAGCCGAGGTCGTCTCAAATATACTCTCTAGAGACACCTCGGCGCAGCGAGAGGCTCAAGCGTCTTCTCAGGCAAGGGACTCCCAACAAGACACAGGAGCCGGTGCTTGGTCAGACCCCACAGGACCTCACACAAAAGCCTCTGCCATCTCTGACAACAGAGGATCTGCCTCAGAGTCGAGCAGTCAAAGTATCTCTGCCAAGCTTTCCCGATTAGGTACCCGTGCCCGTTCCGGCACACCGTATTCCGTACTACTGCTTCGAATTAAAGGCTGAGCCAAACTTGGACGAACCGTCAAGAAACCCAGGGCAAACCAGAAAGCAGAGAAACTGTCGCCTCATGCACCCCGAACACGGCTGCTAATGCTTATGCCAAATATCACATTCCGTCCCTAGAGCATGGATCCCAAAACCAACCCAACCTTGACTGGTCCAGGCACCTAATCATGTTATTTTTTCTTGCTTTCTTTTTTTCTTCGTCATGTTAAAAAGGCACCAACACCACGCTTCAGCGATGCAGACTTTCCACCTTGCACACGAAATTCCTCTCATAATCTCGCAATGGAGCCATCTCAGCGCAATGCAGATGGTGCCGTCCCGTCGCAGCTCGCAGTGCTCTGGCGAGTGGCGGTCGAAAAGCACGAGCTCGAAAAGCACGAGCAGCAAACTAACATCAATCTCACCAACACCACGACGCTCAAAATCGTCACCGGCTTCTTCTCGCACCAGCCGCCGGCCGCCACCGCCGCCGAGACCGCCGGCCTAAGCCCCCACGAACCCACCACCGCCGCCGACATGGCGGGCGCCGTGTTCGCCGCCATCGGCCGTCTGGAAGCTGCCACGCACATGCAGACGCTGGCGCTCGTCGTGCAGGTCGAGGCGGCCGTCGGCGGGCGGCGGCCATGGCGACCGACGTGCGCGACACGGTGCGCGGCGTGCACGCTGTTGGCCAAAGCTTGATGCGGTTGGCTGACGAGCAGCAGCGATGGGCAGGGGGGTGAGGACGAGTTACTATAGCAGTAGTAGCAGCAGCAGCCGCGCGCACACAGCCTGATCTGCATTGCCGGAGAGGCCGGCATGGACAAGACGACGCTGGCGAACCTACTGTACCAGCGGCTACTGTACCAGCGGCTGTGCCGGTTGACGCCGCGGCTCAAGGCGGATGTTGCAGACAAGATCACGAAGAAAGCCGACTGTAGGTCATCTTTTATCCGTGCAAGGTTGCCGGTGAGTGACTCTAATGAAAGTGCGGCTGACACTGGGAATCTAGGATTCGTGTACATTGACTACGTCGTCCGACGGCTCGACTCGATAGCCAGCTCTCGGCTCGTGGAGAAGTCGCTCGACAAGCTACCGGACACGACCACGGCCATCTACAACGAGCTGCTCGATGGCGGCGGGCGGCTGTATGACGAGAGCGAGAGGAGCAAGCTCGGCTATCTCTTTGCGTGGCTCGCCTACACCCAGGGCGAGACTAGTCTGTCGTCGGCTCGCGTGTTTCTCAGTGACATACTCGGCGCCAGCTTCAAGATCGAGGACGAGGCGGCCATCCGGCTGGCCAAGTGGGTACTCCTGGACGATACCTGGAAATATTGAAACTGATCAATTAACATGCAAAGGATCCTGACGTTCTCGGACCGCAAAGACGACCCCAACGAGGAGCCCGACTACTTCCCAGACGAAGACGGCCCCGACGCGGCAATCAGCCTCTCGTTCCAGGATCAGTACCTGCGCGAGCACTTCTGCGGCGGCGGCGAGGACACAAACTCGCTCAGGCTCAGCCTGCCCCTGCCCGGCTACGTGGCAACCTACGAGGTGATAAGGATGGCCACCGAGATCTTGGCAAAGTGGCCGCCGATCGACTCGGCTAGTGAGAAGGCCGAGAGCGACAAAGAGACAGAGAAGGAGGGGGATGGTGCGGATAAAGATGAAAGCGAAAGCGATGAAGACGAAGACGATGAAGATGGAGATGATGAAGATGAAGATGAAGATGAAGATGACGAAGGTGAAGATGACGACGGAGACGAGGACAGAGACGCCCACAGCGACAAGGAAGACGACGACAGCGTAAGCAAATACGACGAACAAGACGACCCCCGGCGACGAGCCCAAGACGACTTCGCCAAGCAGGCAGCGCAGTCGTGGTCCGAGCTGCTGGTCCAGCTCGAGCCCAGCAAGCTGTCAGGGGCACAGACGGCGACGCTGCTCAGCGCGCTGTTCGACCTCCTGCACAGCAACAAGAACCGCGCGCTGTGGCGGCTAGAGGAGGTTGTCGACACGTGGGACGAGCAGGCGCTATGCAGCATATTCGGCTCGACGCCCGACAAGGTCGATAGGGGTCTCGCCAACCTAGTAGCCCTGGCCGCGCACGCCGCCTCGCTCCAGCCCGACATAAACACTACACCCACTGTCAAAGACGAGTTTAAAGAGAAAGGGGAGTCCAGAGCTGCTGCGGTAGCAGACTGGGCCCGCACGACGCTGGCGACGCGCGACGCGCTGCTGTTGGCCGTCGCCAAGACACACATCGGCAACTGGGCGCAGGCCTCGCATCCGCATCAGGCCTACAGGCCGTTCCGCTTCGCCCACCACGCTCTATGCAGCATTCAGTACCCGGGCCTCGCCGTCGTCGAAATCTCAAAGGCAGTGCAAGATACCATCACCCAGCCCGGAGGCTACAACCCGGCGCAACTAAACGAGTACGGCATCCGCGACGCCGACTTCGCCGCGGTAGCCGACATATCCACATCCACGTCCACACTCAACGACAATAACACATGGCCAAGCGAAGCCCACAAACACACGTGCATCGCCATGGCGCTCTCCCACGCCTTCCGCAACGACGCCGCACTAACACAGTCGCTCCTCGGCGCCGCTGACCCTTCCCTCACCATCACCACCACTACCACTACCACCACCACTACCACCACCAGCCCTATCACCACCAGCCCTATCACCACCAGCCCTACCACCACCAGCTCTACCACCACCAGCCCTACCACCACCAGACCTACCACCCGGCGCGCGCGCTTCGAGGCCGCCTACCGCGTGGCCCGCTCGCGGCTGAACGTGCTCGAGACCTTTGACACCGGGCCCGTGTTCCTGTGTTATTACTGCACTGATGTGACTCTGTGCGGAGACTGCTACGCCATTCGGAAGAAGTTGAAAGAGCCAAAGGGGTTGGGATCGGTGATGGGACATCTGAGGCGGAGGCAGATGCCCGTGTAGGTAAAAATGAGAGGGCTAGCTACATTGACGTGTGCCCGTAGGGCCACGCTCACATCAAGGCGCCCGTCGACGGCTGGAAGGGCATCCGCCAGGGCCGGCTACTGTATGGCGACGTCGACGTTGCCTTTGACTCCTGGCTCGAGCAGCTCGAGCCAGAGTGGGCGGTTGCCTGGGAGCGGTACCGGAGGCGCGAGCCGGTGCTACCGGGACACGACCTTGATGCCCCTGCGCCTGATTCCGGGGCCTCGTCATGGCTCCTAGACTCTGAGCTCCTGGCAGGGCTTTGGGAGTGGTGAGCTGGGGTGGCTGTGATAAGATTTGCATCTTGTTAAAAAGCATGTTAATTAATTGCGTATGTTGGTTGATAACTAGATAGACTAGACGGAACTTTGGCCCAGGGTCTAGGCATTACACAAAACTAAAATATGTTTGGTGATCGGGGAAATCACAATTGTCAAAAAATCTAACAAGTGATAGGGCGTTCAGTAACAAGTAATGTCATGCAATACTGCACTGTTCGGGCCATGTATGGCTACCGCGGTTCACAGAAGCGGTTTAGCATGAATAGCTATCTTTGGTTCGGCCACCACATTCACCGTGGATCCAGAATTGCAACCAAGATCTTCCAAGATCTTCCAGGAAGCACTACGATTGCCGTATCGGAACACGTGGTTCACAAACAGAGGCATATCCTCTGCTTCTAGATCCCTCTTTCCTCGCACCGAACGCACACCGAACGCAGTCCCCAAACCCCCGTCGGTTGTAGATTCAGTGACAGCGCCCTAGTAGCTTTTACCCCCGACTTACTGACTTGGCCCAACTGTCGGCCAAACACTCCATGAGAGAGGGACAGGCACAGCATTTTCTTCTCCTCTCCGTACACCCTCCTTCATCACAATTATGCAGCCCACATGAACCAAACAAATGAAGACAAGCAACTAGTTGTTCTGTTCACCTGACCTATCACGCATTGAAAACGCCATGTATTACCCTCCACCACGATAAGGCAGAAAGTTGCAATCTCAGACAGACGCGAGAGGGTATAATTAAGGGAAAATAGTTCGTGAAGGTGTCAAAAAGCAACGCCAGACGTTCCCAGCCATGATAAACTCCCCAGATGATCCCCAAACTAAGGTAGGGGGACGAGTGTGTTGGTGGGTATATAACGCCGTACAACAGACAATCAAACAAACGCCGCATCACCGATATACAGCCCGCCGAGTCGGGCCGTCGGTAACTTCGTTTTCTCGTAGTCAACCTCTGCAGCTCCCCTGCCAGCTGCTGCGTGTTTTTTCCCGCATTGCCATACCGATTAATCAGCCCTGGTACTGGCACTGAAGCCTGATGATGGCACTGGAGCCCAACGCTGATCCCGACGCTGATCCCGACGCTGAGCCCGACGCTGAGCCCGACGCTGATCCCGAAGCTAAAGCTGAAGATGCACAGGCCGCGGACGCTCCGGCACCGCCATGGCGGCCTCCTGGAAATCGGCTGCGACAGCAACGGCAGGACGCGGCGCGCGGCGCGGCAGGACGATGCCGGGCGGCCACGACGCGATCTCGATGGGCTGCGGGTGCTGTGCGTCGTAGTAGTCGGCCGCCGCATGATTATCAGGTGTCGTCATGGCCGGCGCCACCTTGAGCATTCTGCAGAGATCTATTCTGCTGCAGATATTCCAGGAGTATTAGAGTCTTTTCTTTCTTCCACACCAGGCTGCATATCTTATCGGTGTCCGGGCTGATTAGGCTGGCTTACCAGATCGGACAGGTCGCGGCCTTGTTCAGCAGCCACGGGTCGATGCAGGCCTGGTGGAACGTGTGGCGACACGGCAGCACGCGCACGTCGTCGTCGGCGCCGAAGCCGTCGGTGCACACGGCGCAGCAGGCGCTCTCAAGGTCGAGGTCGAGGTCTTTGGCCTGGGATTTCGGTGGGGGTTCTGATTTCGCCGCCTTGCGGGATGCGGGATTCGTGCCGCCATTCTCGTCGTCGTCGTCGTCATCCTCTTCATCGTCGGAACGGTCCGCGTGCCACACGGCAAATTTGTCGAGCTGGGCTTGTCGGGCGCCGTATTTGATGACGGGGACTTCGTCCAGGGCAGATACGGGCAGGACGGGGTTTGTGGGGTGTGCGCGGCGCTCGCGGAGAGGCAGGACCACGACAGCGGCCTGGTCCGCGGGAGCGAGCACGTAGGGGGCTGCGTCGGGGCCCTCGTTGGCCGACCACTTGCGGCAGCGGAAGATGATGAAGCAGATAAGCACGAACAGCGTCAGGATGCACAGCGCGATGGAAATCGCCGGCAGCCCGTGCTCGTCGGTCTTCTCGCCCGTCACCCGCGACGCGATGACCGCCATGGTTGTGGGCAGTGAGGGTGTGACTTGCGAGTTGCGAATGGTGGTGCAAGGATGAGCGCGAGTGGTGGTGCAAGGATGAGTGCGAATTGTGGTGCAAGGATGAGCGGGGAGACGAAGGAGGGGAAGATGGCCACGGTCGGCGAAGGTGTGTGTGCACCGCTCACATGGAAACGGGTTGACGACGGGGAAAGCAGGAAAAAAAGAAAAAAAGAAAGCACGAGACTAATAGCCGATCACGTGGATCCAGCTAGTGCGAGGAGGCCGTTGTGGACAAACTGGGCTGTTTCACTTCATCTCAACAATGGCCGCTCACTTCATCTCATGTAGAAATCGGTGCAGAAGCCGCCAACGTCAGACCACAGACACTAGCAACGGCCGGTTGTGGGGCGTCGAGGTCGGCAGCAGTGGTAGGTGTGCGGAGAAGAGCCCAGCAAGCGACCGCTCTTGGCAAAAGCTTAAAGCCACGACGATTTAATACGCCAAGCTGGCGACGCTGGCCGAGTCTGCGGGGGGGCCACATGAAGAGTGGAGGGGGGTGTGGGCAGCTTGCCTGCAAGTGGTCGCTTCGGGGGCTCTAGCTGCTGCTGCGGATGGCCGAGTTGCCGTGCGGGCATGTCTCCAAAACAGGGCTACTGGGCCACCCACACCACCTTTTCGCTTCAGACACCGCAATCAGACGATGCGCGGGGCAGAATTCGATTTGCGAGGAGCGGGGACGTGTGCCAACCGTTACATGCAAGCCCAGAGTGGGGGGAATGGTTGGACAAGGGTGGTGCATGGAGTGGTCGAGGTTATCGTATGCACCGCACATACACAGTGATGCACCTCGGTGGAGGATAGCAGATCTCCCGTCCGTTCCGTTCCGCTTTATCCATGGACATGGGCCAGGATAGTAGCCAGGTAGCAGCGACTAATTAATTTGCTATAAGAATACTATAACCCCCTGTTTCCTTTTCCTAGGCGTTGAAGCAGCTCAAGTTCCAAGCAAGACAAGACGAACCGAACCAACAACGGCCAACGACCAACAACGGCCAACGACCAACGGACAACGGCCAACAACGGCCAACGGCCAACAACGGCCAACGGCCAACAACGAACAACAACTCATCAACAAGCGATTCAACACATAGAGAGACAGCCTCTCATCCACCAAGCAGTTAATGGACAGTAGCTCCCTGTTCTGTCATCAGTCGTCAAGAAGGAAACACAACACGCTGATCAACCCTCTGAAGGCGGCAGCAGGCGACACAACCTCCCTCAAGACACCTTCCTATCCGATACCCGAACTGGCGCGGGCAGCTAAATCTGCTTGACAAAGCCCACCTCGACGAGGCTGTCGGCGTCAATGTCGAGGTCAGCCAGCTTGGTACGCGAGTTCTCGCGGATCCACAGAAACAGCTCCAACACAACCCAGCGGAAGAAGCCCGGGACCGACTTCTTGCGGCCGACCTTCATGACCTCCTTGCCGATGATATAGACGGTCTGGTCCTCGTGGGCCTTGTTGAGCGCGTCAAGCTCGGCCTGGATCTCAGGGGTATGCTCGACGGACCTGGCGACACCGCCGCTGGCGTTGCTGCCCTTGTCGCTGCCGCGGTCGCGCGTAATGTACAAGACCAAATGCTCGACGAGCTGCCGACCTAAATCGGGCGTCAGCACGTCGTCCATGTAGCCGTGGCGCAACGTCACACGATAGCAGGCGGGCACGGCGGTGCGCGAGACGAGGTAGCGCTCGTCGTGGGGCACCGAGGGCCGCGACAACGGGCGCATGTGGAAGAAGATGGTGATGGCCGGGCGCGCCTTGAACTTGCGCACAAACTGGGTGAAGACGGTCGGAATGTTACCGTTGGTGCCGCCCGACTTGTCGAAGAAAATGCCCAGCCCCGACGCGCTCGACACGCGCTGTCCGCCAAACGCCTGCGTCAGCACCAGGTCGCCCGTCGAGTCGGTGCCGAACAGGTCGCGCGTGTGCACCTTGCCGCGCCCCTCGGCCGCCCACTGCTGCTCCTTGCCGAACCGCCAGAGCACGAAGATGCTCGACAGCAGCACCGCCAGCAGCAGCGTGAACCACGCTCCGTCGGGCACCTTGACCAGCGACGACGAGATGTAGACGCCGTCGAGCAGGCCAAAGACGAGGAAGAAGAAGACGACAATGTACGACGGGATGCGCCAGATGATGGCCGCCACGATAGACACCATGCAAGTCGTGATAAAGGTCACGATAATAACACACACGCCGTACGCGTTGCCTAGGCTGGTCGTCTACAGTTTGGTAAGAAATCATTGGTTAGCGCGAAACACTTCGCGTTCTGGCTAGCGGTTGACCGCACTCACATTGTTATACACGGCCGTCACGATGACGGTGCCAATCATGAGCAGCCAGTTGGCCAGCGGCATGTAGACCTGCTCGTGGAACTTGTTGCTAGTGTGCACCGTTTTAATGTGCGGGAAGTACGACAGGCGCATGACCTGCGTCAGCAACTGGAACGTGCTGGTAATCATGGCCTGCGAGGCGACGATGGCTGCCAGGATTGCAATCACCATGCTGAAGTAAAAGCTGCCGGGTGGGACCGTGTAGAAGAACGGGTTGGTGAAGGCGGTGCCGGTGGTGTCGAACGAGATGAACGCCGCCTGGCCCGCGTAGGCAATGAGCAGGCACGGGAACGCCAGGCCCAGCCACGAGATCTGGATCGCGCGCTTGCTGAAAGCCCCGAGATCGGCGAACAGCGCCTCAACGCCCGTGAACGCCAGAAGCAGCCCGCCCAGCGACCGCCACCCGCTGGTTCCGTTGCGCACGAGGTACGCGCCGGCAAAGTAGGGGCTGAAGGCCTTGAGCACCGTGTAGTCATACAGAACCAGGTTGTAAATGCCAGAGCACAGGTTGAAGAGCAGCCAGATAACGACGATGGGCGCGAACGCGGTGCCCAGCTTGGCCGTGCCCAGGGGCTGTATGGCAAATAGCGCGATCAGGATGGCGCACG
Organism: Lasiosphaeria miniovina; assembly: GCF_030549165.1. Lineage (NCBI taxonomy): Eukaryota > Fungi > Ascomycota > Sordariomycetes > Sordariales > Lasiosphaeriaceae > Lasiosphaeria > Lasiosphaeria miniovina. The sequence goes on from NW_026848220.1 coordinate 582,433, forward strand.
AGATGCCGACGATTGCCGATCGCGTCAGGTCGGGGTTGACCACTGTAATTCCCTGGATGGCGCCCAGGACCGACTGAGCGGGCGTAAGCACGCCGTCGGCCATGACCATGGACACCCCGAGCACGCCGACAAGTTTGAGGGAAAATTTGGCTGAACCGGAGCCCTCGATAAACGAGCGAAACCGGCGGGTCACCGGGTCCATCTTGCCCGTGTCATGGCGCTCCAGCTGCGGCGTGGCAGCGGCAGAGGCGGCATTGGGGTCCTCGTTGGAGATGTTGGCAAAGCGGGCGAGCAGCGAGTAGAGCGCAAAGGTGCCGCCCTGGCCGTCGTCGTCGGCCAGCAGAACGATGAAGGTGTATTTGACCGTGACGATGAGGGTCAGCGACCAGATGATGATGGACAGCGCACCGACCAGGTCGTCCCAGCTGGGCTGGCTGGTGAAGGTCGACGAGTAGACGTAGAGGGGCGACGTGCCAATGTCGCCGTAGATGGTCCCGATGCTCTGGAAGCTGAGCCAGGCGAGCGTGAAGCCCGTGTAAGTCTGCCGACCAAGTCAGCCATCCGGTCGTTCGACTACTATTTGTTTCAATTGGTTTTCATGTCATCGACTCACCTGCTTCTTTTTGAGCGCAAAGTCATCGTGTGTGATTTTTCTGGCTCTCTCTTCTTGGTCGAGGTCATGGACGCTCAACTCTTTCTCGGAGAGAGCCAGCGGAGCAGCAACAGCCGGTTGTTTTCTCTTGACGGGCTGGATGTCATCCTCGAACCGGATATTGGGAGGGGGGGTGCCGGTCGCGTCGGCCATTTCGCTCCGCCTGTTCGGTTTGGGCACGTTGCGCTCGTCTCGCTGCGTACGCTGTGGTTATGGCTTTGGACGGCGACGAGCTGGTAGGAAACCTGTTCCGGGTGTGCACGAAACCCGATAAAGCAAAGGTGCAAGACGACGGAGGCCTCCCACAAGAATGGGGAAAATGGACGAGTTGTTGGGAGCCGTGGGAGCTTGGGGAACCTGGGAAGCTTGGGGGACCGGGGAGCTCTGGGAGCTTAGGGAACCGGGGAGCTCTGAGAGCTTTGGACTTGGGAGCAGGCCAGAGAGTTTTAGAGACTGTAGCTAGGAGCTCAGGAGCTCCAGCAGTGCAGCCGTGTCGGTGAGATTGTATTGCATTCTCAGACCAAATTAGAACCAGCTGCCTCGCTTTTTATTCCTGTCACCGAGCTGCATTCTTAGGCGGCCCTATCCTCTTTGTTCGGTCATGGCTGCAGGTCTGAGGTGGGTGCCCAACAAAGGGCGCATGTTTCCCCTCTTTTCCGTGTGGAAAAAGACGGGGCGTCGGGGGGGGGGTGATTTGTCGATTGCTGGCGCCGACCGGGATGGTGATATCGAGTCGTGGTGGTGAGGTGTAGCATCTGACGGCCAGACGCAAGGACGGTACTTGGGGCAATAAGCTGCACCAAGGGGGCTGTGCTGCAGTGCAACAGGGGAGCTTGCGGATAGTTATCCTCGAGCTCCCATTTGAGCTCCCAAAAATCACGCAACTTTGTGCTACCCCGCGGGCTCGGCCGACCCCAATGCGGAAACTCGTCGCTCCTCCAACTGCAAGCTGAGCAATTCGGGTTGCTAATTTCCATGTGGCGTCTCAATTTTCCCGATGTTTGGCGCCATGTTCGCTGTCGCATTCGTTATTACGACACCACGACTTTTTCCAAGTCATGGGCGCCAGCGTGGCATCAGGCATGGGGTGATGGCCGCGGCAAGAGGAAGGACCAGTCTGGTCTGGTTCGCGTCTGGAAACGGACAAGCCTGGATCACAAGCCTGGATCACAAGCCTGGATTAGGTACTCGTAGGAAGGAACGAACAGGGAAACCCATCATCGTGGTTGCAGGTCCCCAGTCCCCTAGTGTACACCGCCGGGGCGCTGGCCGGCTTGGCGCCTGGTCCGAGCTGAGAATCCGGGGTCGGCTAACCAGAACGCGCAGCAAAACGTAACAAATCTCTAGGGTCATGCCTGCCGCGGCTGCTGCTTGGAAGGAGAAGGGATAAAAATCAAGTAGAAGCAGGTTATTAGCAGCAAAGTCGAAAGACGAGAAGAAGAAAATAAATTGAATGAAGGAAAGAAGCCTACGGCCTCGCCAGTCGTCACCATGTGTGCTCCAAAAGCTGAAATAGGGTCGCCCCACCCATCCAGCATCCAACCAGCAATTTCCAGCAAGGCGCGACAGACTAAAAGTGTAATTATTGCAGCGCTGAACAGACCCAACAAAACAACAACAAAACAACCGTAAGACGAGCCGGAGGATACAGACACAGGCAATAATAGCCAGGTAGTCAGATACAGCAAAGAGCGAGTCACTGCTGCGTGCACTCGTGTGGTTATCTCAATTCTTGGTAAAAGAACGTGATTTCTGAAGAATGGCGAGAAAAGGAAGCAAAGAGCAATGCCGGCTCTCTGAATAGAAGGATGGGAGCGCAGGCTATGTAATCACCCGCAGCTAGACCCTTCTGAGGCGGGTCAGCCAAGAAAAAGAAAAAAAAAACGTACTAGATTACATTAGGTAAACGTGTAAACACCCCTTGTTGCCCTGGGCCCCTTTGCCCTGGGCCCCTTAATGTTGGAAGAAGCCGCGTCACGTAATCCGGCTGACCATTTCCGGCCACTCAACGAACAAAGACTTCTTTTTCCTTATATAGAGGCACCTGCCCTTTCTTCCTTCATTCACTTCTTCCGAATGCAAGCACTCTTTTGCCTTCAATCAATGCAGTGTTGTATGTGACACTTAACCCCTGATCGGTATTCCAAGGCGGCCTTACGGAGCACTTACAACAACTCACATGGACCCCTGCACCACCTCTGTCTTCAGCTTCTCGCGGAGTTCCTCGTTCCTAAACAGTTTCTGGAAGTAGGGCGGGGAAAAGCCGACATTGTCCCAGTCGACAATCTTGACATGTAAGGCGTCGGCGTGCACAAAAACACTACGGGCGTACAAGTTGCCGTTGCAGGAGATGTATTCCTGTGCGTCCCACTCGGTCCTCCCGGTTGGCTAGCTGGCATCGCGGTCCCACGCTATGATCCATAACGACGGTCATTCACCGTGACAATGCCGTCGCACAGCTTGGACGCCTATCTGCCGACGACGTGCCTCTTCCAGCTGGAGACCACCTAAAGGGGTCGTATGGCCTGGCAACTATGAAGTCTGAACGAGGCCCGCGCTGTGGGACCTATGTCCTAGCGCCATAGGCTACCGCTATACAAGCAGACAAACCAGAGACCTGTTGCTTGAATATCTTGGTAATGGGGTCGGCTACATAGGCTGCAAACTGGCAAAGGTGGTCGTAGGCAAATCAAAATCGGAGCTGGTGCTCTCCTGTTTCACAGTTCCCGGATGAGCACCTTGTCAGGCTTACACTCTCCGACCATAGAGGACGAACTACATGCAGACTTTGCCGTGGCGGGGAACGACCGTTGGCCCCTTCAACTTCATCACATTTGCTGCAATCTCCCGCCCAGCCACTGTCGTCCTTCCAATCGCATTGATATGGATTCTGCCTTGAGTATCGAGTAAGATTTTATTCTGCTGTGAGCCTAAGGCCCAGCCACTTTCTGTTCAGATCCGGGATCATGGTGACACTGGGTACACGGCGTTTGGCCACGGCTGTGCATCTCGCTGATCATAATCAAGGACTGCTCCAATCACTGGCTGGGAGGACAATGATGTGGTTTCCCACTCCGTTTCTACGTTTGGCACAACAGAAGCCAAGGCTATCGGCGCGTTAAAATTCTGTGTGTTTCCGTAGCCTTTCTCCCTTTCCGAGGTACACCGAGCATTACCGATAGATGAACACGTGTAATGAGTATTCAAGCGGTGAAACGAGATACTTGGTAACTAATGGTCAGTCGTGTATCACAGATAGGAAACACACATCTTCAAGTTCCACTGAGAAGGCGTAAGGCGGACGGCCTTTTATTTTTTATTTGTATGGTGGACCAGCCCCTTCTGGAAATTTCCAAGCTTCTCGCTCCCCATCTCAGGCAGCCTCTCGTCAGCCTAACGATTTATCGTTAGCATCTGTTGAGGTGGCCACCGTCTTGTTTTTCCTAGGCGCCGAAGGCCCTGCCGTGTATAAGTACCTAGGCTCATGTCCACCCTCTTGACTTCTGACAGCATTGAGATACACACATGCCTCGACCTCTCTTTCTCATAGCTCGAGTTGTATCTGGGCTCTTTTCCTTACATATTTCTCGCATCTCATAAGCCAGGGATTGCCCAGCTTTTCCTTCCACCGTTCTCCGATCCCGTTTATGCAAGACTGTTTACGGCTTCAGATTTCTTCCACCATTTTCAGTCATTCCGTAGCGTCATTCCCATTACAATTTACAACACAGGCCGCGGGCCCCAGCATCCCCTTGTCTGTTTCAATCCACAAATACCCTAGCACGAAATTGCGCCACATCAAAAATGGCATATCCAGACTCCGCAATACCCATGAGCATGCACAATCCGGTCGGGTTCAAGAGCGAACTGGGCGGCTACCTCGAATCACTACCACGGCCCGGACAACAAGAACCGACACGACAAGCCACCCTTGCTGTAGTGGTGAGGGTTGACTGTGACCCTGCCCCTTTTCAGGCAGCCTTGACGGTCGATAGTCTGCTGGAAGCTGCAGATTCCAACCACGAATCCAGACGCGCCGGGGGCGCAGAGCCATTGCCAGAGCAAGCATCGCAATGGCGCATTCTTCGAACGGTGCACCTAGTCCCCGCTGGAGAGGTGAATTATGACTGGGCGCTGGCTGAGAAAGATTGGGCGCTTGCTCAGCTCAAACCTCAAGGAAATTCCTCCCGTCTCACCAATACTATCACCATTCCCTATGCTCTAGTCAACGACTCCGAAAGGATTCAGATGGCGCATTCGATCCTCGCGCAGACTATAGCCCCGAGTACCCATTTCCAAGACGGCCGACGTGTTTACGTCATCTCTGGAGTTCAGGGCGTTTTGATCGGCCGACTCCACAACGCCAGACGGCAGAATGAAAGAGACATGCTCAGGTGGAAGGTCGTGCTGGAGGGCGGTAAGTATTAAAAACGGCACCCACACCAGGAGAGAGTCACCACCAGGAGAGAGTCACCACCAGGAGAGAGTCACGCAGCTAACGTAATATTCTTCTGCAGAATACGAGTTTCATAGCCTTGATCAGGGATCTGTCGTAGTAGACGGAGAGGCTTACCCAGACAAAGGCCCCATGACCCGCGATGTCTTCGGTCACATCATCAGGCCTGACTGCTCTATTGGCACAGTCTCCCCGATCAAGCAAGTTTTGAGGCAGATCCAGGACGCCTACAATGCTAGGAGTGTAAAGCTGGTAGCCTTTGAGCGGCCAGTTCCTGGGGGCTGGGACACGACCAGGAACCATCATCGATAGGAAGCCAAAACAAGCTGCCACCGAGACCGTCGTCGAGGAGGCGGGCAAGTGAAAGTGCTATGCAAGTTCGGGGAGGGAGGGCTTCCACAATTGTTGCATTTCCTATGGGATTATCAGGACAGAGACACGTGTTTCACGGATCAGACCACAGCCATTAAGATACCTTTGCAAACTTGCCAATTCCATTTCGTGCGGCTACTAGAATTCCACCAGTGATTCGCATACCTCACTCTTGAAAGTAGATGTTTCAGGTTACTGCACCTGACACCCGAAACTCAGAATCTCGTCTTCACGGTGTGCGGTTCCAGAACCCGATCTCCCGCTATGAAGCTAGAAGACAGCATGCTTATCATGTCACGGGACAGGTACGTATAGCAGGACACCGATATGAAAGGGCGATCGGGAGACTGTATGTTGGGCTGATACTCTCACGCACCCGCCGAAGTTACGCCTCTGCAAGTGGCCGAACTCTACGCGTAATTGATCAACACATTCCAATCATAACCTAGTAAACCCACCTCATCTACACCATGATAATTTCCAGCAAGACTAGACTAAAGTGTATTAAAACGGCGAGCAGGTACTATAATAAAACAATAACACAATGTCACCTGGATTTGAGCCACTCTGAGCCACATTTCAAGCCACAGTCGGCGAGCTCCGAAAGCCCTGTACGGCTGAAATTCAAAATAAACCCTGTATGGCTGAACTTCGAATAAAGCCCTGTATGGCTGAACCTCGAATACCCCCTGTACGGCTGAACGGTGTTTTCTTTCGTCCTTTTCTAGAAGTATAAGAAGGCCTTCATTCATGTATCCCTAGACCGGACTTAGGCAGACAATTCAATGCACTGTCAACTTCGATCGCGTGCAACACAAAACAACCCTGAGGTAGGCTGCAGTATACAAGTACAGGTTATAGTGGCCAGGTAGCTATACATAATAAAGAAAAGGGCACTACTATGTGTCCTGGTGCGGTTATCTCAATTGGTGAAAAAGAACGAAGTTTCTGAAGAACGGCGAACCACGAGAAAAGGAGGGAAAGAGCAATGCCGGTTCTCTGATCGGAAGGAGCACATGCTCTTAGGGTTGATTATGGGCCTGCCCCTTTTCAGGCGCTATTGACCGTCGATAATCCGATGGGAGCCGCGGAATCTATTTTCCAACCATTAATCCAGACCCGCCCCGTCAGAGTCTAGCACTTGCGGTCAACGGTTGTGTTATTTAGTTGTTGATTAGGGTGCGTTGTTCTGGTCAAAAGTTGTGCAGTGCCCTATTGCCAAGGCAGCTACTTCCGCATTTGGCCCCTACGCCTGCCCATTCGCACCTAACTACGAATACGAGTGGCCTCCGCTCGCTCCCCTTCAATCTTTCCCAAACTCAACGTCTGTTCACCGCTTCAACCGACGCGGCTCAACCCCTCAGCCGACGCGGCTCAACCCCTCAACCGGCCACCATGCGACTCCTCAACATGCAGTCTCGACAGCTTCACACCCGCTACGACGATGCCATCCCGCCCTACGCGATCCTCTCCCACACATGGGACCAGCAAGAAGCGGAGGTCTCGTTCGAGGACATGAAACGGCCGCATCACGTCCACATGCCGAGGTACGACAAGATCGAGAATACCTGCAGACTGGCAGAGATTGGGGGGCTGGAATGGTATGGATCGACACGTGTAGTATCGACAAGTCCAGTAGCGCCGAGCTGTCCGAGGCCATTAAAAAGTTTAGTAGTGCCGAGCTGTCCGAGGCCATCAACTCCATGTTCCGATGATACGAGAAGGCTGCCATCTGCTTTGCCCATCTTGCCGACGTGCAGCGCAGCGACCCCATTTCGGATCTGGACGTGGCTTTTGAACACTGCCGCTGGTTCACCCGAGGCTGGACCCTCCAGAAACTGCTTGCCCCTGGCCAGTTGGTCTTTTACGACCGCACCTGGGAAGCTGTCGGCGACAGAGCCTCACTAGCAGGGCAGATTCAACGCCGCACCGCCGCGCCGCCATCCCTGCCGAGTATCTGTCCAAGCACCGCGATGATTTCCGTGAGGCGCGAGTCGGCGAGAGAATGTCCTGGGCGTCAGATCGGAACACCACACGAAAGGAAGACCTCGCATACTGCCTTTTTGGAATCTTCGACGTCCATATGCCGCTTCTGTATGGAGAAGGCGACCATGCGTTCCGGCGGCTGCAGGAGGAGATTCTCAAGACCTGGGAGACGACTAGCCGCGGCCTTCGTATTGAGCTTCCAATCTGCCGAGGCGCCTCTAGCCCTGTGCCATTCATCTTGCTGAATGGCGTTCTTGGAGGCGACATTAAAAGCCAAACTCTCGCGTTCTCATTGCACTCATCCTCATCTTCCGAAGAGTACATACGAGGCAATCTCTGGATGGTGGATTGGAACTATCTTATGGGGGCACGCCGCGACACCATTTATATTCGCGGCTCGGGGGTCGGGAGAGGAAGGGATGATCTCAGCGCCCTGAACTGGCTCCAAGTCGGCTATTTGCACCTCAAGGTCGCCGCAGGACTTGGAGACCGCATAGTCGCGGCTTGCTCCGTGGGAACTGGACACCAATCCCTCACTTTGCCGCTTTCACGTCGAACTAGCAGCAACTGGTTTCGAATAGGCGTCCACATGAAGACGGAATCCACCGACTACCTCGTGATCGTGGAGAAGCGAATCTTGGATTTGGCCTTCTGGCTGTCCTAGGATTGGCTATGCAGACCAGTCACCCTTTACATGCTAGACTTTTCGCCCGAATTAACTCTGGAGGATATGCTACGGCTACCCAATTCGTCGCTTCAGAGCAAGGCGAAAGAGAGATCAGATATGAAGAGAGCTTTAGGGCAGAGAGATGTTTGCTTCACGGGCTCATACTCGCATGTCATTGAGATCGGCGATGCTCAGTCGGGCATGTACAATAATGAAGAATTCGATAGCATAGCGACGCTTCTATGGCAGGAACTGGCTCCTCGAGCTCTTTCGGGGTTCCGGGGTGGGTGTTGGTTGGTTGGTTTAGACGAAGCGTTATAGTTACCCAGGTATTGCCTGACATCTTGCTGTTGGTTGCGCTACGTCTTCTCGCCGGTGGCTGTCGTTCTCCTCGCGTTGTTGCGGTGGGCGAGGGCTGATTTCCAGTCTCAAGGCGCCGGCCCCCAACTGATGCGATACGACCCAACGCCACCATCTGCAGGTTTGGCCGCGTCACCCAATCACGACCGGTCATTCATGGTTGGTGGTCGAGCCGTCGAGCCGGGAGAAGCGCCCCCCTCAGTGTAGAAGGTTGTCCGCTAACCAACATTTAGGCATTGGAATGCATTTTAAAGAAAAGTAATAGGCCGTTAGGATTCCAAGATGGGGGCTCGAATAGTTACCCCCCCACCTCCTGTGCGTCTCGATTTACTTGTATCTATAAGCTCCAGCTGCTCCTTCATTTATACAGAAGACAACACTCTTCAACCTCTTCCACAACCACTAACGGCGCCTTATTTTCCTATGACTCAGTCTTCGCCGGCGCCCGCGGCCGCCCCAAAGACAGCCTCTCCACCTCCGACTGTGTGTCAACGAAGACGCAATACCTCAGCGAATCATCGGCCTTATCCTCCCAGAACACCGGCGGCTTCACGGCCCGGAACCACCACGGGTGGGCCTTTGACTCGGGCGCCAGCCGATAGAGGAGTGCCTCCATTCCTTTCGAAGTCCCAAGCCGTGCATAAGCTCCGTCTCAACCAACCGACGGCTGCGAAGTGAAACACTGTCCACACATCTCCCTTCCACCCACATCAACCATACAACTAAACACCAAGGTCAGCATATGCTGAGCTGGGAGCGGGGAGGTCACTTACACGCCGCCGTTAACCACGCTCATGGTCTCTTCCGCGTTCGGAGCCTCTATGTAAAGTAAGCAATATATAGTATGGGCTGAGCAGAAGCTGAACCTACCGGCATTCTCTAGGGCGGTCAAGTCGGTAACACGCTGCTTGTTGGCAATCTAGGCAGCAACGCCTACAAATAGTGTGAGCTGGGGTCGGCATATGCTGAGTCTAGCCGGGTGGCACTTACGAGGGTGAACCCAACCAGGGTTGGTGTTGGGGATGGGGCCTACAATGAAGTCACCTCAGCATAAGCCGAGGGGAGAGGGAAGCAAAACTTACCATGATGCCAACCGTACTCTGACGGGTTAGTGGCGGTGGCGACCGCATTATTGTCTAGAAAATGTCAGCCTATGCTGAGCCAATCGCGATAGGACGACCTACCGAAGTGAGCCGCGATGGCCAGAACGTTGGACATTTTTTATTCGCTTCTGCCAAAGTCAGCAAATTCTAGGCTACGCAGAGTCGCAAAACGGTAAAACGAGACGAGAAATAGGTAAATAGAGCAGCGCGAATTGATCGCGATCAAGATTGAGCGTATACTATATGCGCGCGGGTGTTAAGTGGTAGGGTGGTTACTTACGAGTGCAGATGGGAAATGTTGTTTGGGTGAAGAAAAAACAAATAATTGGCGATGGCAGCGCTTCAGCAGATGTTACTTAGCCATCAAAGTATGACTCAGTTTACACTCTATCTTGCTTTCTTTGACAGTTTTTAATTTATCGTACATCTTACTTCAATTGACCATTTATACTACTTTATTTGCCTTACACTGAGTTATATATTCTTTTTTATTGGGGCTGCTCAGCATATGCTATGTGCTGACCGAAAAGCTCACATGGGTCAAACTCTATGACCCATGTTGAGCCTTTTCAGGGTTAGGGTCTTTTGACCCATGTTGAGCTGTGACCTCCGTATTCCGCGGCCGGATTACGGGACACCCGTAATTGGCTATCACTAAACTCAGTTCCGCGTTCCGTGTTCGAGACACGGAACACTCCTGATTGGTTGCTACTAAACTCAGCAGGACCTACCGAGGTGCATCCCTTCAGGGATTCGTAACATATTTGTTATGGCGGCCGAACTAGGTCCGTGGTACCGCAACCATGCCTCTGCCTACAGCCCTACTCTTCTTAATCGGGACTAGCGTAGTTTCTCCCTGTAATAGAAGGCAGGTACGCCTGATCAAGGTGGTCACAATAGGAGCAACAAGCAGGGCGAGCAATGACTGGTATTGGCGTAAGACTTCAACCTGGCCTGAGCTAAAGAGGTGTGCGAAGGCCATGGTCTATATACACGTGAAAGGGGTTACGAGTCATCCTTGCGTGGCCAGGGTGGTAGTGGCGATAGTGCGTGGCCCTGTTAGCGGTGGCGATAGTGGCGATGGTGGCGAGGGTGGCCCTGGTGGCGGTGGCCATGGTGGTTACGAGGGTGGTTTCCTTACACTCCCTCCCACCACCACAAACCCATCGCCTACAAGACCCGCAGGCTTCTTCTTTTCCTTTTCCTTTCTTTAGCTTAGTTATCTACGAATACAGTCAATCCTTACTTGCAGCCTTGCCTCCTATAGTTGCCTACCTTCACACTAACGACCGAGCTTCAAACATAGTATTATCTCGGCTAGTGGGTCCCAGAGACCTAAGTCGTGGTTAAGGGGTGAGGGCATGGCGTCAAGGTATATATAGTGTCGCCCACTTTTGAGCCACATTGTCAAGCCACATACCTGCATATCCCTGCATAGCCCTTCATTCGTGACTTTCAACCCTGATCCCTTTTTCCGGGCTCCCGGACTTCCGAATGCCCTCTTTTTTCTCTCTTGCTACGGCTGAGTCCCTTACGTAGTACGACTGAACAGACTGTTGAACCAGGTTTCCTTTGTCCTTTTCTTGGAAGCATAAAAGGCCTTCTTTCCTGTATTATTAGATTGGATTAAGACAGACAATTCAAGACCCTTTAAGCCACTGTCAACTTTAATCACGGTGTTACGAATCCTTGTCGAAATGCGCAATAGTGGGGCACGCTCAGTTTGGTGTGGACCAATCAGGAGCGTCCCATGGAAGGAACCAATTAGGAGTGTCCCTGGGTCCCGAGGTTCGGGACCGCTTAAGGTCGGGGGCGCGGGACAGTGTCCCGCGCCCGGCGTCCCGAGACCGCAAGTCTCGGGACCACGGGCCAGTGGGACCATTGTTATTGGTTACACAGTTAGTGTTGGAATAGCGATACTGGTGACCGCACACTAGCAGGGAGGAAGCAGAGATCGCGCGAGTACGCACGTGCAAGTAGGCACGTGCGGCGCGCGGACCTCTCACACACACACACACAAAAACCCCGGTCGCACGCAGAACCTACCTTAGTTCCGGAGAGAGAGAGAGGGATGGAGGAGACACAAGATTACCCCCGGTAGATCTACCAACCTTTCGACCTGTAGGATCCCTACGTAGTTTGAGTACCACGAACAGTTAGATATATACGATGACCGTGCCCACGGTCTTAGATAGTTCTTGCTTGGTTCTTCAAGCAAGCAGTACACATTCACTGCACTCATATACTTTGAGTTGCATTCCGATTTGACTGTATTACCCGTGCGATAGGAGCTTGCCCTTTGTTCTATCTTCATAATTACCAACCCTAGCATCCTGTGGAGCCCGTGCTCCCTTACAGACAGACGACCCTAACAGTCGAGTGGTTTGTAATACACGGGCCAGAGTTACTGGCCAGATATAGAGTATGAAACCAATATAATTACTATAAGATAGCTTGCTTTAGTAAGGAGGATGCCGCATAACTGAGTCCACGCGTCCTCCCTAGCGACTCTAGTACAGCCCGGCATTGCTGCCTCAGGGAGGCACCTTGTGTCCCAATCATGATTGTAACATATTAACAATAAAAATGCTAGTGGGTGCAGGCATGGCAGGTTTTGAGCCAGGCTCGTGGCCTTCATCGTTGTAGTGTGAACCGCCAAAGGTTCGGCTTCCCGCCAACCGCTGAGGATTGGAGGTGGTGTGCAGCGCTTGTGTGTGTGTAGGGGTTTAATACTGTGCGGGTACTGAGAGGACATGTGCCTCGCCTGACATATACTTATTGAGGCGGCCTAGACTGCTGAAACTTGAGGCCACGCGCCCGCCAAAAACAGCAGTTAAGACCGCGGCACTGTGTGGAACAACCAAGTTTTCTCCGGGCAGTAGCGACACCACAGCCCGCCCCAACAGATGCAATCAAGGACCGTCTTTGCGCCTTCCAGACGCAAACTTACCCCCAATAAACTTTTGCGAAGGGGGGTTTTAACGCTCAGCTTCTCCGTGCTGCTGAAACCTTGAACCTCTTTCTTCCTTCGCAAAGAAGGCTCGTACATACTGACAAACTAACTTGCAGAACCACACACACACACACACACACGCACACGCCCCCGCCCCCGCCCCCGCCCGCCCGACCATGGCGGACTGTTGTTGCTGGCCCGACCTGGGCGCCGACGAGGAGCCGGCCGCAATGCGGTGCGTAGAGGAGCTGGCGCGTGGAGGAGCTGGCGTGGGCTGCAATGCGGCATGAGGACGAGTTGGCCGCAATGCGGCTCCGGCACGAGAAGGAGCTGGCGGCGTGGGATGAGGAGGCCGCTTTGCACCAGGAGATGGTCGCGGCGGTCGACAGGATCGTGGCCGCCAAGCGGGCCCTCGCCTGGGCGGAGGGCGCCGTCGCTCTTGCCGTGTTTGCTGTAAGGGTCACCCCGTGGGTGGCGCGCGGGGTGCGCTCCCTGCGGGCGCGCTGGGCGAGGAGAAGGGGGGAGAAGGGGGAGAAGGGGGAGTAGGGGGTGTGGTTACACGTTGCTTGTTCTGTCGATTGCCTCATCACGCACTTTGTAGCCGAGGTAAAATGCTTTTCAAACTTTCATCATGCCGCTTGGATGCTCCCGGGTATGTAAGGTGGGCAATGCTGTACTTATCAAATAGCCACACGGTGATCTTAAAGTTTATTAATGCCGAGATTTCAAGGTAAAAGAGTGATAAGGCCATCCTTTTATTTCTTCCGCTCTTTTGTTCTTGTCGACTTTATCGACCTTGTCTACCTCCCGAAGTAAAGCTCGCAGAACCGCGCGACGGAAGGGCTAACAATGATGGACATCATATCCTTGTTGAACCACAATGTCGACGTCGCAACGCGCGACGCCGCTCGGCCACCATTCCTCTCGTTTGCGCCCGAGATTCGCAACATGATCTACCGGTTTATCTTCTTCCAGGATTTTGCCATCATATGGGGTAGCCAGGTGCGGTTGCACACCCAGGTTCTGCGCACCTGCCGGCAGATCTACGACGAGGCGCTCCCCATCCTCTACAGCGAGAACACGTGGCGGATCGAGATGTGCAATGCGCCCGGGCCGCACTACGACAGTTTTCGGTACCCCGGAGCCCTGAAGTGTGACTTTTCTAAAGATGTTCCTGATTGGCGGCTCACGGTGAGCTGGCCCACGAAGACAATCAGTGCCTTGCCCCATCTGAGGCGGTTCAGTATCCTCGTCACGTATACCGACGGCCACAAGGTTGCCCCGATCCGGGAGGATACGCGCTGGCTTGCAGAGTGCCTGGCAAAGGTGTCGAGAATCGACTTTCTGCACCTGGAATGCAAGCTTGACTGGAGCACCTGTGGCGTCTATGACTGGCGGGACCCCGACGCCAATAACTTCCCGCTATGCGACGACGGGACGAGAGACGTCATAAGAGTGTTGCAGACGTGGCTGGGCCGGCTGCGCAACGTCGGCGAGGTAGTTGTCGAGGGCCTGCCCGAGGCGAACGCGAATACGATCGAGGAGAGGTGGAAGAGTTCGGAACCCCTCGAGAAGACGCCACTCACGAAGATGTACGAATGCCTTGAGCCGCATGTGCGGGACATCGGCTCTTGCAAGGCTCTACTCCACGGGGCCCTATTGGCCGTAGAGAAGGATGATATGGAGGATTTCAAGGGGTTGAGGACCGAATTAGTCGAGCATATGAAACAGCGCTTGGAGGCTATCGAAGGTGGGGTGATGCGCTATGATCCTAAGGAGGCCGAAGATGAGGAGATGGAGTAAGTAACCATGTCAAGGACTGTTGGAATGTTGGAATAACGCGCTAGTCAACCACACAGAGGTGGCGGTAGAGGCGCAGGGCCACGGATTCTATATAAGCGGCCTACGGCCACCTCTTTCTTCTAGATACAGACACACAACAATCATCACTTGAACCACCAGTTTTCGGCGTCCAGTTAATTATGCCCTGTTGCTTCCAGTACCGGTACCTGATGAATCTAACAAGAACCTTTCCAGACCACTCTCCAGGCATACGCATCCCGAATTTGAGGCAACGGTCAGATAGGGAGCCAGATCCACCATGAAATTTTGTCCGTTTCGTACCCCTGCACTTTAATCTTCCTTCAAACGACCTTTGTTGGTCGGTTTGCAAACTCAAGACGAAACGCTTGTCGCAGTAAATACACGCCTTGATATTTACACCTCGCCCGCGACCCCTCGACATATATAAAGAAGTAATAACTCCCATTAGTAATAAATCGACGACTCCTATCAATAGCAAGTACCTTAGTTCGTGAGTGACCTAACGGGATCCCCAATTTCCCAGTAAGCAGTATGTGCAACTTCTTGCCCTCCATGGCCGTACATGGAGACTCCGCGCCAAAAATTTGACTCTCATGAAGCGAGCGGGGCGACTCGACGAGTGAACGAGCCAGATGATTCGAAAATCCAAGATACAGCAGATTAACGCTCGGAGAAAAGCAAAGCTTACAGAAACGCAGGTATCAATCATGAGAGCTCATCAAAACAAATAAATAACAAAAAAGCAAGAAAAGAAAACATCTACCTATTCACATCCTCACCCCTACCAACCCCTACCCTAGCCAGCCAGCCAGCCAGCCAGCCAGCCATCACCACCCCATCACACGCGTCCGTCATCCCCGCCCGTAGAGATGTTATCCCTCTGCTCGATAGTAGCACCATTAGAGTTACCCTTGGCGGAGCCGTCCTTCTCGGCGACGGACTCGCGCTGGCGGAAGGTGGTGGTGGGGCGCCAGCCGCGGCTCTTGCGGGCGGCGTCGACCTCGCTGTACAGCTCGTCGACCTCCTCGAGCGACAGCCCTTTGGTCTCGTAGATGAAGAAGTACACGAAGGCGATGCACAGGAAGCAGCACGCGAACCAGATGAAGAAGATCTTGCTCTGCAGGTTCGCATAGCCCGCGCCGTAGTTGACCAGGTACGGCGTCGCGTACGCGATGGCCCAGTTGAGCAGCCACTGGCGTGTGTTAGCATTCTTAAGGGGTTTGGGAAGAGGGGGTTCGGGAAGGGGGGGGAACGCACATTGGTCGCCGTGGTGATCGACAGGCCCTGCGCGCGGTGCTTCAGCGGGAAGATTTCGCCCGTGACCACCCACGCCAGGGGGCCCCAGGTGGAGGCGAAGAAGAAGATGTAGATGCACACAAAAGCGATGCTAGCTTTTTGCGCGTCGACGTTGTACACGATGATAGTGCCGTCGCTGGTCTGGCCCGTCGTCAGGGTGCCGAGCATGGCCACGAGGAACTGGCTGACACACATGCCCACGGCTCCCCACAGCAGCATCGGCCGGCGGCCCCACTTGTCGATGAAGTAGAGGCCCGGGATGGTCGACACGACGTTGATGCTGGACGTGATCATGGAGATGACGAAGGGGTTCTGGATGCCCGAGTTGAGGAAGTACTGGGTGCCGTAGTAGAAGATGAAGTTGATGCCTGTTTTTTGTTTCAGAAACTAGCTCGAGAAGGGGCAAACAAGTCACTCACCAGTCAGTTGCTGAAGTCCCTGCAAGCCCATACCGGTGAGTTGCTTCTTCAACATATCGCCGCGGAAGCAGTCGAAATAGCTGGCCTTACCCAGCTGCATCTCGTAGTCGTGGTTGGCCTTGATCTCGGCGAGCTCTGCGAGAATGTCCGGGTGGTTCTCGGGCAGACGGCGCAGGCGGCCCAGCGAAACAGCCGCCTTGTCCATGCTGTTCTGCTTGATCAGATAGCGGGGCGTCTCGGGCAGGAGAAGCATGCCGACGATGAGGATGAGGGCCCAGGCGAACTGGACCGCGATTGGGATGCGGTACGAGCCCGTGTCTTGGCGCAAGTGGGTGGCGTTGTCTAAGATGGCGGCGAGCAGTAGTCCGATGGTGATTGCGCCCTGATAGGCTCCCACGATTGCTCCGCGGATCCACTTGGGCGCAGTCTCGGACTGGTATAGCGGAACTGCAAGGATTGTCAGAATCATGTCCTAGTTATATGTAGCTAGGGCCATCACCATGGCGGGGATCGGCCCGAAGACCATGGGGACACTCACTCAGCGCGGATATTAGGCCCACTCCGAACCCAGCGAAAAAGCGGCCAGCCAGGAAAAGCGGCAGAGCTGTAGCTGCGGTCTGCAAAACGACACCGACATTAAACACCCACGTCGAGATGATGAGGGCCCAGCGGCGGCCCAGATTGTCACCGAGGAACGGCGAAGACAGGGCACCGAAAAAGGTGCCAGCGGATAGTATTGACACAATGGCCGACGACTGAGAGGGCGACACATCGAGATGGCCGTGGGGGTCGCGGTATCCGGTCGAGAAGGTGTCCCTCCAGTAGTCCATGGCTAGGATGCCGCTGATAGTGCCCGTATCATAGCCAAACAGGACGCCTCCAAAGGCAACAAACGCGCCAATGGCGATGGCTGGCCATGACGAGCCGGCCTCCCGTGGGGGCTTAGCAAGCGGAATCTTCCTAGTCCCGAACATGTTGGCGGGAGAGCAGCAGGTCTGAGGGCGGGACGGTATGGCAGGGCACAGTAGCGAGAGAACTGAGGAAGTAAAGATACGGTTTTCCGGAAAGCGAAGAGGACGAGCTTTATAAAGAAGGTTTGCGGGGGGAGGGGAGAGAGTACGGGGAGGGGAGAAAGTACGGGGAGGGGAGAGAGTACGGGGACAGGCGGAGAGTGTGGGGTTCATGGGAAGCAGGAGTGAAGGCTCTAGCGAGGCCATGTCTGAGCTTGGTTAATCTACAACCAACAGCTCTAGTGGTGGCCGGAAAAGAAAGTCCGACGTCTTGTTGGTTGGTATTAGGGCCGAATGAAGGCGCGCCGCCGTGAATCAAGGGCCGTGCCATTTCGCCGTATCCGCTGCCGCAGACAACATCATGCTGGCTAGAAACCACAAAGGGAAATGGGGCGCCGATAAAGCAGCCGGCGACGAGAAATGCCCCACAATGTCTTGAATGACGCGCCGGGTGGCGGCGGGCATTCGTCATGCTGCCGACTCCGACGTTCCAAACGTAACATAATTGACTAATTTGATCTCATTTTGGACTGCATGTTGATGCAGTATTGTCCAACGCAAAATGCGCGGTTTTCCCATCACCTGGGTACACGCCTGTCTCAGGGATCTGAAGTGACAGGAAGCCCCTGCAAAGATGAGCAGCCCCCCGCTTCCCATAATTTCACCGCCGGCCAAATTATGGACACGACAAAGTCCGGGGGTGGGGAGACAATGGGTGGGGAAAGCAAAGCAAGCGGAGCAAAGGAGGTTGCCCACCACGGCGCCTTCCAGAGAAGTGTGGTAGTAGAGGCCCAGAGGGACACAAGCAAACAGGGACGACTGGTCAGACGGAAAGAGCGAACCCGAGTCTGGCAGCTTTCATGACGCAGCAAACTCTAAATGGCATTGTCATGAGATTAGTGGCGTTTATCGGCCGGTCTGGCGATTAGTAGCGCGCGAGATGCAGAACGCCAAGCGCATCGTTCCTTCCGGTTCTTTGACGGGAGCGATGAAGACAAACCGTGGCCAGAGAGGGACGAACCGTGGCCAGAGAGGGACGAGCCGAAAAGGCGGAGGCCAGCTTCTGGTGGGAAAACTTCCGCTTGCGGCCGCCCCGCAGTCACCCATTCGTTCGTTCAAAAGGGGCAGCACGGCAGGTCGCGTGCCCCGAGGATAAACATCCGTCAGGAATGAAGCGGGTCCACTTCGAGTTCGACTTTCCATTCGTGCAGCTCGTGCGTCGACCAGGGAGAACTTCCAGTTTGCACGAGTCAGGTTTTCTGTCCTCCGCGACCCACCTACCCGTTGCTGAGCTCCACGTTGTATGAACCCACCTGCAGTTTGATGTGTGGGTCTTTTCTCTTAAGAACCTCTGCAGAGGTGGAAATGGCTTCAAGACTGCGACATGTCGCGCAGTCTTCTAGTTCTACTAATAACTCTTGCTAGCAAGTCATATCAAAGGCGTCTAGAGAACGAAGAAGGCCCTTGACAATAATGCACCAAACCCTGCCCACCACAGCCATCCCACTGTTTTGATCAAAGAAAAAGACACCTTCTGGCGTGGCCTGAGCCATCATTTACCAGAAACAAGCTTGTGCATACTACCAGAGCAATAGTATTGCGCACTCAAACCCCGTCCACCAGAATTCCCAGCTGTCCCCATCCATTTCCAATTTTTGAACCCTTGCCCAGCAAGTTCTCGAAGCCCAAAGTTTTTCTCCCAGTTTGTCCTCCTGTTCATCTCTTCAAAGTAGAGCTGCTTTCCAGATTTCTGTTCCGAGGGTACTTCAATGATTAGCAAGCAAAACGTCAGCTTCATTTCCACGCCATCACTGATGCTGTTATTACATGGAATGGATGGGGCACATGGCTAACTAAGGAACCTACCCGAATTATCCGCCGGGTTCTGCTTCTGCACCAACCGCCTCCACCACGGCGGTTAATTTCTTGCGTGTAGTACCTCTTGGGTACCAGCTCAGGCGCGTGACGGAAGAGATAGGGGCTGAGGTTGCCGGCAAAGAAGCACATTGCGGGCTTTGAGACTGCGAGCGAGTTAGGTGTTAGCAAATGAAGTACGCTCGATTGGTGATTAAATCACCCCAGAACGGTTACGTCCCAGGACGGTTACGTGTGTTCAACATAACTACCTTGGAGGTGGCTTCTCCTCCCAGCGACTCGGGGCCGAAGGCAAACAGCCGCGGCTCGTCGGATCCCTCAGCGAAGAACTCGGTGTTCACAAGAAGCAGCCGCACGCCCGCCCACTCGCGGCCGAGCTTGTTGCTCGTCCACGTGCCAACGATGTATCCGTGGCATTTTACCGGAGAGCCGTCCTCGACGACGAGCAGCCGTATCACAGATGCTAGCACAGCGTGGACCGGAGACCGTCGCCAGTCGGTCCATGCGGACGACACCAGCCCGAGGCCGCTCTCGTAGATTTCTGCCAGGCATGCTGCGCCCACGACGGCCCCTCCGCTGGCACGTCGTGGAAGAAGCCGTCGGCATTGGTCGTCTGGTTCGCTGTCTGGAAGGCCAACAAGGTCATTAAAATGTTTCTGTTTGGGATAGGTACGGGTTTCGAACATTTAATTTCACATTTAATTTCACACTTACCACACTAAGGTCCCGTATCCTCCACCGCACAATATCTTCAGGCACAGGATCCGTCTGACCAAAAGCTGCAAGCCGCTGTTCCACCCGCTCAAGGAGCTTCTCGTTGTTGCTCACTGCACACGCCGTAGCGGCTGGGCTGAAGCGCTCGAAGCAGGCATTGGGCGGCTCGGCCGTCGTCGTCCAGACGCCGCCGCCGTGTTCTTTGCTGCTATTGGCATTACTGCTACTGAAGAGGAGGCACTCGTGCGCGTAGTCGCCCCGCTCGAGGCAGTCGGCCCCGGCCTTGTGCGTGCAGTAAGTCTTTATTAGCTCCTCGTCGGCGAACGCGCGTGACTCGGCGTGCTCCGCGCCCCCTCGGCCTCGCAGTCGTCGGTGCGGCCCAGCAGGGCTCTGAGGGTGGGATCTAGGCAGTCCAAGAACGTGTTGACGACCTCGAGGAGACACCGGCCGTGGTAGCGCAGGGACCTCTTCTCGCCACCGCTCAACGCCGGTCGCCTAGAGGTAGAAGTAGAACTAATAGGTTTACATGGAAGATACATCTTGCAGTCGACGACGACAGATGGATGGCCGCGTGTCAGACTTGGTCTAGTACAAGGGCAAATTTGAGAAACGTCGAAGCTGACAGGAACTGAGGGACTGGGTTTTCGGGACTGGTACCCTTTTATTTCATTACCAGGTGGCCGACCTAGTCCATGCCAAGCAGTGGCTCTGGCGGTCATGGAGGTAGACTGGCCAATCAACGATGCTCGCCAACGATAACGTTAGCTGCTTAAAATACTTGGTAATTAGCGTGCCTATCTGTAGGTAGTGATGACTTTTTGCTGACCCGCATAATTACAACGTCAAAAGCAGCGCAGGCCTTAGCAAGCCGGCTGATGGATGGTTGATGGCATGTAGTTGCCCAGATAGTTAGGCTAGTCGGGTGCGCCACCACATTTCATGGCAGAAAGGGAACACCCAAACAATTAGTTATCGGCTTTGTGGATTTGGAGGTAACTAATAATTAGATTTTCCAACCAATTGCTAACGTTAATTATCGCAAACAGGCGTTTGCAACACATGAACCAAGAGAAAAAAGCAGCACGAGACGGACTTTCCAAAATGCTTTGAATCTAAAACACGCCATAAATAAAACACGCGCACGAAAACACGCGCACGCTAGGAAGATGTTCACACATGCCTCCACGAAAAAGTTCACACATGCCTCCGGCGCGCCCACTCCGTCAAAAACTCCCTGCCCGCGAGCCTATACGTATCAGGCTCGACATACGAGCCGCCCTGCTGCTCAGTCTGCAGCACCAGGTTCGCACCCTCGGCGCCGCCGCTGGCATACGGCGGCCAGACGACCTCATCTCCCACACCTCCATCCCCCGCACCCGGGCCATTCGGGTCCCCGTCGTGAGCAAAATTGATCCACATGGCGCTGATGCGGTCGCTGAGGGCGCGGTACTGCGGCCAGGGGCCGAGCCAGGCGGGGTTGCGGAACACAAACGCCAGCTCGGTGGCGTGGGCGACGCCCTCGTGGGCGGGCGCGATGGCGCCGCACGCCTTGCCCATCCTGCGGCGCGTGTCGTTTTTGCCGTTGCCGTCGACAGCCTCACACGCGGGGTTCGCCTTGCCCGGGCCGAGCGCCGAGACCCAGGCGCGTGTGTTGAAGCGGTACACGAACGTGTCGGCGGGGCGGTGGGCGGCGTAGTGGCGGGCGTCGTCGAGGCGCGGGGCGTGGTAGAAGACGTCGCCGAGGATGGCCGCCGCGCGCTTGTACTGCCAGCCGCGGCGTGCGAAGCGCTCGCCGCCCGTGTCCAGCGGGATCCCCTGCGCCGGGTCGTCCAGGTACAGCTCCATGATGCGGCGGACCGCGGCGCGCGGGAAGCCGAAGCCGGACCGCGTGGCGAGGAACGCCTCGACGTCGCCGTCCGTGTCCAGCCCCGCCGGCGCGTTGTCCGTCCCCTCGTCCGAGTTGCTGCCGTACAGGTGCGGGATGTGCGCGAAGCGGCCCGCGCGGAGCAGCTCGGTTGGGAATTGGGGGAGGACGTCGCCGTCGACCGTCGGGTAGAAGCTCGGCTTGCTGCTGCTGCTGCTGCTGCTGCTGAGCAGCGGGTAGAGCGTGGCGTAGGGGACGGACCGCAGGCAGGCGAGGGTGTCGGGAGTGTCGGCACAGCCCGCGCGACGCACGAGGCTGTCGTAGATGGGCTGGTACCACTCGGTGCCGTTGTACCAGGCGGTGGCGGCGCTGCCGCTCTGCTGGATGGAGCGGTGGAACAGGCCGTCGGCGCGGCCGCCGTAGCTCATCAGCAGCTGGCCGACAGCGAACGACCCGGCGCTCTCGCCCCAGATGGTCACGCAGCCGGGGTCGCCGCCAAAGGCCGCGATGTTGTCCTGGACCCAGGCCAGCGCCAGGCGCATGTCGCGCAGCGCCAGGTTGGTGTTGCCGGACCCGTGCAGCTCGACGGAGCTCAGAAGTCCCCAGGCGCCCTTGCGGTAGTTGATGCTCGCGGCCAGCACGGGGCGGCCCATGTCGACGGACCGCTGCACGATCCAGCTGAGGTTGTAGCGGTCCAGGCCCGACGTGCCGACCTGGTAGCTGCCGCCGTGGATCCAGAACAGCACGGGCAGTTTGCTCTTAGGGGGCTCTCCGGCCGGGCGCACAATGTTGATGCTCAGGCAGTCCTCCGACATGCCCCACAGTGCGTCCTCCTCGGGCTCCATGTCGGGGCAGGCGTGGCCGTAGCGCGTGGCGGACCGCGTGCCGCCCCAGGCCTCGTCGACGTGCTGCGGCACACGGAAGCGGTTCGCGCCGGACGTGTCCTGGGCGTAGGGCATGCCGAGGAAGAAGTCCTGGTCGAAGGTGGGCGAGTAGACGCCCTCGTAGGTGCCATTTCGGAGTGTTGCCAGGGGCGGCCGTCTTTGTTCGGGTAATGACAGCGGTATTTGGTTTTGCGATGCTGATGCGAGAGCGAGAGCTGTGAATAATGGTATTAGGCTGAGCAGCAATATCGGCGCGATGCAACCGCCTCGTGTTGTTCGTCGCATGCTGGTGGGCGAGGTGGGGTTGGAAGCTGGTGGGCGAGGTGGAGTTGGAAGCTGAGGTGCAGCTGTCAAGTGTTGAGCGGGATAATTATCGGGGCGATGGACAAAGAAAAGTCACGGAAAACAGGGATGGGCCAGCAGAATCCACAACAAGGCCACTAGTTGGCGACATGGAGGTGCTACTAACGGCTAGATAAATCAGAATATTACGTGAGAAGACAAGAGAAGAAGTCCAAACCCCCAGCTCCAGCTTGACCCGCAAACCAAGCGCTATTTGCCTTGAGGCGGCACCGTCGTCATTTTTATTTCACCTGACACCCCCATGTGCCGAGTTACACCGCTTGCTGGCGTCGCTGCGTGGCCGCAGGTCACAGGAGGACCGGTTTCGGCTGCATGCATCTATCTGCATGGAGCCATGGCAGCTGGGAGCAATGTCCAACCAGGCACTGGCACCCGCCACGCCGCTAGGCCCCAGAGCGTTAGACACATGCACGTCCGCCTGGAAACCCGGTTGGATGCCCCCCAAAAATGTCTTCCCCGCACGTGGACAGCGAGCCAAGGGCCAGGCTGGGCCTGGGCCTGGGCCTGGAGAAGTAGGTTAGTCTTCGTCTCACTCTCGTCCAACCTGGATCTCAGGGTGAAGGGCACCACAAACCGACCCCTGAAATAACTAATCTACCGGGAGCGTAAAATGCGCGTGTAAGGACACGACCAGCCGGGAATGGCACAGAGGGGAGACTTTACCAGGGGCAAAGCGCGGCGAGCTGAGCTGCGAAAGTGGGCTCGGGACGACCAACCCTACGTCAGCACTAATTAACCCTACACAGACCTACCCCTTCACTGCTGTAACTGACGGGGCATGACCCCCACAGCCATGGCGCCACTTTCGGCTGCCCCGTCGCCGCGAACACCCCGACCCCGACCCCGATGACTCGGACTCGGAGAACGACACGCCCAAGCCGGGGAGGCTGGTCTGCTGGCAGCCATGGCCGAAGCCTGCGCCCGACCCGGTTGAGGATGAAAGCGGAGAGTTGCGCAGTTTCTCGCCAGTCCATCTTCAACTTCACCATCTCGCCGAGAAAGACAACCTCGACATTGCCCCCCATGCCTGCCACTACTGCGCCAAAGTCACGGTCGACCTGCGCAAACAAGTCGCCGACTCGATGCTCTTCCGCCCGGCCGGACGTTCGACCTGGCGAACCCACCGCGGCGTCGAGATTGGCCTCACTCTGGCCCAGGCAATAGCAGCCGCTGCCGACAACTGCACCTTCTTTGCCGACCTCGTCAAGTATCTGAACGTCGACAACCTCCCCGCCTCGGGCTTTTTTGGCTCTGCCGACGAGGCCATGATCAAGGTCGACTTCATCATGCAGCCCAGCGAGCCCATCGTGACCTTTACCGTCGACGACCACGTCAGCAGGTTGAATGGCTTTGCCGTGTACACACCTCCAGGTAGCTGAAAATCCCAGCAGCCCAGCTCGCTGTTGTAGAAGGAGACCACGGGCAGTTGTCCCAGGCTGACATCGCAACGCGGCAGGAAAGAAAGTCCTCCACGATTTCATCGGGCACGAGCTGCCGCCAAACCTCGCCCCTGATTCCCAGCTCAGCTTCGCGAGGATACGCGGCTGGCTCGAGGACTGCGACCGCAATCACGCCAACTGCCGCGCTGCTCGGCCCACGTTCATGCCGAAGCGCGTGATAGAAGTCTCGAGCAACGCCGACGCCGGCAGCGAGGCCAGCGCAGCACCAATCCGCGCCCGGCTGGTTCGCGACGCAAAAGTAGCCCCCTACATTGCCCTCAGCTACTGCTGGGGCGGCGACCAGCCGGCCAAAACGACCAGCGCGCTGCTCCCGGCCTACGAGCAGGACATCCCAGTCCACACGCTGCCGCAGACCATCCGCGATGCCCTCACCGTGACGCACGCCATCGGGTTCCGCTACCTGTGGGTCGACGCCATGGCCATCATCCAGGACGACGGCCCGGACAAGACTGACCAGATCGCGCAGATGCACAACATCTATCGCAGCGCGTCGCTGACCCTCGCCGCCGCCGCCGCCGCCACCAGCCGCGACGGCTTCCTGCGGCCGCGCACGCAGCACCGGCCGTCGCTGCTCGCCGCGCGCACCGACGACAGCACCTTTGGCCACGTCCTCGTCGCGCCCATGCCGCAGCACGCGCTGCCGCTTCCCCTATACACGCGCGCGTGGACGTTCCAGGAGAACCAGCTCGCGACGCGCACTCTCGCCTACGGCCCGCGCGAGCCCGTGTTCCGGTGCCTCGAGGCCGCGCACCGCGACGGCGGCAGCAGCGGCGTGCTCGCACAGGTCGACGCAGGCGGCACCAGTGAACACGATGCCGCCGTGCAGCTGCTGCGCCACCAAGACCCGGGCAGCCGCCGCTTGGGCGTGGATCCCGGTGCGGGAATCGAGCACCCCCGTGCCTGGGGACGTGTTGTCGCCGCATACACGCAACGTGCGCTGACTGTCGCGGCCGACAAGTTGCCTGCCGTCGCTGCCGTCGCCGAGGAGTACGCGCGCACCCGCCCCGTGTCCGATTACCTGGCCGGCCTGTGGCGCGAGGAGCTCCTGGTGCAGTGTCTGTGGGCTGTCGCCGTGCAGCCGCTGCCGAGCGAGGTCGTGCCGAATTCAAATCCCGGCAGCGGCGGGGCGGAAGCAGAGTACCGCGCGCCGTCGTGGTCCTGGGCAGCGCTGGACGCGCACGTGGTGCCGAGCGACGCCGATTCCAGAGTAGTGCTGACGGCGGCGCTGCTGCACGCCGAGACGACGCTGCACCGCGGCGAGGCCAGCCGCTTCGGCATGGTCGCCGCGGGCTACCTGCGGCTGCGCTGCCGCGTCGCGCGCGCCGTGTGGTCCAACACGGGGCTGCGCGGCGGCGGCGCGGGGCGTGCCGTCGCCGACTCCCCGGCCATGTGGCCCGACTCGTACGGCTTGGACGAGCGCCTGACTTTCAGTGTTGATGACCACGGCCTGTGGCCTGCGGGCGAGGAGGTCGCGTTCTGGTGCGCAGAGGTGTGCTCGTACCTCGACGGCAGGAAGACGAGCGGGGAGGGCTTGTTGCTAGTTGAGGTTACTGGGGAGGCACGGGAGCAGTTGCGGCGGTCTCTGCCGGGGGGCGAAGGAGCCGTGTTTCGCAGGACCGGCAAGGCGTATTTCAGGTCGGGCTATGACCGGCCGTACTGGTTCGACGACGAGACGTTGGGTGTCGATTGGCGCGAGCTTGCTGTCGTGTGAGGGTTGGTGAGACTGTAGCTGGCGGTAATGGCTTTCGTAACTGGGTTTATTTGCCTGGGGGTCAGTGAGGAGAGAAGGTGCACGTTGTGTCACGCCGAGTGTCGAGGAGAGCAGTTGCGCGTATCGGACCCAGGAAGTGACGTCTAGAGTCTCGCAGGAAGTGACGTCTAGAGTTTCGCAGGAAGTGACGTCTAGAGTTGCGCAGGAAGTGGGGATCCGGACTGCGCCAAAGTCCCGAAGCCACAAGACAGCGCCGAACGTGACAGCCTGTGCTGCAACGGGCCCAGCAGGATTTTTAGGGAGGAACGAAAATGAAATGTGGTAGGTAAAGGGGCGGGTAGGCCTGCTTTTGCCGTCTCCTTTCCTCGTCTTGGAAGCCACGTCTGAATGTCATGTGTCAGCTGTGTACCATCCACCGAGTTGCTTTCCAGCCTCTCGATCCCGCACTTGACCTAAAATCTGACGGAAATCCGGGAAAGCATAGCCGCCTGGCCGGTTGACTCACCTAGTTCTGAATTCGGCTGAATCTACTCGCTCGCGTGACAGGCCAGGCACCCGAAGGATTCCGATGACCAATCCATGATCATTCACACCTATATTCACAACTGTCCATCGCCTGCTCAACATCGCATTATTCACACCTATTTTCACAACTGTACATCGCCTGCTCAGCGTCACCTTAAGCCAACAGCCACCGGACAACCACCAGACAACACCCGCTAACCACAGCCCATCATGGCGTCGACCCTCACCCGCGCAATCGTGCACAACGAAGGCTGCGACTTGCACTGCTGGCACCAGGGCAACGGACCACTCATCACCTTCGTTCCTGGCGGCAACGGCCACGGGCTGCAATTTTTCCCGCTCATGGCCGCCCTATCTGACCGGTTCACGGTCGCGACGTTCGACCGCCGGCAGATGTCCGCCAGCCAGACGGCGGTCAACAAGCGGCTCAACCCGCCGCAGCAGGCGCGCGACATCCGCGCCGTCATCACGGCACTCAGCTTCAACAAGGCCATCGTCTTCGGCAGCAGCAGCGGCGGCATGTTCGCGCTGCAGTTCGCGCACGACTTCCCGGGCATGGTCGAGCACGTCATCGCGCACGAGGCGCCGACCATCACGCTGCTGCCCGACTCCTCCGAAATCTTGGAGTGGTTCCTCCATCTCATGCAAGTCTACGACGCGCGCGGGCTCGAACAGGCAGCGGCCGAGTTCCGCGAGAGACTCAACGGGTACGACGACGAGGGCGTGCCGGCCGTCGCGGCGCCGGACCCGCGCAACCGCGAGGTGTTCTGGGCGGACGAGTTCCCTGTGCTGCTCGGCTGGGTGCCGAACCTGTGGCGCTTGATCGAGAATAAGACGAGTGTGGGCGTCATGCGGGGTGCCAGGACGGGAGACGCGTTTTTTGCACGGACCGTGGACGAGCAGGCCAAGATTTTGGGGTGTCCGAAGATGCTTGTCCCGGGACACCACCAGGGGTTCGAGGTCGAGACGCACGCGTTCGTGCCGTATTTGCTGGACATGTTGGATCTCCTGGAGAAGAGGAGGGGTGCGGTGGAGGGGGAGGGGCGCGGTGGAGGGGTTGCCTAACTGATTGGGAGTTTTGTTGGGAATTGGGTGTCGTACTGAAAGAACGGTGAGAAATTACCAGGCGGTGGCGAGTTTAACCCAAACTTGGATAGAATGACAACACAGAAAGATCTGGTTCCGCGGCTGAACTTGTACTTCCAAGCGTCTGCAGCACAAGACTCTGTTTTCACCTCGCTCGTCCGCCAAAAGACGCTGCTGCTCTGCAGAAATGTATAATAAATACATGCGAATCGAGATTGTGTTCATTTTCGGGTGTGCGTAATGGGAATAGGCCATTTGACTTCGGTGATAGATCTAACTGTGGAAGTCGCTCATAGAGTGATTAGACGAGAGAAAATACGTGAATTACAGTTTCCATTCTTTGCGTAACTGACCATCAACTGCGCTTCAGCGTTAAAAATCAACCAACAGGCTGCATGGTAATTTCTCCCATGGAGCTGCACTAGCGAGTCCCCGTCGGGCAGTTGGTTGTAACAGGTTTGAAGAAGGAAGGAACAAGGCCGCCTTTCCTAGGTGTGGCACAACACATTGTCTGCCACAGCAGCCACAGCACCTCTTCCCACCTCCCATCACCTCCCGGCTGGCATTCGGCCCGTCACCAGCAGTCAGTCATACCTCAATATTCAACGACTCCACAGGAGACCCACCGCGAAATTTGCAGTCGTGCACGGACCAACCACAATCTTTATAAAAGGACCTCGCCCCTTCGCCTTTTTCACCTTTCCTTCCTTTTTTCCTCGCCCTCGGGCACACAAGGGCCTTCGGGCATCATACTAGTATAACCTCTGCACTAAGGGTGACAAATCTACACTGGGAAACTTTTTTTTTTCGCTTTGCTCATGGCCTATGTGTTGTGACATGGAGAAGAAATCTGAATAATTGTTTGCTTTTGGAGGTTTGCTGCTGCAGGCGGCTTCAAGTTCTCGTGTGGTGCGGTTATGTAGGGACTTGGCTGGCCTTGTTGTCGCGGAATCGATTCCGGTGTAGGAAATTCGAGGCTGTTCGACGGAAAAAGTAAATTGACGTGAGCAGCTGGTGGTGTTCAGTTCGACAGGGACAGTAACGCGATGGCTGCGCCTCGAGCCTTGCCGTATCCGGGCGCATGCAGCCGGCCGCAATGCAGCTGGCCGCAATGCAGCTGAGGCAGCCCGACACGAACACCAGACATTTCTCGATTGAATATTTCGACGAAGCTGCCCATTCATTCCAATTCCTCTAATCTAAATATCCCATTCACAATTTTACTGGCGAAACCAATCCTCACGAATTAGACTAATCAATCACCAAGACAAAATGCTTTCCCGTGAGGCCATCGTCACCCTCCGCGCGCCGCGTCACATTTCCCCGCCTCCACCCACCTTTTCTCCCTCAACCCTCGGGTTCCTCGCCGTGCAGTGGACCGTGTTGCAGTCGACCGGCCCTCTACAGCGCGTGACGACACGCGACGGCACCCCCCTAGCACCAGAGTCCGACGACGCTGCCGCAGCGAAGACCATGCTCAGCCTGTCGGCCTCAACCAATCTGTCCACCCCAGCCACGATGGCAGCACTCCAGCACTCGCCTTCGCCCTCAAACAGCACAGAAATCGAGATCCTCGCCTGGGGCAAAGAGGGCCAGCTCGCGGACTGGATGGTCGACGAGGGCGACGGCTGGATCGGCGACGGGTCGGGCGAGCGGCGGGCCGACTGGCGCGACAGCTACGTCGTCGCCTACGTCCACGGCAGCGGCAGCAGCAGTGCCGGCGGAGAAAAAAGCGAGAAGAATGAGGGACAAACCCCCGCCATCGAGATATGGAACAGGTTCGGGCCGGAGCGGCCGCTGCAGGACGCTACGCTGGCGCAGATCCGCGCTGCGCTAGACGCGGTGCCTGACGACGGGTTCCGCGCGCTCGCGGCGGCGTTGGTGAGACTGGATGAGGGAAGTGTTGGTGATGCTGGTGATTTGCGGGTTGAGGATGTTCATGGTCATAAGGGTGGGATTTGGGATCGGGTTACGAGACTGTTTCGCTAGATCTACACGGGAGGAGTGATGGTTTTAGGTGCTCTCTCTAGAGACGTGTTTGTGAGGTTCAAGCTAGACAGGTGATGGTCAGAGTCCAATCCCCGAGTGTTTGCCAGCGGGGACATCATGAGGTATGGAAGGCCTGGTTTGCGTTCGCCCTCAAAGCCTTTCTCGAAGAGAAATGGTAGCTTTTGGAGCTTTTCGTATACAACCCAAGTCGCTCTCTTTCTCCTAGAAATGTATTTCGAAGGATCTTCCTCGCGCCGATTTACTTGCTACCTCGTAATTATAATTATTCTCCTTCAGTATGGATACCACAGCAGCGAACATTCCAGGGTTGAGCTGTATTGTCCCGAGTGATGTCTAGGCTTGATTCCAATTTTGGCTCTTGGACGAGATGATACCTGTGGTCGTAATTTGCCGTTGGGTATTCACAAAACGTAACGTTGAGAAGCTTCATCCGAAACTAGGCGCGGGAATTGAGAACAGCGATGAAGGCCATGAAGCGGAGAGGAACCGACCGTTCTACATGACTAGCGGACCTAGACGGTAAGAGCAAAAAAGCAAGCACAGGCCGTCTGTATCTGCCTGTATTAGCCGCGTATGAACGTCCGAATCACGACCTAAATGCACCTTCCGCACCATTGCAGGCTCGCACGCATAATCCTCCGCCCAATCACCTGTCGACCCCTCAGTCCAGCAGACCCGTAAAGGGCCACAAACGAGTCCGGTGGGCAATTCCCGAGTGCTAGAATTTGATTCAACAGGAACATTATTTGTTTTTCTATTCGATTTAGTCGTCCTCCACACTGAAGTATTCGTTCATTTTTTCTCATATCCACTGACGGAGGAGGCTGGCGCTTCAACAAATCCAAGCTAACTAAATACAGCGAAATGTCGCTGTCGTAGAGTCGCGGCAAGTCTTCCTCAGGTCTAATTTGAGGAAGCGTTCCTGGAAACACCAGCTGCGATCGTCTAGCAGCGACTCGTTAGAACCCCAGTAAGTAAATGCATGCGAGACCTTGGGCAGAACAATCATCCTCGGGTCCGGTGGCACATCGAGATCTTTGGGTCCGGGGAACACGCAGCCCCTGAGAGTATTGTCGGCACCTTCCATTCCACGTGTCGCGTTAATAAGGGCGGTATATGCGATCTCGACTGATCTATCACCCGGGGTTTTAAACACCCTTCCCTCGCTTTTTTGGCCTCGTCGGCCGCCACGGTCAACACGGCGTTAGAATAGACGGCTGCCATCCGGGAAGACTCGATCTCCCAGTCGTGCGGGTCGTCCTGGACGATGCAGAGGCTGTCGATCCAGAGGGACGGGATACCGAGGAAGCGAGCTAGGACGACGGCGTCTCGGAATGTCTTCGGAAGGTCCTTGATTGGAATCCCGGCTAGTCTCGTTGCAAGAGAGGCTCTTTTTGTAGTTAGGGGATAGTGCTTCCCCCAAGCATAGCTTAGAGCTACGTACTCGCTACTCTCATCATCCTCAGTCACAGGTAGGCGTGGCTCGATGCCTTCTTTGTACCCAACGCTAATAACCTTGTCGGTAGCAGAGGCGCCAATGAACTGTCTTTGCGGCAACGCGGACGAGATCTCAGGCATTCTTGAAGCCACGAGCAGGCTCGGCCCATGCAAGCATCTGACGGCGAGTCGAATTCCACGGAGCTACACGTTCACGTGACGAGCGATCCCTTTATGAGCTGGTGGGTGACGCTTACACCCAGGGAAAGATGCACAGGAAGCCGCCTAGGGTTTGTTGGATGGTTCTTGTACTACCAACTCCAAGTTTGTTTTTTGCTAACGTTGATTTGTCAACAAAATGCATCTAAGCTCCCATAATGAACTCCGCTGTCCATTAATTAATTACTGCACGCCCAACAAACACTAGTTAAGCAGCTTGGTCATCTCCCCTCGGAGAGCGAGATTTACGTCGAGAACGCAGTGAAGGAAAGGGGAGCAAGTAAACTAGACTCAACAGCCAACCCGTGCCTGCCAGCCCCATGCCCACATACAATGCAGCCCGGTAGCCGGCCAACATGCTCTCCTTTGACGTGCCCCCGGGGTTCACCTGCACCTCGGCCGTGCTGGCAAAGCCGAGGGCTAGCGAGATACTGTAGTTGACGACGGTGTTGACTAGGCTCATAGCAACGCCCTGGTGCCTTTTCCTAACAGCGTTGCTCAAAATGACCGTCGCCGCAGGAAAGCTCATATCCATTCCCCAGGTAATCACCAAGACGCACACAAACGCCTGCGCCCAGTACGTTTGGTCGATGGGCATGGTGGCGATCAGCGTGATGCCGGTGAAGAAGGCGCTCATGGCCGCCACCATTGTCCACGCCGGTCCCATGCGGCTGAGCAGGAACCCCGTGGCGACGGCGGCCATGGCGCCCGACACGGCGACGGGACAGATCCACGCCGTGGCCAGCAGGGGCGAGGCGCCGCGCAGCTCGAGGTAGAACTGCCACAGGTAGTAGAACCAGACGCCAAAGCTGCCCCAACCGCAGGCTAGGCAGCCCAGCACGAAGCCGATGTCGGAGGACTCGAGCGCATCCAGCGGGAGCAGGGGAAACTTGGCCACTCGCAGCTCCACGTACAAGAATGCCGAGATGAGGAGCACGCCGATGATGAGTAAGATGTACACGTACGGCTCCTGCCAGCCGGCTACTGGCGCTTGGTTCTATGTCGATGAAAAAGGGTCAGAGGCAGTCAAAAGAAGAAAAAAGCGGGGAGAGGAGATAAGGACATACCCAAGCCACATTGATGAGGAGCAACGAAATGATACCAATCAAAGCACCAACAATATCAATGCGCTCCAGTGCGGACAAGATGCCACCCGCATCCCCCACATGCGACGGTCGACCCAAGGATGGCGA